>NW_027361870.1:165000-785000 GCF_039654945.1 Dendrobates tinctorius
GTGGAGGGTCACAAGGCTGGCAAGGGGTACAAAACCCTTTCCAAGGAGTTGGGCCTACCTGTCTCCACTGTTGGGAGCATCATCCGGAAGTGGAAGGCTTATGGAACTACTGTTAGCCTTCCACGGCCTGGACAGCCTTTGAAAGTTTACTCCCGTGCCGAGGCCAGGCTTGTCCGAAGAGTCAAGGCTAACCCAAGGACAACAAGGAAGGAGCTCCGGGAAGATCTCATGGCAGTGGGGACATTGGTTTCAGTCAATACCATAAGTAACGTACTCCACCGCAATGGTCTCCGTTCCAGACGAGCCCGTAAGGTACCTTTACTTTCAAAGCGTCATGTCAAGGCTCGTCTACAGTTTGCTCATGATCACTTGGAGGACTCTGAGACAGACTGGTTCAAGGTTCTCTGGTCTGATGAGACCAAGATCGAGATCTTTGGTGCCAACCACACACGTGACGTTTGGAGACTGGATGGCACTGCATACGACCCCAAGAATACCATCCCTACAGTCAAGCATGGTGGTGGCAGCATCATGCTGTGGGGCTATTTCTCAGCCAAGGGGCCTGGCCATCTGGTCCGCATCCATGGGAAGATGGATAGCACGGCCTACCTGGAGATTTTGGCCAAGAACCTCCGCTCCTCCATCAAGGATCTTAAGATGGGTCGTCATTTCATCTTCCAACAAGACAACGACCCAAAGCACACAGCCAAGAAAACCAAGGCCTGGTTCAAGAGGGAAAAAAATCAAGGTGTTGGAGTGGCCTAGTCAGTCTCCTGACCTTAACCCAATTGAAAACTTGTGGAAGGAGCTCAAGATTAAAGTCCACATGAGACACCCAAAGAACCTAGATAACTTGGAGAAGATCTGCATGGAGGAGTGGGCCAAGATAACTCCAGAGACCTGTGCCGGCCTGATCAGGTCTTATAAAAGACGATTATTAGCTGTAATTGCAAACAAGGGTTATTCCACAAAATATTAAACCTAGGGGTTGAATAATAATTGACCCACACTTTTATGTTTAAAATTTATTAAAATTTAACTGAGCAACATAACTTTTTGGTTTGAAAGATTTATGCATCTGTTAATAAATCCTGCTCTTGTGTGAAGTTTGAAGGCTCTAACTTATTTGCATCTTATCAAACCTGCTAAATCTGCAGGGGGTTGAATACTACTTGTAGGCACTGTATATATATATATATATATATACAGTGAATGTGTGCATATCACCAGCACATATATATATATATATATATATATATATATATATATATATACAGTGTATGTGTGTATATCACCAGCATATATATATATATATATATATATATATATATATACAGTGAATGTGTGTATATCACCAGCACATACACTCACTGGCCACTTTATTAGGTACACCATGCTAGTAAGGGGTTGGACCCCCTTTTGCCTTCAGAACTGCCTCAATTCTTCGTGGCAGAGATTCAACAAGGTGCTGGAAGCATTCCTCAGAGATTTTGGACCATATTGACATGATGGCATCACACAGTTGGCGCAGATTTGTCGGCTGCACATCCCTGATGCGAATCTCCCGTTCCACCACATCCCAAAGATGCTCTATTGGATTGAGATCTGGTGACTGAGGAGGCCATTTGAGTACAGTAAACTCATTGTCATGTTCAAGAAACCAATCTGAGATGATTCGAGCTTTATGACATGGCGCATTATCCTGCTGAAAGTAGCCATCAGATGTTGGGTACATTGTGGTCATAAAGGGATGGACATGGTCAGCAACAATACTCAGGTAGGCTGTGGCGTTGCAACGATGCTCAATTGGTACCAAGGGGCCCAAAGAGTGCCCAGAAAAAATTTCCCACACCATGACACCACCACCACCAGCCTGAACCGTTGATACAAGGCAGGATGGATCCATGCTTTCATGTTGTTTTTGCCAAATTCTGACCCTACCATCCGAATGTCGCAGCAGAAATCGAGACTCATCAGACCAGGCAATGTTTTTCCAATCTTCTACTGTCCAATTTCGATGAGCTTGTGCAAATTGTAGCCTCAGTTTCCTGTTCTTAGCTGAGAGGAGTGGTACCCAGTGTGGTCTTCTGCTGCTGTAGCCCATCTGCCTCAAAGTTCGACGCACTGTGCGTTCAGAGATGCTCTTCTGCCTACCTTGGTTGTAACGGGTGGCAATTTGAGTCACTGTTGCCTTTCTATCAGCTCGAACCAGTCTGCCCATTCTCCTCTGACCTCTGGCATCAACATGGCATTTCCGGCCACAGAACTGCCGCTCACTGGATTTTTTTTCTTTTTCGGACCATTCTCTGTAAACCCTAGAGATGGTTGTGCGTGAAAATCCCAGTAGATCAGCAGTTTCTGAAATTCTCAGACCAGCCCTTCTGGCACCAACAATCATGCCACGTTCAAAGGCACTCAAATCACCTTTCTTCCCCATACTGATGCTCGGTTTGAACTGCAGGAGATTGTCTTGACCATGTCTACATGCCTAAATGCACTGAGTTGCCGCCATGTGATTGGCTGATTAGAAATTAAGTCTTAACACACAGTTGGACAGGTGTACCTAATAAAGTGGCCAGTGAGTGTATATATATATATATACACTCACTGGCCACTTTATTAGGTACACCTGTCCAACTGTGTGTTAAGACTTAATTTCTAATCAGCCAATCACATGGCGGCAACTCAGTGCATTTAGGCATGTAGACATGGTCAAGACAATCTCCTGCAGTTCAAACCGAGCATCAGTATGGGGAAGAAAGGTGATTTGAGTGCCTTTGAACGTGGCATGATTGTTGGTGCCAGAAGGGCTGGTCTGAGAATTTCAGAAACTGCTGATCTACTGGGATTTTCACGCACAACCATCTCTAGGGTTTACAGAGAATGGTCCGAAAAAGAAAAAAAATCCAGTGAGCGGCAGTTCTGTGGCCGGAAATGCCTTGTTGATGCCAGAGGTCAGAGGAGAATGGGCAGACTGGTTCGAGCTGATAGAAAGGCAACAGTGACTCAAATTGCCACCCGTTACAACCAAGGTAGGCAGAAGAGCATCTCTGAACGCACAGTGCGTCGAACTTTGAGGCAGATGGGCTACAGCAGCAGAAGACCACACTGGGTACCACTCCTCTCAGCTAAGAACAGGAAACTGAGGCTACAATTTGCACAAGCTCATCGAAATTGGACAGTAGAAGATTGGAAAAACGTTGCCTGGTCTGATGAGTCTCGATTTCTGCTGCGACATTCGGATGGTAGGGTCAGAATTTGGCGTAAACAACATGAAAGCATGGATCCATCCTGCCTTGTATCAACGGTTCAGGCTGGTGGTGGTGGTGTCATGGTGTGGGGAATTTTTTCTTGGCACTCTTTGGGCCCCTTGGTACCAATTGAGCATCGTTGCAATGCCACAGCCTACCTGAGTATTGTTGCTGACCATGTCCATCCCTTTATGACCACAATGTACCCAACATCTGATGGCTACTTTCAGCAGGATAATGCGCCATGTCATAAAGCTCGAATCATCTCAGATTGGTTTCTTGAACATGACAATGAGTTCACTGTACTCAAATGGCCTCCTCAGTCACCAGATCTCAATCCAATAGAGCATCTTTGGGATGTGGTGGAACGGGAGATTCGCATCAGGGATGTGCAGCCGACAAATCTGCGCCAACTGTGTGATGCCATCATGTCAATATGGTCCAAAATCTCTGAGGAATGCTTCCAGCACCTTGTTGAATCTCTGCCACGAAGAATTGAGGCAGTTCTGAAGGCAAAAGGGGGTCCAACCCCTTACTAGCATGGTGTACCTAATAAAGTGGCCAGTGAGTGTATATATATATATATATATATATATACAGTGTATGTGTGTATATCACCAGCATATATATATATATATATATATACAGTGTATGTGTGTATATCACCAGCACATATATATATATATACAGTGTATGTGTGTATATCACCAGCATATATATATATATATATATATATATATATACAGTGAATGTGTGTATATCACCAGCATATATATATATATATATATATATACAGTGTATGTGTGTATATCACCAGCATATATATATATATATATACAGTGTATGTGTGTATATCACCAGCACACATATATATATATATATATACAGTGTATGTGTGTATATCACCAGCACATATATATATATATATATATACACACAGTATATGTGTGTATATCAC
Organism: Dendrobates tinctorius; assembly: GCF_039654945.1. NCBI lineage: Eukaryota > Metazoa > Chordata > Amphibia > Anura > Dendrobatidae > Dendrobates > Dendrobates tinctorius. The sequence goes on from NW_027361870.1 coordinate 169,210, forward strand.
CAGTGTACTGTACATATATACATAATGTGTGTATACCACGAGCGTGTTATATCACCTACACATATATATATATACAGTGTATATGTGTGTATATCACCAGCATATATATATATATATATATATATATATATATATATACAGTGTATGTGTGTATATCACCAGCACATATATATATATATATATATATATATATATATATATATATATATATATATATATATATATATATATATATATATATACAGTGTAGAAAACGACTTCCTGACCACGGATGGGAACATCTACATATTTGGAGCAGAGAATAACGGCCAAGACTCAGTAGTCACAGAGAGAAACAGCTATGACAGTACAGTCAACAAAAGTGGTAAAAAGCTCCTGAACGTATGCAGAAGTTTAGGACTTCATATTCTTAACGGACGAACCAAAGGAGACTCCTTAGGGAGGTGCACACTAAACTCCCATGTAGGGAGGAGTGTAGTAGATTATGCCATTACAGATATGAACCTGGCAAATATCAGCGCCTTCATAGTCTCCCCACAAACGCACCTGTCAGACCACAACCAACTTCTTCTGTACCTGAAATCTACAGAGAAACCATCCACTCAAAAGCCACAGCAGAGCGGCCTCTTCACCCGGCCTCCATCCTATAAATGGCACAAAACGTCGGCATTAAAGTATAAAGAGGTTCCCAGCAGACCTGAAATACAGCGGATGCTCCACCACTTCTACAACTACGAGTACCAGCCTAACCCAAAGGGAGTGAGTCAAGCTGCAAAAGACCTCAGCAATATATTCTATGCAATGGCCAGACTGTCCGACCTTAAAAAAGTCAACTACAAGACACCAAAAGAAAAACAGATCAATGGATGGTTTGACAGAGAATGTAAAGCCGTACGGAAGACCCTGAGAACAGCCTCAAACAAGAAACACAGAGACCCCAACCACCCGGGTCTGAGGGAAGCCTATGAAACCATACAAAGGCAGTACAAAACCATCCTCAGGAGGAAGAAGCAGAGTTACATCTCCACCAAACTTAACCAACTCCAAGACGCCCTCCAAGACAACTCCTTCTGGGAACTATGGAACCACATGGGCACAAAAGACAAGAAAAACAACATCCATATCCAAAATGGCAACATCTGGCTCCAGTACTTCAGAGACCTCTATAAAGACATTCCAAAGGAAGAACTAAGCCAAGAACAGGAAAACATAATGGCAAAACTAAAAGCAATGGAGGAAAAAGTAAAAAATTTCCAAAACCCCGTGGATGCACCTATTACATTACAGGAAGTAGCAGAGAGAATCTCTTCCATAAGATGTAGAAAAGCCGGTGGCCTGGATGGAATCCTACCAGAAATGCTGAAGCACAGCCCACCAGAAATACAGGCCGCAATGGTTAAACTCTTCAATATTGTGCTAAGTGCCGGCTACTTCCCTCCTACCTGGAATCAAGGCCTCATCACACCCATCCACAAGAATGGGGACAGGTATGACCCAGCCAACTACAGAGGAATATGTGTCAGCAGCAACCTGGGAAAACTGTTCAACAGCATCCTGAACAAGAGGATCCTCAGTTTCCTCAAGCAGGGTTCATGCCAAACCACCGCACTACTGACCACATCTACACCCTGCACAGCCTCATTCAGAGCCACATCCACAATACAAAGAACGGGAAGATATACGCCTGTTTCGTGGACTTTAAAAAGGCCTTTGATTCGGTGTGGCACCCAGGCTTATTCCTGAAACTGCTGGAGAGCGGAATAGGAGGAAAGACCTATGATGTTATCAAAAGCTCCTACACCGAGAACCTCTGCAGTGTGAGTGTGAACGGCAGAAGAACGGCTTATTTCCAGCAGAGCCGGGGAGTCAGACAAGGCTGCAGCCTAAGCCCAACGCTCTTCAACATTTACATCAATGAGCTGGCTACCGCTCTGGAATCTTCCACAGCACCAGGTCTCACCCTCCACGACGTGCAGGTGAAATTCCTGCGGTATGCAAATGACTTGCTGCTTCTGTCACCAACCGAGAAAGGCCTCCAAGACAACCTGAAAATCTTAGAGAAATTCAGCTCCACCTGGGCTCTACCGGTCAACCTAAAGAAAACCAACATCATGGTGTTCCAGAAGAGAAAGAGAAAATCAGACCAGCACCCTTCATTTATCCTCAACAACTGCGCCCTTACAGGAACGGACAAATATACCTATCTGGGCCTAGAGATTCACCGATCAGGGAGCTTCAAACAAGCCATAGAGACCCTGAAAGACAAGGCATGCAAAACCTTCTATGCCATCCGAAGGAAACTCTACCATCTAAAGCCACCAGTGAGGGTCTGGTTAAAAATCTTCGATTCTATCATCTCCCCAATCCTCCTGTATGGCAGCGAAGTCTGGGGTCCTCACACCTACCCAGACTGGTCAAGGTGGGATTCAAGCCCAACAGAAATATTCCACCTGGAATTCTGCAAGCACCTTCTCCAAGTCCATCGGAGCACCTCCAACAGTGCTTGCCGGGCCGAGCTGGGCAGATTCCCTCTACACCTAACGGTTCTAAAGAGGGCACTGTCATTCCGGGCTCACCTACGTAGGAGCAATCCAAGCTCCCATCACCATAAAGCCCTGACACATGTAGGGGAAACAGAAAAACCAGGACCCTCGGAACAGCTCACCCAAACCCAACCTGACCAGAAAACCAATCACAACAACCTGACAAAAGCCGGAATCAGGAAGATGGTAGACGAAGGCCAGGAGAGGTACGTAAGTGACTGGAAGAACGACATCATCAGCTCACAGAAACTGACCATGTACCAGAGTCTACAGAGAGACTACAGACTGGCTCCATACCTGGAGAAACTCCAGGACCCCAAAGACCGCAAGATCCTGAGCCGGTATAGACTCAGTGCCCACAGTCTGGCCATCGAATCCGGCCGACACAGGCAGAGCCACAAGCCCAGGGAGGAAAGACTGTGCCAACACTGTGACCAGGAGGCCCTGGAGGATGAGACCCACTTCCTGCTACACTGCTCCAAGTACTCAGCAGTGAGGGACACTCACTTCAGGAGACTCTCACATCTCTTCCCGGATTTCACCACCATGAAGGAGGAAGAGAAAACATACATCCTGCTGGGGGAAGAAGAGAGAGCAGTGGAGATAGCAGCGCAATATTTGAACGAATGCCATAGACTGCGAGAAAGAGAACTCTGATATGCCATGGACTTCTATGGCACCCACCCTGGATATGCCCCAATCCCCCATCCACCTTCCCTATGCCATGGACTTCTATAGCCTCATCCTGGATCTGCCCCCATGCCGCCATCCACCTTCCCTATGCCATGGACTTCTATAGCCCCAACCTGGATCTGCCCCATCCACCTTTCCTACAGCCCCTTCCCAACATCCCTACAGTCCCTATCCCTATTCCCTTCTGTACACCTGCTTTGGCAAAACTAATGTGTATTTAGTCCTGCCAATAAAGCTTCTTTGAATCTTGAATCTTGAATATATATACAGTATATGTGTGTATATCACCAGTGTACTGTACATATATACATAATGTGTGTATACCACGAGCGTGTTATATCACCTACACATATATATATACAGTGTATGTGTGTATATCACCAGCACATATATATATATATATATATATACACTCACTGGCCACTTTATTAGGTACACCTGTCCAACTGTGTGTTAAGACTTAATTTCTAATCAGCCAATCACATGGCGGCAACTCAGTGCATTTAGGCATGTAGACATGGTCAAGACAATCTCCTGCAGTTCAAACCGAGCATCAGTATGGGGAAGAAAGGTGATTTGAGTGCCTTTGAACGTGGCATGATTGTTGGTGCCAGAAGGGCTGGTCTGAGAATTTCAGAAACTGCTGATCTACTGGGATTTTCACGCACAACCATCTCTAGGGTTTACAGAGAATGGTCCGAAAAAGAAAAAAAATCCAGTGAGCGGCAGTTCTGTGGCCGGAAATGCCATGTTGATGCCAGAGGTCAGAGGAGAATGGGCAGACTGGTTCGAGCTGATAGAAAGGCAACAGTGACTCAAATTGCCACCCGTTACAACCAAGGTAGGCAGAAGAGCATCTCTGAACGCACAGTGCGTCGAACTTTGAGGCAGATGGGCTACAGCAGCAGAAGACCACACTGGGTACCACTCCTCTCAGCTAAGAACAGGAAACTGAGGCTACAATTTGCACAAGCTCATCGAAATTGGACAGTAGAAGATTGGAAAAACGTTGCCTGGTCTGATGAGTCTCGATTTCTGCTGCGACATTCGGATGGTAGGGTCAGAATTTGGCGTAAACAACATGAAAGCATGGATCCATCCTGCCTTGTATCAACGGTTCAGGCTGGTGGTGGTGGTGTCATGGTGTGGGGAATTTTTTCTGGGCACTCTTTGGGCCCCTTGGTACCAATTGAGCATCGTTGCAACGCCACAGCCTACCTGAGTATTGTTGCTGACCACGTCCATCCCTTTATGACCACAATGTACCCAACATCTGATGGCTACTTTCAGCAGGATAATGCGCCATGTCATAAAGCTCGAATCATCTCAGATTGGTTTCTTGAACATGACAATGAGTTCACTGTACTCAAATGGCTTCCTCAGTCACCAGATCTCAATCCAATAGAGCATCTTTGGGATGTGGTGGAACGGGAGATTCGCATCAGGGATGTGCAGCCGACAAATCTGCGCCAACTGTGTGATGCCATCATGTCAATATGGTCCAAAATCTCTGAGGAATGCTTCCAGCACCTTGTTGAATCTCTGCCACGAAGAATTGAGGCAGTTCTGAAGGCAAAAGGGGGTCCAACCCCTTACTAGCATGGTGTACCTAATAAAGTGGCCAGTGAGTGTATATATATATATATATATATATATATATATATACAGTGTATGTGTGTATATCACCAGTATGTGTAGTATGTCACCAGTATATATATATATATATATATATATATATATACAGTGTATGTGTGTATATCACCAGTATGTGTAGTATGTCACCAGTATATATATATATATATATATATATATATATACAGTGTATGTGTGTATATCAACAGTATGTGTAGTATGTCACCAGTATATATATATGTTTGTGTGTATATCACAAGTGTGTGTAGTATATGACCCTAAATAACAGCAAAGAATGGAAAATATTTTAAAAATATATATTTTATAATTTTTATCTAACTAAGGGGATGACAAAAAAGGGGTTTGATTTACTATTTTTTTATTTTGATTACTGTGATAGACCCTATCACAGTGATAAAAAGGAACCAATAGGTAAAATTCCCTATTGTTGCCAGGTACCGGCGGGCGCACTGCGCATATACTCCCGCAATTTTTTTCCAGGAAGATTACGCGGAGGGCAGGGGGACAGAGCAGGAGCCATCGAGGGGCTCGGGGACACCATTTCTCTCTGATATGTTACATCTAGAGTTGAGCGAAACGGGTCGGTCAAATTCATAAGTCGCCAACTTTCGCTGAAGTCGGGTTTCATGAAACGAAGCCCGACCATAGTGTGAGGTCGGCCAAGAGGTCGGCGACCATCGCGCCAAAGTCACGTTTCAAAAGATGCTTCCAGCGCCCTTTTTCAGCCAATCAGGAAGAACGGACACTGTGGGCAACGTGATGACATGGGCAGCGGTCACCACCATCTTTGAGAAGGGCATGCAAGTGATTGGCTTGCTTTGTGTGGCGTCACAGGGGCTATAAAAGGGCGTGCACACCGACCGCCATCTTCTGCCGATCTTAGCATTAGGGAGAGGTTGCAGCTGCTGATTCTGAATAAGGAAGAGCGTTAGGCAGGGAAGAAGAACAAAAAAACTGCTTCTGCTGGTAGCGATTTCCACTGTACAACACAACAGTGTGTGTGCAGTGACAGGGGAGGCTATATTTTTGTGCATCAGCTCTGTTGGTTATCAGGCTGCCTTATAAGGCTCCCTGATAGCTGCATTGCTGTTTGCAAAAGCAAAAATACTTTTCTTCCTCTTTTCTGCACAGTTACCAAGCGTTCATTTTTCCACACTTTTGTGTGCAGCAGTCCTGCTTATTAGGCCTGTTTCACACTTCAGTTTTTTCTGTCAGTCAAAATCTGCCAAAATAGCGGAAAACGGATCTGCAGGCGGACTGACAGAAACGTGGGTGAGCGGATTGGCGGATGTACGGATCCGCCGAAAGTAAAATTTAGAGGAACCGCGCCTGGGGAAGGAGAGAGAGAGACACCAGAAAAGATTCAGGGTTAAAAAGGGAAAATGCGGATCCGCAGGGCAAAAAAAGTTACAGGCTCCATTCGATGATCTCAGCGGACGGCAAAAATTTGGCGGATCCGCAAAAAAACGGATCCAACGGATGGCCATCCGTCAAGATCCGCCGGTAATGCAACTTAATGGGGAAAAAAACGGATCCACCAAGCAAAATGGGTGATCCGTTTTTTTTGCAAAACGGCGGATTTTGACTGATGGTGACAAACGGAAGTTTGAAACAGGCCTTAGGCTGCCTGCTGCCATACTTGGACTGAGAGCATCATTGTCAGCCTCCTAAAATCTCTAGGGAGCTTCCATTTCTCCCCAATACTATATACACACCTTGTGCCTGGTCATACACCTGCCTATTTCAGCCTGTTAAATTGAGGTGTAATCTATAGTGGGCCTGAGATAATAGTTCAGCCTCCTAAAATCTCTAGGGAGCTTCCAGTTCTCCCCAATACTATATACACCTTGTACCTTGTTTTACAGTGCCATATAGCTGGTGGTATTTTGGGTACATTTTTCCAAAAATGAGGAAGCATGGTGGAAGAGGCTGTGGAAATGGGCGGGGGTTGCCAGCTGGTACTGACGGTGGTGGTGCATCTGCTGGTAGTGGCAAAAGCACAATAGCACCTAAGGCAGGAGGTATTGAGCCTGCATCATCGTCTGGCTCCACAAGGCTCCCTTTTCTGGGAGTAGGTAAACCGTTTTTAAAGCCGGAGCTTCACGAACAAGTTTTGGCTCACATTGCTGACACAGCCTCCAGCTCTATCGCCTCCTCTTCTGAAGTTTCAAAAAATAAAAGCACTGAGTCGTCAGTGGAGGCTCCTGGTGTTAGGCTCCTGCCACTGCACAGCAGGAATCCAGAGCCTTGCACCCAGCGGTCTCCCATTCTTCTTCAGCCGCAGTGGAGCCTGCTCAGCAGATTCATCGGTCCCTGCGCTCTGCCCAGGTCAACTCCGTGGGTTTGCTTGCTGCTGCCACCTCTGGCACAGCTATGACAATGCATGCTGCTCAGCAGCGAGATTCTCCAGGGACTAAGTCCTCATGTCGGGCCACTGAGCATGCCCGTGGGGTGATCTCCCATTGGAGATCGAGGGTCACGTGCTCAGGTCCTGCTCGTGTTCGGATTGGCCCATCCGAGAAGCCAGGAAGGTCCCGGACGCCCGTGGCTATAAAAGGTTCGCATGGCCGCTCGCCCATGCGCTAGGATAGACTGTATTTACAGACTATAAGGTGTGAGAGATGTATGCACGTATGAATGTATCTGGTGACTGACTCATTATGAAACCCCTACCCTTGGTACGCATGTGTTGTGCAGCCTAGCCTGCTAGCGCCCAGGCTTAGGTGTAGGTAGGTCAGGGTTTGAGTCAGACATTGGTCCTCACCAGTGATCCAGCATGCCTCAGTGCACGTGCTCCACACTCCACTGCCAGCGTCTTTAGCAGCGCTCGTGGCAGCGACGCCGCGTGCTCAGTGGGCCTAGAGGGACTCTAAGGCTACTTTCACACATCAGTTTTTTGCCGTCAGGCAGGATCCGGCTTTTTTTTAGAAAAAACGGATCCGGCATAAATTTTGGAGAACTGTAGAAACGGATCCGTTTTTTTGCTGGATCCGTCTCTGTTCCTGGAGGCTGGCCAATTGGATCTGAGCATGCGCAGACTTAAAAAAACCGGATCCGGTGGCTGGATCCGTCTTTTTCTGGATCCGGCGCATTCCGGCGCCCATAGACTTTCATTGTAGCAAAAAGCTGGAAGCGCCGGATTCGGCGCTTCCGGCTTTTTCGCCGGAGACAAAAAACGTTACAGTAGACGTTTTTTCAAGACGCCGGAATGAGACAAGTTGCCGGATCCGGCAAAAAACGGATGAAACGCAATGCCATCCGGCACGATCCGGCGCTAATGCAAGTCAATGGGGAAAAACCGGATCCGGCATTGCATTTTGCCGGATCCGTTTTTTCCAAAAAAAAGCCGGATCGCGCCTGAAGGCAAAAAACTGATGTGTGAAAGAGGCCTAACCCTGTGTCCTTGGGGTAGCGTTCTGTGGCCGTACATTATGCGCTCTTTTAGCCAAGCTCTGTGAGCACAAACAGGCTCCGGCGTTTGTTTAGCGGTAGTGCGGCTCTGTGAAGCAACAGAGTCCGCCCCCGTACACACCGGGAGACGATAACCCGCGTGTGTTTTTATAGTATACCGCCATATAGCATCCGTCATTACTGAGCAGCATGTTACCACCCCTGCACTGTGGACCCCGGGCTGCGAACACACCTTATTACCACCTTTATTATTTGGTGCGTTCCGCCAGCCCTAACACCTGGTCAGGAACAACACCTTTCCTTGTGTCCTTCACCCCTACCAAAAGTGAAGGATGCGGCAGGCCACACTACAGATTACTCCATGGAGCTCTTTTCACATACCATGCCTGGGTTATCAAATCAAATTGTGAATTCTCCAGTCCAAGATGAATCTGACATGGAGTGCACTGATGCACAGCCACTGCTAGATTTTTCTGCTGGTACATTCACTCAGAGCACTACATTGTCCTCGCAGTGTACTGAGCCAGAATCTGACCCTGATGAAACTCAGGTGCCTCTTCCCGCATACTATACCACCTTACACGGTGACACAGAGGAAGGTGCACATGACATTGAAGAGGAGGTGATGGATGACCCAGTTGTTGACCCAGATTGGCATCCATTGGGGGAAGAGGGTGCCGCTGCCAATAGCTCAGAAGAGGAGGAGGAGGATCTGCAGCAGGCATTGACATCGCAACAGCTGTTATCTGGCAGGCCCGTAGCAGTCCAAAAACGATTTAAAAAAACCAAAAGAGTTGCAGGACAGCTTGGCCAGACGGTCAAATTAGCACAGCGTGCAAGGCCTCAAAATGTCTTCCATAGTAGGAAGAGTGCAGTGTGGCACTTTTTTGAACAAAATCCTAATGATCAGGCAAAGGTTATCTGTAAGAAGTGCGCAAAGACCTTTAGCCGAGGGAAAAATCTGAGAAATTTGAATACCAGTTGCATGCTTAGACATTTAACCACCATGTACTTGCAAGCGTGGACAGACTACCAAAACTCACGTACCACATGCGCACCTGCTCTGAATGAAGGTAGTCAGCAACGCTACATTGCTTCCCCCACTGTAAGCCCACCGGTTAGCACACCACCAGCAGCAAATGTTGAAGTGTCATCGCAAGGCCAAAGCAGTCAGGGAATCACAATGTTATTAGTACGAAAGACTGAATCTAGGCCATCAGCAAGACCACCAACACCATCACCAATCCTCTCTGTCTGCCATGTCCACCGCTAGTTCCACCATATGCAGTTCTCAAGTCCAGCTCACCCTACCAGAGACTCTGAGTAGGACAAGAAAGTACTTATCCTCTCATCCACATACACTGTGTTTGAACACCCACATTGCCAAACTAATCTCGATAGAGATGATGCCCTACCGGTTGGTTGAAAGCGAAGCTTTCCTCAAGCTCATGGCCTACGCAGTACCACGCTATGACCTACCCTGTCGGCACTTATTTTCTCGAAAAGCCATCCCAGCCCTCCACCTGCATGTGAAAGACCGCATTGTCCATGCACTCAAGCAATCAGTGAGTGGAAAGGTGCACCTCACAACAGATGCATGGTCCAGTAGGCATGGCCAGGACCGTTACGTGTCCATCACTGCGCACTGGGTTAATGTGGATACAGGGGACAGCTGTGGTGGGACAGTGCTGCCTAGCCCACGGTATAGGAAACAGTTGACTGTAGGCGTTCGACCCTCCTCCTCCAGAAGCGAAAGCTCATCCACAGAGCGCAGTCGCACGAGCACTCCATCCGCAGCTGCCAGTGTTGCACACGGGGTGTCCTACTATCGAACAGCTAGTGGTAAGCGTCAGCAGGCTGTGTTGAAGATGATGTGATTGGGCGACAACAGACACACCGCGAAGGTACTGGCCGACTACTTGCAGCGACAAACTGAGTCATGGCTGGGCAGTCTACATCTTGAGGCAGGCAAGGTAGTTAGTGATAACAGCCGGAATTTTGTGGCAGCCATAGCCCTTTCAAAACTCAGACACATACCTTGCCTGGCTCACACCTTGAACCTGGTGGTGCAGTGCTTCCTCAATAATTATCCGGAGTTAACAGCCCTGCTCCGTAAGGTGCGAAGACTTTGCTCGCACATCCGCCGGTCGCCTGTACACTCCAGTCGTATACAGAAGCTGCAGCGATTGCTCCACCTTCCCAAGCACCGCCTAATTATAGACGTTGCAACAAGGTGGAACTCCACCCTGCACATGGTTCAGAGGCTGTGCGAACAGAGGCAGGCTGTAATGCATTTGTGGGAGGATACACGGGCAGGCAGTTTGAGGGCAGACATGGAGTTGTCTGGTGTGCAGTGGTCGAAGCTGAAAGACCTCTGTAAAGTCCTTCAGTGTTTTGAGGAATGCACACGGCTGGTAAGCGCAGACGACGCCATAATAAGCATGAGCATCCCACTTATGCGTCTGCTCATGCAAACTTTGACGCACATTAAGGAGCAGGCGTCAGCGGAAGAGGAGGAGGGAAGCCTTGATGACAGTCAACCATTGTCTGCTCAGGGAACTCTCCTGGACGAGGTGGAGGAAGAATAAGAAGAGGAGGAGGATGATGGGGATGATTATTTAGGGGAGGAGGATGCTTCTCAGTGGGCAAGAGAAAATGTTGGAGTGGCAAGGTCAGGTACAGGGTTTGTGCGTGACTGGAGGGATGTTGATTTGCCAGAAAGTGCTCCTCCACCCAGCACTCGCAGTGCATCATTGACACCTGGAACATTGGCCCACATGTGTGATTATGCCTTGCAGATCCTAAAAAGAGACCCCCGTATTGCCAAAATGATGAACGATGACGACTACTGGTTGGCCAGCATCCTGGATCCACGCTATAAAGGCAAATTCCAAAACATCATGCCACAGGAGAACCTAGAGCTAATATTGGCTAACAAACAAGCAACTCTGATAAACCGTTTGTTTGAGGCATTCCCAGCACACAGCGGCGGTGATAGTTCTCCCACGAGCCATAGGGGGCAACATGGAAGAGGTGTTCGTGGTGCACACAGCCGAAGTGGCGTTGGACACAGGGGTTTCATGACCATGTTGTGGACTGATTTTTCAAGTACCGCTCTCATGACTGGTAATACTGCATCGATTGAAAGTGACAGGAGACAGCAGTTGTCAACTATGGTTACAAACTACTCCCATATCGATGTTCTCCCTCACAGGTCATTCCCCTTTGACTATTGGGCCTGTAAACTGGACACCTGGCTTGAATTGGCACAATATGTCATACAGGAGCTCGCTTGCCCTGCTGCGTCAGACACACCGGCGTACTATGAGGGGCCCTGTGCCAGTACCACCGCCCACTAGTGGGCCCCCCCTGCTTGCTCAGGGCCCCAGCACTTGCAATACTTGCCTCTCCCTGCTCCATCGCTGTGTAGTCTGGGTTGTTAAATCCTTCACTGGGACTGCCACTACAAATGTGGTGAACTGATAGATGATGGTTAAGACGTAGCTATGCCCTGTCCTGCTGGGCTCTATCTTCAGATGATCAATGGCTTCCACTTGTTATGGACGTCGACTCACACTAAGATGCAGTGGTGGTTTATCATCAGCTTTCACGGTTTTCCTACTCACAGACGTGTGACATTCCTGCCCACATTTTTAAATGTGTCCTCTCAAGCCAATCCAATAGAATCGCCTATAGCCTGTGGCTTCTGTCTTTTGCACTCCAAAATTACCTGACAGATCATGATATGCAGTGAGGACAATGTCTACATCTCTCCCTGTGATCATAATTTGATGGAGATGAGTAACGGTGATGGGATCCACGGTACTGCGATACAGCAACCCTTTCTTCTCAAATAACTGTTTTCGCTGTCTCCACAGACAAAGTAATTGAGGGTCAGCATCGCCTCTGAGAATTCTCCCAGGAGTTTTTCCCGTGATTAGTAATTCCAAAATTTATGCAATCACTCGACTTTCCGTCTGTACTTGTATCCATCTCGTTTCCTCTTGCGGAGAGTCTGGACTGTCTTACTGAGACTGAAATATATATGAAGATTGAAAAATACCCCAACAGTGTATACTGGTGTACGCTTCGAATACATTACCCTTGTTCTACTTTTTAGATTCTTGTCTAATCCATACTGAGGCTGTGAGTGTCTTTGTCAGACTCCGGAAATATACACGCAGATTTTTAATGTGTAAACCATGCTACATATATACCTGTTATCTGGTGATACTGTACCCTTTCTCAACTTTCTACAATCTTGTCGAATCCATACTGGGCCTGAGACCGTCTGAGTCTGCCTCCTGATATATAGACATAGATTTTTAATGTGTAAACTATGCTACATATATACCTGTTATCCGGTGATACTGCACCCTTTCTCAACTTTCTACAATCTTGTCGAATCCATACTGGGCCTGAGACCGTCTGAGTCTGCCTCCTGATATATAGACATAGATTTTTAATGTGTAAGCTATGATATATATATCTGTTATCCGGTGATACTGTACCCTTTCTCAACTTTCTACAATCCTATCGAATCCATACTGGGCCTGAGACCGTCTGAGTCTGCCTCCTGATATATAGACATAGATTTTTAATGTTTAAACTATGCTACATATATACCTGTTATCCGGTGATACTGCACCCTTTCTCAACTTTCTACAATCCTGTCGAATCCATACTGGGCCTGAGACCGTCTAAGTCTGCCTCCTGATATATAGACATAGATTTTTAATGTTTAAACTATGCTATATATACCTAGTATCCGGTGATACTGTACCCTTTCTCAACTTTCTACAATCTTGTCCAATCCATACTGGGCCTGAGACCGTCTGAGTCTGCCTCCTGATTAGAAATGAGCGGTGTTCGAGTCGACCTGTTCGTCAAGTTCAAATTCGAGCTGTTTTGGGCGGTGTTCGAGCCGTTCGTAGAACTCGAACACTTTGCTTAAAATTCGGCTGTTCGAGGTTCCGTTCGAGAACGGTTAGTTCACCAAAAGCGTAACTTTATTTTCACATTAATAATGGTTTTCAATGTTAATAGACAGTTTCATGGCATAGCAGCGGTGTCTGGTAGCCAGCGGTGTAGTACACCTGTCAAGGAGCTACACCGTGTGTGTTTCTAATAATTTTTTACCGCATCTTGTCCAGAAAATCCTTTTGGGCCTTGTAGCACTGTCTGCTACTCAGCAGAGGAGCCCACCCATGAACCTAGCTATGCCGCCTGTTTATGAAAGAACCAGTTTTTAACTGCATTTAGCCCAGTTAATACTTTGGGCCTAGTAACTGTGTCTGCTACTCAGCAGAGGAGCCCACCCATGAACCAAGCTGTTCCGCCTGTTTATGTAAGAACCATTTTTTAACTCCATTTAGCCCAGTGAATACTTTGGGTCTAGTACGTGTGTCTACTGCTCAGCAGAGGAGCACACCCGTGAACCTAGCTATGCCGCCTGTTTATGTAAGCACTGTCTGCTACTCAGCAGAGTTGCCCACCCGTGAACCAAGCTATGCCGCCTGTTTATGTAAGAACTGCGTGCTACTCAGCAGAGGAGCCCAGCTGTTAAGCAAGCTACAGCACCTGTGGTTTGGACACTTAATTTTTTCACATTCTTTCTGAAATGCCGGTTAGGCCTAATTCCGGAATTCTGGTTGACTTGCACTTACTGGGAAATCCTCGTTTGCGGGGAAGAATTGGAATCCCAGATCCCCATCACTAACGGGGTTCAGCGGGTAATCCACACCTGTAAGCGACACATGCTGGTCCTTTCAGTGTAGCGTGCATGCAGCCCCGGACATGTAAGGGCATGACAGACCTGTTATTGCTCGATCCCGCGTGCCAGAGCCTCTTGTGTCCCTCTAGTAAGCTGGACGTGGACCGCGGGGGCATGCCGGAGTCTCGTTCATTAACGGAATTAAGCTGACAAATCGCTAGCACAGCTAAAAACGGCCATGCACCACCACCCACAGAATCGACAAAGCTTGCAATCTGTCCATCCTTTCCGTGGCTGGCATGGTTGAGGTTGCCCGTGTGGAGTCCAGTTAAGCCGCAGGCTCCACTCCTGGTGGTGCCCTTCTGGACATTCCTTTAAGGTTCAGCTTTGCAACCATACTGCCCCCGGAAACCAAACACTTTGCCTTCATGGACGCTGTTCGGAGGGTCGTGGGAATAACGCCGCCCGATCGACAGTTGGCATAATTTATGGTGGGAAGTCCAACGGTATGTGATCGTCTTCGATTTTAGATTTTTTTTTATTTTAGATTTTTATTCCAGTCTTTCTTGACTTTATAAGGGTATGACATGCCTATATCTGTGTCTCCTCCTCCTCCTTTTACTCCTCCACCTCTTTTCTATATGTAGTTACCCTTTTCCATATGTTATTTGTGTCTTCTGAGCATTTTGTCTGCTTTGGGACATCTTTTAAGGTGTTTTTTAATTGTTTTCTATGTGTTTGTATGTGTTTGTGTTTGCCTGCCATTGTTTTCAATGGGGTTCGACGGTGTTCGACGAACATTCAATGAACTTGCCGATCCGAACCGAACTCGATCACTAGCGGGGTGGCTCAACACTACTCCGGATATATAGACGTACATTTTTAATGTTTAAACTATGCTATATATACCTGGTATTTGGTGATACTGTACCCTTTCTGCCAGGAAGTCCTCCTCCACCCACCACTCTAAGTGTATCATTGACACCTGGAACATTGGCCCACATGTGTGTTTATTTCTTGCGGATCTTCTTTTTATATTGTGGTGTGATCCATCCTGAGCGTGTGAAAGTCTGTGGGTTACTCCTGCAATTTATATGTTGATTTAAAAATTACCCCAACACTGCATACAGCTCTACGCTTGTGATACATTACCCATTTACTGCTTTTTATATTCTGGTCTAATCCAAACTGACCAAGTGAGAGTCTGTTTCTGACTGTGGAAATAAATACTGAGATTGACAATGACCCCTACACTGTATACAGCTGTACACTTCAGATCCATTACCGTTTTACGGCTTTTTATATGGTGTTGTAATCCATACTGAGCCTGAGAGCGTCTGTGTCTGCCTCCTGAAATATATACGGAGATTTAGAATGTTTAAACTATACTATATATACCTGCTATCTGATGATACTGGTCCGTTTTTTCTACTTTTTATATTCATGTCTAATCCATACTGAGCCTGTGAGCGTCTCTGTGTGACTCATGAAATATATACGGAGATTTACAATTATCCTTTGACTGTATACAGCTGTACGCTTCTGATACAGTACCATATATCTGATGTTATTTTGGGTATATTTTCTCCAAAATTTGGAAGCATAGTGGAAGAGGCCGCAGACGTGGGCGTGGGGGGGCCAGCTGGTACTGATGGTGGTGGTGCATCTGCTGGTAGTAGCAAAAGCACAATAGCAGCTAAGGCAGCAGATGTGGAGCCTGTGTCATGGTCTGGCTCCGGAAGGCCTGGAAGGCTACCTTTTCTGAGAGTAGGTTAACCGCTTTTAAAGCCGGAGCATCAGGAACTGGTTTTGGCTTACATTGCCGAAACAGACTCCAGCTAATATGCCCTCCTCTTCTGAAGTTTCAAAAAATGCAAGCACTGAGTCATCAAGTGCTGGCTCCTGGTCAGGAAGAACCCCTTTCCTTGTGTCCTTCACCCCCACGAAAAGTGAATGATGCAGCAGGCCACACTTCACATTAGTCCATGTAGCTCTTTCTCACATACCATGCCTGAGTTATCAAGTCAAATCGTTAATTCCCCAGTCCAAGATGAATGTGACATGGAGTGTGGGTCGCCAGCCAGGGCAGTGGGGTTAATCAGTACCGGGCTCGTGTCTCAGAGGGATGTGTCACGGTGGTGGTGACCCGGTCCATGGCCCTGGGCGTCCATGCAAAGGGGTGAATAACGTTTATAGGTGAATGATACGTGACGCCACCTGTGGTTTCTGATCAGATTGACCAGCGCTGCAGTGTCGCTTCTCTGGGACAGATGTTATGGTGCAGCTAAGATGTAGAAGCCCTGCACAGGTAGGGCCGTAGTCGCAGGGCAGATGAAAGAGTTGGTAGATGGTGTGCAGTGCAGGATGTAGCAGAGCCGTGCGCCAGGCGCAGGAGAAAGATAACAGACACAGTGGTGCAGTTCCTTTACCTGTACTTGGTAAGTGCCGTCCAGGACCCAGAGTACAGATGGAGGAGGAGTTGGTCAGCCTGGAAGCAAATTAGGAATTCTCTCTCTGCAGATAGGCGCTAGAATGGAGGCCACACTACCTATCTGAGGTACTCGCAGTACTGAGTTCACTAAAGTTCCCCCTGTTGACTCTATTTTGGAACTTTCTCATAAGGCAGGTGGCCGTAGCCTTTTCCTTCTGGCTCACACACGTCGCTGCTGGGGCCTCCGAGCCTTAGTTGGGAACAGGGCATTTACAGCTGCTACTTCCTCCGGTTTCTGCTGCAGAAACATCAGTGTCCCTACAAATGCGGAGACCGGAATCCGGACCATCTGCTCCAGCTAGGAGTGAGCCTTAACTCTGCTCATCCTCCAGCTCCCCTTCTCACGTCCACACACTTCCCCTTCCCTTCATAGACTGCCCTAACTTCCCTCCTCCCGACCACAGAGATCAGCTCCTCAGCAGTCAGGTTCAGAGCTCTCCCTGCTGGCCTGGAGTGGGAACTGTGTTGTGCGTTGGTTTAACTGCTAGAGAGATCCTTCGTTGCTCCCAAGCATGACATCACACTCCCTAGGAGGAAGGTAATGCCACTGTGGCGACCGTACTCCAGGGGGCGCCACAAGTGCACTGATGCCCAGCCACTGCTAGATGATTCTGCTGGTACATTGACCCAGACCACTACATTCCCCACGCACTCTACACAGCCAGAATCTGACCCTGATGAAACTCAGGTTCCCCTTCCCGCATACTATACCACCTTACACGGTGACAAAGAGGAAGGTGCAGATGAAAGTGCAGGTTCCTTGAGCAGGTGGAGGGGGGCATACTCATGGGCGACGGCACTGGTACAGGGCCCCTCATAGTGCACAAAAGTGTCTCTGCCGGTGGGCCCACCCCACCCGCCGTCAGACACACCGCCGTACTATGAGGGGCCCTGTGCCAGTGCCGTCGCCAACGAGTAGGCCCCCCTGCTTGCTCAGGATCACAGCACTTGCAAAGTTGAAATACTTACTTCTCCCTGCTCCACCGCTGTGACGTCTTCCGCGTTTCCTGACAGTGACATTCTGGTCAGAGAGCGTGATGACATCACGTCTGTACCTAAACAGTCCAAGTGCAGAGAGATGGAAGATGGGGACGATGAGAAGTCCAGACTAGTACAGGGATTCCCTAGCGAGGAGACTTATTTAATTGTTTGAAAGGTTGGGAGAAATTTTTGGGGAGCACTATACTCTGGAGAATGATATATGGGGCCCATCATACACTGGAGCATTCCAAAGGTGGACATCAGACACTGGAGCAGCATTTACAGGGCCCATTATACACTGGAGCATTAGAAATGGGGCCCATTATATATGGAGCATTATTTGGGCCCATAAGACAGTGGAGCTTCATCCATGGGGACCAACATATACTGTAGCATTATGTGGAGCTCATCATATACTGTATCGAACATTATATGGGACCAATGATTCTGTATGGAGAAATATATGGGCCTCATTACTCTGTGTGGTGCACTATGCGGTGGCCATAATACTGTATGGAGTAATATACGGTCCGTTTTTGGAGCTATTGGAGAATTTAAAATGGATATCAGTCATGTGATGTAAGAAGTGAAGTATTTTTCATTGTACTATACCGCTATTTCTCTGTCGTATCAGAGGATCATGAATTGTGGCATGTGTTAAAGGAGCCCATTGACACTCTTTGGCCCTGGGCCCATGAAAATCTGGAGCCAGCCCTACCCCCCCCCACAACTTTAGACAAATAACCCCCAGTTTTCAATGCCTAACTATTATTATAAAGTAAATTAAGGTTGAGAAGCTTAAGTAATAAGAATTGATGTTTTTGCCATTAAAATCGGCACTGTAGGTGTGTTTCCTGTCCTCCACTCACTGCCGACTTTTCTTCCCCATTGACTTGCATTGGGTTTCGTGTTTCAGTCGGCCTTCGACTTTTCACGATAATCGGCCGATTGCGTTCGACCCAACTTTTGCGAAAGTCGGGTTTCATGAAACCCGACTCGACCCGAAAAAAGGCAAAGTCGCTCATCTCTAGTTACATCATATCACAGGAGAGAGAAATTAATTTTAAATCAGACTTTTTTTTTCGTGATCGCTGTTATTTGGGGAATAATGGAGATCACGTGACAGGGGAGCGTAAAAACTGGCCCTGATCATGTTCTCCAGGGTAGCTGAGACCCCAGAGATTTTCCAACGCTGGGGGGCACTATACCCCTAGTTATTTAGCGCTGATAAATAGCATCGCTGAGGAATAAGTACCCTTAACTGGCGCTGTTAAAAGGCGTATCGGCTGTCGTTATGGGGTTAAAAATTACTTCACCCGACGAGTGAACGTTTTGCTTGTGCATCGGGTAATTGACAGGCCTGATTAGATGAATCAATAACCAGTTTCCCATTATCGGCTGCAGCGTTAATGCTTCCTAAACGGAGTTGTCTCAAGTTGAAAATTGATCTCCTATCCTCCGACCAGGGCCGGCGCTAGGGGCAGGCAGACCAGGCAGCTGCCTAGGGCCCCCACTCCCCCAGGGGCCCCCAGCTAGCGGCACATCATGCCGCCGCTATGGGGCCCCTGTGAGGCCCCTGTGAGGCAGCCCCAGCGGCCGCAATGATGGAGGAGAGAGCGTCAGCTGACGCTCCCTCTCCCATCATTCCCCGCTCTGCCTCTGACGTTATCACGCTGTCACTGTGTGCCAGCGCGGGGCACGAGGAGAAGGTGAGGAGTGTTTTTTTTGTTTGTTTTTTTTTAAATCTATCGTTATGTGTGCTGGACTGTGGGGCCATCCTCGGGGGGGGTTATATGCTATGTGGCCTGGGCTATATATATCATGTGGTGCTGGGCTATATATACCACGTGGTGCTGGGCTATATATACCACGTGGTGCTGGGCTATATATATCATGTGTGGCTGGGCTATATATATATCATGTGGTGCTGGCCTGGGCTGTATATATCATGTGGTGCAGAGCTATATATACCACGTGGTGCAGGGCTATATATGTCATGTGTGGCTGGGATGGGCTGTATATATCATGTGGTGCTGGCCTGGGCTATATATATCATGTGGTGCTGGCCTGGGCTATATATATCATGTGGTGCTGGCCTGGGCTATATATATCATGTGGTGCTGGGCTATATATATCATGTGGTGCAGGGCTATATATATCATGTGTGGCTGGGCTATATATCATGTGGTGCTGGCCTGGGCTATATATATATATATATATATATGCAGTATAATGTGGTGCTGGGCTATATATACCACATGGTGCAGGGCTATATATATCATGTGGTGCTGGGCTATATATATCATGTGGTGCTGGGCTATATATATCATGCGGTGCTGGCCTGGGCTATATATATATATATATATGCAGTATAATGTGGTGCTGGGCTATATATACCACATGGTGCAGGGCTATATATATCATGTGGTGCAGGGCTATATATATCATGTGTGGCTGGGCTATATATCATGTGGTGCTGGCCTGGGCTATATATACCACGTGGTGCAGGGCTATATATATCATGTGGTGCTGGGCTATATATATCATGTGGTGCTGGCCTGGGCTATATATATATATATATACAGTATAATGTGGTGCTGGGCTATATATACCACATGGTGCAGGGCTATATATATCATGTGGTGCTGGGCTATATATATCATGTGGTGCTGGGCTATATATATCATGCGGTGCTGGCCTGGGCTATATATATATATATATATATATATGCAGTATAATGTGGTGCTGGGCTATATATACCACATGGTGCAGGGCTAATATCATGTGTGGCTGGGCTATACAGTTGTGGCTAAAAGTATTGACACCCCTGCAATTCTGTCAGATAATACTCAGTTTCTTCCTGAAAATGATTGCAAACACAAATTATTTGGTATTATCTTCATTTAATTTGTCTTAAATGAAAAAACACAAAAAGAATTGTCCTAAAGCCAAATTCGATATAATTCCACACCAAACATAAAAAAAGAGGGTGGACAAAAGTATTGGCACTGTTCGAAAAATCATGTGATGCTTCTCTAATTTGTGTAATTAACAGCACCTGTAACTTACCTGTGGCACCTAACAGGTGTTGGCAATAACTAAATCACACTTGCAGCCAGTTGACATGGATTAAAGTTGACTCAACCTCTGTCCTGTGTCCTTGTGTGTACCACATTGAGCATGGAGAAAAGAAAGAAGACAAAGAAGACCAAAGAACTGTCTGAGGACTTGAGAAACCAAATTGTGAGGAAGCATGAGCAATCTCAAGGCTACAAGTCCATCTCCAAAGACCTGAATGTTCCTGTGTCTACCGTGCGCAGTGTCATCAAGAAGTTTAAAGCCCATGGCACTGTGGCTAACCTCCCAAGATGTGGACGGAAAAGAAAAATTGACAAGAGATTTTAACGCAAGATTGTGCGGATGTTGGATAAAGAACCTCGACTAACATCCAAACAAGTTCAAGCTGCCCTGCAGTCCGAGGGTACAACAGTGTCAACCCGTACTATCCATCGGCGTCTGAATGAAAAGAGACTGTATGGTAGGAGACCCAGGAAGACCCCACTTCTTACCCCGAGACATAAAAAAGCCAGGCTAGAGTTTGCCAAAACTTACCTGAAAAAGCCTAAAACATTTTGTAAGAATGTTCTCTGGTCAGATGAGACAAAAGTAGAGCTTTTTGGGCAAAGGCATCAACATAGAGTTTACAGGAGAGAAAAAAAGAGGCATTCAAAGAAAAGAACACGGTCCCTACAGTCAAACATGGCGGAGGTTCCCTGATGTTTTGGGGTTGCTTTGCTGCCTCTGGCACTGGACTGCTTGACCATGTGCATGGCATTATGAAGTCAGAAGACTACTAACAAATTTTGCAGCATAATGTAGGGCCCAGTGTGAGAAAGCTGGGCCTCCCTCAGAGGTCATGGGTCTTCCAGCAGGACAATGACCCAAAACACACTTCTAAAAGCACTAGAAAATGGTTTGAGAGAAAGCACTGGAGACTTCTAAGGTGGCCAGCAATGAGTCCAGACCTGAATCCCATAGAACACCTGTGGAGAGATCTAAAAATGGCAGTTTGGAGAAGGCACCCTTCAAATATCAGGGACCTGGAGCAGTTTGCCAAAGAAGAATGGTCTAAAATTCCAGCAGAGCATTGTAAGAAACTCATTGATGGTTACCGGAAGCGGTTGGTCGCAGTTATTTTGGCTAAAGGTTGTGCAACCAAATATTAGGCTGAGGGTGCCAATACTTTTGTCTGGCCCACTTTTGGAGTTTTGTGTGAAATGATAAATGTTTTACTTTTTGCTTCATTCTCTTTTGTGTTTTTTCATTTAAGACAAATTAAATGAAGATAATAATACCAAAGAATTTGTGTTTGCAATCATTTTCAGGAAGAAACTGAGTATTATCTGACAGTATTGCAGGGGTGTAAATACTTTTGGCCACAACTGTATATATAATGTGGTGCTGGCCTGGGCTATATATATCATGTGGTGCTGGGCTATATATACCACGTGGTGCAGGGCTATATATATCATGTTGTGCTGGGCTATATATATCATGTGGTGCAGGGCTATATATACAGTATCTTGTGGTGCAGGGCTATATATATCTTGTGGTGCAGGGCTATATATATCTTGTGGTGCAGGGCTATATATATCTTGTGGTGCAGGGCTATATATATATTGTGGTGCAGGGCTATATATACCATGTGGTGCAGGGCTATATATATCTTGTGGTGCAGGGCTATATATATCTTGTGGTGCAGGGCTATATATATATTGTGGTGCAGGGCTATATATACCATGTGGTGCAGGGCTATATATATCATGTGGTGCAGGGCTATATATATCATGTGGTGCTGGCTTGGGCTATATATACCATGTGTGGCTGGGGTATATACTATGTGGCTGTGTTATATACCATGGGGGGGTACATTTTACATTATATTCTATGGCGGAGGCTGTGTTACATAATATGGGGGGCTACATTATATTCTAAGGGGGGGTGATTGCATCATACTCTATGAGAAGGCTACATTGTATTCTATGGGGGGCTGCATTATATTCTAAGGGGGGCTAGATTATATTGTATTGGGGCTTCATTATACTTTATGAGGGTGCTACATTATATTCCATGGGGGGCTGCATTATACTATATGAGGAGGGCTACATTATATTCTATGGAGGGGCTACATTATACTATATAAGGGGTTGCATTATATTTTATGGGGGGCTGCCATATATTCTATGGAGGGTCTGCATTATACTATATGAGGGGGGCTGCATTATATTCTATAGGGGGGTTACATTATATTCTGTGGAGTGGCTGCATTATGCTCTAAGGGGTGGCTGCATTATACTATAAGAGGGGGGCTGCATTATATTCTATGGAGGGGTTACATTATATTGTATGGTGGGGCTGCATTATGCTCTATGGGGTGGCTGCATTATACTGTATCGAGGGCTATGGGGAAAACATTATATGAAGAACTATGGGGTGCATTATACTATGAGAAGTGAATTGTGCTACATGGATGACTATGGCGGTGCATTATACTATATGGAGCACTATGAGGAGTGGATTCTACTATATGGAGGACTGAGCAGTGTATTTTAATATATGGAGGGCTATGATGAGTGTATTATACTATATGGAGGACTATGAGGAGTGTATTATAGTATATGGAGGACTATGAGGAGTGTATTATACTATATGAAGGACTATGGGGCACATTATATTATATGGAAGACTATGGGGTGTAAACTGTAGATGTGCTGTTGATAACATGATGCTGTATGGGGACAGATTGATCCATTAGTGATCATTCTGTCCCCATTATTCTTTCTCAGACGGTGGAAAGAGGCCGGGAAACAAGTGTTGAAAGACATAAATATTGTCGATCACACTCATTTAGTGTGTTGAACTCAGCGCATGTAACTACAATCGAAATGCTTCTGTATGATGTACAGTATGTTAGCATTTGGGGCCCCATTTTAAACTTTGCTTAGGGCCCCACTTTGCCTAAAACCGTCCCTGCCTCCAACCCCAGCATTTCTGAGAACCGTAGTGGAGGTTGATCATCCACACTACTGCTCCAGTCATCCTTAATGCGAGTGCCCAAGATTACCGAGTGTAGCGCCCTGTTGATCTCCGGCGTCCCTGTTAGAATGAATGGAGCAGTAGTGTGGATGATCAACCTTCACTCCATTCATCCCTTCGCTCAAGGTCGGTGGGGACCACTGCAGTCGAACGCCCAGTGATTAGAAAGTGGACAGGGAATAACTTTCAAGCTTGAGACATCCCCTTTAAGAGTATCTAAACTTTTGGGATTCTTTTAATTCTGAGTGGATTGGTGGATCTCCTGGTTCTGAGGCCCCCACCAGTCGCTAAGCGAAGACCTCATAGAAGACCGAAGCTCAGGAGAGGTATTTTGAGCAATCAGTAGGGGTCTCAGGTCCCACCCCATGATGCTTCTTCTCCATACTGACCCCACCTCTGACTGATGCAAATCTGCTCAGATTGAATGAACCTAAACCATACAACATATCTTCCAAAAGTTAAGTTACTCTTTGAATTTTTAATAAAGCTCCTGCCTAGGACCAAACGGTTCTGTGGCTCCTGTATGGTTTTCAGTCTGATGATGGCTGGTAACAACAACTTCAAGCATTTCCTTACCATTGTTAAGGACATACTTTGGAGTTGTAGATTAGAGAGAACCTGTCACCAGGTTTTCCCATGTTATGTGGAGCCAGAACCTGTAAGCCCTCATATAACACATTGTAGAATGCTGTATGTACTGTATATCCCCAATGCGCTCTCCAATAAAACAAAAAATAGCGGTCCGGTCCAATGGGCGAAGCTCTTCTTGATCCGGCATCTCCTCTCTTCTTGCTTAGTGTTGATGATGCATCCTACGCAGAATTGATCGACTTTGGTCGGATCGGGTTTCGTGAAACCCGAATGAAACAAAATTTGAGTCAGATGAAACTGGTCCGACTAGGGCAAAAAAGTTGGAGTTTCGTCCGAAATCCAACCCCGATGCAAGTTAATGGGGAATAAAAGTCGGCATTGAGTGGATGAATGTCATCCGCTCAATGCCGACTTTTATTTCCCATTGACTTGCATTGGGGTCGAGTTTCGGATGAAACTCCAACTTTTTTTTTGCCCTAGTCGGACCAGTTTCATCCGACTCAAATTTTGTTTCATTCGGGTTTCACGAAACCCGATCCGACCAAAGTCACTCAACTCTAGTCCTACGTTATCCACGCAGTGTCCCCCATCACGCTCCTGCGCAGGCACACTTCTCTCTGTCCTGTCAAGGGCAGAACAAAGTACTGTAGTGCACATGCGCCTGCGCTCTTTCGCCTTTCCCTGTGCATTACATTTTTTTAAGGAACCTTTTTTTACCAAACACATTAACCATAACACTTACATTAACTTCTATTATAGGTTAAATTCAGGAAAATTACAATTGTGACATTTTTATTTATTCCATTTACTGCTCACCTTGTATGGCTGGTTACAATGTCAAGCATGACTATGGTATTTACTGGTATTTGATGTTTATTGAAAAAAGGTTTGACAAAAATGATTTTATCATAATAATTGTTATTTATATAGTGTCAACATATTAAGCAGCACTTTACAATTCAGAAGAGACTTGTTCAGACAACAAAGACATTACAGAATAACACATAATTCAACAGATACCAAGAGCTGCTCACAAGCTTATGGTCTGTGAGGAAATAGAAGAGACAGAAAAGGTGAATGGTAAAAATTGCTTGTATTGTACTATTCAGCCATCAGAATAATAAATAGGGTGTGCACATTGCGCTGCATGATCCGGTCACCAGCCAGTATCTGTACAGTACAGACACAGAGGGCTATTAAGTGCATGAAGCTTGTGTGATCAGATGTCACGAAGGACCAGATTTGTAGGAAAAATTTGCACCTGCAAAACGGAAATAATTAAATAATTGAGATGAGGCGATAGGCCAGTCTACAGTAGTGCCTTTTCAAGCCATGCTTAAAACTGTGGGTATTGGGAATTAATCGAATTGTCTGGGTAGTGTATTCCAAAGAATTGGCGCAGCACGTGAGAAGTCTTGGAGATGGGAGTGAGAAGTTCGAATTATTGAGAATGTTAGTCTTAGGTAATTAGCGGATCGAAGAACACTGTTAGGGTGATAGACTAAGATGAGGGAGGAGACGTAGGGTGCTGCTGAACCATGGAGAGCTTTGTGGGTGAGGTTATATTTAAATCAGATCTTTCCTTTACTCCATACATCCGATCACTCGATCGCACATGTCAACTACATCTCAAAAAAACATTTCAAGAATTCAACCTTTTCTTAACTTTGACTCTGCAAAAACTTCCTGTTGCTCTTATTCATTCTCGTCTGGACTATTACAACTCTCTACTAATCGGTCTCCCTCTTACTAAACTCTCTCCCCTCCAATCAGTCCTGCATGCAGCAGCCAGCATCATATTCCTCACCAACCACTACACCGATGCCTCTACCCTGTGCCAGACATTGCACTGGTTGCCCATCCACTACAGAGTTCAATGTAAACTCATCACTCTCACCCACAAATCATTCCACACTTTAGCACCACCCTACATCTCCTCCTTCATCTAAGTCTACCACCCTTCCTGTGTCCTCCGTTCTGCTAAGACCTAAGATTACCATTCTCAATAATCAGAACCTCCCACTCCCATTTCCAAGACTTCTCACGAGCTCCGCCAATTCTTTGGAATGCATTACCTAGGACACTTTGATTAATCCCCAATGCAAAACAGTTTTTGTGTTCCCTAAAAACGCAATTCTTTAGACTGGCCTATTGCCTCAACATACTTATCTAACTATCACTGTTTTGCCCATACAACATTTTCTTCAAAACCAGGACCTTCGTATCATCTGTTCACACACCCTCATGCAGTAAATAGCCCTCTGTGTCCATACACATACTGGTTTGTTAACGTTTCATGCAGCATTACGTGAACACCCTATTTATTATATTGATAGCTGGACCTTAGAATACAAGCAATTGTTACCATCCACCTTTCGTGTCTCCCCTATGTCCTCATAGATTGTAAGTTTGTGAGCAGGGCCCTCATTCCTCTTGGTATCTGTTGTTTTATGTGATTATTGTTATTCTGTAATGTCTTTCATTGTACTAAAATGTAAAGTACTGCGGAATATGTTGGTGCTATAGAAATAAAAATGTAATTACTATTATTAGATCTTTAGAGACTTTAGTAAGGGGAGTTTTATTATACGGGAGTTGATCAAACATTCACAAAGTTTAGAGATGAAGAGATGTTTAGAGGCAGGTAGTTAGCAGTGCAGTTCCGGTTGAGGGATGCTTTTTTTAAGTAATCGGTGAATGCTGGCATTTTTAAAATACCAGAGAAAGATACCAGATTAAATATTAAATATTAAGGTTAAATATTTTAGTTAGGTGAGTGGTAAATGGATTGAAGGAGATCTGAGGGAATAGGGTCACTGGGCAGGTTGTAGGACGAAAAGATGCGAGGAGTCTGGTAATTTCTTCCGTGACCAGATGATAATATTTTGTGGCATTATTTTTTAGGCACTCCCAAGAAAAAAAATCTGACATTTACTCTCCCCCTCCAACATAATGTTCTTGTTTGTAGAGATGCCTGTAGCTCACTGTTAGGGTTTCTGCCTTTAATATTACAGTTCCTATGTTTAAATGCAAGCGAAGATGAGCTCTAAGAAAAAGTAGGAATTAGCATCCAGTTGCCAAAGAACCACTTGCCCAGTGTCCAATTTCCTTAGTGGAGAATCTGCCCATAAAGATGAAAAAACACAACAGTGTGCTGAAATTACAGAAGATATGTATTGTTATTGCCATGGGACAGTATGTAGACAAACTTACAAGTAGTGATAAGATGGGCTCCTGCTTGGACTCTCCTTCCCCGTGGGCACCTGTGTAGCTGCACATGCGATATGTCCTCCTATGGTTTTCTCATCTTTGAGGCATACTGCTACTGGTCCTAGACTCCTTACCTTATTGGACAAACAGCATAAAACTGATTAGTGAAAGAATGATGAAGAAACCCGGAAGGGATGCAAGTCAAGAAGATAAACCCATATGAAATCTAAAGGAAAGCCACAGTCAAAGTAAGAGGTTGCATGACTCACAGTTCCTCTAGTCTTCTCAGCTCTTTAATAATAGTGTTAGATATAATCATTTCCTCTTTCGTTGTTTTTGTGCAGTCAGCCATAATATATGCTAGCAGGACATTTTTTATTCATTGGAGAGCCTCATCATGTTGTAGATTGAGGGTTTAGGCACAACAAAAATGCTGCAATGTGTGCTAAGATCTTATGGTGTGATAGTCATCAGCTAAAGGCGATGAAAGTCGTCCAAACTGGCCATCTATCTGATGTGTATACAGGTATCCACACTGTCCTCTGACAGCAGATGTTGGGGAAATGAAGGATTGGGCATGTCGGTTTTACACATGACCCATCCTTTGTGCACTTTTGAGTAGATGTCTGGCATCAAGTTAGCCCACTTTCCTGGCATCTCCTTAATGTCAGCATAGACCCGGGCACTGACACAATTCGTAGTGGTGTTTTTAATTGTGGACAGAGAAGATATCTGTCTTGAGAACTTTCTTCAAGACCTAGCCTAAGATTCTCTAGGTGATTGGACTGGAGGGGTACAGTACATCCTCCTCTAAGCAATGTAACCATGTCTGTAAGGAGTTGTACTTTGTAACCTGGCAAGAACTCATCAGTAAGTATTCTGTGACCTTCTTATTAGACTCCAGTTATTATTGAGTGGTCTTTAAGGAGACAGTACGACTATCGCTAGGAATGCTTTTGGCACAGTTTGACCTGGGACCTTTTTGTTGTCGCACAGAAAATATATGTGACATAACACACTGGCTGCAGCATGTTATGACAGATTGCAGAGGGTAACCTCTCAGAGAACCACAGCATCACATTAGGTCAGGCTGCAGAGGGTAACCTACAGGATGCCGAGTTTAACCCCTCAGACAACCACAAACTGTGCAACGGACGTCTAGGAGAAGTCCGTGTTCGGAGTTCAGCCCCTAACACTAGATTCCCGATCCAGCTGATACGTCAGCAATTTGTGGCCTCCGGATGAGAGCCATGAGAACCACCTCGTATCTGACAGCATCCCTTGCACCTTTTTTGATTAGCCGGCCAGGTGTGACATCATGATTGTGCGTGGTGAACATGTGACTTGGCACCAGGCCAGCCAATTAAAATAAGAGTCACGAATGCTGGCAAGAACAGGTGGTTCTCAGGGCTCCCGTCCAGTGGCTGCAAATTACTGACATGGCCGCAGGACCAGCTCTTACAAATCGATTTTCACTATCGCTAGTTACCTGTCATTGTAATACTCATTGTGATGATAATGAGACTGCTGTAAAGTATATAGTACTGTAACACCAGCATCTCTGAACCACCTTCCCTGGCAGAGACGTCGACGTGCCCTCTTCTCTTGCTGTCCCTGCCATGGCTCCGGCGTCTCTGCACTCTACCTCCCTCTCCCAGCAGAGACGCTAATATACTCTACGGTCCCACGGCCCGTCCTCATTTTCCTGCAGCTACCCGGGGCCTGTGCACTGATCACAGATCCCCGGGCACTGCGTTTAGGGCGAGAGAGGTCCCAATGTCTTATAGGAACAGAGTGCATTGTCCTAAACTGTTCCCAGCCATTGGCATAGGAACACTTATTATTTAAGGCACCTCCACCATGTGGGAGGTGCCTGTGCAATGTTGTAAGTTTGTTCTTAACACTCTTCTTAGTTCTCAGGTTCCAGTGCTCATATTCCTGTATACCTGCCTGTCTGTCAGCCATGTCAGCCTGCCTATTAATCATGCCAACCTGCCTACCAGCCGTGCCTGTCTGCCTGTCTATCAGCTGTGCCCACCTGTGCTTGCCAAGTCTACAATGCCTGGCCGTTCCTGCCTATGCTCCCTTGGGTGTCAGATGCCATCTACCCATGGTCAGTCCTGGAGTAGTACCTGGTCATGCCTCCATCATTTCTCCTCGGATCACGGTATCGTCAGCCGCCGTGCATCCAAAGTTGGACTTAGTGAGGCACCTAGTCACACCCCTCCAGGATCTCGGCACAGTGGTTCCACTACCCAGTCCGTTACAAGTACAAAACAGGAAATACGAATCTAATATTAGACGTAGTGGCCAGTGTAAAAAAATGCAAGATTTTTTATGTTTATTTATATAGCGATATGGAAAATGTAAAAAAATATATATCTTGAACATAAAACATGATTTAAGAAATAGGTCATTTTCTGATGACACATTCTCTTTAAAAGGTGTGAAGATTTAGAAGATGATCACAAAGTAGTGACTCCTAGCAAGATCTTGCCTGCACATGCAGTTTCCCCAGTAGTAGAACTGAGAAGGACTGGAATCAATATGAGGCTTCTGGGACACGTCAGACTGGCTGGCACGCTGGAGTGGCACTCGTGGATTGGCGAGGCGTATCTACAGCTGGAATGTGGAGACTCGGACAGCTGGAGCAGTGAGTCCTGAGTGGCTGGAGATGCATAAAAGCTGGAGCAAAAGTCAGAGAAATTTCAGAAATAAGTCAGGGTCCAGTAACAGGCAATCAATGGAAAAAAATTAATAGACACCAGGAACATGAAAATGTGGAAAATGCTCTTAAAAACTTGTCATATCTCTGTCTTGCCATTAATAACTTGAAGTTACTTTGAGATGCAAACTCCTAGGTGGTGAAGGTACCCAGGTAATTGCCCTTTTTTCCCCACCTACAACCCTACCCCAATCATATATTTGTCAAAATCATAATACCCCCTCTAAAGTGTTTTATATCCAGACTTCAAGTTGAGGAGGAGGCTGTACAGCATTTATGTGTATGTACAAATTACATAGAAGATGATCATGGGTAGCAGGGGTACCCAACCTGTGGCCCGTGGGCCCATCATGTGTGGTTCGTGACTAATCTATTAGCTTGTTGCATTAGCATCAGGTCTAGAAAACAGCTGTGAAGGGCAGGCCTCCAGACAGTGACTTTTGTGAGTAGCCCCGCACAGAAGAGCAGATTTAAATGCACATATGATGGCTTAGAGGGAATCTGTCAGTAGGGTCAACCCTCCTAAGCTGTCTATATGGGCATGTAGGTCATAGGAAGCTGAATAAAATGATGCCTTGATATCTGTGATCTGATCTCTTATTCCAGAGAAAGCCACATTTTTCTTATATGTCCCCACATAGCCCTCAATATATTATAATGCCCCCTACATAGTCCCCCATATAATATAATGGCTCCACATTGCCTCCCATGTAATGTAATGCTCCCACACTGTCGGTGGAGTGCCAACACTGCTGGAACGGCGTCGGCACGGGAGGTGAGTATAGGTGTTTTTATTTTAGCGGAGGCAAATATTCAGATTGAGACGGGGTTGTGCTAGTGGTGGACAACCTTTTTTGGTATGGTAAGCTGGATATAGGATGATACCGCCCGTTAAAGAATTGCTTGAAGTTTGATGCAATTGTGGTGGGAGTGCCTGATGCAGGGGTGAAGTGGGAGCCCCTGGATGTACGTGTGCTCCATGACCTACAATGGCACTAGCAGATCCCTCAGAAGAATGATCTTATGCATGTCTATGTAAAAATAGCTCACTGCTCACACGTTCAGATTTTTTAACGTGTTTTAATGGTTTCAGGCTTCCAAAGACGCCAAGCGGTGAGAAACGTTGACCTGACTATTCTTCATTTTCCATTCAGAAGATCCTCTGTACTTCACAAATCAATGAAATAACGAACGACACGGAAAACGCCAGTAAAAAGGTGCCCCAAAAAACACGGGAAAACCCACCGGTGGTCAAAAATGTTGAAAGAGCTTTCAGAAAAAGATTAAAAAAGTAAAAAAAAAAAGAAAAATATATTTCAGGTTTAAAAAATGGCAGAGACAAAAAATTTCTTAAAGCAACTTCTGCTTGAAAAACTGATGTTTTTGGTCATCAGGAAAAATCCCCCAAGGTGTGCACAGACCCCTAGGCTATGTGCACAAGATGCCTTTTAAACTCAGACGAATTTGCCGAGCTTTTCAAGCAGAAGATGCTTTAGAAAACTCTGGAGTTTATTTTTCTTAAACGTTTTATTTAGTGCATTTTTTTTTTGTGGCTTCCTGAGCAATTTTCCAACAGTTTTGGCCGCTGATTGTTTTGGAAGCATTTTCTATGTTTTTTTGTGACAAGTTTTTTACTATAGTTTTCCGGTTGCTTTTTTTCAATACATTGAATAATGAATAAATTGGTAACGTTATTTTTTTTAAAAATAAAGATGATAGCAAAATGCACCAAAAGACTTTGGGGCATCTTTTGAGTTTTCTCATTAACTTATATTGTAAAGTATAGAGTGTGTTCGGAGCCGAAAACGCATGAAAAATGGTTGGGTCACTTCTTATAACTGCTTAGCTTGGCGTTTTTAGAAATCTGAAATGGTTAAAAGATGTTCAAAAGCCTGAACATGTGCTCAAAATTTTTTTTACTTAGAAATGCAGAAGTTCATTCTGTTTGCGGTTTTCCAGGCAGTCATGTGCACATTCGCTTACATTGGCTCTTTTTACATGGTAGTTTGCTGTAAAAACATTGGTTTGGGTGACCTCTGCTGTACTAATCTGGTAGTGCATGGAAGCCTAGATTTGAAGAATACATAGAGACCATAAAATAAGTAAGATTACAAATTCTGACAAATGATATAATTAAGGTAAATTTCTCAGTAACTACCGCCTGGCCCCAGTCTGATTTTAACTTCATACATCCTAATTTGCTTTTTGTGTAAATTAATGGGATAGTCACTTTACCATTTCAAACAAATCTGCCTTTCAAGTGTCGGCCAACAAAAACTATATATCACCTATCCATAGTAGTGTGAAATGTATAATTGCTGGGAGTCCCACCACTAAGACCCCCACTGATCACTACGACGAGGGTCCCAAGACCCTATTCCGCAGACATTTTTAATGGAGTACTAGTGGTCACTTTTGCTCCTTTCAATGTCTACAGGACTGACAGTGATTGATGAGTGGTCACACATAAGCCCTCTATATAACTACAATAACATATTTTTTTTTGTGAAAAAAAATAAAATAAAATAAATACAAATGTATAAGACAATGGGGAAAAAAAGTATTTAGTCAGCCACCAATTGTGCAAGTTCTCCCACTTAAAAAGATGAGAGAGGCCTGTAATTGACATCATAGGTAGACCACAACTATGAGAGTCAAAATGAGAAAACAAATCCAGAAAATCACCTTGTCTGATTTGGCAAGATTTATTTTGCAAATTATGGTGGAAAATAAGTATTTGGTCACCTATAAACATACAAGATTTCTGGCTCGCACAGACCTGTAACTTCTTTAAGAGTCTCCTCTTTCCTCCATTCATTACCTGTAGTAATGGCAGCTGTTTGAACTTGTTATAAGTATAAAAGACACCTGTCCACAACCTCAAACAGTCACACGCCAACTCCACTATGGTGAAGACCAAAGAGCTATCGAAGGACACCAGAAACAAAATTGTAGCCCTAAACCAGGCTGGGAAGACTGAATCTGCAATAGGCAAGCAGCTTGGTGTGATGAAATCAAATGTGGGAGCAATAATAAGGAAATGGAAGACATACAAGACCACTGATAATCTCCCTCGATCTTGGGCTCCATGCAAGATCTCACCCCGTGGGGTCAAAATGATCACAAGAACGGTGAGCAAAAATCCCAGAACCACATGGGGAGGACCTATTGAATGACCTGCATAGAGCTGGGACCACCGTAACAAAGGCTACCATCAGTAACACACTACGTCGCCGGAGACTCAGATCCTGCAGTGCCAGACGTGTCCCCCTGCTTAAGCCAGTACATGTCCGGGCCCATCTGAAGTTTGCTAGTGAGCATTTGGATTATTCAGAAGAGTATTGGGAGAATGTCATATGGTCTGATGAAACCAAAGTAGAACTGTTTGGTAGAAACAAAACTCGTCGTTTTTGGAGGAGAATGAATGCTGAGTTGCATCCAAACCACACCATGCCTACTGTGAAGCATGGGGGTGACAACATCATACTTTGGGGCTGTTTCTCTGCAAAGGGACCAGTACAACTGATCAGTGTACATGAAAGAATGAATGGGGCCATGTATCATGGGATTTTGAGTGCAAACCTCCTTTCCATAAGAAGCATTTGAAGGTCCTGGAGTGGCCTAGCCAGTCTCCAGATCTCAACCCCATAGAAAACCTTTGGAGGGATTTGAAAGTCCATGTTGTCCAGTGACAGGCCCAAAACATCACTGCTCTAGAGGAGATCTCCATGGAGGAATGGGCCAACATACCACCAACAGTGTATGCCAACCTTGTGAAGACTTACATAAAATATTTGACCTCTGTCATTGCCAACAAAGGATATACTGTATAACAAAATATTGAGATGAACTTTTATTAATGATCAAATACTAATTTTCCACCATAATTTGGAAAATAAATCTTGCCAAATCAGACAAGATGATTTTCTGGATTTGTTTTCTCATTTTGACTCTCATAGTTGTGGTCTACCTATGATGTCAATTACAGGCCTCTCTCATCTTTTTAAGTGGGAGAACTTGCACAATTGGTGGCTTTTTTTCCCCATGGTATATGTTTAAATAATCAGTACATTTTCTTTCTGCCCCATACAATTAAAGAAAGAACAAATACATGTAAAAGAATAAGTTGTAAAAAGAAAAGCTCAAGTACCTGGCTGCAGAAAATAGGTGACATTTAAGCCTAGGTCTCGGATACACAGGTGTGACGCACACGAAAAATGGAAAATACAAAGATCAAGTTTCAAACATTTTTAAGATTTTCTCAAATGTATAATCATTTTTTAGGCTAGTTTCACACTAGCATTTGGCAGGGCTGTGGATGGCAGTCTTTCTCCATGAAGCTCCGCTCACTGCTGCACCACTTCCTTCAACTCCGTCTACGTCTGCATGCGTCCTGTGTACCCTATCTTTAACATTGGGTACGCAGGCTATGCGGATGCCTCCACATGCGTCGTTTTGAAGGTGTGCTGAACTGTGTCGAACGCAACAAGTTGCATTTTGTTGCGGTTGGCGCAGCGTCTAAACGACGCATGCGGAGGCATTCGCAGACATCCACATGAGCCAGAGCATAAATTGGTATAGGAGCATGTTCACACTATGGCCATTTCACAGACAAAACCCAAGAAGAAACCAAAATGAGCATATACCCTAAGCTAAGTATACATAGTGGCCATAGTGTGAATGTGCCTTTACACTTTGTATGTCTACCAACTTATACTGCTACCAGGAATATAGGTCCTACAGACCATCGCTTATCATCAAAATGTTTGTTTGCCCTGAGCCTCCGCAATTTTCTTCTGGACATCCCTCCACACCTCCCCCAACCGTTGAACTGCTGAATTATCCCCTGGACATCCTGAATCCAGCCTTGAAAATTCACCAAAATGGGAGTGAAAACCGCAGTTACAGAAGAACGGTGAGGTGCCAGTGGACTGATTAACCCGATTATTAAATGCAAAGTCAGTCACTGGCAACGAAGAACACCAATCATCCTACTGAGACATAGCAAGACACCGCAAAATCTGCTCAAGTGACTGATTGGTCCACTTCGTCTGACCGTTGGTCTCGGGACGGTAGGCCGAGGAAAAGGTCAAGCAAACACCCAATCTTTTACAAAATACCTCCAAAGTGTGGACACAAATTACACCCCTCTATCAAAAACCACACTCAAAGGCATGCCATGCAACCGCACAACATGCTCAACAAACAACTTAGATAGTGTTTCTGCACTAGGCAGTCCTGCCAAAGGTACAAAATGCACCTGTTTACTGAATCTGTCAACCACTACCCAGATCACAGTTTTGCCATTTGTAGGAGGGAGAGCAGTGATATAATCCATGAACAAATGAGTCCAAGGTCTATCCGGAATTGGCAATGACACCAATTCCCTGTCCGGAGGACCACCAAAACAGCCTAGCAATGGCTTT
Organism: Dendrobates tinctorius; assembly: GCF_039654945.1. Taxonomy (NCBI): domain Eukaryota; kingdom Metazoa; phylum Chordata; class Amphibia; order Anura; family Dendrobatidae; genus Dendrobates; species Dendrobates tinctorius. Next base: position 204,743 of record NW_027361870.1, read on the forward strand.
CCGGGTGGCCGAGATCCCCGGGTGCCCACTGAGAGCAGAGTCGTGGAACTCCCGGAGACCCCTCCATCGGTACTGAACAGGGACAAAGAGCTTACTATCAGGCAAAGACGGAGGAGCAAGAGACTGAGCCTTCTGAATTTCACGCTCCAATTCAGAGGATACCCCAGCAACAACCACTCCGTGCTGAAGAATGGAGGAAGGAGGTTCGGGGGGTGATATCGGATCAAAACTGCGAGATAAGGCATCCGCCTTGACATTCTTGGAACCTGGCCGAAAGGTGAAAGAAAAATGAAAACGTGAAAAAAAGAAGCGACCACCTCGTCTGTCTAGGAGTTAACGGCTTGGCACACTGAATGTAGGACAAGTTCTTGGGGTCCGTAATCACTGTGATCTGATGAACTGCCCCCTCCAAAAAGTGCCTCCATTCTACAAAAGCCAATTTTATGGCCAATAACTCCCGGTTACCAACATCATAGTTCCCCTCCGCAGAAGAAAACTTCCTGGAGAAAAAGGCACATGGTCTTAAATTGGTCAAAGTAACGGGTCCCTGAGACAACACCACCCCCACTCCCACCTCCGATGCATCCACCTCTACGATGAATGGTTTTGACGGATCGGGCTTAACCAATACAGGAGCAGACATAAAACATTTCTTTAATGTAATAAATGCTTCAACCACCAGGAGTGACCAGACTTTGAGATCAGCCCCCTTGCGAGTGAGATCGGTGAGTGGCTTGACCACTTGAGAAACCCTTTTGATGAATTTTCGATAATAATTGGCGAAACCCAGAAAACGCTGCAGACCTTTGAGGTCTCTGGGCTGCACCCAATCAACAAATCCCTGTACCTTTCCGGGATCCATCCGAAATCCAGTGGCAAAAGGATGAACCGCAAGAAAGAAAACTCCTGGACACAATACAAACATTTCTCTGGTTTAGGGAACAGAGAATTTCCCCATAACCTATGAAGAACAGCACGTAAATGCCCAGTGTGAGATTCCTTGACAGGAGAGAAAACCAGGATATTGTCCAGGTATACAACCATAAAGCGCCTGATAAAATGAGTTAAAACATCATTCATAAAGTTTTGAAACACTGCAGGTGCTTTCCTGAGCCCAAAGGGCATGACCAAATTTTCAAACAGACTCTCAGAGGTGAGAAATGCCGTTTCCACTCATTCACTTCCCGAATGTGGATCAGCTTATATGCTCCCCTGAGATCAAGTTTGGAAAACAACTTAGCCCCAGACAATTAGTTATAAAGATCTGGAATGAGTGGGAGAGGGTAGGCATTTCTCACCGTAATTTTATTTAGCTCCCGGAAATCGAGGCACGGGCGTAAACCACCATCTTTTTTCTTAACAAAAAAGAATCCAGCAGCCACAGGTGAGCCAAAGGGACGGATGTGGCCTTTGCGTAGACTATCAAAGACATAGTTTTTCATAGCGGTACGTTCCGAGCCAGAAAGATTGTTCAAACGGGCTTTGGGCAATTTAGCACCCAGAATAAGATAAATGGTACAATCATAAGGACGATGTGGTGGCAATACCTCAGCCTCTCTTTTAGCGAACACGTCCCCAAAATCCTTTAGCTACTCCGGAATACTCTCCAGATTAATGGCAGACACAAAAACAGTAGAAAGACATCCACTGGAACAGTTAGGACCCCATTTAACAATAACACAAGATCCTCAGTCTATAACAGGATTATGCCTCTATAACCAGGGGAACCTCAACATCAGTACCACAGCAAGATTATTCATAACATAACATGAAATTTGTTCCTGCTGCAAGGAATCCACCTTGAGGAGGAACTCATCAGAGACAAACTTAATAACATTTTGAGCCAATGGTGTCTTATGAATGGCAATGATATGGATAGGAGGCTCTAGTCTAACTGTCCCTAACTTTATCTTGGACACCAGACTATAGTCAGTGAATTTCATGGAAGATCCACAGTCCACAAATGCTGAAGTGGATGCGTAACCACCTCCATAACACAGTTCCACCTCTAACAAAATTTTTGAAATGATGAAAATGGTACCTGAGAGTCTGGGTGACTTCCTCAACAATCACCCAGACTCTGAAGCTTATTAATCGATGGACAAGAGGGGCAGTCGTTTTTCCAATGTCCTGGATCTCCACAATTAAAACATAATTTCCCATCATGTCATCGCTTCCTCTCCTTCTCCTTGATGTTGGTGTCACCAACCTCTATGGTCTCCGTAAACGGCATCACCTTAGACTTAGCAGGCAATACAGGAATCTCTCGCTGGATAACTCCTCTGTCCCGTAATCTCCGGTCCATACGAATGGCCTGTGTCATGGCCTCCTCCAGGGAACTGGGTGGCAGATGGAGGGCCAAAGCATCCTTGAGATGATCCAAAAGTCCTCTCATGAACTGACATCTCAAAGCCGAGTCATCCCAAGACACCACAGTGGACCACCGTCATAACTCAGAACAATGGGGGCGTGGCTATGTAGCGGCGGAGAGAGGACGCACTTGGGGAGAGCTCCTCATATCCTGATATTCATCCGGTCAGTGGACTCGGGCCACCGCGATATACCTGCCGGTATAGATCCCTCTGGACCGCGGAGCACCTCTGGACCCCCTGGGAGGTCGAATCTCGGCGGCCTGATAGCTGCACGGGTCAGGGCAGCCGGAGGGGCATGCATGGGATGGCGGCCATCTTCAGAAGTGCGCTCTCTGGCAGTGAGAGACGTGGCGCTGGCTCCCTCCTCGCAGCGCTGACAGGTCGGTGTACACGCATCCTGAGGAACTGAAGGGGAGAAGTGGTGAGTGCTCTGGAAGATTGGGCCCCACACTCCCCTCTGCTAAGCCACCTGACTTGCCAGTGTCATTACTTTAGGGGCCTTTGGTCCCCCACCTGGCTGATATCTCTGTGGGCACTGCGGATCCCTCCCTAGCCATAAGGCCTCTCGTTCGCCGGTTAGAGCCGGATCTTATCCTCCTGTGCTACTGCTCTGTGTTGCCCTTAGGACACCTGTCACCGTTATATTATAGCACTGCTGTGCTCTTATCTTGGATCTGGGAGTCCCCTGAGTGCAACGTTTCTGTTACCCGGCTGTGCCATATTGCTATTGAAAATGAACCGCTCTAAGGGGGCAGGAGCAGCCGAAAAATTGAAAGAGTTTGCTAGACCTGACCATTCTGACACCACACGGTCCCTCACAAACAACCCCTCACAGTCTCAGCGTAAAAACCGACCCTCTGAGGGTGAAGGGGGGAGTGAGCAGGAGGAATTAACCCTCAAGCAAGCATCTGAGCAACTGATGCAGGCCATCTCCTTAATTAGGACATCGCTGACGGGGAAAATAGAGGATGTGTATACCGAGTTGGGGCGTCTTCGACAAGATATGCAGGCCATGAGAGGGCGTATTACGGAGGTGGAGACTAGGGTGTCCAAGGTAGAGGACACCATTGTACCCATGGAGGTCAAGCTTACGAAAGCGATGGGCTCGGTGAACGCATGGAGTCAAAAAGCAGACGACCTAGAGAATAGAATGTTCCGAAACAACATCCGAGTTATTGGTCTGCCGGAACGCTCGGAAGGTCAACATCCGGAACAATTTTTAGAAGACTGGTTCAAAACTTCTCTGGGAGATGAATTTTCCCCAACATTTGCTGTGGAAAGGGCTCATAGGGTTCCTACAAGACCTCTTCCTCCTGGAGCCACACCTAGACCTTTTCTGGCGCGTCTCCTCAATTGCAGGGACAGGGATGTGATTCTACATCTAGCTCGAAAGAAAAGTCCCATCAAGTTCAGCAATGCTACGATCTCAATCTTTCCAGATTTTTCTATGGAACTCCAGAAACAACGGGCACAATTCATGGACATCAAGAAGCGGCTCCGAGAGAGGAATGTTGTGTATTCAATTATCTATCTGGCCAAGCTCCGGGTGGTCCATGGGGGTTCTTCTATATTTTTTACAGATCTGGCGGAGGCGGCTGAGTGGTTGCGGTCCTACAAAGGGTCTGCTGCGAAGGAATCCTAATGTTTCTACTGTTAATAAGAATTTTCTTTTTTTTAGTGATGGTTTGATTGGAGCTCTTTTTTCCACAGGCGTCCGGATTACCAACAATACCGGACACTGAGCTCAGTGATGGTATCCCCTTGTCTATTTCATGACGGGAGAGCAGGACTTTGCTCCTGTATTGTTTGTTTCTCCACTTTGATGTTTCTTTATAGTGGTTTTATTTGGTTTTTAGGTAGAATTCGCAGCCAACAGCAATTTCAATCTACAGTATGTGTGGTGTCTTTAAATTTTGCTCGAGCACTGATGTAGGCCATATCCAGTGGAATGAATATGGGGTCTGAGATGATATGCCTGACATGGAATATGAGAGGTATAAAAACCCCCCGGAAAAAGATCAAAGTTTTCTCGCAGATTAGACACTACCGCCCTCACATTGTGGCCTTGGTGGAGACACATCTGACTAGGGATACAGCTCGGTGTGTGCAGAAGCCTTGGGTACAATGGTCGGTTCATGCATTCCATACTAGTTACTCGAGGGGGGTCTCACTCTCACTGTTGGTGCATAGAGATGCTAGATGGGAAGCCAGGGAGACCCAGAGGGATCCTGAGGGTCGTTTTGTTTTCGTTTATGCATCAATAAATACCAGGGAATATGTGATTATGTGTGTTTATCATCCACCCCCTGCTAATATGTCCATTCTTCAGAAGGCGATGAGCTTTGCTCTAAATTATCCGGATGCGGATGTTATCTGTATGGGGGACTTCAATATGGTCATGAATAACCATTTCAATAAATTGAGATTGGATGATGGAGTATCCGGAGGGGTTCCTTCGCCGACAACAACCCAGCTATTTATGGAGGGTAGTGGGTGGTTAGATTTGTGGAGAGTGCAGCACCCTGAGGGAGTATACCTGCCACTCATCCACTAAGCGTTCCCTATCGTGTATAGATTACATATTCGGATCCAGTGGTCTGGCGATGTGGGTAGATAACATAGAGCACGGCAGCAGAGGGATCTCAGATCACAGCCCGGTCATCCTCAGACTTAAGTACGGGCAATTAAATAACAGGATGATTTGGAAGTTGAACCCTTTCTGGTTGAAACTGATAGTATCCCCCGATAGAACAATCGATCAATTGCATTGCTTCATTTTGTCCCACCAGGAACCTCAGGATATTAATTTATTTTGGGATACCCTTAAGGCATATCTGAGGGGCTGCTTGTCCTCCACAATTTCTTACATTAAGCGGGTAACCTCAATGGAAGATGATGTGATGGAACGGCGCTTGAAGGATTCAGAGGCTGCATACATATCTAACCAAACCAATGGCAATAGGATTGAGTGGTTGGCTGCCCAGCGACTATACACCCAGCATATGGACACTGAATCTAAGCGCAAATTATTCTTTGCCCGCCAGTCTTATTTTGAGCTGGGAAACCAAGCAAGTACATTTTTGGCCTATCTGGTGCACCAGCATAATACCTCTAATACAATATTACAGATCCATAAGTCGGATGATTCGTTGGTGTCTTCAACTGAGGAGATTCTCGGCTGCTTTTACGATTACTATAAATCATTATATGAGTCTAAAAGTGGCTCTGATGATATGGGGTGTTTGGATTACTTGTCGGATGTAACATGCCCTACCTTAGATCCTGGTCAGCGAGCCTTTATGGATGCTGAATTTACTGTGGAGGAGATAGAGAATGCTATCGCAGACATGGCCCCTGGGAAGGCCACTGGACCGGACGGGTTCCCTATTGAATTGTATAGGAAATACCGAGACATATTAACGCCACTTCTGTTAAAGGTATTTCGGGGAATATGGGAGGGGGAATCTATGCCTGAATCCTTTTACGAGGCTAACATCATAGTACTTAGGAAGGAGGGGAAGGACCCTTAAGAATGTGGATCCTATCGTCCCATATCGTTAGTAAATGTGGACTATAAAATTTTTACTAAGATTCTCGCCACCAGATTAAATTCGATTATACTGAACCTTATACATCCTGACCAGACGGGCTTTATGCCTGGTAAGAGCACTTCGATTAACATCAGACGAGTCCAGTCAATAGTCCAATATAGCTCCCTAATGCCAAACAACAAATGGGCACTGGCATCGCTAGATGCCGTCAAGGCTTTTTACTCCCTTGAGTGGCCTTTCCTCTCCGCTTGTCTACAGAGATATGGCTTTGGTGATAAGTTCATAAAATGGGTCAAAACATTGTATATGAAGCCTAAGGCCCGTATTATTGTGAATAATTCCATATCTGAGTCCTTTTCATTACACAGGGGGACCCGTCAGGGGTGCCCCCTTTCCCTGGCTCTCTTCGCCCTTGCGATTGAGGCATTGGCAATACGTATAAGGTCTTCCCCTGGCATTAGGGGTATAGATATAGCGGATCGGGTAGATACCATAGGTCTATATGCAGATGATATGGTGATATTTATGGACGAGGCGGAGGAAACTTTGCCTCAAATGATTGCCACCATAGACGGATTCAGTAAATATTCGGGTTTATATATAAATTGGGAAAAGTCTGCCCTGTTACCCCTCTCTGATGCCCCGACTCTCCTCGTTGCCTATTATATCTAGCTTTAAATACCTGAGTGTCCATATATCCCATAACAGTACGCTCGACTTACAACTTAATATCTGCCCACTGCTGGAACTGGTTAGAGTTAGGTTTGCAGCCTGGAGTAAATTACCGCTGTCTGTGGCCGGACGCATTAACCTTATTAAAATGATATTACTTCCCAAACTTAGCTATTCTCTTCAGCATAGTGCTGTAATGATACCCAAGTCCTTCTTTGTGAATCTTAATTCCCAGGTTACATCTTTTATATGGGGGAAAACCAGACCCAAACTTAAATTGTCCACTCTACAGAGGCCTAAAAATGGAGGTGGGGCGGCGCTACCAGATTTCTTCCTATTTTATTTGGCTGGACAGGCTAGAGCCCTAGGTAAATGGATGCCGGGTAACTATCTCCCTAATTCTGAAAGTCACTTGCTTCACGCTGCAGGAACTGTTTGCCCACTGGGTTTCCTGGAGTTGTAGAGGCCTGGTGTCCCTCGTTTACTGCCCTTGCTCTGTCTGGCAAGATTAGTATGGAGGCAAATTAAGAAAGTGATTGGATTCCAAGATATCATAGCTGAAATGCCCCTATGGGAAAATGTCTATTTCCCGGTGTTGCTAAGTCACCCGTCCGCTGATTTTTGGATCCAACATAATGTCTCCCTGATAGGAGACTTGTATGATCATGGGGCCTTAATGTCTTTTGAGCAGATACAGGCTATGTTCCGAGATCTCAATTTTTCCGCTATTTACAGCTAAGATCAGCTCTCCAGTCGCACATAGGGTGTATGGGTGTGGGTCGTGCCATTTCGTCCCTACCTTTGATAGCAATTCTTAACTCACAGGGTCCCCAGGGCTTCATCTCCTCTTTATATACGTACATGCTATCAGTGGGAGCAGAATCAGCCATAAGCTCTGTAAAAGGGAAGTGGGAAAGACTCATCCCTAATACGCAGGGAGAGGAGTGGGAAGAGATCTTGGAATCTCCGATTGGAGTCTCACCATTTATTAATAATAGAATGATACAGTTGTATATAATAAACGAATCATATTTAACTCCGATACGACTAGGATGGGTCGATTCCAGTCGTCGAAATGCTTGCGATGTCATTCACCAGATGCAGACTTTATTCACATGATATGGCAGTGTCCCACTACCCTACAGTACTGGAAAGAGGTGACGTTATTCTTGCAATCACTGGTGAAAACTCCTGTCCCTCTTGAACCACTGGTCTGCTTGTTTGGGGTATGGGAGGAGGAGGTTTGGGGTCACCATGCTGGGAGGGGGAGATCTTGGGGAGGTGGAATTCTTTTCATCTTACTTTGTAGAATGATGTCATGATCCATGCTGGATCAGGACTGATAAAAAGCACAGGTAACCTTTTTTTTTCTTAAGCTGTGCTTAAGTTTGGTTTTTGCCCCCGGTGGCCATTAGGATTATTGCACTGTGGTGTCTTTTGTTCTAAGTTTGCCCCCGGTGGTGGTGAGCGTCATTGCACTCTGGTTTCTTTAGTTAAGTGCACATGATTATAATGCAGGTGTGATTGCTCTTGCTCTGCCATAAAAGAGTCACAGGTGTTGCAATCAGTGTTGGTGATAGTGTTCATTTCAACCATCCTTGGTGGAGGAAGGAGCTGGAGAGCGTTCCTTGCAGCACTGTCTTAGCCCTGGTGTGGAAGGAGTCAGAGGGGATTTCCTTGTAGCTCTGACAGAGCTTGGTGGCAGCTATTCAGGAGGAGAGCTGCATTCTGGTGGTGGACTCTGTTGCCAGGAGCAAGAGCAACAGAGTAAAGCTAAGTGGTGTTTCCCCGTTTGTGTTTTTCCTTAGTGTGTATTAGTACAGCGGTGGGGCCAGTGCCTGCGCCACCCAGCTCCCTAGCAAGGGATAGGTGTAGGGTGTGCTAGGGCGACAGGTTCCTGATCGGCACCCGGTGCGGAACTGGCATAGGGAACGTTAGGAGCGTTAGGGACACTGACTCAGGGGAGTGCAGGAGGTCTCCACGTCCTCTTTCCCTATCGCAGGGCCCACCGTTGTAACTGTTTCCCCTTTCCCCGTGTCTTGTTTTAGTTACCGGCCTGCGGGCTGAGTCACACAGGACAGTTTCACGTGCCGCGTCTTGTTGTTTCAGTTACTGGCCTGCGGGTCGCGTCACACAGGACGGGTCATCGTGACAAATGAAGACATTGCATATGAGATAATATAGTGCAAGATAGTATACTGAGAATTAGTAAATAGTTGATGTAGTCATAGGTTAGTTTAGGAATCTATAATCAATCTATATTATTTGAGTGATAAGGTAAAGGCTGGTGAGATAGGACTGATGTACATGCTTATAATGTATAGCCTGTTGCTCTCCGTATATGCTTGTGGGATTATGCATATCTTATCAGTATATTAATAAGAGTATTCAATTTTCTCCTTTTTTTTTTCTTTTTTTGTTTAGTATTTAACAAACAGATGGTAATGTGTATGCTCTGTACAATGTTTATAGCCACAAGCAAATCTGTATGTTGTACATTAAATTTTTTTTGCTTGTTTAATAAACGAATTAAAAAACCCCAAAAAACTCAGAACAATATCGTTTAGCAGTGAGTTTACTCTGGGAGAGAACCATGATCCTCTGCCAACCTGACCCTGTCTGAGTCTTTAAAAATAAGTCCTAAGGCCTCAAAGAACCTATCCACAGACATACGTTCAGGGGCAGTAGCAGGTAAGGAGAAAGCCCACGATTGAGGTTCCTCCTGAAGTAAGGAAATAGTTATCCTCACCCGCTGACTCTCATCTCCAGAGGATCTGAGTCTAACAGAGAACCACAGCTTACAACTCACCCTGAATGTACGGAACTTCTTTTCTCCGCAGAAGGTGTCTGGGAGCCTGACCGTAGGTTCAGGAGAATGCAGCGAAACATCAACAGTGTCAGAGTGCTTACTGACAGCTTGGGAAATAGGACCCTGAAAATATTTAACCATCTCATAAAGCTCCCTCTGCAGTTGGTTATGAGAAGAAGCAAGAGCCCTATGTTCCACTGACATATCCTGCATCATTTGGGTCAGATTTGACATCTTACCTGCAAGAGTCTGCAGTGGATCCATAAGGAGCGAAGCAAAGAAAAAAAAAACAGTCACTGGTCAGTTATAATATCAGGCTGCTGCTATGCAGGTAGAAGCTAGCTCCGCTAGGTGGTGAAAGAGTGGAGAGGGGTCCAGAACACAGATGAAGCAGACCTGCCATGCAGCAGCGAAGCTAATAACAGGTGGCAGCAGAGAAGTCAAACAAGCTGGGTCAAATCATAGACTGTAGCGCAGTACCACAGGAATAAGCAAACTCAGGGTCAGAGACAAGCCAGGAATCAGTAACTGTCAGGAGCGGATATGCCAAAGAAAAGAGACAAAAGCAGGTCAGGGTCCATGCTGAGTATAAGTACCAAGAATTCCAGACACAAAGGGGACATACAGAGTCGGGACAGGGAGCAGGGAATAATACAGACACGGGTAGAGTAAGGAATAACAGTAGGACAAATCAGGGTGTAACAGCTACTCACGCCGTAGGCAGAACTATAACAGACATCACCTGCAGGAAGCAGCGGCAATAAATAGCAAACCTGAACCCAGACTGGGGCTGAGAAAGGTTAGCCCCTGAAATGACCAGACCGGGTTTTGAGTCCTGTCTTTCCATGTTCCCGGTCTGGTCATTTCATGGATCATGACACTAATTATGCCAATGGATGGGGGTGTATAGCACTGTTATTCCACCAATCTTTATTTTTTTCAATATATGGTACATACACTTAGACAATATATGGTATGCATTAGCCTTCTGACATTATCACATTATGCAGTGCACATTCACTGAGGTATTTCTGCTACATAATGTTATGAAATATGCTCCAGCATAGCATACTCCGCGATACATGATTTCTTACAGTAGTCCATTGTATTGGAGCTGCACTTTGCTGTATAGTACAAAAATACAAAAAGGAATTCCATTGATTTATTTCTTTTGGCCCCCGTAAGGTGGTTATGCTTGTGTCTGCTTATAGCTTCTCCCTCCTGTTCCATAGCATTTTACAAGTACTAACTGTAATGTGAAAATTTATCTTTACTGAATATAGATTTTACCAGTAAATAAAAAGTTTACAGAGCAAAAGCTCAGTCCAGAAGGAAAAAGAAACAGATTTCTCTGATTGAGATAGATTACAAAAATAGTTATTTTCATGTGTACTATTGATTTATGAAAAAAAAGAATAGATGGAGGGGTACTGTCAAGGGTGTGTCAAATGTAACAGACTGCCGTTCTGCATCTGGCTGCAGAAGGTCTTTGCATTTGGCATTACACACACCTCCTTAATCCTTCTGACTCTTGGACCCAGCAGCAACCTTCCTCCGGCTCTAGTTGACACACCTGGACCTGGGGGTTTATATATCCCCAGTCTGCTGCAGAGTGTTGCCGGTGATAGTCACATTTTAGTTTACAGTGGGGATTGACCAGTGCTCATCCCCTCCCCCCTCCCTATCCAGGGCCTAGCTCTAGGGAGATACAGGGCTTATGTTCCTGCTCGGCGATTGGTGAGGAACGAATTTAGGGATGTTAGTGCAGGTAGGGTGTTATATCTGCTTAGGGGTCTCCACTCACCCTTTCCCTAGTGTCTGGGGTTCCTTCACCTCATCCCTTCATGTTGCACTTAGTCTTCCTGCACTGTGCATGACATCTGCTCTATATTAATTTACAAATGTAAATGCATCCTGATAGAAGAAGATAAGAAGATCCCATGAGTCTGTTCCTCACTCCATTGCTGAAATACAACAAGAAAACACAAAATGACAAATTTGCAAAAATACTCTGCAGTAAAAGATATAGCAGAAATCAGCAAGTGCTGGATAACAAATACAGGGTATTTAGTCGATACGTTTTTTGCAAAAAATATATGCCAAGCTGCTCCACCACGTCACGGTAACCCTTCACGGAGCAGTCCCTATCTAATGTATTTAAAACCTGAACATGTGAACAGTGTCTAAATGAACAGGATACAGACAGGCGCCTCCTAGTATATGGGCTTGTGGTTTATGGCAGCTCATTTATGTGCATGTCACACAAGAGAGGGGTGGAGTCTCCCAAACCATGCTGAGCAAAGAAAAAACAGATTAAAAACATATGTGACATGCACAAAATGTGAACAAGTCGGTCACACAGTGCTCACGCCACCCAATGGCTGAAATACAACAAGAAAACACAAAATGACAAATTTGCAAAAATACTCTGCAGTAAAAGATATGGCAGTAATCAGCAAGTGCTGGATAACAAATACAGGGTATTTAGTCAATACGTTTTTTTTGCAAAAAATATATGCCAAGCTGCTCCACCACGTCACAGTAACCCTTCACGGAGCAGTCCCTATCTAATGTATTTAAAACCTGAACATGTGAACAGTGTCTAAATGAACAGGATACAGACAGACGCCTCCTAGTATATGTCACACAAGAGAGGGGTGGGGTCTCCCAAACCATGCTCAGCATGGTTTGGGAGACCCCACCCCTCTCTTGTGTGACATGCACATAAATGAGCTGCCATAAACCACAAGCCCATATACTAGGAGGCGCCTGTCTGAATCCTGTTCATTTAGACACTGTTCACATGTTCAGGTTTTAAATACATTAGATAGGGACTGCTCCGTGAAGGGTTACCGTGATGTGGTGGAGCAGCTTGGCATATATTTTTTTCAAAAAATGTATCGACTAAATACCCTGTATTTGTTATCCAGCACTTGCTGATTACTGCCATATCTTTTACTGCAGAGTATTTTTGCAAATTTGTCATTTTGTGTTTTCTTGTTGTATTTCAGCCATTGGGTGGCGTGAGCACTGTCTGACCGACTTGTTCACATTTTGTGCATGTCACATATGTTTTTAATCTGTTCTTTCCTTGCTCCGCACGGTTTGGGAGACCCCACCCCTCTCTTGTGTGACATGCACATAAATGAGCTGCCATAAACCACAAACCCATTTACTAGGAGGCGCCTGTCTGTATCCTGTTCATTTAGACACTGTTCACATGTTCAGGTTTTAAATACATTAGATAGGGACTGCTCCGTGAAGGGTTACCGTGACGTGGTGGAGCAGCTTGGCATATATTTTTTGCAAAAAACGTATCGACTAAATACCCTGTATTTGCTATCCATCACTTGCTGATTACTGCCATATCTTTTACTGCAGAGTATTTTTGCAAATTTGTCATTTTGTGTTTTCTTGTTGTATTTCAGCCATTGGGTGGCGTGAGCACTGTCTGACCGACTTTTTCACATTTTGTGCATGTCACATATGTTTTTAGTCTTTTTTATCCTCACTCCATTGCTGCAGCTCCACGAGTCTCTGACTTGGGGCTTGTGCAAACGACCGATTTTCTTGAACAAGTGCTATCCATGGTTTTTAGATAACACAGATACCTACGATATTTTATGGGGCTGTACACATGTCCGCATTTTTACTTGGACCGAGTGCTCTGTGGAAAAAATTGGAGACATGTTGGAAGAAATTGGCAATACAAGACTACGGGTTTGTGAAAAAATCAGACCACTCTTGCATGTCATCCGATTGTGGTCGGATCTTATTGACTGACAGAATGGAGAAGGTGGAGAAACTTTTTTTTTCTCCATATCCGAGAAAAACTGATGCTGCTCTGATCAAACTCTGATCAGAATAATCAGACCATTGTTCTCGGATGTGGAGAAATCAGTCATGCTAACCTACGCTAGCAATAAGTAATGACGTTATGACCACCAGTGGCCTGACCGTAGGGTGTTTGGGACGTCATTACTTGTTATATAGTGGAAACTGTTGGAGCATCAGTACTGTAGCAAAGAGCGGAGATCACAGAACCATTAATATGTGCCCACCTAATGAGCAGATCCTTATTTGTACGCTGTACGGTAGAATACCGCAGAAAATGCCATCCTGTTCCCAGTCGCAGTGACTACTGGCTTCCCACTGTTGATAATAAGGTCATGATGCGATGTCGACGTCTCCTGCATCTCACACCTCTTGAACATAGGCACTCACCATGGATGACTCATTACTCATTTCCCGTCTCTTCCTCGTATTGCTGATAGCTTTGGAACTTTAATCCTATCTTTATATCCAGAATAATTGTTGTTTCAGCTACAGTAATTATCAGGGATGGTGAAACTACAATTTAACGTTATTGTGTAATCTTTTTTTTTTTTGCCAAATTAATCTATTTGCAGAATAAAGTATCTACTCAGCCAGTGGAGATCAGACACAGTCATTGTTCTCATAGATACAGCATAATATTATGTGGCGGAATTACTGATCTGTAGCGTCATCTGAATAGACATTTCTATATTGTATGTTATATGTAGTTTATGTCATATTTACTTTTTCTGGCTTGGTAATGCCATATTACTTTTGACCTACATATATTGGAGTAGCATGGGGCGAAAGAGCAGGGTGGACTGCCCTGGGCTCCAAGTACTATATGGGTGCAATGAGAGTCCACCCGATAGCTAGATGAGTGGATCAAGCAGGGGCTGCTTTGACATCTCGGTCAGTGCCGCTGCACTGCAGGTTCCTATGCAGAGTGCAGTAGTCAATATGAGTTTGTTATCAGCTACTGTGCTCTGCATAGGCAGCAAGTGAAATGACAGTGCTCATAGTACAATGAAGTAATCTTTGTCATCTTGATCGCTGCCTGCGTGGGAGCTTATGATGAACTCTAGTGATGAGGGAGCATACTCGTTGCTCGGGTTTTTCCGAAAATGGTCGGGTGTCCTCCGAGTATTTTGGCGTGCTCGGAGATTTAGTTTCTGTCGACGCAGTTGCATGATTTGCAGCTGCTGGACAGGCTGAAGGAATGTAAGGAATGCCTGTTTGTTAGGGAATCCCCACATGTATTCAGGCTGTCTATTGGCTGTAAATCATGCAGCTACTTCGACAATAAATAAATCTCCGAGTACGCCAAAATACTCAGAGGACACCTGAACCTGCTCGGGAAAACCCGAGCAACGAGTATACTGCTCATCACTACTAATGAACTCACCTAGACTTCTGTGCTCTGCTTATGCAGAGAATGAGAAGACGCAGGCTGCACTAGGCTACAGCTCCCAGCCTCTCCTCTCACTTACAATTTTGTGAAAGGAGAGACAGAGACCTGCTGGGGTAATTGTCACAAATATAAAAATGTGTCCCCTTTAAAAAAAAAAAACAAAAACAAAGGAAAAACAACAAACTAAGGTTTTTGAACAATTTTTCTATCCCAAACTAGGGTTAGTACATAGGTTAGGATTAGCACATGGCTGGAGTTAGGACTAGGGTCAGGAACAGGGTTAGGTTTAGTAATGAAATAGTTCCATGAAAAAATTAAAAAGTTAAAACAAAATGTTATTTTATTTCATCAAAAAACAGAAAATAACTGAGAGGTTCAAAGTCCAAACTACAATTATATCAGTATTTTCTTAATACATGTTTGGCAGATGGGTGAAATGGACGCAGAAAGGGCTAACTATCCAAGAGTTTGGGGGGAGCAATATAATTGCCTTTCCCAGAGTGCTGCCCACTGCCTACATATAGAGGGCAAGCACCTGAACTCCTGCCATTTACTAAAGCCATTTCTAAGCTCCTTCATCTCAAGGTTCAGTAGCTGCATCGTCTGCCTCTATGGCGTAAGCTTTACGAGGCACCGGGTCTGATAAGGCCGTACATCTGCTTCAAAAAGAACCTGAAGACCCACCTCTTCCGACAAGCCTATAACCTGCAGTGATCCTCAGTCTACCGAACAGCCGCACGGCACGACCAGCTCTACCTTCCCCTAGTGTATCGTCATCCATCCCCTGTAGACTGTGAGCCCTTGCGGGCAGGGTCCTCTCTCCTCCTGTGCTTATGTGTGTCTTTGTATTGCTAATGTTTATTGTACTTGTCCATATTTGCCCCTTTTCACATGTAAAGCGCCATGGAATAAATGGCGCTATAAAAATGTATAATAATAATAACAAGTGGTGAGAGCAAATAGACGACCCGAAAGACTCAACTGTAAAAATTTTGGTGAAAGGCAAGGACATTCAGAAGACGCTAATTTTTATGGAAGATCGCCTCCTGGACAGTCACATCAGTTCATCTTCGTAGCAGTGGTAGAATTGGTGAAAATGAGCGCAACGCAGAGCGAGAAGATAGAAAAGTCAATATTTATCTTGGATAGAAGTGATGTAATATATAAACCACATGTGCAGAAACAGTGTGGGAAAATCTGCTCACTGCATGATGTGTGATATATACTAATAATGTGTCCTATGATATATATATACAAAAATGATTCGCAATATGAAGAAAATGTAAAGTAAAAAAACAACAACTTTAAAGTGAAAACATCTTTAAGCATTTTTTTGAGACTTCAGATTGTCGACCATCAGCTTGTTATATCTTTATTTATTGTGTGACAACAAATACTAGGCTATGTTCCCATGATGAGCTTTTGATGTTGCAGATCTTCTGCACCTATAAGGCTATGTGCACACGTTGCGGATTCTCCCACGGATTTTTCTGCACAAAAAACGCAGCTCTTGGCAGAAAACGCATGTGGTTTTTTCCGCGATTTTGATGCGTTTGTCACGCTCACCTGTGGGCGGGACCTCGGTCCCGACGTCATCTCTTCCAGAGCTGCGATCGCTCCGGGGGGTCCCGCCGGGTGCGCACGTGCACCTCTCGTACCTGGGCTCCTGTCCCCTCCATGTTAGGTGCGCGCTTGCGCGCTCTTCTCAGTTCAGTCTCCAGGTCCGTCCTCTCTATGGTACTGGAGGACTTGACCCGGAAGGCCTAGTGATCATGTGCTACATCAGGCTACCTCTTCCTAGGGGAGGTGCCTGATTATTGTTGTGCTTCCTGGCTTGGTCTGCCGAGTCCCTGCCTGGCTGTGCGCTGTATTCGGGTCCTCTGCCTTCTACTCTGTTGTGCCTCCTGGCACATGTTCTGAACCTGTGCTCTGTCTATTACTCATTTGTGCCTCCTGGCACACACTGATTCTGCGCTCTGTCTCATACTCAGTTGTGCCTCCTGGCACACGCTCCAATCCTGTGCTCTGCCTTATACTCAGTTGTGCCTCCTGGCACACACTCTGATCCTGTGCTTTGTCTTATACTCAGTTGTGCCTCCTGGCACACGCTCTGACCCTGTGCTCTGTCTTATACTCAGTTGTGCCTCCTGGCACGCGCTCTGACCTGTACTCTGTCTCATACTCAGTTGTGCCTCCTGGCACAAGCTCCAATCCTGTACTCTGTCTTATGCTCAGTTGAGCCCTCTGGCACACACCCTGCTCCCGTACTCTGTTACACCTCCTGGCACACCTGCTGTCTAACTCAGTACTCTGACGTGCTCCTTTGCACGCATCCTACTTTGCTCACACCCGGACGTACTAGTCTTTGCACGCCATACGTGCTCCCGTGTACACGCCTTGTGTTCCCGAGTACACCCAGTACCGTCCTGTACACCACGTGTTCCTGTGCCCACGCTTTATACGTTCCTACAGACACACTCACTCGCGTCTCCTGTGAGCCGGCCACCTGGTGCCAGCAGTCATGGTACCTCACCCCCTGGGGCATGCCCCTGACACTCCCTGTATAGGGGTGGTCCTCACTAGGTCAGCTCGCCCTGGGAAGGTTGGTGCCATGACCCAGAGGGTCCACTCCAGGAGTCATCACAATTTAATCAGGCCATGGACCCCGCTGGTACCACCGTCTCCACTCAAAAGGAACTGGTGTTCCTACGGGAGAGTCAGACCAGGATCATGTTCTCTCTGAAAACTATGGAGTCCCGTTTGTCGACCATTCAGTCTTCTAATCAAACTAGGATTATGGCCTTTTTGAAATCCATGGAGTCCCGTTTGTCGGCCATTCAGTCCTCTGACCCTGGGAATGCTTCCCAGTTGGCCAGCCTCCAGCAAGAACTCACACAGCAACGCGACACCCAGGTCCATATCCTCAACTATATGGCGTCGGTAGATAGTCGGCTCCTTTCCATACAATCCATTTCTGCCCAGTCTGCGGCCACGCACCCGCTGTCGCGCTTCAGCAAGCCACCCCGATATAGCGGAGACCCTAAGTTTTGTTGAGGATTTTTGAATCAATGCCGGTTACATTTTGAGCTTTTGCCGCAGCACTATCCCACCGAGCGCACCAAAATTGCCTTTATTGTTTCACACTTAGAGGGGGAGGCGTTAGCATGGGTGAATCCCCTCTGGGAGCGCAATGATCCACTTGTCTCTCCGCTTTCCACCTTTTTGGACACCTTCCGCAAGGTGTTCGACGGGCCGGGTCGTCTGGCTTCTACCACCGAGTCCCTCTTTAACCTCCATCAGGGGACGCTACCGGTGGGACAGTATGCCATCCATTTTTGTACCTTGTCCTCCGAACTCGTTTGGAACAACGAGGCTCTCGTAGGGATCTTTTGGCGTGGCCTGTCCGGTCGGATCAAAGATGAACTGGCAGGTCGGGATACTCCCACCTCTTTAGAGGATCTGATCTCTCTGGCGACACGCATTGACCTGCGGATTCAGGAGCGTGTTCCTGTCTCAAGAGGCCGGGAAACTTCTCTTCCTAGGATTGGTAGGAGAGGCCTCCCTAGGTGTAGGTGACTCCTCTCCTTCCCTGCTCGTGTCTGTGTTACTGAATCTTGGTGCCAAGCGTTATTCAGAGGAGGCTTATCTGGATTCTGGCGCGGATGGGAATTTTATCACACTCGAGGTGGTTAAAAATTACTGGATTCCTGTCAGATCCCTGGAGACTCCTCAGTCAATGGTTTCGGTCAATGGTACATCCTTGCAGGAGACCGTTACCCAGGCCACCGAAGAGATTGAGCTGCAGATCGGAGCCCTGCACCGGGAGAAGATCTCCTTCCTCGTCTTGTCTACTATGTCTCACACGCTTCTTCTAGGTCTTCCTTGGCTACGGACTCATGAGCCAACCCTGAACTGGCGGTCGGGCGATATACTCCATTGGGGACCGTTCTGTCAGGAGAAGTGCCTGTTGCCCGTCCATCCGATGAACTCTGCCTGTCCATCCTCGGCACCTACAGGTCTGCCGTCGGCTTACTGGTCCTTTGCAGACGTCTTCGACAAGAAGGAGGCCGAGACTCTGCCCCTCCATCGGCCATTTGACTGTCTGATTGACCTCATTCCTGGTTCTACGCCACCCAGGGGTAGAATATATCCGCTATCCCCTGCTGAAACCCAAGCGATGTCTGAGTATATCCAGGAGAACCTTGCTAGAGGTTTTATCCGTAAGTCCTCCTCACCCGCAGGAGCGAGATTTTTCTTTGTCAAAAAGAAGAACGGCTCCCTCCGTCCTTGCATAGACTACCGAGGCCTGAACGATATCACGGTCAAGAACAAGTACCCATTGCCATTGATCCCGGAGCTCTTTGACCGACTTAGAGGAGCTTGAATTTTCACCAAACTAGATCTTCGTGGGGCCTACAATTTGATCCGCATTCGTGCCGGTGATGAGTGGAAGATCGCCTTTAACACCAGAGATGGTCACTACGAGTACTTGGTCATGCCCCTCGGCCTCTGCAATGCCCCAGCAGTGTTCCAGGAGATCGTGAATGACGTCTTCCGGGATATGCTGTACTCCTGCGTGGTAGTCTACCTGGATGACATCCTCGTTTTTTCTCCAGACCTCTCTGCCCACAGAAAGAACATGCGTCAAGTCCTCCAGCGCCTGAGGGAGATCCGCCTTTATGCCAAGCTCGAG
Organism: Dendrobates tinctorius; assembly: GCF_039654945.1. Lineage (NCBI taxonomy): Eukaryota > Metazoa > Chordata > Amphibia > Anura > Dendrobatidae > Dendrobates > Dendrobates tinctorius. Next base: position 224,067 of record NW_027361870.1, read on the forward strand.
AAATGTGCCTTCGAGCAAACGTCCCTGCCATTCTTGGGGTACATTATCTCAGACTCGGGCCTACACATGGATCTGGCGAAGGTGTCCGCCGTCCTCGATTGGCCACGGCCCCATGGGGTGAAGGCAATCCAAAGCTTCCTTGGTTTTGCAAACTACTACCGACAGTTCGTTTCCCATTTCTCCTCGTTGGTTCACCCCATCTTGTCCCTTATCCGCAAAGGAGCTAACCCAAAGGCTTGGCCCTCTGAAGCTGAAGAGGCCTTTCAGTCATTGAAACAAGCCTTCGCCGCTGCTCTGGCGCTTTATCGACCTGAGGTTAGAAGAACTTTCACTCTCGAGGTGGACGCATCCTCTACCTGGGGTGGCGCAGTCCTTCTGCAGAAATCCTCTTCTGGAAGTTTTGTCACCTGTGGCTTCTTTTCTAAAGCATTTTCCTCCACTGAGAAGAACTACTCCATTGGCGACAAAGAGCTATTGGCCATTAAGTTGGCCTTGGAGGAGTGGAGGTACTTACTGGAAGGTGCCATACATCCATTCAAGATCTTCACGGACCATAAGAAGCTGGCGTACATCCAGTCCGCACAGAGGCTGAATCCTTGGCAAGCCAGGTGGTCCCTATTCTTTGCCCGCTTTGACTTTGAACTACATTTTCGGCCCGGCGATAAAAACGTTAGAGCAGATGCGTTGTCAAGATCATTCCTGTCATCTGATGCAGAGGAAGAACCCTCTCATATCATTGATCCGCTCATATCATTGATCCGTCCAAGGTAATTACCGTGGCTCCTGTTAAGTTAACCACGTTACCTCCGGGAAGAACCTTTGTGGCTGAGACTAGCCAAAAACGAGTGTTAGACTGGGGACATTTGTCCAAGATTGCCGGTCACGTTGGTGTCAAAAAGACTATGGACTTAATTTCTCACTATTATTGGTGGCCTTCACTCTCCCAGGACGTTAAAGACTTTGTGGCATCTTGCCTGTCCTGTGCCCAGAACAAGATACCAGACAACCACCCTCCGGTCTTTTGCTCCCGCTTCCCGTTCCGTCGGCTCGATGGCAGCACATAGCCATGGATTTCATTACAGATCTGCCTTGTTCCTCCGGTTGTACTGTGGTCCTGGTAGTTGTAGACCGATTTTCAAAGATGGCCCACTTCATTCCTCTTCCCGGACTACCCTCTGCTCATGACTTGGCGAAGACCTTTATTTCCCATATCTTCAGGATTCACAGCTTCCCCCAGCACATCGTGTCAGACAGAGGAGTCCAATTCACCTCTCGGTTCTAGAGAGCTCTATGCGGACTCATGAAAGTTTCATTGGATTTCTTTTCCGCCTATCACCCCCAAACCAATGGGCAGGTAGAACGTACCAACCAGATCCTTACGTCCTACCTCCTCCACTTTTCTAATGCTCATCAGAATTACTGGGTCGGTATACTTCCTTGGGCTGAGTTCGCCTACAATAATCACTCCAGTGAATCGTCCACCAAGTCTCCTTTCTTCATCGTCTTTGGACAGCATCCCAGTGTGCCTCTACTGGTACTTCCTGTTTCGAGGGTGCCTGCTGCCGATTCTCTGTCTGTGGAGTTCTCCAGGGTATGGCAGGAGACCAAAACCGCTCTCAAGAAAGCACGGAACAGAATCAAATTACACACTGACAAGAGGCGCCTGGACGTTCCTCCATATCTCCCTGGTGACAAGGTGTGGCTCTCCACCAAAATCATCCACCTTAAGGTACCATCTTACAAACTGGGTCCCCGTTACATTGGTCCTTTCGAGGTCCTCGGGCGGATTAATGATGTTGCTTGCAAACTGAAGCTACCTCCTTCACTCCGTATTCCCAATTCCTTCCATGTGTCTCTCCTTAAACCTGTGGTACTTAACCGATTTCATCCTTCTCCAGGCCACACACCCCAGCCTGTCGACATGGGGGATGAGTTTGAGGTGAATGACATTTTGGCCATGAAGAAGGTAAGAGGGAGAACCATGTTCTTGATCGATTGGAAGGGTTTTGGCCCTGAGGAAAGGTCATGGGAACCCAGGGAGAATATCCACGCACCCCAGATTTTGTCTAAGTTCCTCTCCAGTTTTAGAAAGAGGGGGCGTAAAGGAGGGGGTACTGTCACGCCGTGCTCACCTGTGGGCGGGACCTCGGTCCCGACATCTCTTTCGGAGCCGCTGTCGCTCCGGGGTCCCGCCAGGTGCGCACGCGCACCTCTCATACCTAGGCTCCTGTCCCCTCCATGTTAAGTGCGCGCTTGCGCGCTCTTCTCAGTTCAGTCTCCAGGTCCGTCCTCTCTATGGTACTGGAGGACTTGACCCGGAAGCCCTAGTGATCATGTGCTATATCAGGCTACCTCTTCCTAGGGGAGGTGCCTGATTATTGTTGTGCTTCCTGGCTTGGTCTGCCGAGTCCCTGCCTGGCTGCGCACTGTATTCGGGTCCTCTGCCTTGTACTCTGTTGTGCCTCTTGGCACATGCTCTGAACCTGTGCTCTGTCTAATACTCAGTTTTGCCTCCTGGCACACACTCTGATTCTGTGCTCTGTCTCATACTCAGTTGTGCCTCCTGGCACACGCTCCAATCCTGTGCTCTGCCTTATACTCAGTTGTGCCTCCTGGCACACACTCTGATCCTGTGCTTTGTCTTATACTCAGTTGTGCCTCCTGGCACACGCTCTGACCCTGTGCTCTGTCTTATACTCAGTTGTGCCTCCTGGCAAGAGCTCTGACCTGTACTCTGTCTCATACTCAGTTGTGCCTCCTGGCACAAGCTCCAATCCTGTACTCTGTCTTATGCTCAGTTGAGCCCTCTGGCACACACCCTGCTCCCGTACTCTGTTACACCTCCTGGCACACCTGCTGCCTAACTCAGTACTCTGATGTGCTCCTTTGCACGCATCCTACTTTGCTCACTCCAGGACATACTAGTCACTGCACGCCATACGTGCTCCCGTGTACAAGCCTTGTGTTCCTAAGTACACCCAGTACCATCCTGTACACCACGTGTTCCTGTGCCCACGCTTTATACGTTCCTACAGACACACTCACTCGTGTCTCCTGTGAGCCGGCCACCCAGTCGTAGTGCCTCACCCCCTGGGGCTTGCCCCTGACACTCCCTGTATAGGGGGTGGTCCTCACTAGGTCAGCTCGCCCTGGGAAGGTTGGTGCCACGACCCAGTGGGTCCACTCCAGGAGTCGTCACAGCGTTTTTGCCGCGGATTTGATGCGTTTTTCAGTCCGGTTTTTCCTGCGGATTTGTATGTGCTTTTGTAAGCTGAATAAAGATATGCTATTTAACAAAAAAAAAAAAGATTTGTGATGTCATTTCTGTCCAACCTCCTCATTTACATTGGTCCAACCCACACAATTACACAGATAGATAGATAGATAGTGTTGGAAGATAACATGGACAACGTATATATATATATATATATATATATCATAGGAATCACTGAACTTTATATTGAATTTATGAGAGCTGAATAATTCCAGGACTCTATTTTGTGGAGGTCATGAATGAATAGCCTCTATCCTGTTTGTGACCTATTGTTATCTACATACGTACACAGCTCCTGTGGGTTTCCATTACGAACCAGTGGTCCTGAGATAGACATCATGTCTCCGGCATAGCCCCTGGAGAGCGGTGGCGTCAGCTGATGCGGCTGTTCTCCACGGGAGATCGTCGTGGGACCCTCGATATTAATTGGACTACGACGGAGAGGTAAATATAGGTTGGTTTATTATTTTATATTTATTACAGGAGATGTATGGCTTCAGGGACCAAGGTGTGTGCGGTGAGTACGTACTCTATGTTATGTGTTGTATGTTATATGTTCTGTATGTTACATGTATGTTCTGTATGTTGTATGTTCTTTATGTTATATATATGTTCTGTATGTTGTATGTTTTGTATCTTATATGTTGTATGTTCTGTATGTTATATGTATGTTCTGTATGTTGTATGTTCTGTATCTTATATGTTCTGTATGTTATATGTTGTATGTTCTGTATGTTATATGTATGTGTTGTATGTTATATGTTGATATGTTGTATGTTGCTGTTTTTTGTTTTTTTTTACATTCAACACATTAGCCGGATGATGGGACTACTACTGTCCCATCATTGGCTAATGTGTCAGTCACTGTCAGGGTAGCAGGCATCGCTGGATGGGACATGTAGTCCCATCGGTCGATGCCTGCATACACACACACACACATACATACACAGCCCCGCACTCCCCCCGGCCGGACAGACCGATGCCCCGCAGCCCCCCCACAGCCCTGCAGGGACCCCCGACAGCCCGATGACCATCACACAGGCCCTGCCAGACCCCCGAACAGCCGGATGAGCCCCGCAGACCCCCGCACACACACATAGCCCACACACCATACACGCACACACTCACCGCCCACACTCCGCCCCCACTCTTAGCCCCTCACCAGCTGCGGCGTTTTCATCCGCAGCAAAGCCGCAGATCTTTTTGAGAACTGCGGTTTTGCTGCTGATCAATGCAAGTCAATGGGTGCAGAAACGCTGCAGAACCGCCCAAAGAATTGACATGCTGCGGAAATGAACCCGCAGCTAATCCGCGCGGATTTTTCTGCAGCATGTGCACAGTGGTTTTCAAATCCCATTGACTTTAATGCTACTGTACAACACAGCAGAATCTGCTGCGGACCCGCAGGGCCAAAAACGCTGCGGATCCGTGGGAGAATCCGCAACGTGTGCACATAGCCTAAAAGGGAATTTGTCAGAAGATTTTTTAGTATGTTACTAATAGTATCCTGAAATAGGGCTTGGGCAGCCCTTTCAGAAGATGTAACTTTTATTGCTGAAACTTCTCCGTTTTCTTGCTGTAAGTACCGGAGAACTTATAGACGCATTCCTGCTAGGCAAACACATGTAAATCCAAAAATGAATATGCTCCCCTACCCATAATCCAATCCACCTCTCAGCACCTATGTCAGTGATAGTAAAAATATGCTGTTTGCTACTCTCCTGTACACCTGCAGACACATCTTCTCTGACCCAGCACCTATGGAACAGCAGGGATCCCCTACACAGTACTCTATCCTGTGTGTACAATGGTACCGTCCATGTGTCCCCCCCATACACTGCATGGTACCTGCAGCCATATAGACTCTGGCAGTTTCTGACTGAAGCCCAGCCCCATCAGTGTCATAGGCTGAGGGAGGCGCTCCTGATTGGCTGAGCATTGGGACTGGCAGCTGGCCTGTGTAATAGCAGTGTGTAGTCTGTTATAGCTGACAGCAGGTGGTTGTAGCCTCACTTGTCTCTGGAGGTTGTAGCCTCACTTGTCTCTGGAGGTTGTCACCTCATTTGACTCTTGTGTGGTTACATAATCCACATAAAAAAAACCTGAAATACTCTCTGAATAAGCCTCTTACTCATTTCACTGTGAAAACAGACCTACAATTCACATGGTGCTGTTTTTTTCCATATGGGTTTTCCTCCCTGTATGGCCTCATTGACACATCAGTTTTTTTCACGTACAAGAAACTGTTTCTTCTGACTTCGGTCAGAGTTTCTTCAGAGTTGTATGAGAGTTTAGTCAGAGTTTCATCAGTGCTCCTACATGAAAAAAAAAATTCTGCACCTTCTCCTATCTAACAGTCTGTGAAAAGCAGACGGCACTCGGATGTCATCTGAGTGCTGGCCAAATTTTTAACAGACCCATATACTTGCATTGCAGATTTTGATCTGACACTTGGATCAATATCAGACATGTCTCCACGATTCTGCAAGCATTGCTCAGTCGGAGAAGCTAACATGTGAACAACCTCATAAACTATACTAGGTACGAGTGCTATCCATGAAAATCACAGATAGCACACGTACGAGAAAAAATGCACGTCAAAACATTTCAATTTTTGAAAAAAGGGTATATTAGGGTAATAATATCAAGAATAACAGCCAGGGGGAAGACACAGATCCCACCGCTGCCGCCAGACGTCAAGGACAACAGCTGGGGGAGTTACGCAGATCCCAACAATGTTACCACTTTGTCACAGATGACATCGTTGAGATCACACAGATCCCACCACTGTCACCATTTTGACAGTGAATGCAATTACACTGCCTCCAATTGTCAGGACAACTACACAATTGGCGGGTGATGGACGAGGCTGTGGCTACTTCGACTACTAGGCCGGTTATTGGGGAACTCATAATGAGCGTATGGTATGTACACCTCTGAATCTAATGTGTGTGTATATATATATATATATATATATATACTGTTTACATACCCTGTACAGTGACTGCCAGCTCCACAATAATAAGAAAAAGGAACAAAAAAGGAACCACTACCACCTGCCACTACCAATCATTTATACAGGCCGATTTGACACCCATTACAAGTGGCGTATGGCTTCAGGGGTGCGGCTTACAGAGCAAAAGGAACAGAGCTATTAAATTTTATGTATTTATTCTAGAAAGGTAGACATTGTTTATAAAAAAGTATGCAGTGATTATACAAAATAGGAACAAAACAATACGGTATATATGTAGGGAAGTGGACTGACCCATGAACCTGTCTGCAGTAGGAGGGAAAAGGTACAACGTGCTTGACATGGACTGCTGTAGAAGTATAAGGGAAGACTAGAGACAATGGGAGATGGTAAATACTGGGCATGACCACTAGAGGGAGACAAAGAACAGCAGGAGAGTAAGATGGTGTAGTACTTTATTTTGGCCACAAGGTGGGAGCAGGGAGCAGTGAGAAAAAGGCTTGACATCAGCTTATGCCTACGAAACTGCATTTGGGGGGCGGAGTTACTGGGACTCTAGAGGGGAATTCCCAGGGAGGAATATAAGAAGGGGTGGAGAGTTCCAGAAGGGAGCCAGTCCAGGGAGAAGAGCTTAATAGAAGAAGGAAGGAGATAGACAGAGGAGAAGCCAGTTAGGGGGTTGGCCCTGACAGGAGACCCACAGGACACAGGAGGCCCCGGGGTACCAGATGGATGGACTCGGACAGGGGAAGCGCTGTGGCCGTGGGCCTAATGGCAGCCTCAGTGAAAGAACCGCGAGGGACGTCACTGTAGCGGGAAGAGAAGAAGGTGAAAGGTACCCGGGCCTGTGCGTAGAAGCTGTCGTGCTGCTGGTGTATTGATGTGGTCGTCAGGAGGATGAACAATAAAGAGGATCTGTTGAACGCACTTCAGTCTCTGTCTCAGGTCTGTTCGCGGCGGAAAAAGGGGCCACCCCCAGTCGGCTCACGTACCTACATTTGGCGTAGTTGGCAGGATCATCACCGCCAATACACCATCTTCAGCGGTAAGCCTACATCGAAGATTCCAAGGACCCAAGCTGAATGGGTGGATTACAAAATTGGACTGTGACCAGGATTGTTGGTTTTCATCAGGCGGATCCGGAGCGGAAAAGGGGCCACCCCCAGTAGGCTCAAGTACCTACATATACATTTACATTAGATAAAAAGGAATAACGAAAGACAATTACTAAATCTGATGTCAAGGAAATGGCTCTTATCTTTATGGAGGGAAGCACTCTGATGGGAAAATGGAACACTCTCACAGTGAACTATGGGTACCATTACACATAGCGATGCACCAGCGATCCCGACAACGATATGGATTGCTGTTGCATCGCTAAGTGGTCGCTAGTGAGCTGCCACACAGATCTCACCAGCGACATCGCTGGGGACGGGGGTCGCTACTTACCTGTCAGACGCGGCGATCCTGCATCCTCCCGCCCGCGTCCATGTGTCGCTCGTCGGCGCCACAGGAAGCCCAGCAGGATGCGCCCGACGAGAAATGATCCAGGAGCTTCTCGCGCGACCAACGATGAGCAGCGGGGGAGCCGGTCGGAGGTAAGTATCACATGCAGCGATATCGCTAGCGATATCGCTGCAACGTCACAAAATCGGTGACTTTACAGCGATATTGCTAGCGATATCGCAGTGTGTAACGGGGGCTTATGTCTTCCAGAATGAACAAAGACCATAACCAAACTTTAATTTTATTAGCTCAATGCTATGACCACACATCTCCCCCCTTGATGATCTCACATGTGGGCTGGTTGTGTGATGTGCTAGGTCATTCAGAATTCCACGAGATCCCCAATTTACAGGATGTCTTCGCCCCTTGAGGTCCCAGGCGATAGATATTGTCGTCAAGCTTCTTATCGTGATTTTATCTGTCTATATAGATTAAATGGCCTGAATAGCACCATCATTTGGACCGTTAAGATGGAGGGGTTAGAATGGCCTTATGGTGATGTGAGTGAATGCGATATATTCATGCCTTTGCTACAACAACGAAAATATATCTCCCAGAAATATCAGATAAAAGCAAAACCCAAATATTAATCACTGACCACTGACTTCAAATTGTCTATGAAGATTCTTTGATCAGAGGATGTCCTATCCCTGGGAAAGGTACTTTTCTGCCTCTGCATAAACAGATCTGAGAGTTGTCTTTTTCACAGCAAATCTCTCTGCTGTAATTATTTGGTCACTGCAGGAGGCCCCTACTTTAGTGGAGGGTGAAGTGTTTGCTCTATTTTTATTCCCTAGCTATAATTAGTTTTTTTCTCTTCCCAGCTATAATTAATCCCATGTGTTCTTTGTGGAGTTCTTTCTCGCTTCCCACATGTTCAATATGAGGGGGCTATGTCCCCTTTCCTGGAGAGGTCTGTATGTGTTTTCATTTTTCTCTATGACAACTAACACGCAGCATTTTTGCTGTAGATTTTTCTACACCAAAAACCAGAATAATGGAAGGAAAAACACTGCATATAAAATAAGCAATTTTACCGCATTTATTTTAAAGGTGAATATGCTGCAAAAAAACTAAAATTGACATGCTGCCGCTATCTAAAAACACTGAGTAGCTTAAAAAAAAAAAAGAAATCTCAAGAAAAAACCCCCGCAATTGCATGATAGTGATTTTTGAAATCTTAATTACTTCACTAGTACTGTAAAAAGCTGTGTTGTGGCTGCACTAAAAAACACGTGGAAAAAAAAACAAAAAACACTGTAAAAACGCAACGTGTGAACATACCTTTACAAATGTTTTACTAATTTAAAAAAAGGTCTGGGTTTAACTACATTACTAAAGTCAGCCCATGAATAAGAGTTGTGGTGTTTTTGGATAATACGGAAAAAAGAAAAGCAGATCCTTTTTTAAAAAAATCCTGGACAACCTGTTAAAATTCTGTTGCGGGTCGTAGGTATTTTCAGACATTTAGCATGAATTTCATTTATTGCATTCAATGGAATTTTTTTTATATAAATTGCAATTTCCTAATGACAGCCATGAGGCAAGGAATAATCCGTAGCTCCTGCGCCGCGCTCTGTTGTGCAGACACATCATTAGTACAGTAAATGCAACATTTTTGATGCTATTAATTAATCCACATAGAGGATTACCTTGGTGTTTTGGGACATAAAACTATTTAGTGCTGCCTCTCATAGACACACACATGCGGCTACAAATGCAGAATGTGTAATGAGATGTCTTTGTGTGAAACGAGATGTAATTGAGGCGTCTTGTGCATTTTACAAGTAACCATTCAGCACAGTTGTGTTCAGTGAATACACAGCTCTAGCTGAAAATCGAATAGAGGAATGTGATTAGGAAGGGGTGAGCAGCTGGGTGAGCACCATGAATACGCCATTAATTCGGAGGCAGCTGGAGCAAATGTTAACTATGAGCACTATTTCACAGCACTCACTGGCGGCATGTGAGACCCCGGAAGAGTTGATGAAAAGTCTACTTCGTGGATGAATTTAGTTTACTCGGTACCGGCCAGTCGGTTCTTAAAGGGGATGTCACGGTAGCAGTGACCCAGTCCGTGGCCCTGGGCATCCAGTAAAATTAATGAACGATGATGATGATGATGGGGTAAATGAAAGATGATAATGAGGAAAGGGTAGTTTGTAAGGGATGTTTGTCGTGACGCCACCTGTGGTTTCTGGTCAGGGGTGACCAGCGCTGCAGAGCAGATCCTCCGGGACCGATGGTAACGCAGTCGTGTTGTTATAGCTCTCCACAGACAGAGCTTTTGTCCCAGGGCAGTTAAGGTGTTATCAGTTAAGATGGTGGCTGTGTGGTGCATGCGGTGCAGAGCAGGTGAGGCGCAAAATGACACAGGACACAGCGATATGCAGTTTCAGAGTTTTACTCATGGTTCATTTGTGCACAGGTGCCCGCTTAGTGCCATGTCCTTCAGGTGAGGGCCCTAGCAAACTCCCAGGTAGATCGGAAACACCTTTCCAGGACTCCCTTTGATGTTTGCCTTTCCTGGCTGTCTCACTGCTCTGATCTTTACCTCTCTTACTCAACACCTTCACAAACAGTGTCCCCAAGCCAGCAGCCGCGGACCTTGTTGGGCGACGTTCTCGGTGTCCCTTTGTCCTATCTGGCTGCCTTTTTAGGGAATGAATGTGGTTGCAGCTGAGGCACTTACAGTTACCTCAGCCTCTGGCTTTCTAGCTGAGCCTGGTTATTCTCCACTAGTCTTAGGAGCCAGCTTCCCCACTGCGACCTGGTCCTTCCACTTCTGGATACGGGCCCCACGGGTGGCCTCCGCACTCCCGTGCCCCAAGGACCCCTTCTGTCTTCCTAGGAGCTACCTTCAGATTTTTCTCACTACACTCTGGCTCTTACTCTTCCTACTCTCATCCTCCTCCGCTGTCCCGTCATCAACTGACTGCCACTGTTCACTCACTCTCATCATCTAAGCTCCTCCCCTTTTTAGCTACCAACTCCACCCACCTCCCAACACCCTCTACTACCCAGCCAGGGATGAGATCAACCTCCCGTAGGATACATCCAGGATGCCCTGCTGCTATAGCGTGTGTTGGGTGTAGGTGTTGGAGTCCTGGGTAGTGCTCCCTCCTTACCTGAGGGTGGGATACCACACCTTTGGTTGAAGTGCAGTACCTCTGTGGTGACTGGACCCTCAGGGGTGCCACAAATTCACACATTGCAAATTTTCAGGCAGAAATTTCTGGGACTGAAAATCAGTTCCATTCACAATGGCAGTTGCAAATCTTTCGGTAACAGAAGGAGGATTGTATGGAGTCCTATGAGTTAGGTAAAAGGAAAAAAATATTATCTAGCATCAGTCATGATGGTAATCTTTAGGCAAATACTGTTTTTAAAATATGTGTCAGTCTAAAAAAACCGCCAGCACATTGTGCCAGAAAAATAACTGTGACCTTTATTAATAGAACAGGAATACTATGCATTAAAAATGTATTGGAAAAATAGGAGGAAAAATGACTGATGCGTTTCAGACTCTACGGTCCTTACTCATAAGCCGTGATCTACAAAGTGCATTAGCAACCTTTGTGCTACGCACACATACACACACATACCCCTCTACTTCCTGCATGTGACGTGCATAAAATATAATTCAGGACCATTCAACATTCAACACGTGAAAAACAAAATTTGTATAGTTTAAAAATATTCTTAAGATGGAACTTTCCGATCACTAGGGGTCCAAAAACTGTTGCCCCTGATGATCTCGAGGCTCTGAAGAACCCTGTGTGAATGGACCGGTGGTAGATCATGTGCACTGCTGCTCCATTCATTCTTACGGGAGTGCCAAAGACCAGCTGAGCACTGCACTCAACAATCTCTGGCGGTCCCATTAAAGGGGGTTTTACACATAGCTATATCGCTAGCAATATCGCTAAAGCATCATCAAATTTGTGACGCAGCAGCGATATTGCTAGCGATATCGCTATTGTGATACTTACCTCCGACCGGCTCCCCCGCTGTCCATCACTGATCGCGCGAGATCAGCCGGGTCCATTTCTCGTCAGGCACTTCCTGCTGGCGCCGACGAGCGACGTGTGGACGCAGGCGGGAGGACGTCAGCATCGCTGTGTGTGAAAGGTAAGTAACGACTGCTGCTGCGTCGCTACATCGCTGGTGAGATCTGCCTGTTTGGCAGCTCACTAGCGACCATTTAGCGATGCACCAGCGATCCTGACCGGCTCGTATCGTGGTCGGATCACTGGTGCATCGCTAAATGTAAAGGGGCCTTTAGAATGAATGGAGTAAACCACCCTTATCTTACATTGAGCTGGCTGGGCAGGGTTGCATCTTGGTAGCTGACCTATTAGATGATAGATTCTCCATGCTTGCATTTGACATAGCAGCACAACGTTTCCCAACATTTGTAAACAAGCCCTTCCTTTTTCTTCAAGCAAGGAGCTTAACTTTGAAAAGTATAGAAACTAGGGGTGGAGATAGAGGGAGGAACATTTTGGATGGCTTCCTTAGGACCGCCAGGTTGCAGATAGCCTCGACAAGCAGCATCTACACATTGTTGCGTAAGCAATGGTCATGGGAGGGCAAAAAGACAGGCCCAGCACAATGGGTTAATGATATACAGAACATCACAGTCGGAGAAATCTTAGACGCCACTTTGATGCAACAGAAGGTGATCCCCTCCAGCAGTTATGCAGACATGTCTTTATTACTCCTTCATAGAGCTTATATTACGCCACACATTAAGTCTAGGATGTCTCCAGTGGGCACATTCACATGCTCCAAATGCGGGACAGGAAACACAGACACATTTCATCACATGTGGGGATGTCCCAAAGTGCAAAAAATATGGCAGTCTATCCACACCGAACTGCAGAATCTTGCTGGGATATTGTTTCCTTTGACGCCGTAATGGGCAATATTTAATATTTTAGACAGCTCTCAACACAAATTCCCAAAACATCTTAAGGCCAAGTTGATAATATGGGCCTCAGCTACCAGAAAAAGTATTTGGCAGCACTTGCTAAATCCATGGCCACTACCCAAATCTCTCATATACTCGGGATGGGAGGGTTAAGGGAGGTGGGGGACATTTATGAGTATTATGCCTATCAAATAAGCATGAAATAAGCTTGATTTCTTCAAACCTGTATGACTTTTTGGTAATGCTCTTTAAATCAATATTGTGAGTTTTACGCCTGTCAAACAGCTTGTTACTTTAAGACTTGTATGATTATCTTTTAGGCCGGGGTCACACTGGCGAGGAATACGGACGAGTGAGAGGCGTTAAAAGCAATCATTACACACGGACCAATGATTCTCTATGGGTTTGCTCCCAACAGCCGTATATTTCTCATCCGTATTCTACGGTCCGTGCCAATCGCAGCATGCTGCGATTGTCAGGGTACTACGCCCGTAATACGCCAATGCAAGTCTATGGGTGCGCAAAAAATACGGATTACACACGGACCACATGTGTGACTTGCGAGAAATACGCAGGTCTTTTGGCTGGTGACAGGAAATGGGCCAATCCATCATCATGAAGCCTAGACATGCAAATCACCTCAAATAGCGCTCCAGACATCCAGGAAGTACGCCTCCACGAAGTACAGCAGCGTCATGGCGCCATATTTCCTAAATGTGGAGATGCTCATTTTACTGGTGCAGGAGCGGCCAGAACTCTGGGACCAAAGGGATGCCAATTATGCAAACCGGGCAAGAAAGGAGGCGTCATGGAGGCGCATATGTCGCCAGATATTCCATGACTTTGGTGATCGGCCACGTGAGGAGCAGCAGAAACTGAGTAAGTACAAGGCCCAAAAATGATTAAAATTACCTCACAACCAAAAATGCATACGGATTCTGCCCCCCTTCCCTTCCTGTGCTTCTACTTTTTTTAGTCATGAGGCGGGTAGATTTTGATGTGACACATAGTTTCACACTGCCATAATTTTGCCCAGGCCACAAGCTCCTCATCCTCTTAGCCAACCAAGTTATTAAGTGTAGTTACTTGATACATAAACTCTTCACACCCTGTGTATCTGGCCTGGATGGGCCAATTAGATATGCCACCCTGGCTAGAAAGCACACCCCAGAAGGCCACATGCCTAGTCTACTGGTAGCAAATGTGACCAATCAAATATGTGAAATTGATAATATTTCCTGTCACATTGCAGTGGAAGATGTGATGAAACGCTGGTGCAGCATCCGGGATCAGTACCGGCGGGAACGACAGTAGCGTTCCAGGAGTGGGGATGCGGCTACGTAAAAAGAAAATACGTATATTATGACCGCCTCTCCTTCCTCGCCCCAATTCTGGATCTGAGACCATAAGTAGATACCTCACACCACATTGCACCCATACTTTACAGGGCCAAAAATATTGATGTATTTTTGGCTCTGTTCTATTTTATAACAGAACTCAGTCCAACCTTACGGATCGAGGAACTGGTTCAGATACAGAGCCCATCATTGATCCTGTAGGGGATGAGGTGGCTGGCCCATCTTCTCCCCCAACAAGAAGCATGGGTGAAGAGTCATCACACGAGAACCCATTGCCTGCGCCCCAAACCCCACCACCAGGACCGTCTGCTGCTGGCCCATCACCCATACTGGAGCAGCAGGGCAACATGAGCAGCAGCCCAACTGCCCAGATCCGGGGCTCCCCACAGGCTGCTGTAACATCCCGGCGAGGACGAAGAAGGCGGCAGATGGCTATTCAAGATACCAGGACCAATGTTGACACTGGGGTCCTAAATTACCTATCTAGAGTCAATACAGATGATGGGGAGGAGGCCTACTCACGTAGCCTTGCCCTTTATCTCCGTGCCCTTTCCCGTGAGGTGAGGCTCCGTATTCGAGGATGTTTTCAGATCCTGCTTGATGCAAGCACACCCCCCAATACCCCATATGAGCTTTTTGAATATCTGGAGAGGTGGCAGCTTTCCCCCAGAAATCTTATGCGCATGAGACCACCCACCCAGATGCTTGCTCAAGCAGGGTCAAAACATCCTCAAATACGTGGGCCTACACCTCACCCCCTTCCTCCCCCTACCCAACCTTCCCAACAGCAGCATCATATGTCTGCCTCTAGCCAACCCCACCAATATGGCCACTTTTTCCCACCCAGTGTTGGAGGCTGGTCCCAACCTGGTTGGGGACGACATGGCTATATTGGTGGGTATGAGACACGGGCCTACCCGCCCCAACAAGAAGCCCCTCAGCAGTATTACTCTGGCCACTACCCCCAACAATCACTGGAGGAAGGTAAGTACCAACATCATGGGCAACAGTATGCCCCCACACAGGGCGATGTTGCTCAAAATAGGTAGCAGCAACCACAGGCTGCTCTTCCGCCTTCTCCTTCCCCAACATTCCACAATTTATAAGTGGCTACAAACATGCAAATTGTTGATGCATACTGTACATCAGTGTCCATAAGCGGACTGATGGCAGGAGATGTCCAGTGTGTTACAACTGGTGCTCCAAATCACAATCCTAAGTAAAAACAGGTGCTCTACATCATCAAAATGATGTAAAAAATATAAAGCAAACTTATTATGTAGGTTTTCAAAGCATATTAACAAAGCACCATGACAGGCAAGGCTACGTTACGCGTTTCTGAGACATATTACATGTCTGTAAGAAATACAATATTTCACCGCGCTATACTGGTAAAGTCAAAGGATCAAAATAGACTACTAAGTTGATAATACATAGAAAAGCCGTGCTGTCCATATTAAATTCGTTAATTTGTGGCCAGCTAACTATATTTCCTAATCAAGGCGAACAGCCTCAAGAACATCACGCTCTCTCTATGTATTATCAACTGAGTATTGTAATGTGATCCTTTGAGTTTCCCTGTATAGTGCGCTGAAATATTGTCTTTTTTGCAGACATGTAATATGTCTCAGAAACGCGTAAGGTAGCCTTGCCTGTCATGGTGGCTTATTAACCCCTTCACCCCCAAGGGTGGTTTGCACGTTCATGACCGGGCCAATTTTTACAATTCTGACCACTGTACCTTTATGAGGTCATAACTCTGGAACGCTTCCATGGATCCCGGTGATTCTGACATTGTTTTCTCGTGACATATTGTACTTCATGTTAGTGGTAAAATTTCATTCAAATAACTTGCGTTTATTTGTGAAAAAAATGGAAATTTGGCAAAAATTTTGAAAATTTCGCAATTTTCCAACTTTGAATTTTTATGCCCTTAAATCACAGAGATACGGCACACAAAAAACTTGATAAGTAACATTTCCCACATGTTTACTTTACATCAGCACAATTTTGTAACCAAAATTTTTTTTTGTTAGGAAGTTATAAGGGTTAAAAGTTGACCAGCGATTTCTCATTTTTACAACACCATTTTATTTTTAGGACCACATCACATTTGAAGCCACTTTGAGGGGTCTATATGATAGAAAATACCCAAAAGTGACACCATTCTAAAAACTGCACCCCTTAAGGTGCTCAAAACCACATTCAAGAAGTTTATTAACCCATTAGGTGCGTCACAGGAATTTTTTTGAATATTTAAAAAGAAATGAACATCTAACTTTTTTTCACAAAAAAAATATTCAGGTTCAATTTTTTTTATTTTACCAAGGGTAACAGGAGAAATTGGACTGCAAAAGTTATTGTGCAATTTGTCCTGAGCACGCTGATACCTGATTTGTGGGGGGGAACAACTGTTTCGGCGCATGGCAGAGCTCAGAATGGAAGGAGCGCCGTTTGACTTTTTCAATGCAAAATTGGCTGGAATTCAGATCAGACGCCATGTCACGTTTGGAGAGTCCCTGATGTACCTAAACAGTGGAAACCCCCTACAAGTGACCCCATTTTGGAAACTAGACCCCCCAAGGAACTTATCTAGATATGTGGTGAGAACTTTGAACCCACAAGGGCTTTACAGAAGTTTATAACGTACAGCGGTACAATTAAAAAATCATATTTTTTCCACAAAAATGATCTTTTCACCCCAATTTTTATTTTCCCAAGGGTAACAGGACCCTAAAAGTTATTGTGCAATTTGTCCTGAGTATGCTGATACCCCACATGTGGGGGTAAACCACTATTTGTGTGCATGGCAGAGCTCGGAAGGGAAGCAGCGCCATTTGACGTTTTTGGCTGGAATTGAGATCGGACATCATGTCGCGATTGGAAAACCCCTGATGTACCAAAACAGTGGAAACCCCCCACAAATGACACCATTTTGGAAACTAGACCCCCTAAGGAACTTATCTAGATGTGTGGTGAGAACTTTGAACCCCCAAGGGCTTCACAGAAGTTTATAACATAAAGCCGTACAATTAAAAAATCATATTTTTTCCACAAAAATGATCTTTTCACCCTCAATTCTTATTTTTCCAAGGGTAACAGCACCCTAAAAGTTATTGTGCAATTTGTCCTGAGTACGCTGATACCCCACATGTGGGGGTAAACCACTATTTGGGCGCATGGCAGAGCTCGGAAGGGAAGCAGCGCCATTTGACGTTTTTGGCTGGAATTGAGATCGGACACCATGTCGCGATTGGAAAACCCCTGATGTACCTAAACAGTGGAAACCCCCCACAAATGACACCATTTTGTAAACTAGACCCCCCAAGGAACTTATCTAGATGTGAGGTGAGCACTTTGAACCCCCAAGGGCTTCACAGAAGTTTATAATGCCAGGGCATGAAAATAAAAAAATCTTATTTTTTCCACAAACATGATCAATTAGTCCCCAATTTTTTTATTTCCCCAAGGGTAACAGGAGAAATTGAACCCCAAAAGTTGTTGTCCAATTTGTCCTGAGTACGCTGACACCCCATATGTGGGAGAAAACTACTGTATGGACACATGTCAGGGCTCGGAAGGGAAGTAGTGACGTTTTGGAATGCAGACTTTGATGGAATGGTCTGCGGGTGTCATGTTGCCTTTGGAGAGCCCCTAATGTACCTAAACAGTGGAAACACCCACAATTGACCCCATTTTGGAAACGAGAACCCCTAAGGAACTTATCTAGATCTGTGGTGAGCATTTTGAACCCCCAAGGGCTTCACAGAAGTTTATAATGCCCGGGCATGTAAATAAAAAAATCGTATTTTTTCCACAAACATGATCAATTAGTCCCCAATTTTTTCATTTTCCCAAGGGTAACAGGAGAAATTGGACCCCAAAAGTTGTTGTCCAATTTGTCATGAGTACGCTGATACCCCATATGTGGGAGAAAACTACTGTATGGACACACGTCGGGGCTCGGAAGGTAAGCATTGACGTTTTGGAATGCAGACTTTGATGGAATGGTCTGCGGGTGTCATGTGCGTTTGGAGAGCCCCTGATGTACCTAAACTATTGAAACTCCCCACAAGTGACCCCATTTTGGACACTAGACCCCCTCACGGAACTTATCTAGATGTGTGGTGAGCACTTTGAACCCCCAAGTGCTTCACAGAAGTTTATAACGCTCAGACGTGAAAATAAAAAAATCATTTTTTTCCACAAAAATGATATTTTTGCCCCCAATTTTTTATTTTCCTAAGGGTAACAGGAGAAATTGGACCCCAAAAATTGTTTTGCAATTTGTCCTGAGTAGGCTGATACCCTACATGTGGGGGTAAAACACTGTTTGGGCGCATGGCAGAGCTTGGAAGGGAAGGAGCACCATATGACTTTTTCAACTCAGAATTGGCTGAAATTGAGATCAGACGCAATGTTGCATTTGGAGAGCCCCTGATGTGCCCAAACAGTGGAAACCCCCAATTCTAACTCCAACCCGAACCCCAACACACCCCTAACCCTAATTTCAGCCCTAACCCTAACCCTAGCCCTAACCCAAGCCCTAACCCTAACCCTAACCCTAGCCCTAACCCTAGCCCTAATGGAAAAATGGAAATAAATACATTTTTTTTATTTTATTATTTTTCCCTAACTAAGGGGGTGATAACGGGGGGTTTGATTTACTATTTATGGCAGTTTTTATGTTTGGCAGCTGTCGCACGCTAAAAGACGATTTTTATTGTAAAAATGGTTTTTGCATCACCACATATTGAGAGCTATAATTTTTCCGTATTTTGACCCACCGAGTCATGTGAGGTCTTATTTTTTGCGAGACGAGTTGACGTTTTTATCGGTACCATTTTCGGGCACGTGACATTTTTTGATCGCTTTTTATTCTGATTTTTGGGACGCAGAATGAACAAAAACCAGCGTTTCATGAATTTCTTTTGGGGGGTGCGTTTACACCGTTCCGCGTGCGGTAAAATTGATAAAGCGGTTTTATTCTTTGGGTCAGTACGGTTACAGCGATACCTCATTTAGGTCGTTTTTTTATGTTTTGTCGGTTTTATGCAATGAAAACTATTTTATATAAAAAATAATTATTTTTGCATCGCTTTATTCTGCGAGCTATAACTTTTTTATTTTTTCGCTGATGATGCTGTGTGGTGGCTTGTTTTTTGCGGGACAAGATGACGTTTTCAGCGGTACCATGGATATTTATATGCGTCTTTTTGATCGCGCGTTATTACACTTTTTGTTTGGCGGTATGATAATAAATCATTATTTTCTGCTTCGTTTTTTATTTTTATTTTTTAAGGGGTTCGCTAAAGGGGTTAACTAATGGGACAGTTTTATAGGGCAGGTCGTTACGGACGCGGCGATACCTAATATGTGTACTTTTATTGTTTTTTTTTTATTATTTTCAAAAAATGAATTTATTGGGGAATATTTTTTTTTTTTTTTACTAATTTATTTGGCGATTTTTTAAAATTTATTTTTACATTTTTTTTAATTTTTTTTTTACTTTATTACATAGTCCCAGGTGGGACATCACTGTCCAGCTTCCTCAGGCCCCCGTCGCCATCTTGGATTCGGGGGCCTGGAGGAAAGGAGCCCCCCGCAGCAGCGCTGCACATTGCGCTGCCGTGGGGGGCTCAGGGAAGCACGGAGGGAGCCCCCTCCCTGCCGATGCTTCCCTTTAACTCCCGGTACACCGCGATCATGTTTGATCGCGGTGTGCAAGGGGTTAACGTGTCGGGGGCGGTCCGTGACCGCCCCTGACACATTGTGCTGGGTGTCAGCTGTGATAATCAGCTGACACCCGGCCGCGATCAGCGGCGCTCACCACGTGGGCGCCGCTGATCGCGGTAGACGTACTATCCCGTCCACGGTCATACGGGCCCGGGTACCGTGGACGGGATAGTACGTCGGATGTCAGGAAGGGGTTAATCTGATTTGCAAACATTCATAATAAATGTTTGTATTATATTTTTTAGGTCATTTTGATGATGGAGACCTCCTCTTTTTTACTTTGGAATCCAAGTGTTTGATGTTGCAATGTTGTTATTGCATTATATATTTTGTTGGATATGTTTGTAAAGTTTTTTTTGAAACAATGTTCAAATATGCAAAATGGCCAATTTGGCCCATTGCCCAAGTTTTACATAGGGCAAGAATATGTTTGCCTTTAAAAAACAAAACTACAAAAAAAGGCAAAAGTAAAAATTTGTCTACTACACTTTACGTCTGTCTCAATTCTCAAAAACCCTATCAACATACGCTTACCAATGCAATTAAACAGTCCTTGATTCAGAAGGGGTAGAAATATATATTTTTGGACACACATCAAACCAAAATTTACAACATAGAGACAGCATGCTCTTGCCATGAAGTTTCCCCCTCAGGTGCCAGAAAGTAATTAGTGAAAATATCACGCACTTTGAGGCCAGAGAGCGGTCTACGTTGAGGGTTGATAGGTGGTCTCACCCTATGCACATTGTCCGGCCTACGCACAACACCAGCAGAGGAGTAACAATCATGTATCCTGGTGAAGTTATGAAGAACCACACAGGCTTTCACTACTTCATTAACATTTTGTTCACTCAGCTGAATGGCAGACTGGAGTACCCACCATTTGACACAAAGAATGCCAAAGGAACACTCCACCAGTCGCCGAGCACGTGATAGGCGCAAGTTAAAAATTCTGCGCCTGTGGTCAAGGTTGCGCTGGGGTTATGGCCTCATGACATTGCGTGTTAACTGAAATGCCTCATCTGCCACAAGGACATAAGGGACACATTCTTGAGTGGAGCCTGGTAGCTGGCGTGGTGGTGGTAGATCCAACTGGTTGGTGCGTAGTCGCTGAGCCATAATGGAAGTATTGAAGACTGTAGAGTCTCCCGTCCTTCCATAGGCCCCAATGTCAACAATTATAAAATTATAAACTTGTATTGAGGGTCGGCCAGAACCAACAATACAACAAAAAAGTATTGTTTATCATTGAAGAATTGGGAGCCAGAGTTCGGAGGCTTACGCACCCGGATATGTTTGCCATCAAGGGCGCCAATACAATTTGGAAACTGGCATTCCTCCTCAAAGTCCCTTGATATCCTCAACCAGTCTTCCATCCTGGGCTCGGGCATGACGACTTGATGTAGTCTTGTCCAGATTTCACTACATGTTGACCTGACTATGCCAGAAATGGTAGATCTTCCAATCAGAAGCTCATAGTGTAGGGCAGCATAAGACAGGCCAGTGGCCAGGAAGCTGAAGAACAACAGAAAAGGAATATTTTAGAATGCACACATTTACAAAACAAACAGGTCCATACATAACAAACTTGGTAGGATTTCAGAGCAAATAACACACACATCTTTGTTTGCACAATGAGTTAGTGATATTGAGTACATATTACACATAACATTCTGGTCTGTAAGTTGACACATATGTGGACTAAGATGAGGGCATAAAAGTTACTCCAAGAAGCAATAAATACATTCTTTGGCCAACACATTATGAACATAGAGAATATGGTTGTGTATTACATACCATATTGTGAGTAGAAGTCACTCCTCTGCAAATATAGCTTTGCGCATCCTTGTTTCCTGAAAGGTTATCCCAGGGCGCACTGTCTCCAAGAGTCGATCAAATGTTGCAAGGCT
This sequence comes from Dendrobates tinctorius, assembly GCF_039654945.1. Lineage (NCBI taxonomy): Eukaryota > Metazoa > Chordata > Amphibia > Anura > Dendrobatidae > Dendrobates > Dendrobates tinctorius. The sequence continues at coordinate 245,758 of NW_027361870.1, forward strand.
CACGCGACAGTATTGGTAGAATTTTGCAGGATGCTCCCGCAGAGAAGAATAGAGGCGGTGAAAATGACCTCTTGTGAGTCGTTGCCTCAAAAGTGAATGTACCCACATGCGTCTCCTCCTCCGCGGATCCACTATCACTGGGTATGGTTGACCAAAGCGGCGTGACAAAAGCCAGTTGAAGAGAACCTGCTCAGTTGTGTTGAAAGTCAGACTGTTTGCCATGTTGCACATACAACCCAAACACACCTAGTGAAGGCACGGTCACAAATGGACAGAATGGAGGCAGCCACCTATTCCTGAGCCAATAAATAGGGTGCTGGCTAATGATTTAAATAGTTGGCAGGCCTCAAAACCGTTAAATGTCCATTTTGCAAGGCTGCGAGAAAAACTCGCCATACGGAGTCCATACGGATGCCATACGGATTACATACGGATGCTGACATGCGTAAAATACGCAACCACACCTTGCTTACGGATGACATACCGAGCACTATTTAGGGGTCATTCATCCGTATTATGCATGTAAACTACGGACCGTATTTTGCGTCGGTTAGTGTGACCCCGGCCTTATTGTAATGCTCTATAAATCAATAAAACATGTTGGAAAAAAAGAATGAATGGAGTGGATGTGTGCATGATCAACCACCATCCCATTCACACGTGGATCTTCAGAGATTGGTGGCAGCTCCAGTGGTCGGGACCTCAGAGATCCAATGGATAGGCAATAAATTTCAAACTTGAGAATAGCCCTTTAATAATATTAAATCTTAAAAATGGTTGGAGCGAGATCGGAACGCACTGCAATCCTAGTTTTCATCTTCTCTTTAGTACTCTCTACATAATCCGTATTAACTAAAGCACAATGTATTTTATATGCCATCTACGCATCACAATTAGTAAATGGTTTGGTTTATGTATTTAATTGTCAATGTGTGATCATTAACAATAAAATTTATAACATCACATTGTGCAGTGCATATTCTGTAGATCAAAGTTACTCTTATGGGGCAATATGCTGGTGGTCTGATGGACTATCAAGTATTCACAAGAGGAAACTGGCTGTGCACCCCCTGTGGTTGAATTTTGGAAATTTTTTCTTTGGACCCCACATATGTGGGAGTGTGGTTGCAGTGAGAAATGGAAGCTAAAAACAGCCCTTGACTTAGGAACATCCAAATTACATACGACCTCTCATTACGAATGTCAGATGTTAAAAAAATTAAATAAAAACTAATACTCCCCTCTACGGCCGCCTCGCTCGTCGCTACCCACCATCTGGTCCTCTTCTTTCTGCCATCGCATGCCACACGGTCGGCCTCTTCCACTATAGGCCAGGACTTCAGGCAGCACTCAGGACTCAGAGGTCCACTGGAACATGTAAGGTCATGACATCAAAATGCGTGCAGTAACCTTATGACACACAGTGACCTTCGGGGCCTCGACTCGGCTAGATACTCATCTCTCTGGCCACTTTGATGCTCTTTGCCCGCCATCTGGTCCTGTTCTTTCCACTATTGCTTGCCGCATTTCTGGCCTCTTCTCTTTATCAATGAAATATCTGGTTTTCCCCAAATTCCTTTTTTTAAATTGTATCTGTTTCAACAAACTTTGTAGAAATCAAGTACAGTGCTGCTCCCCATTATTGGCACCGCTTAATTTTTTTCACAGAATGTACAATATCTTCAGAAATAAATGGAAATGTACCATAGTTATATACTCAGGATTTTTTAATTAATGAATAAACCTTATACAAACTTGCGCTAATAGAGTGTCCTGATTAGGTAGGAGATATCCTGTGAGGAGGTCTGTTACCTTTACTGAAGCTTAATATGGCGAGCCAGGAGAGACAGAAGTCCAGGTCCTTCCCAGAGATACTCCCCGGCACAGCGATGTATAGAGTTGCTGGAGCTAAAGGGTGCTACCTCCTAGCATACCGCCGTCCCGGCCGGTGACTGGCGTGCAGCTGGAGGTATGTATCGGCAGGCTGTACAGATACTAGCCGCCGCTACAAAAACATGCCTGCAAGGTCTGAGAATGCTGAAGGACCTTGCATGACGTCACAGTCACGTGGGAAGTCACGTGACAGGCAGAAAAACCGCTAACAAGCGCTGAAGGGGCCAGAATACAATGGTAGATCCTACGCGTTACGGAATTCACTGATTCCTTCTTCAGGGATGGCCCCCTGAAACAAGCATAACCCTTATATAGCCTCCAGTATATATCCTCTAATGACAAAACATCATATTAGGCATTAAAAGCAAATAACTCAATTTCGCTGTTTAGACCATTTGGGATCAGAGTGTTTAATTCAAATATCCATTTGCTTTCTACCCTGGACATTTGATGAATAAAATTGCCTTTCCTCATGCTTCTTTTAACAATTTGAATCCCAGTCACCTTAGTGTCCCTTAAAGAGCTCCCATGATGTGTAAGATAATGATTAGAAAGGGGGTGACCTGTAAATTTATTACAGATATTACGTAAATGTTCCCCAATCCTAACATTTAGGGGACGTATAGTTCTTCCTATATATAATTTATCACATGGACATGTGATACAATATATCACCCCCTTCGTGTCACAGGTGATGAAATCACGGATCTGAATCTCCATGGACTTATTCACAATCGAGAGTTGTTTTTTACTGCCTAATTTTTTGCAAGATGCGCATTTTTTGCAGGGAAAAAAACATTTAGTTGCTGATATAAATGAGAATTGGGGCCTGGTGTTGGTATAGAAATGGAGGGGGCTACCAGGTTACTCAAATTTTTTGCCCTTCTAAAGACAAACCTAGGGCGAGCTGGTAAAGCTTCCCCTATGATTTTATCATTTTTCAAAATACCCCAGTGTTTATTTACAATTTTTCTGAAAATATGGCTATTGGAATTAAACTGAGTGATGATGGGAACCTCATCTATAATGTAGTTTTCTTTATTTTTTATTTTATGTCTGAGGAATTGTTCCCTCGGTATGTTCCCAATATATTCCCTGGTGGCTCGCAGGGCTTGGGTGTTATATCCTTTTTGGCAGAATTTTTTAATTAAAGTTTCAGCTTCAGTTAAATAGTCCTGTGACTTGGAGCAGTTTCTATGGGCCCATATAAACTGGCTCTTTGGGATATTCAGAAGCCAACTTGGGAGATGGCAACTTTCTAATGAAATGTAATTGTTTGAATCAGTGGGTTTATGAAATAATCGTGTCTGGATGGTGTTGTCCTCAATAAAAAATTTTAAATCTAAAAAATTAATCTCCGTGAGACTTGTCGTTGCAGTAAATTTTAAAAAATAACAATTTTTATTCAATTCGTCAATAAAATCAGTTAAAAGAGTAGGCCCACCAGACCAAATAAAAACAATATCGTCTATGAAGCGGTGCCAGAGTACCAGATTCACGCGCAGCCTACCCTCGGGAAAGATGGTTTCATGTTCCCACTTCCCGACGTACAGATTTGCATAACTGGGCGCGAATCTGGTACCCATAGCGGTCCCCCACTTCTGGGAGTAGTAGTCCGCTCCATAGTGAAAGTAGTTATGGGTGAGTATAAAATAAATACAATCAACAATAAAAGCGATTTGATCACTAGGTAAGCTTTTAGCTTCAGACATAAAAAATTCTGCAGATTTGCAACCCTTTTCATGTTCAATAACTGTAGAGGGAAGTTATATCTAAAGTCCCTAAAATAAAATGGTCCTTCCATTCTATATTATTTAAAACCTGTAAAACATGAGTGGTGTCCTTCAGGTAGGCTGGAAGAGCAGGGACTAATTGTTGTAAGTGGTAATCCACAAATTTTGAGAGATTAGCTGTAAGGCCACCAATGGCCGATATTATTGGTCGGCCAGGGGGTTTGATCAAATTCTTATGGATTTTTGGGATATAATAAAAATATGGTATCCTAGGGTGAGTGGTATTGATGAAATCAAATTCCTCTTTTTTTATATACCCCTTATCAAGACCACGTTTAATGAGGACCTGCATTTCTGCAAGATACCTTACTGAAGGATCACTGTCCAATAATTCATAAGTGCGAGAATCAGACAGTATCCTTAAAGACTCCTCCTCGTAATCAGAAGTATTCAAGATCACTATACTACCCCCTTTGTCAGCCGGTCTTATTGTGATCGCATGATTTGTCTGGAGCCATTTAATAGCTGACCGTTCTCTACCAGATAAATTATACCTAAATTTTCTGCATCTTTTATCAGATATGCTCCTGATATCCTGTATCACGTTGTTCTGAAATGCCTCGAAGGCTTCTGAGTATTCTTGAATTGGGTTGAAATTGGATTTCTTTTTTAGACCGGTATGTTGATAAGGGTCTATGATTTCGAGAGGATTTGTGACATCGCTAGAAGTCACTCTTTTTTTCATATAGAATTTTTTTATAGCTAATCTCCTCATAAATGTTTTAATACCTATAAAGGCCTGAAATTTATTAAAACCCACACTAGGTGCAAACTTGAGACCTTTACTCAGTAGGCCTTTCTCATTATCATTTAAACTGTAATCACTGAGGTTAAAATTTTTTTGTTCTGAATAGCTTACTTGGTCCTCTGGGGTTTGCTGTTTGTTCTTTTTTTTGGTAGATTTCCCGCCCCTACATCCCCTCTGCCGTATTTTCTTGGACCCACCTGAAAAAACGGTAAATGGCTTTGTTTAGTTTTGGGTTTATTCTTTGTGAGCAAATTACCCTTATTCGGGGCTAGGGGCAATTGATTGGGGTTGTTATTGGAAGTAGAACGGTAGTTCGCTGTACTTACAAGAGGAGAAAATCTATTTTGAATAGGAATAGCGGGTACCGGTGTTGATGCGGTTACCGCTGTCTCCTCGAGTTGTATATTCTCTACATTTGAATCCCCACATTGTGTGTGGGCTATCTCCTGTCCATTATTGGCATTGATATCGTCCATACCAGAGGTTAAATGGATCGAAAATCTTTCACTAGAGGATAGAATAGAAGAATTTTCCTGTCCATGTACTTCGTCAAGGGTCACCAACGGGTTAAAAGGTCTGGAATAGACATGGCTCTCCTCAATGTGAGAATCAGTACTACAGTTAGTCTAATGATGCCCACGTATCAAATGATAATGATTGCCTGGATAATTATCAAAATCTCTCCCAAATTTCTTTTTTTCCTTTCTATGATCTCCTTTTCCTTGACATGTATTCTTCTCCTTATACTAGCGGAGAGATGTATTATATCAGGATGTTTTTCATATACTTTTATAGCTTCAAATAAGCTAGAAATTTCATCCCTGATCTTAATCAAACCATCTTTTCTTTTTTTAATAATAAAAGATACTGCTTTTTTGGAAAAGTCATGGAACATACTGTCCCATTCCACTAAAGTGTCCCCATCACCAATATCCCCCGAAAGGGGTTTGTATACAACCAATCCCTTAGGGACAATGTCCCTGGAAATATATCTTTCCAATGTAGCAATCTCCCATAGGTCCCTCATCTCTTTTATGAGAAGCTGTTCCAATGTTTTCAAAGAACTAATGCCTAGATTAATATCTTCTTTACTATAGGGGACTGATATGACTTCCTGCGAAGAGCAAAAAAACTTTTGAATATTACAAAGTCTTTCTTTCCTGTCAGCCCATAGGCTTGTCATGTTGTAATCTTTTAGGAGCAACAGAGTATAAAAATATGTACCAAAAACCAAAGTTTTTTATATCTAAAAACACGCTGCTGCCGCTTGGTGAGTGGTGAATAATAAAAATACAATGTATATATATATATATATATATACCAATGGCGCAAAAGCGTGCAACTCCAGGACACAAAGCAGCAAGTATTAAAACAACCCGCCACTCAAATTGTCTCTATAAAAAATAATAAATAAACCTTATACAAACTTGCGCTAATAGAGTGTGTCCTGATTAGGTAGGAGATATCCTGTGAGGAGGTCTGTTACCTTTACTGAAGCTTAATATGGCGAGCCAGGAGAGACAGAAGTCCAGGTCCTTCCCAGAGATACTCCCCGGCACAGCGATGTATAGAGTTGCTGGAGCTAAAGGGTGCTACCTCCTAGCATACCGCCGTCCCGGCCGGTGACTGGCGTGCAGCTGGAGGTATGTATCGGCAGGCTGTACAGATACTAGCCGCCGCTACAAAAACATGCCTGCAAGGTCCGAGAAAGCTGAAGGACCTTGCGTGACGTCACAGTCACGTGGGAAGTCACGTGACAGGCAGAAAAAACGCTAACAAGCGCTGAAGGGGCCAGAATACAATGGTAGATCCTACGCGTTACGGAATTCACTGATTCCTTCTTCAGCGATGGCCCCCTGAAACAAGCATAACCCTTATATAGCCTCCAGTATATATCCTCTAATGACAAAACATCATATTAGGCATTAAAAGCAAATAACTCAATTTCGCTGTTTAGACCATTTGGGATCAGAGTGTTTAATTCAAATATCCATTTGCTTTCTACCCTGGACATTTGATGAATAAAATTGCCTTTCCTCATGCTTCTTTTAACAATTTGAATCCCAGTCACCTTAGTGTCCCTTAAAGAGCTCCCATGATGTGTAAGATAATGATTAGAAAGGGGGTGACCTGTAAATTTATTACAGATATTACGTAAATGTTCCCCAATCCTAACATTTAGGGGACGTATAGTTCTTCCTATATATAATTTATCACATGGACAAGTGATACAATATATCACCCCCTTCGTGTCACAGGTGATGAAATCACGGATCTGAATCTCCATGGACTTATTCACAATCGAGAGTTGTTCTTTACTGCCTAATTTTTTGCAAGATGCGCATTTTTTTGCAGTGAAAAAAACCATTTAGTTGCTGATATAAATGAGAATTGGGGCCTGGTGTTGGTATAGAAATGGAGGGGGCTACCAGGTTACTCAAATTGTTTGCCCTTCTAAAGACAAACCTAGGGCGAGCTGGTAAAGCTTCCCCTATGATTTTATCATTTTTCAAAATGCCCCAGTGTTTATTTACAATTTTTCTGAAAATATGGCTATTTGAATTAAACTGAGTGATGATGGGAACCTCATCTATAATGGAGTTTTCTTTATTTTTTATTTTATGTTTGAGGAATTGTTCCCTCGGTATGTTCCCAATATATTCCCTGGTGGCTCGCAGGGCTTGGGTGTCATATCCTTTTTGGCAGAATTTTTTAATTAAAGATTCAGCTTCAGTTAAATAGTCCTGTGACTTGGAGCAGTTTCTAAGGGCCCGTATAAACTGGCTCTTTGGGATATTCAGAAGCCAACTTGGGAGATGGCAACTTTCTAATGAAATGTAATTGTTTGAATCAGTGGGTTTATGAAATAATCGTGTCTGGATGGTGTTGTCCTCAATAAAAAATTTTAAATCTAAAAAATTAATCTCCGTGAGACTTATCGTTGCAGTAAATTTTAAAAAATAATAATTTTTATTCAATTCGTCAATAAAATCAGTTAAAAGAGTAGGCCCACCAGACCAAATAAAAACAATATCGTCTATGAAGCGGTGCCAGAGTACCAGATTCGCGCGCAGCCTACCCTCGGGAAAGATGGTTTCATGTTCCCACTTCCCGACGTACAGATTTGCAAAACTGGGCGCGAATCTGGTACCCATAGCGGTCCCCCACTTCTGGGAGTAGTAGTCCGCTCCATAGTGAAAGTAGTTATGGGTGAGTATAAAATAAATACAATCAACAATAAAAGCGATTTGATCGCTAGGTAAGCTTTTAGCTTCAGACATAAAAAATTCTGCAGATTTGCAACCCTTTTCATGTTCAATAACTGTGTAGAGGGAAGTTATATCTAAAGTCCCTAAAATAAAATGGTCCTTCCATTCTATATTATTTAAAACCTGTAAAACATGAGTGGTGTCCTTCAGGTAGGCTGGAAGAGCAGGGACTAATTGTTGTAAGTGGTAATCCACAAATTTTGAGAGATTAGCTGTAAGGCCACCAATGGCCGATATTATTGGTTGGCCAGGTGGTTTGATCAAATTCTTATGGATTTTTGGGATATAATAAAAATATGGTATCCTAGGGTGAGTGGTATTGATGAAATCAAATTCCTCTTTTTTTATATACCCCTTATCAAGACCACGTTTAATGAGGACCTGCATTTCTGCAAGATACCTTACTGAAGGATCACTGTCCAATAATTCATAAGTGCGAGAATCAGACAGTATCCTTAAAGACTCCTCCTCGTAATCAGAAGTATTCAAGATCACTATACTACCTTTGTCAGCCGGTCTTATTGTGATCGCATGATTTGTCTGGAGCCGTTTAATAGCTGACCGTTCTCTACCAGATAAATTATACCTAAATTTTCTGCATCTTTTATCAGATATGCTCCTGATATCCTGTATCACGTTGTTCTGAAATGCCTCGAAGGCTTCTGAGTATTCTTGAATTGGGTTGAAATTGGATTTCTTTTTTAGACCGGTATGTTGATAAGGGTCTATGATTTCGAGAGGATTTGTGACATCGCTAGAAGTCACTCTTTTTTTCATATAGAATTTTTTTATAGCTAATCTCCTCATAAATGTTTTAATATCTATAAAGGCCTGAAATTTATTAAAACCCACACTAGGTGCAAACTTGAGACCTTTACTCAGTAGGCCTTTCTCATTATCATTTAAACTGTAATCACTGAGGTTAAAAATTTTTTGTTCTGAATAGCTTACTTGGTCCTCTGGTGTTTGCTGTTTGTTCTTTTTTTGGTAGATTTCCCGCCCCTACATCCCCTCTGCCGTATTTTCTTGGACCCACCTGAAAAAACGGTAAATGGCTTTGTTTAGTTTTGGGTTTATTCTTTTTTCGAGCAAATTACCCTTATTCGGGGCTAGGGGCAATTGATTGGGGTTGTTATTAGAAGTAGAAGGGTAGTTCGCTGTACTTACAAGAGGAGAAAATCTAGTTTGAATAGGAATAGCGGGTACCGGTGTTGATGCGGTTACCGCTGTCTCCCCGAGTTGTATATTCTCTACATTTGAATCCCCACATTGTGTGTGGGCTATCTCCTGTCCATTATTGGCATTATTTAATTAATGGTTTAAAGTAAGACAACAATAAAACATTGTTTTTAAACTTACAGGTGCTTCTCACTAAATTAGAATATCATCAAAAAGTTAGTGTATTTCAGTTCTTCAATACATAAAGTGAAACTCATATATTATATAAAGTCATTACAAACAGATTGATCTATTCCAAGTGTTTATTTCTGTTAATGTTGATGATTATGGCTTACAGCCAATGAAAACCCAAAAGTCATTATCTCAGTAAATTAGAATAATTAACAAAAAACACCTGCAAAGGATTCCTAAGCGTTTAAAAATATCCCCTAGTCTGTTTCAATAGGCTCCACAATCATGGGTAAGACTGCTGACTTGACAGATGTCTAGAAGGCAGTCATTGACACACTCCGCAAGGAGGGTAAGCCACAAAAGGTCATTCCTAAAGAAGCTGGCTGTTCACAGAGTGCTGTTTCCAAGCATATTAATGGAAAGTTGAGTGGAAGGAAAAAGTGTGGTAGAAAAAGGTGTACAAGCAACTGGGATAACAGCAGCCTTGAAAGGATTGTTAAGAAAAGACCACTCAAAAATTTGGGGGAGATTCAGAAGCGTCTTACATGGGACAAGGATAAAAAGAATTGGGCTGTTGCTCAGTGGTCCAAGGTGTTGTTTTCAGATGAAAGTACATTTTGCATTTCATTTGGAAATCAAGGTCCCAGAGTCTGGAGAAGAGTGGAGAGGCCACAATCCAAGCTGCTTCAGGTCTAGTGTGAAGTTTCCACACTCAGTGATGGTTTGGGGAGCCATGTCATCTGCTGGTGTAGGTCCACTGTGTTTTATCAAGACTAAAGTCAGCTCAGCCCTCTACCAGGAAATTTTAGAGCATTTCATGCTTCTTTTGGCCGACAAGCTTTTTGGAGATGGAAATGTCATTCTCCAGCAGGATTTGGCACCTGTCCACACTGCCAAAAGTACCAATACCAGGTTTACAAACAACAGTATCACTGTGCTTGATTGGCCAGCAAACTTGCCTGATCTTAACCCCATAGAGAATCTGTGGGGTACTGTCAAGAGGAAGATGAGAGACACCAAGATGAGAAGATGAGAGACCCAACAATGCAGACGAGCTGAAGGCTGCTATCAAAGCAACCTGGGCTTCCATAACATCTCAGCAGTGCCACAGGCTGATCGCCTCCATGCCACGCCACATTGATGCAGTAATTGATGCCAAAGGAGCTCCATATAGGCATATAGGAGTATTGAATGCATTTACTGAACATACATTTCAGTAGGACAGCATTTCGGATTTTAAAATTGTTTTTCAAGCTGGTGTGATAAAGTATTCTAATTTACTGAGATAATGACTTTTGGGTTTTCATTGGCTGTAAGCCATAATCATCAACATTAACAGAAATAAAGACTTGGAATAGATCACTCTGTTTGTAATGACTATATAATATATGAGTTTCACTTTTTATATTGAAGAACTGAAATACACTATCTTTTTGATGATATTCTAATTTTGTGATAAGCACCTGTACATGTTGCAATGTCAAAGAAGAAACCAGAATAAACAGCAGGTTCAGCAATAATTTTCTCAACTCTTTGTTTGCAGATTTTTCAAGCTCTTGAATGTTTGCAGGGTTCTTTTTGCCAATGGCAGATTTCAACCCCCCCAAAGATTTTCAATGGGATTGAGGTCAGGAATCATTGCTGGCCATTTTAACACATTCCATTGTTTCTTTGTCAACCATTCCTGTGTACTTTTGGATGTGTGCTTTTGGTCATTATCTTGCTGGAGGGCCCATGATCTTCAACTCAAACCAAGTTTTCTTACACGATGTAGGACATTTCGCTCTAAAATCTCTTGATAATTCTCTGATTTCATTATTCCTGTGATATTATCAAGGCCTCCAGTAGCAGACACAGCAAATGAACTCCACAGCATTATAGATCCTCCACTATGCTTAACTGCTGGTAGGGTGTTCCTTATAAGCTTCGTTGCGCTTCTTTAGGCAAACTGTTGGTTTGCATTGCCAAAAAGCTCTATTTTTGTTTAATCTGTCAACAGAACATTTTCCCAGAAGGATTGTGGTTTGTCAATGTACTCTTTGGCAAAGATCAGTTGTTCCTTTTTATGTCTTTTCTTCAGCAATGGTTTCCTACTTGGCTTTCACCCATAAAGCTTTGCTTGGTTTAGTATGGTACTTGTTGAAACCATGACCCCAGACTGTTCAAGGTTGGCCTTCAGGTCTTTGGATGTTTGACGTGGTGTTTTTTCCACCATTTGCACCAACCTTCAAAGACATCTCATCAATTTTCATATTCCCCCATGTCCAGGGAGGTTCTTAACAGTTATATGCTTGGTAAGCCTCTTAATAACATTGTGCACTGTTGAAACTTCTATACCAAGGTTTTTGGACATGGCCTTATACCCTTTGGAAGTCTTGTGTTTATTAATAATTGCAGTTCTGATTTCTTCAGACAGCTCCTTTGTGGTCTACCATAAGGTTTTTTTAAACAATGAAGCCCTCATTCATTGGCTAATTCATGTCACATGGGCACCAACAATTAATCACACGATTCCCATTTGTGATTTACCACAGGCGAGTCAAAATGTGTTTCTGTACTAAATTAATGTAAAGGGTGCAAATACCAGTGTCACATCAAGATTTAGGTTTTTCTATTTTTCCCTCCCATTTTTTTTGTTTTAAATTATTGTTTATCATTTGCTCTTTTGTATTTAACATGTGTGCTCAAAAAAAACTTTTACTTTATTAATTTTTTTCAGGAGATATTCCATATTATGTACTTACACGTCATGGGTACAATTAACAATGAGCAGGACTGTATACATGCAAATATGAGAAACTTTGCAGCAGATATTATTGCATATTTCCCTCCCCCTGAAATAAATCATTCATTATGGAAAACAGCTAAAATCCTTTTTGGTCAAAACAAGACGGACTAGAAGCTCGCTTAGGGATCACAATACAGCTGCCTATTGAAGTCTATGCAAAGAAGAGGGAGGAGAAGTGAAGTGAAAGAAACACAGATGGTGCTGCTGCTCTCCAGTGTTTATCTAAACCAAGTGCTGTATTCACATCCACACTGCTTAGTGCTACTGCATAATAACCTCCATGCTGCTTGTGTGTTCACTACAGAGTGATAGGGGAACAGTATCTCCTCTTTTCTTAGCACTGTGTTTAGGAAAGGGGGATGGGGAGGACATCAAAGCAGATAGTTGTTTTCCAATAGCCCATAGACAATTGAAATATAGAGATAGAGCATGTAGAAAGGAAAAATGGTGAAGAATGCAGGATAATGGCAGAAAATAGTGAACACACACATCAACTTGTGGACAACATGGCTGACACCCTCCGACACCACCTCCCCTGCTGCACTATGCTATGGTGGCCTCCACTTCACCCACACTCCTCACCCTGGCAACAGACATGGTGGAGGAGTGGGCCTTCTCCTTTCTTCTAACTGCACCTTCAACCCAATCCCACCTCTACACTCCCTTATCCTCCCATCTTTTGAAGTCCACTCTGTCCGCATCTACTCTCCCTCCAACCTCCAAGTGGCTGTCATATACCGACCTCCAGGCCCCACCACTGCCTTTATTGACCAATTCTCCTCCTGGCTCCTCCACTTTCTCTCTGCTGACATTCCCACCATCATCATGGGTGACTTCAACATCCCCATTGACACCCACCAGTCAGCAGCCGCAAAACTTCTGTCGCTCACTTCTTCCTTTGGAATTACTCAGTGGTCCTCCTCAGCCACCCACACAGACGGACACACATTAGACCTGGTCTTCACCCGCCTCTGCTCTCTTTCTAACTTCACAACCTCCCCTCTCCCTCTATCTGACCACCATCTACTCACTTTCTCATCCCTGTCCTCCTCACCTGTCACCCATGTCCAGCAACACACGCACCCCCGCAGAAACCTTGCACATCTAGACACTCGCACGCTCTCTGACTCTAGCCTACCACTGTCCTCCATATCTTCACTCCACGACACAGACACTGCCATTAGTTTCTAAAAATAATGATTATTATTATTATTAGTTTCTACAATGCCACTCTTGCATCAGCCATCGACTCGGTCTTCCCTGTCATGCATAACAGAGTGCGAAGAATCAATAGACAACCCTGGCATAATAACACCACTTAAAGCTTCGGCAAGCATCCAGAATTGCTGAACGGCGCTGGAAGAGAACGCATTCCCAAGACGACTTCACTGCACTCAAACAAGCAACACTCGTATTCAAATCAGCTCTAACCTCTGCTAAACAGGCCTACTTTACTTCCCTTGTATCTTCCTTATCCCACAACACCAAACAGTTGTTCGATACTTTTAACTCCCTCCTCCGCCCACCACTGCCCCCTCCAACTTCCCTAATCTCTGCTGAGGACTTCACCATGCACTTCAAAAACAAGATAGACCAAACACAGCAAGTCTTTATTATTCAACCACCACAACCCCTTTGATTACCAGACCAATGCCCAAACCCTATAACCTCCTTATCCAACATCACTGAAGGGGAGCTTGCTCATCTTCTCTCCAAATCACACCTCACCACTTGTGCACTTGACCCCATCTCATCCCACCTCCTCCCCAACCTCGCCACCACTCTTATCCCATCTCTAAACCACCTCTTCAACCTATCACTAACTTCCGGTACCTTTCCCTCTGCTTTCAAACATGCTACAATCATACCTATCCTCAAAAAGCCAACCCTCGACCCAACCGTTATGTCCAGCTATCGCCCAATATCGCTGCTCCCATTCGCTTCCAAACTCCTGGAGCATTACGTCCACGCTGAACTCTCCTCCCATCTCTCATCTAACCTGCTCTTCAACAATCTACAATCTGGTTTCCGCCCCATCACTCCACTGAGACAGCCCTGACCAAAATTACTAACGACCTACTTACAGCCAAAGCAAATGGACAATACTCTATACTCCTCCTTCTAGACCTGTCCTCTGCCTTCGACACAGTTGACCACTGCCTCCTACTACAGATCCTCTCTTCCTTTGGCATCAAAGACCTTGCCCTATCCTGGATCAACTCATACCTCTCCAACCGCACATTCAGTGTCTCCCACTCCCACACTACCTCCTCATCCCACCCTCTCTCTGTTGGAGTCCCCCAAGGCTCCGTTCTTGGACCCCTACTCTTCTCAACCTATACACTTGGCTTTGGGCAACTCATAAAGTCTCATGGATTCCAGTACCATCTTTATGCCGATGACACTCAGATCTACCTCTCTGGCCCAGACGTCACCTATCTGCTGTCCAGAATCCCGGAGTGTTTATCATCCATATCCTCCTTCTTCTCCTCCCGCTTCCTCAAACTGAATGTGGACAAATCTGAACTGATCATCATTCCCCCATTTCACAGATCCTCCTTACCTGAACTATCTATACCAATTGACGACATCACGCTTTCCCCTGTACCGGAGGTCCGCTGCCTCGGAGTAACCCTTGAATTTGCCCTGTCCTTCAAACTGCACATTCAAGCTCTCTCCACCTCCTGCCACCTCTAGCTCAAAAATATTTCCAGAATCCGTCCCTTCCTCAACCCTCAATCTACTAAAATGCTTGTGCATGCCCTCATCATCTCCCGTCTCGACTACTGCAACATCCTTTTCTGTGGCCTCCCTGCTAACACCCTCGCACCTCTCCAGTCCATCCTTAACTCTGCTGTCCGACTAATTCATCTCTCTCCTAGCTACTCCTCCGCTTCTCCCCTCTGCAAATCTCTTCACTGGCTTCCATTCCCTCAGCATATCCAATTCAAATTACTAATACTGACCTACAAGGCCATCTATAACCTGTCTCCTCCATATATCTCTGAATTAATTTCCCGATATCTTCCCTCATGTAATCTCCGATCCTCCCAAGACCTCCTTCTCTCCTCCACTTATTCACTCCTCACCCAACCGCCTCCAAGACTTCTCCCGAATAGCCCCCATCCTCTGGAATTCTTTGCCCCAACACGTCCAGCTATCAACTACACTCGGATCCTTCATTCGGAACCTGAAAATGAGGCGCCCCTGAGGATTCATTTGCCACAGAGGTACTGCACCTCCTCCTGAGGTGTGGTACCCCACCATCCAGGTGAGTTGGAGGCTCCTAACCACGCTCCAACACTCGCATCCCACACAACATGGTAGTTCAGCAAAGCCACATTGCGGCTCCCTGCTTGGAGTGTAGCAGAGCACCTTTGGTGGCTCCCTGCTTGGAACATGAAATGTGCTGGGAGGTGGGTGGAGTTTAGAATACATAAAGAGCGGGAAGGTTTAAGTCAGTCAGTCAGTGAGAGAGAGTCACTCAGAGAGGAGTGAGGATCCCTGGAAGAGGAATGGAGGAAGGAGTGCTGCAGCTGCCTCGGTTATCTGAGCCAGCTGGCACAGGAAAGGAAAGAAGGAGAAAGACATTGGACTGAAACCTTATCTTCTATGAGAGAGAGGGATTAGTATGGAACGAAGGAGTAAAAGGGAAAAGAGAGGACGTGGGTTAGAGGAGAACCCTGCCTAGAAGTTCTAAGCACAAGGCTGGGGCCCGGTCCCCGAGGTTGTATGGATACTGAAGGTCCTGCAGCAGACACCGGTGGAGTAGTGGGCTGTAAATGCACTACTCCCATCTAAGACTTGGGGGCACAACAGCAACGTGAATAGTGAGCTGGGACTCAGGAGAGAGGAGTCCCCGAAGCAGGCTACAGCTGTCTGCCGTACAAGTAGAGTTCTTGGGAACATCTGTCAGGAGGCACTCCAGTGTAACTCAGTATTGGGAGTACTTCACACTTAAAGGCACTATAAGAGGAGACGTTCAGAAAGGCACATGTTGGCAGAGTGTTGGGAGGGAGCATTCCATCTGATCTGGAGGTTGACTGAGTCCCTGACCCGGAGGACACGACACGGAGGCAGGCATCTGTGTGTGCTACAGACCGTGAGTAAAGCTTTGGAACTGCACGCCCTGGTGTCCTCCAATTATTCCTGCACCAACACACCCTGTACCACTACATCTGGGTATCAGCTTCTACACCGCCTGCACCTCTCCTCTGCCCCTACATCTACACTGCCCTGGGGCTACAGCTCCACCTGTGGGGAGCTTCACCATCTTGGCTGCATCACACCACCATCCCCAGAGGATCTGCATGCAGCGTCGGCCCAACATCCCACTTGCCGAACACCACAGGTGGCGTCACAAACTATTCCATTAACTACAAACCACCATTCAACACCCCTGATTACTTGGGCGCCCAGGGCCACGGACTGGGTCACCGCTGCTGTGACACATCCCCCTGACACCGGCCCGGTACCGAGTACCCCACGGCCCTGGGTGGGCGACCCAAAAATCCATCTCTTCAGTAAAGCTTACAGCCTGCAATGATCCCCGCTGCCCCCTCACCACTACTGGAGCTACCGCCTCACCATCACTGGAGCTGCTGCAACCCCCCAACCTACTGTCTCCTTCCCCACCATCCTGTAGAATGTAAGACCGAAAGGGCAGGGTCCTCTCTCCCCTCTATATCAGTCTGATTGTTAGTTTGTTTACTGTAAGTGATATCTGTAACTTGTATGTAACCCCTTCTCATGTACAGCACCATGGAATCAATGGCGCTATATAAATAATTATTAATAATAATAATAACTTATTCTGCAAAGTCACCTGAAATGGCTGCTACACGTTAATAGATTAAGTACCCTGGTGCACTACAGAATCATAGATTTGCCTCCTCTCCTCAGTCTTAGATCCCTTAAAGGACATTAAACACCCACGCCTCGTCGCATTGATTACATGAAGATTACACTATTACAATCCTATACTTATGGCTTGAAGCAGAGATTCCTGAGATATGATACCTGGAAAAAAAATCAAACAAACGTTTGTACAACTGGTTCTATTAATCTTTATTGACTCTGAGGTCATGAGGTATGAAAAGTGCCACGGAGTTCAGACAGATTAATGACGTCTATATTCAAACTGGTTTTTCTGGTTCTCAGCATTGAAAACAGGCTCATAAACTTCCAAAGGACATTCTGAAAATTTGGGCAAAGGAGTGCAAGGACCAAAGGACTTATTTTGGGAGCAAAACCAATCAAATCTTGTGCATTCCCTAAAGCATGGGTGGGCAACTAATTTTCCTGAGGGGTCACATGAGAGACCGTGACTGCTGTGGTGTGCCGAACCAATAGCCTGAAATTCATTCTGCTATACATTATTATTAACAAATTAAACACCGTAATTATTTTACACTAGCTGAAGATCCCAGCGCTGCCCGGGCATAGTAACTAACTACGGTTAGTTATAACAAATTATGATTATATCTACCTATCTATCTATATATAAAGCTGAGTGTATAGCCCTGCCCACTCCGCATAGCCACATTCACTATAATATCCCACATCATCTCGTCAGCCAGAGCCACCGGACTGCTACCCCTAATATCCCACATCGTCCCGTCACAGCCGCCGGACTTCTACCCCTAATATCCCACATCATCCCGTCACAGCCGCCGGACTACTACCCCTAATATCCCACATCATCCCGTCACAGCCGCCGGACTTCTACCACTAATATCCCACATCATCCCGTTAAAGCCACCGGACTACTACCCCTAATATCCCACATCATCCCATCAGAGCCACCGGACTACTACCCCTAATATCGCACATCATCCCATCAGCCAGAGCCACCAGACTACTACCCCTAATATCCTGCACATCATCCTGTCAGCCAGAGCCACCGGACTACTTCCCCTAATATCCCACAACATCCCGTCAGCCTGGGGTCAGAACCAGAGCGCTGAGTGGAACGGTCCCAACTTCCATATCGGGGATTCCTTTAAGAGAGGCCTGGCATCAGAACCAGAGCGCTGAGTGGATTTTCCCTGACTTCCATACCAAGATTCCTTTAATAGAACCCTGGGGTGAGAATCAGAGCGATGAGGGATTTGCCCGAACGTCTGTACAGGAGATCCCTTTTAGCCTGGGGTCAGTACCAGAGCATTTGAAAGCAATTGCCTTGACTTCCATACCGGGGATCCCTTTAAGAGAGGACTGGGGTCAGTACCAAAGTGCAGATTGGATTTGCCCTCACTTCCATACCGGGGATTCCTTTAAGAGGGGCCTTGGGTCAGAACCAGAGCGCTGAGTGGAATTGCCCTAACTTCCATACCGGGGATCCCTTTAAGAAAGCCTGGGATCAGAACCAGAGCGCTGGATGGATTTGCCCTGACTTGCATACCAATGATCCCTGTAATAGAACCCTGGGGTCAGAATCAGAGTACTGAGGGATTTGCCCTAACTTCCGTACAGGAGATCCCTTTAAGAGAGCCTGGGGTCAGTACCAGAGCATTTGAAGGCAATTACCCTGACTTCCATACTGGAGATCCCTTTAAGAAAGGCCTGGGGTCAGTACCAAAACATTGAGCGGATTTGCCCTAACTTGCATACCAATGATCCACGGGAGGGGGATGGATTCATTTCTGTCATGTGCTCTGTGCTCCTTTCTGGGGGGAGACAACGGCTGGAAGTTTATGCTTCCGGGGATGCTAGATTTCTCCCACCTGGTCACTGTCTGCTGAAGTGTTGTCATGCAGTGAGAAAACTGTTGGTCATAGCAACCAGTCACAGCTCAGCTACTTTTAACCAGCTCTGGTGAAATGAGAGATGCTTAGTGATTGTTTGCAAGGAAAACTGTTGATCATAGCAACCAATCAGAACTGAGCTTCTTTTGAACATCTCTGGTGAAATGAAAGATGCTTCGTGATTGGTTGGTGATACACACATACATACATTCATTTTTATATATAGAGATTAATGAGATTAATTGTATCACGTAATATTGAGCAGAATTAAGTATACTGACACCACCTAGATACAGTATGATCCCACACAGTCCTCTCTATATACAGTACTAGCAGCCCCCCATTTACAGGGTGAGCCCCCACACAGTCTCCCTATATACAGCATGAGCTCCCACATAGTCATCCTCTACACAGTATGAGCCCCAGTATACAGTATGAGTGTCACGTCCGCCATGTCTGCCATGTCTGTTTGTCTCAAGAACTCCTGGAGCGATGTGCATGCGCATGTTTTGTCTGCTGTCCTGCATGTTCCCTAGAGCAGTGTGCAGACTCACCTCATGTCTGAGCTGCAGGATCCCTGCGTTTCTGCTCTGCCTTCTGTGATCTTCTCGTCATGTCTGGAGTCCTTGATCATGTGATGTTTCTTAAGATCCTGTACTGTCTGGTTCTGCAATCATCTCGTCATGTCTAGAATCCCGGATCATGTGTTCTTCCTAGGATCCTGCACTGGTTGGTTCGGTGATCATCTCGTCATGTCTGAAACCCTGATCATGTGACGTTTCCTAAGATCCTGCACTGTCTGGTTCTGCTATCATCTCGTCATGTCTAGAATCCGGAAGTTCTCCCCTGGTCCTGACCTGGAGGAGGAGGTGCTATGCCCTATATCAGGCCGCCTCTTCCTATGCTCAGGGCCTGATTATTGTGTTGCTTCCCTGCAAGGCTCTGGGTCTGTGGGGTTGCTCTCTCTATTCTGTGCCCTTGCACTTTGCTCTGTAGTGCGTCTCTGCACACGCTCCGTGCTCGTATTCCGCCTCTTGTCTTGTGCCATGTCTTGTGTTGTCTCTCGTGCCATGTTTGTCTTTGCCTTGCTTTGCCTTGTAGTCCTTCTGCTGTTCTTTGTCTTAGTCTGTTTTGCTATGTCTCGCCTTAGCTATGCTTTGACTTGTAGTCCTTCCTTTGTTCTCTGCCTCGCCTGTTTTGCCATGTCTTGCTTTTGCTATGCTTTGACTTGTAGTCCTCCCTGTGTTCTCTGCCTTGCTATTCCTTGCTTTGTGTTCCTCCCTATGGTCTCAGTCTTTGCTTGCTCTGCCTCGCTCTCTCCTGTAGTGCTCCCTGGCACACGCACCATTTCTCCTCTCCTTAGTGCTCGTTTCTTTGTCTAGTCCCAAGGTCTTCCCTTGGCCCGGCTCTGGGCTTCTGCCTACGCTCCGCTGCTAGACTCTGTCCTCTCTCTGACCTGGCTCTGTTTCTGCCTGTATTCCTTGCCTTGTTCCCTGCCTTGTACTTGCATTGAACCCCGGCGTGGGTTCCCCTTGGCCGTCTCCTGTGCCGTGGTAAGTGCCACATGTTTGTGTACTGGCCAGTGTGGCGTGCCCCCTGCGTGGCTCCTAGCACGCAGCCCTTCCTTGTGCCCTGGCGTGGCTCCTAGCACGCACCCTGCCTTGAACCCTGGCGTGGCTACTAGCACGCACCCTGCCCTGAACCTGGCGTGGCTCCTAGCACGAAGGTTCCTTTGCCCCCTCCTGTGCCTTAGTCGTGCCTCGTGCTGGCGTTACAGCCGTGTGCATTGGCCAGTGAGGTGTGCGTCCCTGCGTAGCTCCTAGCACGCAGCCCTGCTCTGAACCCTGGCGTGTCTCTACACGCACCCTGTCTTGTGCCTTGGCGTGTCTCTACACGCACTCTGTCTTGTACCTTGGCGTGTCTCTACACGCACTCTGTCTTGTACCTTGTGCCTTGGCGTGTCTCTACACGCCCTCTGTCTTATTCTATGCTTTGGCGTGGCTACACACGCACCGTCTCGTTTGCGAACCATGGCGTGTCCCCTACACACGCACCTCGCTTTGAACCCTGGTGTGTCCCCTACACACGCACCTTGTCTTGAACCCTGGTGTGTCCCCTACACACGCACCTAGCCTTGGACCCTGGCATGTCCCCTACACACGCACCTAGCCTTGGACCCTGGCATGTCCCCTACACACGCACCTAGCCTTGGACCTTGGCGTGTTCCCTAAACACGCACCCTGCTTGGATATCTGTCGTGCCTCCTTGCCTGAACCCTGGTTTGCCTGCCGGATGCCCGGAACCTGCCGACCGTTGCCAGAGGTCCGGAACCAGATGACTATGGCCTGATGTCCGGAGCTGACGTCCGCAGCCTGATCCCTGGACCCTGTCGGTTTGCCAGCAGTCCAGAGTCCGATGCCATCATGCCATTACCTGTGCCTAGGCGTGCCATCTGGCACGTACCATGTTATGGACCTTGGCGTGCCCACGCGCGCACCTTGCACGTTTTGCTTGTTTTCTCTGTATGTGATCTTGTGTTATTCTAATGAAGATACCTTGCACCTACGTCCTAGTCTCGTCTTGCTTCCTGCTCGTCCTTGTCGTCAGACACTCGTCTAGTGTCCCCTGAGCCGGCCGTCTGGTCCCAGCAGTCGTGGTGGCTCACCCCCTTGGTCTTGCCCCTGACACTCCCTGTATAGGGGGTGGATTCTCACAAGGTCAGCTCGCCCTCGGTGGGTGGGTGCCACGACCCAGAGGGTCCACTCAAAAAATGGGCTCAGCAGGAGCTGAGTCCGTCACAATGAGCCCCCACAGCCTCACTTTATACAGCATGAGCCCTCACACGGCACCCCTGTATTTAGTATGAGCCCCCACACAGTCCCCCATATATACAGTATGAGCCTTGATATCGGGACTCCAAGTGGGGGAGGGTGGCCACATGGTGCAGTCTGTGGGCCGGTGTTGTCAGCCCTTCGCCAATGTGTTTTCAGAGGGCTGGATGTCGTTTGTGGGCCATGCTTTTCCCATGTCTCCTCTAGAGCAAGAATCTCCAACTACAACACCACCCAGCACACAGATGTCAGAGGTGCTGCGAGTCGTAATTTTGCAGCAGACAGAGGATCACAAGTTGTAGACCACTGCTCTAGTATGTTCTGGGTGGTCTACACTAGTTCTAACTAGAGAAGAGCAAATTGATTTACAGGACCCTAATGCAACAGCCACATCAGTAGTCATTTGCCAAGTGGAAGAGAGCCCTGCGAACTGCCTCCTATCTGGCAGAATCCCTGTTACCTCTTCTAAGTAGTAGACTTGGCACAAAGTCTTACAAAGGTCAGGTCTGGTATTAAAGGGAATCTGTAATCCTTTTTTTCGAGTATCAGCTGCCGGCATTGACATCAGGGGCTTATCTACAGCATTCTGTAATGCTGTAGATAAGCCCCCGATGAAACCTGAAAGAGAAGAAAAACACATTAGATTATACTCACCAGAGGGGGTGGTCCGGTCCGATGGGTGTCGCGGTCCGGAGCCTCCCTTCTTCATGCGATGACGTCCTCTTCTCCCCGTCCTCTAGTGGCTCCGGCGCATGCGCACTTTACAACCTATTAATATCAGCCCACAGCTGTCTGATTTACATGGATATTGGCCCCTTCCCAGAAAAATAAGACAAGCTCACAGCTGTTTGATTTCCCTTTGCTGGTTACTAAAAATAGAGGGGACCCCCATGCTGTTTTTGTTCATTCTTTTTTATTTATTAGTATTTTTAATTCATTTATTTGCAATAAATAAATGAAAAAAACAGCTTGGGGTCCCCCTATGTTTAATAAGCAGCTAAGGGAACGCAGACAACTGCAAGTTAATTTTAGTTGACTGGAAATGCCCATGATTTTTGTGTCATTCCAAACCTACAAATATCAGCTTTCAGCCACCCCAGAAGTGGCACATCATATTTGATGCACCAATCCTGATGCTTAGCCTCAGCTCTTCCTGACCGTCCTGGTGCGTTGGAATCAGAGTAATTGTTTTTCCGGTTGATATCAGTAGCGGTTGATATCAGCAGTTGGCTGACACCAAGCCCAGGGGTTAGTAATGGAGAAGTGTCTGACAGACACCCCCATTACTAACCTAGTAGTAGAAATAAACAGAAAAAAATACTTTATTTGAACAAATATTCCCCACAGACCCTCATTTACCCATTTATTAATTAAAAATAAATCCAGGAAGCTCTGACGGTAATCCAATAGTGAAATGTCCCACGACAACCATTGAATCCTATGGACTCTGATTGTGAGAAATTCTCACGAGGAGAACGAGGCTCAATATGGTTACTTGCGGTCAGCGGCATGTAGGAGCATGAGAATTTCTGTGCCTGCCACTGAACGGGAGTGAACTATGAAATTTCTTTAAAGTTTCACAACGAGATTCCATTGGATTCAATGGGCATCGTGGGACATTTCACTATTGGAAAACTGTTGTAACTTCCTGGATTTATTTTTAATTAATAAATGGGTAAACAATAAAGTGTCAGGGAGTCTTTATTCAAATAAAGCATTTTTTCTTGTGTGTGTTTTAACTATTCACTTACTGGGTTAGTAGTAACAGAGTATATTCCAAATGCTGCAGGCACATACTCTGCGCGAACGTCCAAATATATGCTCTGGTGCTCGCGCTATTTACTTTCATATGTTAAGGGCTGTATACATCTGCGCATGTGCAAAAGGTTTTCATCTCTGTGCATTTGCCTAACTTTATTGCCCCCTTGTCTGATATTGACAAGATGGCCGCTGCCGTAACAGCACCTAACCGTTCCACTTCAGCTTGGTGCTTTCTGCGCATGCGCGGTTTAACCACCTTGCTTAACTTTATTGTCAGACTCTGCCACGCTGACAAGATGGCCGCGGTCATGTGATTCTCTCACCGCCTCACTCCAGTAAGTGTCAATTCAATTATACTGCAAATGTGTTCATGATATAAATATGACCGACACACACATGGACTCAGCGCTCTATCCCTCCCTTGAGAAAGCCACTTGTTTGTGGCGATACGCGTGGGGTTTGCTCCCCCCACCATCTCATCCCGCAGAGGCACCAGGCACTTTAATCTTGTCACTTGCATTAGCATATTCATGGAGTTCTGGTCTACCTGATCTTCATTGTTTGCATCTTCTGGCTATTTGTGGTTTGTATGCATTCCCTTAGCATATCAGGGGTGCTCAGTCACCAGCTCCTTTGTCCCACATGGGCCTTTGTATTTAACCATTCATATTGGCTGCATGCGGTTTGCATGTTCTCATTAATCACACCAAGGGCACACACATGCTAGCCTCATTTTTCCATATGGTTTTGTATACTTTTTTATGGTGCTGTGAATAGTCTTTATTTTTCATAGATATCTTTGACTGTGCATTTTAGATTCTTTTTGGATCTGCCTCTTTCATGCATATAGCAAATCATGTTTCATTAGATATTCTATGTAGTCATTTGTCAATTCTTGTGGGATTTTTTGATGTGGGTGGGTTATCACGTCATTATTACATGACTTGCTTTTCTACATGTATATGTTTTTAAATGTTTTTATGGAGTTTGTGCTATTCCATGTCTGTGTTGGATTTGATCAATAAAATTGTGCTCACATTATCTATACCTGTGGTGTTCCCATTGTATAGGCAAGTCGCTTTTCTCTCTGTTTCATGCATCTTTCAGATAAGTCATTTGTCTGTTTTTGCCTTAGGCCGGGGTCACACTAACCGACGCAAAATACAGTTAGTATTTTACATGCGTAATACGGATGAATGACCCCTAAATAGTGCTCCGTATGTCATCCGTAATCAAGGTGTGGTCGCGTATTTTGCGCATCTAAGCATCCGTATGGCGAGATTTTCTCGCCGCCTTGCAAAGTGGACATATAATGGAGCCCTATGACAGGGTTTGTAACATAAACGAAAGAATAGATATAGACACATAGAATGTATGTATATATATATATGTATTCTATGTGTCTATATCTATTCTTTCGTTTCTTTATTAAACCTGTCAGTGTGATTTTACTGTATAGCGCACTGAATTGCCGGCTTTGCTAAAAGACACCGGGTGCGTATTTCTCGCAAGTCACATGTGTGGTCCGTGTGTTATCCGTATTTTTTGCGCACCCGTAGACTTGCATTGGTGTACTACGGCCGTAGTACGCTGACAATCGCAGCATGCTGCGATTGGCACGGACTGTAGAACACGGATGAGAAATATACGGCTGGTGCGAGGGACCCCATAGAGAATCATTGGTCCGTGTCTAATGCGTGCTTTTAGCGCCTCTCACTCGGCTGTATTCCTCGCCAGTGTGACCCCGGCCTTACTCTGATTTCTGCTTTGCAGGTGTCAGTTCAGCCTTGTTCCCTGCGGGGACCTGTGCTGGACCCCGTTCCATATGCTTCAGCTCATGTCACTTTGTTCAGTTTTCCTAATCCCCTGGTATATCAGTATATTTTGCTCTGCTTCCAGTTCACACCAGAATTCTGATCTAGTGGGGAGAGGTCGTGTGGCCTCAGTATTTTAGCATATCAGACGTTTTGGATTTTTCTTAGGGTTTTTTGCGTGATTGCAGACAGTATTCTTTCAAGAGTTAACGGGTTTATTACAGGGGATACTCCACGCAGGGAGAGTATACGGGGGTTATAAAGGATAATAATCAGTATAGTAACAGAAAGAGAAATAATGTTTATATAACACGTGAACTTATCAGTCTGATCAGGGGTGAACCTAGCCTCACTGCTGCCTGAGGCGACCTGCAAAACGGCGCCCCCCCATACTCACTGTATGGTTTCAGTAGTAGAAATCAACAGCTGGGCCTTAACAGTGAAAATAGTTCAACAAACCCTCTTGCCACATAAAACTTCAAGGTCTTGGACAATAGAAAAACTATACAAAAGACACAAATGAATACACCAATAAAAACCAGTGCTGCACATATTATAAGAGCATACTGTACATCATGCCAAGTCTTAGGCCGATTACACACTAGCATTTGTGTTCGCAGCGATCTATTCACTCACAGTACAGGGTGGGCCATTTATATGGATACACCTAAATAAAATGGGAATGGTTGGTGATATCAACTTCCTGTCTGTGGCACATTAGTATATGGGAGGGGAAAACTTTTTAAGATGATTGTTGACCATGGTGCCCATTTTGGAGTCGGCCATTTTGGATCCAACTTTATTTTTTCCAATGGGAACAGGGTCATGTGACACATCAAACTTATTGAGAATTTCACAAGAAAAACAATGGTGTGCTTGGTTTTAATGTAACTTTATTCTTTCATGAGTTATTTACAAATTTATAACCACTTATAAAATGTGTTCAACGTGCTGCCCATTGTGTTGGATTGTCAATGCAACCCTCTTCTCCCACTCTTGACACACTGATAGCAACACCGCAGAAGAAATGCTAGTCAAAGGGGGTCAGATTCCTTGTAGTAAGGCTCGGACCTGACACCCATAATGTGGTGGTGCACCATCTTGCTGGAAAAACTCAGGGAACGTGCCATCTTGAGAAGTTTCCCCTCCCATATAGTAATGTGCCACAAACAGGAAGTTGATATCACCAACTATTCCCATTTTATTTCGGTGTATCTATATAAATGGCCCACCCTGTACTGTGTGTGAATAGATCGGCTACATGGTATACTGTACATGAAAGCTCTGCTGCAGAGCGCCATGTGTGATTGGCTGCATACATGTTATTCTGTATGGCCGGGGTCACACTAGAGAGGAATACGGACGGGTGAGAGGCGTAAAAACAACGCATTACACACGGACAAGTGATTCTCTATGGGGTAGCTCCCATCAGCTGTATATTTCTCGCCCGTATTTTACAGTCCTTGCCAATCGCAGCATGCTGCGATTGTCAGCGTACTACGCCCGTAGTACGCCAATGCAGGTACACACTGACCAGATGTGTGTCTTGCGAGAAATACGCACCCGGTGTCCTTTAGAAAAGCCGGCAATTCAGTGCGTGATACAGTAAAATCACACTGACAGGTTTAATAAAGAATAGAAAGAATAGACATATACACATAGAATGCATATATATATACATGTCATATAGACACACATATATACATATATCTAATATATAAAGTTCAAGTGTGTGTATGTATGTATGTCTGGGATAGGCATCCGCACCGTCGCAGCTACAGCTATAAAATTTGGCACAGTCACACATCTGGACCCCGAGAGCGTCCTAGGCTATGTTGTGAGGCAAAATTTTAACCCCGCGCGTTCCAATTCACCAAACAATTTTGCCCCTATCTACATAATGGGGAAAAAGTGTGTGTGTATCAAGCCCCGCCCCTCATTATGATGTCATAAAGGTTGCCATGGCGACACTGATGTCATCATAGGTTGCAAGCCCCGCCACTCATTATGATGTCATAATGGTTGACTATGGGATGGAGGATGTGTGATGGGTATATGGGCACTGGACTATGGGATGGAGGATATGTATGATGGGTATATGGGCACGGGACTATGGGATGGAGGATATGTATGATGGGTATATGGGCACGGGACTATGGGATGGAGGATATGTATGATGGGTATATGGGCACGGGACTATGAGATGGAGGATATGTATGATGGGTATATGGGCACTCGACTATGGGATGGAGGATATGTATGATGGGTATATGGGCACGGGCCTATGGGATCGTGGATATGTATGATGGGTATATGGGCACGGGATTATGGGATGGAGGATAATTATAATTTGCTATAACTAACCACAGTTAGTTACTATGCCCGGGCAGCGCTGGGCTCTTCAGCTAGTATATATAAGTATATATATATATATATATATATATATATATATATATATATATATACAGTATATTTCATTGAGTTCTACATAGCAGAGTAGCCGGCTTCTGTAAAATCATTCCCCAACCCGACATGAAATAACACATGGTTTGCATACAGTAAGCCATTCCATTTCATGTATTTTTTTATATGCCTTTCACTAGTAATTAGAAGAGGGTTTGTGTGTAAAATTTGGGAGGTGTAGGTGTTAATTTAAGGGGTTAATTCGTTGCAAAAAATTGTGTGGGCTCCCGCGGTAATTTGACAACCAGAGAGGTAAAGCAGGTGAGAGAGGGCAGATTTAAATAGCCTTGAGAGAGACCATTGTTTTTGTCCCCCCCCCCCCCCCCCCGGCTACAAAAATCTGCCCCCAGGCACCCCAGAAAAGGCGTTTCTATAAGATGTGCCTATTCTGGCAGTTATCTTCTCTATTCCCATTGCCCTGTAGCGGTGGCTAATGGGTTAATATAACAAAGAGTTAATGTCACCATTCTATTGGAAGGTGACATTAAGCCGATTAATAATGGAGAGGTGTCAATAAGACACCGATCCATTATTAACCCTATACTAAGAAATGGTTAAAACACACACACACACACATTAATTAAAAAGTATTTTAATGAAATACACCTCCCAAATTTTACACACAAACCCTCATCTAATTACTAGTGAAAGACATATAAAAAACATGAAATGAAATGGTTTACTGTATGTAAACCATGTGTCATTTCATGTCGAGTTGGGGAATGATTTTACAGAAGCCGGCTATTGAATTAGCGGCTATTCTGCTATGTAGAACTCTATGAAATATAAATATATATATATATATATGTTTTGGGTTTTAACCTGCCATAGGGATCCACTATATGTCCATTTTGCAAGCCTGCGAGAAAATCTCGGCATACAGATGCCATACGGATTACATACGGATGATTACATGAGAAAAATATGCGACCACACCTTGCTTACGGATTACATATGGAGCACTATTTAGGGGTCATTCATCCGTATTACGCATGTAAAATACGCACCGTATTTTGCGTCGGTTAGTGTGACCCCGGCCTATATCTAGAACTCGGCTGCACAGCAATAAATATACACACAGAGACACTGCTCTGCAGCAGAGCTTTCACATACAGTATAACATATAGCCGATCTATTCCCATACATATAGCTAGCTCTGCAGTGAAGTGATTTTATAACCAGATTCATTATATAGGATAAACACATGCACACAGAGTCACCAATCTGCAGCAGAGTTTTTCCGTTGCCAGCAGTACACGCAGGCAGTCATAGAGATGTGCCTGCCACAGCTTTGCCACAGTCTGGTGACACACGCCGGGCTCTGCACACAGCACTCTGCTGCAGTCTGCTGACACACGCCGGGCTCTGCACATACTGCTCTGTCGCTGTCTGTTGACACATGCCGGGCTCTGCACACACTGCTCTGTCGCAGTCTGTTGACACATGCCGGGCTCTGCACACAGCACTCTGCTGCAGTCTTCTGACACACGCCGGGCTCTGCACACAGCGCTCTGCTGCAGTCTGCTGACACACGCCGGGCTCTGCACACACTGCTCTGTCGCAGTCTGCTGACACATGCCGGGCTCTGCACACAGCGCTCTGCTGCAGTCTGCTGACACACGCCAGGCTCTGCACACAGCACTCTGCTGCAGTCTTCTGACACATGCCGGGCTCTGCACACAGCGCTCTGCTGCAGTCTGCTGACACATGCCGGGCTCTGCACACACTGCTCTGTCGCAGTCTGCTGACACATGCCGGGCTCTGCACACAGCACTCTGCTGCAGTCTTCTGACACATGCTGGGCTCTGCACACAGCACTCTGCTACACACGCCAAACTTTGCACACACCGCTCTGCTGTAGTCTGCTGACACACGCCGGGCTCTGCACACACCGCTCTGCTGCAGTCTGCTGACACACGCCGGGCTCTTTACACAGCTGTGCATCATTCTTCCTGGGCACCACACAGGATTTGTAGCTCGCCTTTTTATTCACCTACAGTCACTAGTACTAGACTCTACTAAGAACAGCCAACAGCCTGAGTCTCCTACCATAGAATCACGTGCTCCTGACATCATCAAAGGTCCTTTGGCCAAATAGGATCTAGCAGTAAGGAAATGTTGGGTGTCACAGAGGAAGCTTTGTGTGCTCGGTCCTCCGCTTTTTGTAGGGGTACGGAGCGGTACACAGGAAGACAAAGGGACAAGGAGTCTGCACTGCGCATGTCTGCAGCACACAGGACGTGCACTTTCTCTCTGGCTTCTATGTGATGTGACAAGCATTGGCACCACATTATCTGACTGCAGTGGGCGGCGCCGCACTGCCGCCCCCTATCTTCAGAAACTGAGTGTCACCTGAGGCAAACGGCTCAACTTGCCTCATTATAGGTGCGCCCCTGAGTCTGATGTATCCGGATGATGAAGGCTTGAAATCCTACGGTGATGCCGCAAGTGATGCATGGTCTCTGGCCTGGTCCTGAAGGAAAGTGAGGCACTGTCTTCTGATGTCAGTGACGTATCCTGGCTTCCCTAGGCGCAGTCTCACGGTTTCGAGCAGAAGCACACGATGCGGCGAAATCTGTGGCACCGCCAAAGAATGTCTAGGTTCGGAGGAGGGGTCAGGGTTCTGCTACCTGACTCTGCATGTTCCTCCCAGTCAGTACTAAATAACACACCAGCAATTGTCAGTGGAACAGCACGGGATGTCTTCTCCGTATCAGAGGTGAGAGGGCAGACAGTCACAAGTTGCTCGCAGTCAGTAGACTTGTGGGCTAGTACTATGCAGCATGGTCCTGTACTTCGGCGTCTCTCTGTGGAGAGTGAATCAACCTTCTTCTGCTGCACACTCTGTCTTTTCGCCAAGAGCCCTGCAGTGGCGCGAACCATCCCTTTTAAGTCTGACCCACCCCCTATAGTCGAGTGCAAAGGTCTGTCCTGGTCAGAAATCTCTCCCCCCGGCAACAGTGGTGACAGCCCCAATAGTTTTGGCCCTGACACGAGAGAGGTATCACTGGCCCGGTCCATCTCCTTTCAGTTGTATTCTCTTTAAGCACCTCTGAACGTTACACTGGCCCTAACAGATGGGGGTCACCGATATTTCGAGCTAGGCCGCAAGTCCTAAATGTGTGAGTGCCAAAATCGTAGAAAAAAAGACATAGACCACACATCCAAAAATCATACGTTCATTTAATTCCACTAGGTAAAAGATTTACAAAACTGAACATGAGGTTCTTAGTTTAACATTCTGATCAGACTTTATGAAGCCCACTACCATGTCGTGGTGAACCTCTCAATGGGTCCCTAGCCTAAAAGGTGCAGCATGGTGTTCAAACCACCATCGCAGCGACAATACACCAGCAGGGCGGGCGACCTGGTGCCTCACAGCACCCATGCTGCGAGGCTGAGTCCCCAAGACTTCAGGCCACACCACCCCACAAGCACAACACCACAGCAACAATGGCCACCACATGGCACAAAGACCAGTGAATAGTTTTAAAAAACTCATCTTCCACAAGCTCTCAGACTATGGACTGAGAGTAAAAATAGGCGGAACTCCTCTTGCAATCTCCGACTAATTAAAAAACACATTTTTGCCCTAAATATGTGAGTCACATTGTACACAGTGTGCTCCTCGCACTGGCTATCTTTGCTCCATGAAGCATGGCCCCTGCTCACACCCTGCATCATATGTCTAAACTGGAAGTAACGACTCAGTTCACTCAGTCTTTTTTGAGGAATGACAGGTGTTTTTCTCTGGCCAGCGATCAACATCTGACTTTTAGAGCTTGACCTACGAAGTTGGTCTCTAATGCTTTACCTAAGAAGTCAGTCTTCAGAGCTTGAACTACGTAGTCGAGATGTCCCCAGGATCAGACCGCTCTAAGGTACAATGAGCACAATGTCGTCCACTCGCCCGTTCTTTTGCCCACATATCCTCTTCCTTTCATATCCTGGCGCCAACTGACTTGTGCTTTGCCATCCCAGCCTTTTATGTTTAGCAACTGTGCCACAGCTGTCACCTGACCCAGTGTTCCCCTCAAATTGTTCCCTCCAGGGAACACACGCTCCATCCTTCAGTTTCTGCCTATCTAGTGCAACCAGCAGATGGCGGCATTTACTTGCAGATGCTGTGCAATGTTGACTGAAAGCATCTTCTATTTACCAACCCTTTACAAATGAATACAGATTTGGTAGAATTTTGATTGAAAGATCAGTCCAGGGGAAGAAGTAAATTTCTTTAGTAAGTTATATTTCAAAGATGATTATTTTCATTTGTACTGTTGATTAACAAAATAAAAGTTAAAATGACTGTTACTCTTTGAATACTGTGCAACTTATGTTCTAGCAACATTCAAGTATGTATTGCCACTTAGACTGATCAACAACCAGTTCCACATTGAAATCTTCTTTAATCATCTTTATTTTTTAACACAACACAAATGCACCCCAATTTACATTTTTGCAAGAAAATATGCTTATAAGCAGCCATGTGTGCAATGACTATACAAAATAATCCCTCCTCACAATGCTATGTATATTCTGCTGCATTATAAAGATCCATAGAGGCTCAGATACACTGCTACATATTATTCACTGACTTCTTTATTAACTTTATTCAAGGTGTTTGATGTAAAAGTTCTCATAGAAGTAATAGAATATTCTTAAAATGTGGCCCTGATGATGAAGACAAGGGGCCCTTGACTCACAAAGAGTCAGCCTTCAGCACTCAGGAAAGGAAAAAACCCCAATGGAGGAAACCTCTAGGGAACCATGGATGAAGGACTGCCTTTCCCTTAGGCTTTGGGTGTTCATTGATGAGAACAGAGACCGAGCCTGGAATCTGCCTCGTTGTGTAGTAGGAAACTCACTTGGCTCAGTGAGTGCATCTAGCTGCAGAAATGTCCAGTAATGTCATATTCAGTGCTGGAGACCAGAAACCGAGTCTGGAATCTGCCTTGTTGTGCAGTAGGAAACTCACTTGTTCAGTGAGTGCTCCTTGCTGCAGAAATGTCCAGTAATGTCATATGTTATGAACGAGTCACCGTAGGAGGCAGACACAAAAATAGAAGCTACGTCCAGAAAACCGGAGAAGTTGGCAACTATCAGATTGCAGACCCCTGAACCTATCAACACAACTAGCAGTAGCCGTGGGGGGTTCCTACGGTGCCCTAGACCCCTCGATCACAGCCGGAGAACTAAATAGCCTAAAGACAGAAAAGGAAATCTAAACTGCCCCAGAGCAGACCCCAAAGTAAAAGGCAGCCCCCAACATATAATGACGGTGAAGCAAGATGAAAAAACACTCACACAGATAGAAAGATAGGCTGAGCAAACAATGGGGCCCAAACTAAACAGGACAGGAAAGGACGGTTGCTGTCTGCAATCTGCAAAAACCCTATGAAAGACATAAGCCAACAGGCTGATATGGAAAAAGGCCCTGAAGCAGCTAGGCTTCAAAAACTAAATCAGCACTCAGGTATTTTCTGAAGACAGCGCTAAAGGAATTCAGCTCACCCCAGCAGGGAATGGCAGAAATCCAGCAAAAAAAGTCAAAGCACAAATGCAACAGGCAGAGCAGAAAAACTTAGCTTTAGAAGAGCAGGAATTCAGACTGGTATCCAAGGATCCCACAGAGAAATCACCCGCAGGGAAGAAGGGCGTCGACGGCCTTATATCCAGTCAGTAACTCCACTCAGCCAGTCATCATCATTAGTCTCGGATGTTTGATAATCAGGCTCACTACCTTTCTTAACCAGCAGAGGGAGTTCATCGGGCCTGAGTGGTGAAGGGGAAAATGAACTCACAACAGTACCTCCCCCTTGAGGAGGGGTCACCGAACCCTCAACCAAGCCACCAGGGCGATCAGGGTGAGCCCGATGAAAGGCACGCACCAATCTTTTGGCATGAATATCAGAGGCAGAGACCCAGGAATTATCCTCGTGACCATAACCCTTCCACTTAACCAAATACTGGAGTCTCCGTCTAGCCAGACGGGAATCCAGTACTTTCTCTACCTCATATTCCATGTTACCTACCACCAATACAGGGTCTGGAGGTGCCACCCCCGGAACAACAGGCTCAGCAAACCTCTTCAACAAAGACTTATGGAACACATTATGGATTTTAAATGTGACAGGAAGAGCCAAACGAAAAGAGACCGGATTAATAATCTCCAAAATCTTGTAAGGTCCAATAAATCTAGGCTTAAACTTAGGAGAAGCCACCTTCATAGCAATATTTTTTGACGATAACCACACCATATCACCAACCTTAAACTGGGGACCCATGGTCCTATGTTGGTTGGAAAACCGCTGGGCCTTTTCCTGGGAGAGAGACAACTTATCCACCACTTAGTCCCTGATCTGGTGCATTCTCTCCACCACAGTGTCAACACCTGGGCAGGCAGAGGGCTCCACCTGCCCTGAAGAAAATCGAGGATGAAACCCAAAGTTACAAAAAAAGGTGACATCAAAGTGGCAGAACTAGCTCTATTATTTAAAGCAAATTCGGCCAAGGGCAAAAATTAAACCCAATCATCCTGATCAGCGGAAATAAAACATCTCAAATATGACTCCAAGGTCTGGTTTGTTCTCTCTGTCTGCCCATTGGTCTGAGGGTGAAAAGCAGAGGAGAAGGACAACTGAATTCCCAGCTTGGAACAGAAAGTTCTCCAAAATCTAGACACAAACTGAACTCCTCTGTCAGATACAATGTTCTCAGGAATCCTGTGCAAGCGAACCACCTGTTGCAAAAACAATGGCACCAACTCAGAGGAAGATGGCAACTTAGGGAGTGGTACAAGATGGACCATCTTAGAGAATCTATCACAAATCACCCAAATAACAGTCATTCTCTGAGAGACAGGCATATCAGAGATAAAATCCATTGAAATATGGGTCCATGGCCTCTTGGGCACAGGCAAAGGCATCAACAACCCACTAGAGCAAGAACCCGATTTAGACCGGGAGCAAGTCCCACAGGACTGCACAAAATTCCTGAAATCACGAGACAAGGAGGGCCACCAAAAAGACCGACTCACCAGATCTCTAGTACCAAAAATACCTGGATGACCAGCCAAAGCAGAGCAATGAACTTCAGACATCACTCTCTTCTTCCACTGGTCAGGAACATACAACTTTCCACTGGGACAACGCTCAGGTTTGTCCTCCTGGAACTCCTCCAGAGCATGTCTCAAATCGGGCGAGATGGCAGAAAGAACTACCCCTTCGCCTAAGATGGTAGCAGGCTTGGTCACCACAGGAGAATCAGCAAAGAAACTCCTAGAGAGGGCGTCTGCCTTGACATTCTTAGTTCCAGGAAGAAAAGAAACCACAAAATCAAAACGTGTAAAAAACAAGGCCCACCTAGCCTGTCTAGGGTTCAAGCGCTTAGCCGACTCTAGGTAAATCAAATTCTTGTGGTCAGTGAGGACCGCGACTTGATGCTTAGCTCCCTCCAACCAATGTCTCCACTCCTCAAATGCCCATTTCATGGCCAACAGTTCCCGATTCCCCACATCATAGTTACATTCAGATGGAGAGAACTTTCGGGAAAAGAAAGCACAGGGATTCATTTTAGATGTTACAGGATCCTTTTGGGACAAAACAGCTCCTGCACCAATCTCAGAAGCATCCACCTCTACCTGGAACGGAAGTGAGACATCAGGTTGCCGCAAAACCGGGGCGGAGGTGAATCTTCGCTTCAGCTCCTGAAAGGAAGAAACAGCCTCTGGAGACCAATTTAACACATCAGCACCCTTCTTAGTCAAATCAGTCAATGGCTTGGCAATACTAGAAAATTTTGCTATAAATTTCCGATAAAAATTAGCAAAACCCAAAAACTTCTGAAGGGCATTCAAAGAAGTGGGCTGAACCCAATCGTAAATGGCCTGTACCTTGGCCGGGTCCATTTCAATAGTTGACGGAGACAAAATAAATCCCAAAAAAGAAATCCTCTGTACTCCAAAAAGGCATTTAGATCCTTTGACATACAGGGAATTCTCCCTCAAGAACCGGAACACAGTCCGAATATGTTCCACATGAGAATCCCAATCCTTGGAGAAGATCAAAATATCATCCAGATAGATAATCAAAAATTTATCGACAAAATCTCGGAAAATATCGTTCATGAAGCACTGGAAGACAGAAGGGGCATTAGTGAGCCCAAAAGGCATCACCAGGTACTCAAAATGTCCCTCTGGAGTATTAAACGCCATCTTCCATTCATCCCCATGCTTAATGCGAATAAGATTATACGCCCCCCTGAGGTCAAGCTTGGTAAACCAGCAAGCACCTTTAACTCTAGAGAATAGATCCGAAATCAGGGGTAACGGATACTGATATTTAACAGTAATTTTGTTGAGGGCACGATAATCAATACAAGGTCTTAATGATCCATCCTTTTTGGCTACAAAAAAAAAACGGCACCTAAGGGTGACGAGGATGGTCTAATATGACCCTTCTCCAACGCCTCCTTAATATAGGATCGCATAGCCTCGTGCTCGGGTACAGATAAATTGAAGAGCCGACCCTTGGGGAATTTACACCCTGGGCTCAGTTCAATTGCACAGTCATAACTCCCATGAGGAGGCAGAGACGCAGACTCATTCTCACTAAATACATCATAAAAGTCCGCCAAATAATCAGGAACATTATGCGACTGAGGAGAGGTGGAAAACACCGGAGCCTCACTAAAGGCACACCGACAACCCCAACTCACCACAGACACAGATTTCCAATCCAAAACTGGATTATGAATTTGCAACCAGGGAAACCCCAGAACAATGGTATCATGCAGATTATGCAACACCAAAAATCTGCAATTTTCTTGATGGTCTGGGGCGACCCGCATTACCACCTGGGTCCAAAACTGAGGTTTATTTTTTGCCAAAGGAGTAGCATCAATCCCCCTCAAAGGGATAGGCGTCCGCAGAGGTGTCATCGGAAATCCACAACGTTTAGCAAAATCCAAGTCCATTAGGTTTAGAGCTGCTCCCGAATCCACAAAAGCCTTGGCGGAAAATGTGGACAGGGAGCAGATCAGAGTAATAGCCAGAAGAAACTTAGGTTGAACACCACCAACAGAAAACGTGTGTGCAAAGCGTTTCTCTCGTTTAGGACAGACAGAAATAATATGCGAGGCATCTCCACAGAAAAAACACAGCTTATTACGCCTTCTGAACTCCTGACGCTGCTCTTTGGACAAAACTCTATCACATTGCATAGGTTCAGACATTTGTTCAACAAGTGGCAACACTTCTCGTGCAGTTTTGCGTTCGCGCAAACGCCGATCAATCTGAATGGCTAATGACATAGAATCGTCAAGACCAGAGGGAACAGGAAATCCCACCATAGTATTTTTTACGACTTCTGACAAACCCTTCCGAAAGAGAGCAGCCAGGGCATTATCATTCCAGGTAGTAAGTACCGCCCACTTTCGGAATTTTTGACAGTACGATTCTGCAGAATCTTGACCCTGGTTCAATGCCAGCAGGGTCTTTTCAGCCTGATCAATGGCATTAGGTTCGTCATACAACAACCCCAAGGCTTGAAAAAATGCATTCACATTAGTCAGAATAGAATCATCAGGTTTCAAAGAAAACGCCCAATCCTGGGGATCGCCACGCAGCAAAGAGATGACAATTTTAACCTGCTGTGCGGAGCTCCCTGACGAGTTAGGCTTCAAGGCAAAAAATAATTTACAATTATTTTTGAAATTCAAAAATTTAGACCGATCCCCAAAAAATACATCAGGTGTGGGAATCTTTGGTTCAGCAGCATGTGAATGAGCAAGGTAGGCGGAAATTCCCCGCACTTCCGCAGCGAGCTGCTCCACGCGATCAGACAATTGCTTTATCTCCATTGAGAGAAAAAAAAAAATTCCCCCTACGGCCTCAGAGATATAAAGGAAAAAATATACACACCTTTTTTTTTTACAATTCTTTCCTGCTACTGAGTACCCTAGGATCTGCGGTATGGCGGGTGATTCTGTTATGAACGAGTCACCGTAGGAGGCAGACACAAAAATAGAAGCTACGTCCAGAAAACCGGAGAAGTTGGCAACTATCAGATTGCAGACCCCTGAACCTATCAACACAACTAGCAGTAGCCGTGGGGGGTTCCTATGGTGCCCTAGACCCCTCGATCACAGCCGGAGAACTAAATAGCCTAAAGACAGAAAAGGAAATCTAAACTGCCCCAGAGCAGACCCCAAAGTAAAAGGCAGCCCCCAACATATAATGACGGTGAAGCAAGATGAAAAAACACTCACACAGATAGAAAGATAGGCTGAGCAAAGAATGGGGCCCAAACTAACTAAACTGGACAGGAAAGGACGGTTGCTGTCTGCAATCTGCAAAAACCCTATGAAAGACATAAGCCAACAGGCTGATATGGAAAAAGGCCCTGAAGCAGCTAGGCTTCAAAAACTAAATCAGCACTCAGGTATTTTCTGAAGACAGCGCTAAAGGAATTCAGCTCACCCCAGCAGGGAATGGCAGAAATCCAGCAAAAAAAGTCAAAGCACAAATGCAACAGGCAGAGCAGAAAAACTTAGCTTTAGAAGAGCAGGAATTCAGACTGGTATCCAAGGATCCCACAGAGAAATCACCCGCAGGGAAGAAGGGCGTCGACGGCCTTATATCCAGTCAGTAACTCCACTCAGCCAGTCATCATCATTAGTCTCATATGTTTGATAATCAGGCTCACTACCTTTCTTAACCAGCAGAGGGAGTTCATCGGGCCTGAGTGGTGAAGGGGAAAATGAACTCACAACAGTCATATCCAGTTGGGGAGAAAGGAGACCGAGCCCAGAATCTGCCTCGTTCTGCAGTAGGAAACTCACTTGTTCAGTGAGTGCATCTAGCTGCAGAAACTTCATGTAATGTCCTATTCAGTGGGGGAGAACAGAAACCGAGCCCGGAATCTGCCTCTTTTTGCTGAGGTAAAGTCGTCTCTGGCTGGATCCCATGTTTATTGTGGGTTTACAGTGAGACATCGCTCTGCCCAACCTGCAATATAAATGTCAGAACATTAGCAAAATATTAAAGATGACAATATGAATATGGAGACAGATTATATTGAGCAAGGCAGCTGGAAAAGTTTATATGTCACTCATTATTTCCAGATTATATTGTTTGTGGAGAAGAACAAGCATAGGGAGACTTAAAGGCCATGCAATGCTTCCCGGGGAATTTGAATAAGTAAATAGCCTATTCAGAGAGGAAAAGGTCAATAACTCTATTAAATTCCCAGGGAAGAATTGTCCACAAGGAAAAACCTAAACCCTTAAACCCCATGTCAGAGGTCTCTCATGCAGGAAAATCAGATCTCCTGCATTACACTGAAGAGATGCAAACATCCCGAAACACATATCTGCAATGGGAATTTCTGCTTTGCCTTCTTATCCTAAGTTATGCGGCAAGGCTTTTTAAAGAGTCGATATTGACTTTTAAGATTGCTACTTCAAATAGGTGACAATAGTGTTCATTTCCTCTGACTCTCTGAAGAGACTTCCTAGATTATATTACAGCTCTAGTCTTTACACTCAGTGAACTGATCCTAGCCTTACAGGCCATCCTCTGACAGACTGGCTACTAGATTATTGATTAGCCTCTTATTGAAAGGAAATGGATTTTAGAAACATTAACAGAACCAGTATGGAAACCATATGTTGCTGGTACCATCTAGACTCCTTACAAAGACCTGTTTTGACTCCCATGATGAAGCTTTACCTTGCACAAATAAAAATATTGCTATCAACATTTAGGTCTTGAATGATCAATTTCTAATTGGTTATCCCACTGCCTGTTAATGCCAGAACATAACATACTATATATCATTAAACATATATTTAAGTCTTAAGAACTTACTGTAGGTTTTGTCAGAGACAGGTTTTACAATCCGCACAGATATCAGAAACTTGAGGTGTAATTCTTGAAACAGGCCGAGGTTCTGTAAAATACACGGTTAGTGAGACTAGTTGATCATGAAAAGGACATTGATTCTACTCTACAGTCAGCCTGGCGTTGGAGACCCCTAGCATACTAGGAAATGACTTAAAAGGAAACTGTCACCATGAAAACACAGTCCAATCTGCAGACATCATATTATAGATCAGGGGGATGAGTAGATTGATATATAATGTAGTTCTGTGAGAAATCATTTATTATTACCTGTGTTTTAATAATTGATTCCATTGCTGTTTCTTGGATTTTTGGGCCAATTGGCGGTACTATCAGTGACTGACATATGTCTTTGTACAAGTGTGTATAACAAAGGTAGCTATCAACCATGGATAGGACTGCCCACTGGACCGCAAATCCCAGAAAGAGCAGAAGTTTAAATGAT
Organism: Dendrobates tinctorius; assembly: GCF_039654945.1. Lineage (NCBI taxonomy): Eukaryota > Metazoa > Chordata > Amphibia > Anura > Dendrobatidae > Dendrobates > Dendrobates tinctorius. Next base: position 285,558 of record NW_027361870.1, read on the forward strand.
TAACCCCTTCATGACCTATGACTTATACATGCAGGCTACTATTCTGAGCCCTCATGTTTTCAGGCACATGCGAGCTGATCTGATCAGCTGTCATGTGCCCCTAACAGCCGTGAGTGTAATCACAATCCACCCGTGGCTGTTAAATGCTGCTGTTAATTTCCAATGGCAGCAATTATCATGGTCATGTCGGAAACGCAACACTAATCTCGCCCATCGGTGCGCCCATCACATGAATATGAGGTGCCAATGGGATAGCATGACAACCCAGGGTCTGCAAGAGACCCCTGTGATTGTCATTGCTGATCTGCTATGAGTGCCGCCCTATGGCCAACACTCGTAGCAAATGATCAATTCTGCTACAGATAGTAAGGCTGAAGTGAACAGATGACTGCAGCTTCAAGTCTCCTAAATAGACTAATGAAGCAAGTAAAAAGTAGAAAAAAATGTTTTTAAAAATATTAAAAAAATAAAAGTTCAAATCACCCCCTTTTTCCCCATTAAATTAAAAGTAACCTAGACATGTTTGGCATATGAGAACTCATAATGAGCTGGAGAATCGTAATGGTAGGTCAGTTTTAGCATTTAGTGTACATGGTAACAAAAAAAATTTGTGGAATTACACTTTTTTTTGCAATTTCACCACACTTTCACACTCAGTTAAGTACATATTTGTAATCAAAACGTGTGTACTAACTTTTGTGAAATCAGAGTGGGAATTACCAGAGAGTTTTCACTAGAGGGGGGTGTACTTCTTTTCCCTCTATGATGCTGGCCACATCTAGAATATGGGATCCAGTTTTAGGCTGCACATTTAAAAAAGATATTTAGAAATTAGAGTCAGTTCAAAGGTGGGAAACTAGATTATTAGATGGCATGTAAGGCCTCTCATATGATGAAAGGTTGGAAACGTTGAGATTCTTACATGAGATCTCATTAACATCTATAAATATGTGTGGGGTCAATACAAAGGTCTAGCACATGACTTATTCCTTGTAAGGACCATACTTAGGACCAGTGGGCACTCATTATGGGTGCAAGAAAGGCGATTCTGGCAGCTTAATAGGAAAGGGTTCTTTACGGTTAGAGCAGTCAGACTGTAGAATGCCGAACCACAAGAGCTAGTAATGGCAGACACAACACTGTGGGTTATAGATAATTTAGTGACAAAATGCACAGTTGGTGGAGAGAGGTTGAACTTGTTGGACCTAGATCCTTTTTCAAACTATGAAAAAAAAGCATAAGCAACATAACAGAAAAAGAACACGCCCCACAATAGCTTACTGCAGGTTTCTCAATGTGTGAAATTTTAGTATACAAAAAGATAGACCAAACCACTAGAGTTACATGTCTGGGGTTTATTCACTGACATTTTCCTTTAAAAGACTTATTTTATAAGGGTGTTTATCCATTAAATATATGTCATAAAAGCCCTGAGTACTTACTGTCAGAGTTGATGATCACGTTCTGACGTGCCTCGAATTTGGCGATTTTTTTCACGGACCATTTCTTATTGACTTTGGAGTTTTTGAGGTTGTCACTTTTTTCAGCCATGGGTCCGCGAGCAGCCTCACCATTTCCAATAATTAGTCTATTCTCATGTTTTCCTGTAATAGAAACCACAGAAATCAGTATTTTGATAATAAACACTTCTCTATGTTTCCCATAGATTATTACTTCTATATCTACGGATCTTTTACCGACAAGATCCTTTAAGAGACGATTTTTACAAGGTTGTTTTTCTTTTCATTGCGTTTCTAATATACTTTCAGAAGGGGAGAAAAAAAAGAAACACAAAAACAGAAAACCCCAATGTCATGAAGGGATTAAAAAATGGGTTTTACTGAATCTTTCCTCACAAAACTATATACTGTATATACTCGAGTATAAGCCAACCCGAGTATAAGCCGAGGCATCTAATTTTGCCACGGAATACTGGGTAAGCTTATTGACTCGAGTATAAGCCTAGTATGCATTGTCCCCCATCCCTGTCATGCTGTGCATGGCTCCTCGATCCCTGGCCTGATGTGCATGGCTCCCGATCCCGTTGTCTGCATGGCCCATCCCCCCATCCTATCGTTGTATGCATGGCTCACCCTCTCCTCATCTAACTCACCCTCCTCATGCCATCGCTGCATCTCCGTTGTCCCATCTTGGCAGCACTCCTTTGCTGAGCGATCACGTGGTGCTGCTCATTAAGGTAATGAATATGCGCTCCACGCCTATGGAAGTGGAGACGCGTGCATATTCATTACCTTAATGAGCGGTACAATGTGACCTCTCAGCACAAGAAAAGCTGCCTGCGCTGGGACCAAGGGAGATGCAGTGACAACACCAGGAGGGTGAGTATGATCTCTTCTGAAAGCCTGCAGCTGCAACTGTCACTATGCCACAGCCGCCTTCTCCGCCACTCCCCCTCCCCCACAGTTAGTCACTCGTCTATAAGTCGAGGGGGGTGATTTCAGCTTAAAAAAATGTGCTGAAAATCTCGGGTTATACACGAGTATACACGGTATCAATCTACTCCGCTTCCTCTGCTCTATAATATGGAGCCTGCATTTTAAACTATATTTTCTTGGTGACAGATTCTCTTTAAAGAAGATTATTCACCAAAAATTTTTCATGTTGAACAGGACACATATTGTAATGTTGACTGTAAAGTGGAATAAAGCTTTTTAAAAAAATTGCCTCTCAGTTAAGTAGATATTAGTAATTAAAATACTTGTCGTTACTGAGGTAGCTTTTGTGAAATCAGAGGGGGAATTTCCAGAGAGTTTTCACTAGATGGGGGTGTACTTCTTTTCCCTCTATGATGCTGGCCACATCTAGAATATAGGATCCAGTTTTAGTCTGCACATTTAAAAAAGGATATTCAGAAATTAGAGTCAACTCAAAGGTGGGAAACTAGATTACCGTATATACTTGTGCATAAGCCGAGATTTTCAGCACATTTTTTGTGCTGAAAACGGCCCCCTTGACTTATACACGCTTGTTGTCCAAGATAGCTAGCGGGGGGAGGGGGTGGGGGAGCGGCAGGAGCCAGCGGCTGTCAAATCATACTCACCCCCTCCTGGCGCGGTCACTGCACGTGCTCCCTACATCTCTTTTGTCCCGGTGAGGCAGCGTCTTCCTGTGTTTAGTGGTGACATGGTACCGCACATTATAGTAATGAATATGCACCCGTCTCCACTCCCATAGGCATGGAGCGCATATTCATTACTTTAATGAGCGGTACCTAAGAAGATGGCAGCCCTGTTTTTCTTATACTGGAGAACTGCTTTAGTGTCAGATTGGTTAGGCTGTACTTACCACCAATAGGTTTATCACTAGTCTCTTTATCTTCATCATTTCTCCTGGATTTATCCTTTTTCAGATGTCTTTAAAATAGTAAAATATAAGGTATATTGTGAATTACAAAGTAACAGATCTTTATTCTGCAGAATGAAATATAGACTCATATGTTTCTTCATTCATTTTGTCTCTTACATTCTGTAGAAACATTGGCAATAAGGAAAATTTTGGTAATTATCAACAAGTTTTTATGTACATGAAAGTTCAATATGTGTGGATCGCACTGGATTGTAAGGTAATATGAAGATTAGACAGGAGTGGATTTATTTGAGTGGAAATTGAATTCTGCTCATATTTACTAAACTAGGAATTTTAGAGAACACAGATTTTTTTGTAATTCACTCCACACGAATAAAGCAAAGTGGAAGCTAGCTGCTGCCACCAGCTTGCGGAACAGTAGAGCGCTGGCAAAAAGTTTAGCTGTCCTCTCTGACCGATTTCTGCTGCTTTATTCTCGATGGCCAGTTTTCCACACTACCATTGTACCGCACCTCTGGCCAAGTGTTCCCTTTGCTTTGGGACTTTGGCTACAAGCGGCCCCTAAAGGTCTCTGCTCATGCAAGTCCATGCCAAGAGTCAACACTGGGCCGGAGTTGCGGGCAGAGAGCAGTGGGGGCTTCCGGAGAGGGGCTTGGTCATGTAAGAACTTTATTTTCTTCTTACGTCCTCCATTTATTATGATCTGGGACTGGGAAGACCCCAGAGCATAATAGGGGACAATCAATTTGTGAAGAATAATTTTAATGTGAATCGAATCTCTAAATAAAATCTGCTGATTTGGCAGAATTTTGTCAGAGCCTCTCATCTGTAATAAAGGTGTAATTTTTTTACAAACTCCCATGTACAATATAAATCATCCTTTACAATACTTACCTACAATTGGTGTCACCTATGGTGTTACAGATGACACCAATGAATGTGTCAAGGAGGAATATGATGATGGTGAAAACTACAATATAAGTGATGACTTCCTTCCAAGGAATCATTGGAGGAAGAATCCCATCCACTGAAAAAGAAGAAAGAATATATATTATATATATTCAATAACTTGTCTGTAATACACTATGGCATTATTATCGAAGCAGTCCTATAAAGGGAATCTGTCACCAGTAGTGTTGAGCGATACCGTCCGATACTTAAAAGTATCGGATCGGAATGGATTGGCCGATCTAAAAAAAATATCGGGTATCGCTTCCGATACCGGAAGTCCCATTCAAGTCTATGGGACTTCCGGTATCAGAATAAGAAAAACCCTATTTTTGCCTTGTACAGCCTCTCTGGGGTCTGTACGGGCCTTTCGGGTGGCTGTGCCGACTGCCCTGGGGTCTGTGCAGGCTCCGGGGGTCTGTGCCGACTGCCCGAGGGTCTGTGCGGCCTGCCGGGGGGCTGTGCCGGCCTGCCGGTGGTCTGTGCAGGCTCCGGGGGTCTGTGCAGGCATCGTCCGATGGAACTACAAGTCTCATCGGGCGATGCCTGCTACCATGACAGTGATTGACACATTAGCCAATGATGGGACAGTAGTAGTCCCATCATCCGGCTAATGTGTTGAATGTAAAAAAAAAATACATACTACATACATACTACATGCTACATACATACTACATGCATGCAACATGCATACTACATATATACTACAAGTAACATACATGCTACATACATGCTACATACATACTACATGCTACATACATGCAACATACATACTACATACATAATACATATATACTACATGCATGCAACATACATACAACATATAAACTACATGCATGCAACATGGATACTACATATACAGTCATGGCCAAAAGTATTGACACCCCTGCAATTCTGTCAGATAATATTCAGTTTCTTCCTGAAAATGATTGCAAACACAAATTCTTTGGTATTATTATCTTCATTTAATTTGTCTTAAATGAAAAAACGCAAAAGAGAATGAAGCAAAAAGCAAAACATTGATCATTTCACACAAAACTCCAAAAATGGGCCGGACAAAAGTATTGGCACCCTCAGCCTAATACTTGGTTGCACAACCTTTAGCCAAAATAACTGCGACCAACCGCTTCTGGTAACCATCAATGAGTTTCTTACAATGCTCTGCTGGAATTTTAGACCATTCTTCTTTGGCAAACTACTCCAGGTCCCTGATATTTGAAGGGTGCCTTCTCCAAACTGCAATTTTTAGATCTCTCCACAGGTGTTCTATGGGATTCAGGTCTGGACTCATTGCTGGCCACCTTAGAAGTCTCCAGTGCTTTCTCTCAAACCATTTTCTAGTGCTTTTTGAAGTGTGTTTTGGGTTATTGTCCTGCTGGAAGACCCATGACCTCTGAGGTAGACCCAGCTTTCTCACACTGGGCCCTAAATTATGCTGCAAAATTTGTTGGTAGTCTTCTGACTTCATAATGCCATGCACACGGTCAAGCAGTCCAGTGCCAGAGGCAGCAAAGCAACCCCAAAACATCAGGGAACCTCCACCATGTTTGACTGTAGGGACCATGTACTTTTCTTTGAATGCCTCTTTTTTCTCCTGTAAACTCTATGTTGATGCTTTTGCCCTAAAAGCTCTACTTTTGTCTCATCTGACCAAAGAACATTCTTCCAAAATGTTTTAGGCTTTTTCAGGTAAGTTTTGGCAAACTCCAGCCTGGCTCTTTTATGTCTCGGGGTAAGAAGTGGAGTCTTCCTGGGTCTCCTACCATACAGTCCCTTTTCATTCAGATGCCGACGGATAGTACGGGTTGACACCGTTGCATCCTCGGACTGCAGGGCAGCTTGAACTTGTTTGGATGTTAGTGGAGGTTCTTTATCCAACATCCGCACAATCTTGCGTTGAAATCTCTTGTCAATTTTTCTTTTCCGTCCACATCTAGGGAGGTTAGCCACAGTGCCATGGGCTTTAAACTTCTTGATGACACTGCGCACGGTAGACACAGGAACATTCAGGTCTTTGGAGATGGACTTGCAGCCTTGAGATTGCTCATGCTTCCTCACAATTTGGTTTCTCAAGTCCTCAGACAGTTCTTTGGTCTTCTTTCTTTTCTCCATGCTCAATGTGGTACCCACAAGGACACAGGACAGAGGTTGAGTCAACTTTAATCCATGTCAACTGGCTGCAAGTGTGATTTAGTTATTGCCAACACCTGTTAGGTGCCACAGGTAAGTTACAGGTGCTGTTAATTACACAAATTAGAGAAGCATCACATGATTTTTCGAACAGTGCCAATACTTTTGTCCACCCTCTTTGTTATGTTTGGTGTGGAATTATATCCAATTTGGCTTTAGGACAATTCTTTTTGTGTTTTTTTCATTTAAGACAAATTAAATGAAGATAATAATACCAAAGAATTTGTGTTTGCAATCATTTTCAGGAAGAAACTGAGTATTATCTGACAGAATTGCAGGGGTGTCAATACTTTTGGCCATGACTGTATACTACATATATACTACATGTAACATACATACTACATATATACTACATGCTACATACATGCAACATACATACTACATACTTGCTACATACATACTACATACATGCTACATACATACTACATGCAACATATATACTACATGCATGCTACATACATACTACATACATGCTACATACATACTACATACATACAACATATATACTACATGCATGCAACATACATACAACATATACAGTATACTACATGCATGCAACATACATATATACTACATACAATACATACATATAGACATACAGTACATATAACATAGAGTACATACTCACCGTCACTTGTCACTTTGATCCCCGAAGCCATTTTCGCCTGAGGAATAAATATCAAAATAAAAAACCACCAATATACTTACCCCGATCCGCAGAAGTCCACGAGGGTCCCACGTTGATCTTGCGTGGAGAACAGCAGCATCAGCTGATGCTACCGTTCTCTACCAGCTCCAGGAATACAATGACGGAAGGTAGGCATCCTTCCGCACTGTATTCCTCCACCACTGTAAAAAAAAGTCCCTAGTCTCACTTTATGTCATTGCTGTGTGGGAATTTGCCATTCTCCTTGAGAAAGCGCTAGTGGCAAGCGCGAAACGCGCTTTGGAGATTCCTTTTACAACCGGGGGCTAGTGGGCACCATCTGGTAAGCGTTCGCATTATAATCTCTTTACCTTTTTGGCATAATTATGTATGGCTGAACTCTTACCGTTATTTTAATTTCCATAATGTCAGCCCGCTTTGGGAGCTCTCTGCCACCCTAGACATATTATGGTTACGATAGGATTTTTACATAGGCAGTAGTTTGCTAATTATATCCCATAAGGGCTATTATATCTTAGGCATTTTTGTGGGTTGGTGCCTCCTATCATTGTTGTGTATCTCCTCTTCTGGTGTATGGTGTCATATTTTATGTGTAATTATATTATGATTATTGTGCTTTTCTATACTTACCAATTACAATAAAATTTTCATATTTTTATAATAAAAAACTGTTGGATTCAGTCACTCCTTTTTCTCCTTGTGTATGCATAGTCCCATGGAGTGGAACCACTTATCATGGCAGACCATATATTTAGGTTACTGCCATTTGTGTTCTGTAAAGTATTGGGCTATTGTGTTTTACTATATAGTATATATGTAGTATGCATGTTGCATGCATGTAGTATATATGTTGTATGTATGTTGCATGCATGTAGTATATATGTATTATGTATGTAGTATGTATGTAGTATGTATGTAGCATGTAGTATGTATGTAGCATGTAGTATGTATGTAGCATGTATGTAGTATGCATGTAGTATGTAGCATGTATGTAGTATGTATGTTGCATGTAGTATATATGTAGTATGCATGTTGTATGTAAGTAGCATGTATGTAGTATGTAGCATGTATGTGGTATGTAGCATGTATGTAGTATGCATGTAGTATGTAGCATGTATGTAGTATGTATGTTGCATGTAGTATATATGTAGTATGTATGTTACATGTAGTATTTATGTAGTATGCATGTTGTATGTATGTAGCATGTATGTAGCATGTACATTTTTTTTTTTTTCTTCACATTCAACACATTAGCCGGATGATGTAGTATGTATGTAGTATGTATTTTTTTTTTTACATTCAACACATTAGCCGGATGATGGGACTACTACTGTCCCATCATTGGCTAATGTGTCAATCACTGTCATGGTAGCAGGCATCGCCCGATGGGATTTGTAGTCCCATCGGACGATGCCTGCACAGACCCCCGGAGCCTGCACAGACCACCGGCAGGCCGGCACAGCCCCCGGCAGGCCGGTACAGACCTCCGGCAGGCCGCACAGACCCCCGGGCAGTCGGCACAGACCCCCGGAGCCTGCACAGACCCCCGGACAGTCGGCACAGACCACCGGCAGGCTGGCACAGCCCCCCGGCAGGCCGGTACAGACCCCCGGACAGTTGGCACAGCCCCCCGGCAGGCCGGTACAGACCCCCGGACAGTCGGCACAGACCCCCCGAAGGCCCGAACTGACTGCGCATCATGATGCGCACAGACAGCGCATCATGATGACGTCATTTCGGCAGCCAATCAGAGCCACAAAAGTGGCTCATTGCATTTTGGACTTCCGATTCCGGTATCCGATACGAAAAAAGTATCGGTACTCGGTATCGGAATTCCGATACGGCAAATATCGGCCGATACCCGATACTTGCGGTATCGGAAAGCTCAACACTAGTCACCAGGCTTTTGCCATATTATCTGAGAGAACCATAATGTAGAAGCATAGACCTTTACTATAGCGATGTGTCAATTACTGGACTGTTTCAATAGAATCACTGTTTTACCAGCAATTGATTATCACTACAGGACAACTGGTCTTGTGCCTCTTAGTCCAACCAGGCCTCTAGCACTGATTAGCCGCTTTCTGTCATTATATAATGTAAACACAAAGCTGTGGCGGGGTTATACACAGCTGAAAAACCGAGCTCTGCTCAATGTGCAGCAGAGAAAACTGTGACTCTAGTATATATTCTATTGGACTGCAGGACCCGGCAAGACGATTATAAATATGGGACTTTAAAATTATGTCTCAGGGATGATGCCATATTAATATACAGGGTGGGCCATTTATATAGATACACCTAAATAAAATGGGAATGGTTGGTAATATCAACTTCATGCTTGTGGCACATTAGTATATGGGAGGGAGGAAAATTTTCAAGATGGGAGGTGACCATGGCGGCAATTTTGAAGTCGGCCATTTTTTATCAAACTTTATTTTTTCCAATGGGAAGAGGGTCATGTAACACATCATACTTATTGAGAATTTCACAAGAAATACAATGTTGTGCTTGGTTTTAACATAACTTTATTCTTTGATGAGTTATTTACAAGTTTTTGACCACTTATAAAATGTGTTCAAAGTGCTGCCCATTGTGTTAGATTGTCAATGCAACACTCTTCTCCCCCTCTTGACACACTAATAGCAACACCGCAGAAGAAATGCTAGTCTAAGGGAGTCAGATTCCTTGTAGGAATGCTCGGACCTGGCATCCATAATGTGGTGGCTGGAAAAACTCAGGGAACGTGCCATCTTCAGTGCATAAAAAGGGGAACACATCATCATGTAGCAATTTCAGATATCCAGTGGCATTGAGGTTTCCATTGATGAAGAATGGCCCCATATACTACACCATACCATCAATTATGGGTGTCAGGTCCGAGCATTCCTATATGAACAGATTCTTGGAGAGTGGATTGTCATCGTGGGCCAGTTGAATGGCTACCAAGGTCTCCCGATCTGACCCCCTTAGACATTTATCTTTGGGGTCATCTGAAGGCAATTGTCTATGCTGTGAAGATACGAGATGTGCAGCATCTGAAACAACGGATGCTGGAAGCCTGTGATAGCATTTCTTCTGCAGTGTTGCTATCAGTGTGTCAAGAGTGGGAGAAGAGGGTTGCATTGACAATACAACACAACGTGCAGCACTTTGAATACATTTTAAAAGTGGTCATAAACTTGTAAATAACTCATGAAAGAGTGAAGTTATGTTAAATCCAAGCGCATCACTGTTTTTCTTGTGAAATTCTCAATAAGTTTGGTGTGTCACATGACCCTCTCCCCATTGGAAAATATAAAGTTAAATCCAAAATAGCTGACTTCAAAATAGCTGCCATGGTCACCACCCATCTTGAAAAGTTTCCCCCCTCCCATATACTAATGTGCCACAAATAGGAAGTTGATATCACCAACCATTCCCATTTTATTTAGATGTATCCATATAAATGGCCCACCCTGTACATACATATTATGGACAATATAGAGATCTATCCAGTTGCTTAGGTAGAGGCCGATGTGTTCTGGTGAAAAATTTTGACCTGGGCCCAACCTGCATATTTGTCAGTATGGTCCCTTGTAGCATTCCAGATCCTGTGAAGACATACATGTTTTCCCCCTCATGTACAATGTCCCATCCTGTAATAAAGTCCTCAATTCTGGCCCTTCATATAATAATATCACTCATCCTGCACCCTTCCTGTAATAATGTCCCCAACCTAACCCATTCCTGTAATAATGTTCCCCATCCTGAACCTCATTCAGTAATAATATCCACCATCTTGATATAAAGTCTTTATCTTTGGCCCCTTCCTGGTATAATGTTTCCCTTTCCTGGTATAATGTCCTCCATCCTGGGCCTCTTCCAGGTATATTGTCCTCCTTCCTGGGCCTTTTCCTTGCATAATGTCTCCCTTTCCTGGTATAATGTTCTCAATCATTTGACTCTTCCAGGTATATTGTCCTCTATCCTGGGCCTTTTCCTGGTATAATGTCTCCCTTTCCTGGTATAATGTCCTCCATCCTGGGCCTCTTCCAGGTATAATGTCCTCCATCCTGGGCCCTTTCCTGGTATAATGTGTCCCTTTCCTGGTATAATGTCCTCAATCCTTTGACTCTTCCTGGTATATTGTCCTCCATCCTAGGCCCTTTCCTGGTATAATGTCTCTCTCCTGGTATAATGTCCTCAATCCTTTGCTTCTTCCTGGTATAATGTCATCCATCCTTGGCCCTTTCTTGGTATAATGTGTCCCTTTCCTGGTATAATGTCCTCAATCCTCTGCCTCTCCCTGGTATAATGTCGTCCATCCTGGGCCCTTTCCTTTTATAATATCTTCCTTTCCTGGTAAACAGTAATGTCCTCAATCCTTTCCCTCTCCTTGGTATAATGTCCTTCATCCTACGTCCTTTCCTGGTATAATGCCCCCCGTTCTGGGCTCCTTCCAGTAATATATATCCCCCATCCCAGTATATTTTTCCACTAGTAATGTCCATGTTCTAGAGCTCTTCTCTAACAAAAGTAAAAAAAATGAAATGATTCTATTCAAATTCACCCATTCCCACTACTTGTGACATCTTCTTCCATTGTCGGAGCAGAAGCCGGCAGCTGACTTTATAGCGCACAAGTGACGGGAAGCGCATGACATCACTAGCATGCGCCACTCGGCAAATATTTGTGCCGCAGTGAATTTCAGCTCAATGTATGTCTGCAGGGCGCACCTACCCAGGCCTGGTCGCACTCACTTTGACCTCGATCGTTATGCCACTGCATCTATCCTTCTGTATCCAGGCATGTAAACATATCAAAAGGGCCTGTGTGTCTAGAGGAAAAAAGTTTAAGGCTGTGTGCACACGTTGCATTTTTTTAAGCGTTTCCACAGCGTTTGTGCCGGCTCAGACGCTGCAGAAACGCTTAAAAGATGCTTCAAACTAATTTGCATGCGTTTGTGGCTTTTTGTGCCAATGCATGCGTTTTTAACCGCTCACGAATCGCTTAGCGGCTAAAAACGCAGCATGCTCATTAATTTCTGCATTGCTGAGCGTTTTTAGCCTTCCCCAATGTTCCCAGAAAACGCGTGTCAAAAACGTGCGGCTTTTTTGCAAGAAACACGCGGAAAAAAGACGCGCGGTTTCTGGGAAGGGGATCAGTTTCCTGAGCGTTTAAAAACTCTAGCGTTGGCACATAGCCTAAGGCTGTGTGCTCACAATGCGATTTTTAAGCATTTTTGCCATGATTTTCGGCGCGAAAACGTTTAAAAAACTTGTACAGAACGCCCCCCATGCATTCCTATGGCATTCCGCACATGCTGTGCTAATGCTGCGCTTTTTTCCGCGGCGGAACCGCATCGCGGAAAAAAACGCAGCATGCTCATTCTTTTTGCGGAAACGCAAAGAATTGCCGTGATTCCGCACCCATAGGAATGCATGAGAACCGCTTACTTCCCGCATGTGGCTATGCCCACCATGCGCAAAGTTAAGCGTCTCATGTGCGGATGGTACCCACAGTGTGGAGGAAAGGAGACTGTCCTCCAGGCCCTGGGTACCATACCCCTGTAAAAAAAGAATAAAAAATCGGGGGCGGGGCTTAGCATCCTGCTTTCAGGGAAGACAAAAAACTCAGTCAGGCAAAACGGAGTTCATTCACAGTACGGACAGCAAGGTACAGGAGGGGTAAACAGACGGGAGGTCAGACAAAGCCAAAGGTCATACACAAGAGGGTGACGCGGTACCAAGGGGACGAGCAGAGAGAAGTCGGGTCACAAGCAGAGAGTCATACACGAGAGGTAGGCGCAGTACAAGAGGGACAGGCAGAACTCGTAACAGGGACAGAACCGGATCAAAACCAAACAAGCAAGCAAGATATCAGGCACAAGGCACACGTACGCACAAGGTCAACTAACTCAGCCGAGGGCAGAAGTATAACTGACACCGGACCTAGGTCCATTGAGCACTAAATAGCCTCCTTCTGCCAGAGAGAGGCAGCACAATTAACCCATAGTCTAACCAGGACGGGCCAAAGCGAAATCCCATCCTGGATCATGACAGTACCCTCCTCTCAGTGGGGGCCACTGGACCCCCAGATCTCTCACGGTACTTGGCGTGAAAGGCTCGGATCAACCGATCCGCATGAACCGATCGAGCAGGAACCCACGAGCGTTCCTCAGGACCGTAGCCTTTCCAATGTATCAGATATTGAAGGGCACGACAGACCAACCTGGAGTCGACAATTCGTTCCACCTCATACTCCGACTGCCGTCTACCAAAACCGGTGGCGGGGAAGATGATGATCCCTCCCCACCGGGCCTCACAGGTTTCAAAAGGGCCTTATGGAAAACATTAGGGATCCGTAGAGATGGCGGGAGACTCAACCGAAAAGCCACCGGGTTAACTGCTTCGGTAATTTCATAGGGCCCTATAAACTTGGGTCCAAGCTTCGCAGAGGGGACCTTGAGCCTTATATTCTTGGTGGATAACCATACCTTATCCCCGATCTGAAACACTGGACCCACGGACCGTATTTTGTCTGAAAAAATTTAAAATTGTCCTGGGCCTTCGTAATGTTATTCTGGACCTCCCGCCATCCCTCCCCCAACCGCTGGATCGTCTCATCCGCCCCAGGACACCCAGAATTCTCCAAAATGAGGATGAAACCCATAATTGCAAAAAAAATGGAGATGTACCCGTAGATTGGTTAATGCGGTTGTTAAATGCAAACTCAGCCAATGGTAACACAGAACACCAATCATCCTATCAGGCTGAGGTCAAGCAACGCAGAATTTGTTCCAGAGACTGATTGGTCTGCTCAGTCTGCCCATTAGTCTCTGGATGGTAGGCGGATGAAAAGGACAGACCAATACCCAACCTCTTACAAAAAGCTCTCCAAAATCTGGAAACAAATTGCACTCCCCTATCAGACACCACATTCAGGGGTACCCCATGCAACCGCACCACATCCTCAAAAAACAATCTGGACAATGTTTCCGCATTAGGTAGAGCTACCAAAGGTACAAAATGTGCCTGCTTACTAAACCTGTCCAGTACAACCCAGACAACGGTATTACCCTTGGAGGGGGGAAGGTTGGTGATGAAATCCATGGATAGATGAGTCCATGGTCTCTCCGGAATTGGCAGTGGTACCAATTCCCCGGCCGGCCGGTTATGAGGAGTATTAGCACGGGCACAAACCTCACACGCAGACACATACTCCCCAACATCAGAGGCTAAAGAAGACCACCAGAAAATTCTAGCAATGGCCTTCCGGGTGGCTGAGATCCCTAGATGTCCACCCAGAACTGAGTCATGGAACTCCTGGAGGACCTTGAGACCAAATTGAGCTGGTACAAAAAGTTTAGCCACCGGCTTAGCTGGAGGTGTAAGAGACTGGGCTTCCCGAATCTCCCGTTCCAACACATTAGACACACCTGCCACCACCACCCCAGGCTGAAGAATGGAAGATGGAGGTTCCGGGGGGGACACCGGATCTAGACTGCGTGACAACGCATCCGCTCTGACATTTTTGGATCCAGGCCAAAAAGTGATCGAGAAGTTGAATCGGGAAAAAAAAAGGGACCATCTAGCCTGTCTGGGAGTCAACCTTTTAGCTGACTCAATGTAAGCTAGGTTTTTGTGGTCCGTGATTACAGTTATAGGATGAACAGCCCCCTCCAAAAAATGCCTCCATTCTTCAAAGGCCAATTTTACGGCCAGAAGTTTCCGATTCCCCACATCATAGTTCCTCTCCGCAGGGGAGAATTTCTTTGAGGAAAAGGCGCAAGGTCTTAAATTGGTCAAAGTGGCGAGTCCCTGGGACAATACCGCCCCCACCCCCACCTCTGAGGCGTCTACCTCCACAATAAATGGTTCAGATGGGTCTGTGTTATGAGCTCATTTTCTCGTTCACCTTTGAGGTCCGATAAACTCCCTCTGCTGGTGAAAGGAGGTAGTGAAACTGATTTGGATGGGAAAAACCTGTCATCTGAACAGGTGGAGTGTGATTGGACATCCAGAATCTCTGAGTGGATATAAGGCCGCCGACGCCCTGTAGGGTTGCTGGTGATCCTCTCTGCTCTGAGCTCTGGCCTCCGTTTAGTTCCTGTCTACTAAAGCTAAGTTTTTGCTCTGCTATTGTTCCATGAGATTTTGTCTGGTTTACTTAGTGTTTGTGTTCAGCCAGCCCTGGCTGGGACTGGCTGAATTCCATTTTTGTCTCAGATCAGTTGATCTCTTTGCTCTGTTTTCAGAATATACCTGAGTGCTGATATAGTGATTTTGAAGTCTAGTGACTTCAGGGCCGTTTCTATCAGACGTGTTGGACATTATTTTGTGGCAGGGTTTTTGCATGATTGCAGACAGTTGCTTTTCTTTCCTGTCCTATCTAGTTAGTGAGGGCCCCATCGTTTGCTCAGCCAGTCTTTCTGTCTGTGTTTGTGTTTGCATCTGTTTTCACCGTCAATACATGTTGGGGGCTGTCTATTGCTTTGGGGTCTGCTCTGGGGCAGTTTAGATTTTCCCTTTCTTTCTTTAGGTTTATTTATTTCTCCGGCAGTGAACGAGGTGTCTAGGACCACCGTAGGAACACCCCACGGCTACTGTTAGTTGTTGTGAATAGGATCAGGGGTCTGCAATCCGCTAGCTAACAACCTCTCCGGTTTTCTGGACTTAACTTGTATTTTTGTTTTTTCCTCCTCCGGTGACTCATTCATAACAGAATCACCAGCCATACCGCAGATTCTAGGGTACTCAATAGCAGGAAAGAATTGTAAAAAAAAAAAAAAAGTGTTAGAATTTTTTTTATGTATATTTTTTCCTCTTTTTCTCTGGGGCCGTAGGAGGAATTTTTTTTCTTAATGGAGATTAAGCAATTGTCTGATCACGTGGAGCAGCTTGCAGCTGAAGTGCGGGGAATTTCCACCTATCTTGCTCATTCACATGCTGCTGAACCAAAGATTCCTACTCCTGATGCGTTTTTTGGGGATCGGTCTAAATTTTTGAATTTTAAGAATAATTGTAAATTATTTCTTTCCTTGAAGCCTAACTCACCAGGGAGCTCTGTGCAGCAGATTAAAATCGTCATCTCTTTGCTGCGCGGCGATCCCCAGGATTGGGCGTTTTCTTTGACACCTGATGATCCTATTCTAACTAATGTGGCCGCATTTTTTCAGGCCTTGGGGTTGTTGTATGATGAACCTAATGCTATTGATCAAGCTGAGAAAGCCCTGTTGGCATTGAGCCAGGGTCAGGATTCTGCAGAGTCATACTGTCAAAAATTCCAAAAGTGGGCGGTCCTTACTTCCTGGAATGATGGTGCCTTGGCAGCTCTCTTTCAGAAGGGTTTAGCAGAAACCATAAAAGATACTATGGTGGTATTTCCTGTTCCCTCTGGTCTTGACGATTCTATGTCATTAGCCATTCAGGTTGATCGGCGTTTATGTGAACGTAAAAGTACACGAGAAATTTGGCCACCTGTTGAACAAATGTCTGAACCTATGCAATGTGATAGAGTTTTGTCTAGGGCGCAACGTCAGGAGTTCAGAAGGCGTAATAAGCTGTGTTTTTTCTGTGGAGATGCCTCTCATATTATTTCTGTCTGACCTAAACGAGAGAAACGTTTTGCACACACATTTGCTGTGGGTGGTGTTCAACCTAAGTTTCTTCTGGCAATTACTCTGATCTGCTCCCTGTCCACATTTTCCGCTAAGGCTTTTGTGGATTCGGGAGCGGCTCTGAACCTGATGGACTTGGATTTTGCTAAATGTTGTGGGTTTCCTAAGACACCTCTGCGTATGCCTATCCCTTTGAGGGGTATTGATGCTACTCCTTTGGCGAAGACTAAACCTCAGTTTTGGACCCAGGTGGTAATGCTGGTCGCCCCAGACCATCAAGAAAATTGCAGATTTTTGGTGTTGCATAATTTGCATGATACCATTGTTCTGGGATTTCCCTGGTTGCTGTGTCTGTGGTGAGTTGGGGTTGTCGGTGTGCTCTTGGTGACGCTCCTGTTTTCTCCACCTCTCCCCAGTAGCATGATGTTCCTATTTGGCTGATTTTTATGATGTATTTAGTGAGAATAAGTCTGCGTCTTTGCCTCCTCATAGGAGTTATGACTGTGCAATTGAGTTGAGCCCTGAGTGTAAATTTCCCAAGGGTCGACTTTTCAATTTGTCTCTACCCGAGCACGAGGCTATGCGATCTTATATTAAGGAGTCGTTGGAGAAGGGTCATATTAGACCATCCTCTTCACCCTTGGGTGCTGGTTTTTTTTTCGTGGCCAAGAAAGATGGTTCATTAAGAAATTGTATTGACTATCGTTCCCTCAACAAAATTACTGTTAAATATCAGTATCCGTTACCCCTGATTTCTGATCTATTCTCCAGAGTTAAAGGTGCTTGCTGGTTTACCAAGTTTGATCTCAGGGGGGCGTATAATCTTATTCGCATTAAGCATGGGGATGAATGGAAGACGGCGTTTAATACTCCGGAGGGACATTTTGAGTACCTGGTGATGCCTTTTGGGCTCACTAATGCCCCTTCTGTCTTCCAGTGCTTCATGAACGATATTTTCCGGGACTTTGTGGATAAATTTTTGATCATCTATCTGGATGATATTTTGATCTTTTCCAGGGATTGGGACTCTCATGTGGAACATGTTCGGACTGTGTTCCGGATTTTGAGGGAGAATTCTCTGTATGTTAAGGGATCGAAATGCCTTTTTGGTCTACAGAAGATTTCATTTTTGGGATTCATTTTGTCTCCGTCAACTATTGAAATGGACCCGGCCAAGGTACAGGCCATTTATGATTGGGTTCAGCCCACTTCTTTGAAGGCCCTCCAGAAGTTTTTGGATTTTACTAATTTTTATCGTAAATTTATAGCTAATTTTTCTGGTATTTCCAAACCATTGACTGATTTGACTAAGAAGGGTGCTGATGTGCTGAATTGGTCTCCAGAGGCTGTTTCTTCCTTTCAGAAGCTGAAGCGGAGGTTCACTTCTGCTCCGGTTTTGCGGCAACCTGATGTCTCACTCCCGTTTCAGGTAGAGGTGGACAGTTCTGAAATTGGTGCAGGAGCTGTTTTGTCCCAAAATGATTCGGTAACATCTAAAATGAATCCCTGTGCTTTCTTTTCCCGAAAGTTCTCCCCATCCGAGCGCAACTATGATGTGGGGAATCGGGAACTGTTAGCCATGAAATGGGCATTTGAGAAGTGGAGACATTGGTTGGAGGGAGCTAAACATCAAGTCGTGGTCCTTACTGACCACAAGAATTTGATTTACCTTGAGTCGGCCAAACGCTTGAATCCTAGACAGGCTAGGTGGGCCTTGTTTTTCACACGTTTTGATTTTGTGGTCTCTTTTCTTCCGGGGACTAAGAATATCAAGGCAGACACCCTCTCTAGGAGTTTCTTTGCTGATTCTCCTATTGTGACCAAGCCTGCTACCATCTTAGGTGAGGGGGTAGTTCTTTCTGCCATCTCGCCCGATTTGAGACGTGCTCTGGAAGAGTTTCAGGAGGACAAACCCGAGCGTTGTCCCATTGGAAAATCGTATGCTCCTGACCAGTGGAGGAAGAGAGTAATGTCTGAAGTTCATTGCTCCACATTGGCTGGTCATCCAGGTATTTTTGGTACTAGAGATTTGATGAGTCGGTTTTTTTGGTGGCCCGCCTTGTCTCGTAATGTCAGGAATTTTGTGCAGTCCTGTGGGACTTGCTCCCGGTCTAAACCTTGTTCTCGCTCTAGTGGGTTGTTGATGCCTTTGCCGGTGCCCAGGAGGCCATGGACCCATATTTCAATGGATTTTATTTCTGATATGCCTGTCTCTCAGAGAATAACTGTTATTTGGGTGATTTGTGATAGATTCTCTAAGATGGTCCATCTTGTACCACTCTCTAAGTTGCCATCTTCCTCAGAGTTGGTGCCCTTGTTTTTGCAACAGGTGGTACGCTTACATGGGATTCCTGAGAACATTGTATCTGATAGAGGAGTTCAGTTTGTTTCTAGGTTTTGGAGGACTTTTTGTTCCAAGCTGGGAATTCAGTTGTCCTTCTCCTCTGTGTTTCACCCTCAGACCAATGGGCAGACGGAGAGAACAAACCAGACTTTGGAGTCTTATTTGAGATGTTTTATTTCTGCTGATCAGGATGATTGGGTTTCATTTTTGCTCTTGGCCGAATTTGCTTTAAATAATAGAGCTAGTTCTGCCACTTTGATGTCACCTTTTTTTTGTAACTTTGGGTTTCATCCTCGATTCTCTTCAGGGCAGGTGGAGTCTTCTGCCTGCCCAGGTGTTGACACTGTGGTGGAGAGAATGCACCAGATCTGGGACCAAGTGGTGGATAAGTTGTCTCTCTCCCAGGAAAAGGCCAGCGGTTTTCCAACCGGCATAGGACCATTGGTCCCTGGTTTAAGGTGGGTGATATGGTTTGGTTGTCATCAAAGAATATCTCTATGAAGGTGGCTTCTCCAAAGTTTAAACCTAGATTTATTGGACCTTACAAGATTTTGGAGATTCTTAATCCGGTCTCTTTTCGATTGGCTCTTCCTGTTACATTCAAGATCCATAACGTGTTTCATAAGTCTCTGTTAAAGAGGTTTGTTGAGCCAGTAGTTCCTGTGGTGGCACCTCCTGACCCTGTATTGGTTGAAGGTAATGTGGAATATGAGGTTGAGAAGATACTGGATTCTCGTCTGGCTAGACGGAGACTCCAGTATTTGGTTAAGTGGAAGGGTTATGGCCAGGAGGATAATTCTTGGGTCTCTGCATCCGATATTCATGCCAAAAGATTGGTTCGTGCTTTTCATCGGGCCCATCCTGATCGCCCTGGTGGCGTGGATGAGGGTTCGGTGACCTCTCCTCAAGGGGGAGGTACTGTTATGAGCTCATTTTCTCATTCACCTTTGAGGTCCGATGAACTCCCTCTGCTGGTGAAAGGAGGTAGTGAAACTGATTTGGATGGGAAAAACCTGTCATCTGAACAGGTGGATTGTGATTGGACATCCGGAATCTCTGAGTGGATATAAGGCTGCCGACGCCCTGTAGGGTTGCTGGTGATCCTCTCTGCTCTGAGCTCTGGCCCCCGTTTAGTTCCTGTCTACTAAAGCTAAGTTTTTGCTCTGCTATTGTTCCATGAGATTTTGTCTGGTTTACTTAGTGTTTGTGTTCAGCCTGCCCTGGCTGGGACTGGCTGAATTCCATTTTTGTCTCTGATCAGTTGATCTCTTTGCTCTGTTTTCAGAATATACCTGAGTGCTGATATAGTGATTTTGAAGTCTAGTGACTTCAGGGCCTTTTCTATCAGACGTGTTGGACATTATTTTTGGCAGGGTTTTTGCGTGATTGCAGACAGTTGCTTTTCTTTCCTGTCCTATCTAGTTAGTGAGGGCCCAATCGATTGCTCAGCCTGTCTTTCTGTCTGTGTTTGTGTTTTCATCGTCAATACATGTTGGGGGCTGTCTATTGCTTTGGGGTCTTCTCTGGGGCAGTTTAGATTTTCCCTTTCTTTCTTTAGGTTTATTTAGTTCTCCGGCTGTGAACAAGGTGTCTAGGACCACCGTAGGAACACCCCACGGCTACTGTTAGTTGTTGTGAATAGGATCAGGGGTCTGCAATCCGCTAGCTAACAACCTCTCCAGTTTTCTGGACTTAACTTGTATTTTTGTTTTTTCCTCCTCCGGTGACTCATTCATAACAGGTCTGGTTGAATAAGAACCGGGACAGACATAAAACATTTTTTCAAAAACTGAAATGCTGCTACTGCTGCGGTTGACCAATTCTTGATATCAGTCCCCTTTTGAGTCATGTCTGTGACGGGTTTAACCACCTGTGAGAACCCCTTTATAAATTTATGATAATAATTGGCGAATCCTAGGAAACGCTGCAGGGCCTTCAAATGACAAGGTTGAACCCACTCGACAATGGCCTGCACCTTATTAGGATCTATGCGATACCCTTCAGCAGACGCGATGAACCCCAGAAAGGACAGTTCTTGAACAAAAAATAAACATTTTTCAAGTTTAGCAAAAAGACAGTTCTCTCAGAGCCTTTGGAGAACTGCCCGAACATGACCAATGTGAGCCTGTTTATCAGGAGAGTAGATTAAAATGTCATCCAAATACACCACCATAAAACGTCCAATCAAATCAGAGAACACATGATTATTGAAATTTTGGAAGACTGTTGGAGCATTGGTCAGGCCGAAAGGCATGATCAAATTTTCAAACAACCCTTCAGTAGTGAGAAAAGCGGTTTTCCACTCATCTCCGTCCCGGACTCGGATAAGGTTATATGCTCCCCGTAGATATAATTTCGAAAACCACTTAGCTCCGGACAACTGATTGCATAAATCAGGAATAAGTGGAAGGGGATACGTATTCCTCACAGTTATTTTAACTCACGAAAATCGAGGCATGGGCGCAAACCACCGTCTTTTTTCTTTACAAAAAAGAACCCCGCCGCCACAGGAGAAACAGAAGGACGAATATGTCCCTTACGGAGACTCTCGGAAATATATTCCTTCATCGCAGCCCGTTCCGGACCCGAGAGGTTATACAAGCGGGCTTTGGGCAATTTAGCACCTGGAACCAGGTCAATGGCACAATCAAATGGGCGGTGTGGTGGTAAAACCTCAGCCTCTTTGTTGGAGAAAACGTCCGTGTAATCTATCGGGCACTCCGGAATACCTTCCAGACCCACGGACGACACAGACACAGAAACAAGACATTTCTCAGAGCAATAGGGACCCCATTTAACAATGTCCTGAGATTCCCAATTAATCACAGGATTATGCAAATGTAACCAGGGGAACCCCAACACCAGTCCCACAGGCAGGTTGTTCATTACAAAACATGAAATACGTTCCTAGTGCAAGGAACTCACTCTAAGGAGAAACTCTTCAGTGCGAAACATAATGTCATTCTTAACCAGTGGTGTTTTGTCAATGGCAACAATGTGAATAGGAGTCTCCAACCTAACTGTCCCTAACTTACACCTGGCCACCAAGTTCGAGTCAATAAAGTTCAATGACGATCCGCAATCTACGAAGGCAGAAGTGGATGTGGAGACACTCCCACAACAAAGTTCCACTTGCAACAACATTTTTGAAAATGGAGAAAAAGGTACCTGAGAGCCTGGGTGACCTCCACGATAATCACCCGGGCTCAGTCGCTTGTTGGTTAGTGGCCGGGAGGGGCAATCCTTTTTCCAATGTCCAGAATCGCTACTGTGAAAACAGCGTTTTCCCACGCACCGTTGTCTCTTTTCTTCCTCCTTGAAGTCGATGGTTCCCATCTCCGTGATTTTCAATGTAGGACTGGCTCCCCTTCCTTGGGAGAATAACAGCGTCTCTGTTTGCATCAGTCCCCTCGCCCATAACCTGCGATCCATTCGGATGGCCTGTGTCATAGCCTCCTCCAGGGAATCAGGTGTGGGGGTGGAGAGCCAAGGAGTCTTTCAAATGCTCAGACAGGCCTCTACGGAACAACCCCCGGAGGGCGGCGTCATTCCTGCAGACCTCAGCAGCCCAGAGTCTGAACTCGGAGCAAAACCACTCGGCTGAGTGCTTCCCCTGGCAAACACTCATCAGCATGCCCTCAGCCATACGCATCCAATCAGGCTAATCATAAATATGCCCCAGGGCCTCAAAAAATGCATCTACAGACATAAACTCAGGGGCCGTGGTAGGAAGGGAGAAAGCCCAAGCTTGGGGGGCTCCCCTTCACAGAGACATAATGACCCCCACTCTCTGACTGTCATCCCCAGAAGAGTGTGATCTTAAGGAAAAAAAAAGAAAGCTTACATCCCTCCTTGAAAACTCTGAATTCATTTTTATCTCCAGAAAAGGTATCCGGTAATTTAACCGGAGACTCCGGGGAAATTAATGTAACATCCCGAGCTCCCAACGAAAAAAACCCCTGCACAGTGTCAGTGATCAGCTGCTGAGACTGAGCCAGGACTCGTTGTTCTCCAAGGAGTTTCTGAGACATCTGCGTCAGGTGCTCAACCTGCTCAGAAAGAGCGTGCATAGGATCCATCACACACACTGGTGAATGGGAGCAGAGAAAAAAAATGGTATAGGTCAGTTATAATATCAGGATCCTGACAGCACCAGCATACAGCCTCCGCTGAGCAGGGACTCACCTGCACTATAAGGACCCCTGGGGACCAGAATAGCCAGAAAGTATAGGTGCACAGGACTTTAGTGATGTAGTTTAGCAAGCTGGCACGGGACCTACGGTCATGTGACTGCAAGGGGGCGGGGCTTAGCATCCTGCTTTCAGGGAAGACAAAAAACTCAGAGTCAGGAAAAATGGAGTTCATTCATAGTATGGACAGCAAGGTACAGGAGGGGTAAACAGACGGGAGGTCAGACAAAGCCAAAGGCCATACACAAGAGGGCGATGCGGTACCAAGGGGACGAGCAGAGAGAAGTCGGGTCACAAGCAGAGAGTCATACACGAGAGGTAGCGCAGTAGAAGAGGGACAGGCAGAACTTGTAACAGGGACAGAACCGGATCAAAACCAAACAAGCAAGTAAGATATCAGGCACAAGGCACACGTACGCACAAGGTCAACTAACTCAGCCGAGGGCAGGAGTATAACTGACACCGGACCTAGGTCCAGTGAGCACTAAATAACCTCCTTCTGCCAGAGAGAGGCAGCACAATTAACCCATAGTCTAATCAGGACGGGCCAAAGCGAAATCCCATCCTGGATCATGACACATGCAAAACAACAGAAATCACCATAAAAAATGTAAATACTTTATTGATATACTGTACACAGAACTACACACAATAATTTAAAAGCATTTAAAAAGTCAAAAAGACACATATAATCGCAATGGGGCTGTGACTTGCATTTCCTTCTCTACCACAAAAAATAAAAATGGAAATATTAATGCCTCTTGTCCAGAGATTTGTGAAAATAACATTATGATCAGCACAAAGTATAAAGACTGTATGTACTCTATAAGCTCAACAAAGTAGTACACCCCTCATAAACTAAAATATATCACATTTTTCATTTTATAAGATGTTCCGTATTTTAAGATGCACCCCTAATTTTAGGAGAAAAATAGGATTTTTTTTTAATAAAATGGTGGTGCTTTTTATAATCCATGCGTCTTATTGCTTACCGGGGGTGGTAGCTGCGTTGACGCAAGGTCTCAGGGTCACTGCTGAAGGAGGCAGGAGTGGGGTGATGCTGCCGGCCGCAGGCTGGGATGAGGGGGTGTTCCGATTTGCGGCACGCCACTGCAGGTGTCTGGTGCTGTGGGAGTGTCCGGCGGTGCTACCTGGTGCTGCTGCGGGTGTCTCCGGTGCTGCTGCGGGTGCCCAGCGGTGCTATGGGGGCGTCTGGCATTGTGGGGGTGTCTGGCGGTACTGCCCCATGATGCTGCGGGGGGCTCTGCTGACATTTTGTGAAAGACTAGAGCCTCACACAGTTACATAGTTTCCTCCTGTTTGGTGGACTCCGGGAAAATGGCTGCTAGGGGGCGGCACATGCGCAGATGGAGACCTCGGCACCAAAATCTCGGGAGATGAGATCTCGGAAGGGATAGTTAGTAATAGAGAAGAGAGAGAGAGGATTCAAAAAGATGTAAATAAATTGGAGCAGTGGGCAACAACTAATAGAATGGTTTTTAATAAGGAAAAATACAAAGTACTACATCTGGGCAATAAAAATGAAAAAGCATATACAGAATGGGAGGAATAGGACTAAGCAACAGCACATGTGAAAAAGACTTGAGTATATATATAGATCATAAACTGAACATGAGTTAACAGTGTCATGCAGCAGCAAAAAAGGCACATGCAATTCTGGGATGTATTAACAGAAGCATACAGTCTAGATCACGTGACGTCATTATTGCACTCTACTCTTCTTTGGTCAGACCTCATCTGGAATACTGTGTCCAGTTTTGAGCACCACATTCTGAAAAAGACATCAACAAACTAGAGCAAGTTCAGAGAACAGCGACCAGAATGGTGACCGGTCTGCAAACCATGTCCTATGAGGAACGGTTACAGGATTTGTGAATGTTTAGCTTTCAAAAACGAAGACTGAGATTAGACTTAATAGCTGTCTACAAATATCTCAAGGGCTGTCACATTGTAGAAGGATTATCTTTATTCTCATTTGTACAAGGAAAGACTAGAAGCAATGGGATGAAACTGAATGGGAGGAGACAGATTAGATATTAGAAAAAACTCAATGATCAATGAGTTAAACAGGCTGCCAAGAGAGGTGGTGAGTTCTCCTTCCATGGAAGTCTTCAAGCAGAGGCTGGACAGACATCGGTCTGGGATGATTTAGTGAATCCTGCTTTGAGCAGGGGGTGGGACCAGATGACCCAGGATGTCCCTTCCAACTCCACCATTCTATGATTCTATAAACAGCTTGACATTCACCACACCAAAGTCCAGACCTCACAGGAAGAAATACTTGCGCTAGACTGGTAGAAGAACAGTACTTGTAGGACACGGGCGCAGAAACACCCCTATCAGGTAATGAGGCAAGCTTCGACACAAGCGCGTGAGTGCAAGATGGTACCTCAAATCTCATGCTGTGCATGCTCAGAAGCAGCAATACTATCGATGTGCCCCCCAACAGCAAGGAGACATCCAAACAGATGCCACAATCGCGCCTGCGTAGACCAAGTAAATACCTGCATAGTCTGTGTCGCTTTTGAATCTGATGGCATTTAAAACACACTTGGATCCGCCTGGGGCAGGGAAGGCCCAGAACCCCACCATGATAATAGAATGCTTCATCATCAGAGACCCCTCGCTTGCTTTAATTGTGGCGAGAATGGACACATAGCGTGAGAGTGTACACGTCAGGGCAGAATACAACCCTGCCATCCGCTAAACTAGAGGGCTTTGAGCCAGGGGGACGCCGCCCGGAGCCAGAACAGACACGGAGGAGTAGTGGAAGTCCTGCAAACCTAGTGTCAACATGCCCTCTGGTTTGGGCTGAATTTGATGGTCGTGCAGTGCGGTGCCTGGTGGACACGGAATCACATGTGACAACGATGCGAGAGGCCTATTTCCGACATTTTCCAGAAGCAGGACGGCCTGAGTGGGGGGCCCAGTGATAAAGTTAATGGCTGCCAACCAACTACCCATTCTGGTCGCAAGAGTGGCGTGGTTGCAGATCTCCATTTGTGGAAAAGATCTGGACGAAAGGGTGTGGTTCTAACCCAGGGAGAAGCGGGTAGCGGACACACAGTCACCCTGGGAATGAACGTCTTAAAGGAATTCGGAAGCCTCTTGATCAATGAACCTTCTAAAGAGACTTTGAAGCAGTGGAGTTCACATACCCCTCAGAGGAGAGTATTCCAGCAGTTAGTACATGAAGCTCAAGCTCAAAAAGCTTATCGTGACGTAGGAGTATTAAGAAAAGTGATTGTTCCCGCCTCTTCCAAACTCATTCTGCCACCGGGGCAATCAGCACTCACTCTACCCGTCCAAGCTCGTATCCCCCTGGAGGGAGTTGAGATTCAGATTGAGCCTTCTGGGGTTCTTGGTAGCATGTACGCCAGCCATTGTGCGTAATGGGACAGTACTTGTACTCTGCGTTAATCTGGAGGACCAGGACATCACAAATCTGTCCTAGAAGCGAAGTAGCCCGGATTATGGGCATGCCTGAAGAGATAATACCACCGACATATATGTGCTTGACATATTTTTGAATATGGCTACATAGGTTGAAAAAAGTCCTTTGTCCTTCAAGTTCAACTGATTTCCACCAGTTATACATTCTCTATCGCTAATTTATTTCTTACACAAAATGTCATTTGTTGTGAGAGAAGCATCCAGCCCTTTATAAAATGGGGATACAGTATCTGCCATTACTACTTCTTGCTGTAGGTCATTTGACTTTCTGACTACTCTAAGGGTATGTGCACACATTGCAGATTAGTCTGCAGAATTTTCTGCACAAAATCCGCATCTCTTGGCAGAAAACGCAGGTGAAAACGCTTGCGGATTTCTTGCGGAATTGAAGCGGATTTCCTGAGGATTCTAATGCGTTTTTGGTGTGTGGATTTGTTAGGTGGTATTGGATCTGTGAGAGAGAGATATGTGCCAGACTGGAAAACACTGCTGTGGATCCACAAAAAGAATTTACATGCTGTGGGGAAAAAAAATCTGCACAACAATTCTTCATTTACCATAGACTAACATTGCCTGTGCACTACACTGTGGATTTGATGCAAATCCACGCGCCAAAAAACGCGGATCCGCATCAAAATCCGCAACGTGTGAACATACCCTAACTGTAAAGAATCCTTTCCTACTTTGATGCTGGAATCACCTTTCCTATACATGTAATAAATCTGCCCTGGTCCTTTCTAAAGCCCATGAAGGAATACGTTGTGTGCCAGTCCTTTGTATTGACCACACATATCTTTATACTTATACATCAGATCACCTCTGTGGCATCTTTTTCTAAGCTAAAGAAGCCCAACTGGCCACACCTGCCATTTATGGAGCCATTTTACCTCCTATGCCATATCCATACAATTGCATCTGACATAGGTCACATAAGGATTTAGGGATTGTGCACACGTTGCAGATTTGGTGCGTTTTTGCTAGCAAAACCTGAAGCAATCCTGATGCCAGCAAAGTGAATGAGAAACCTGAAGTGTCATACATACATCGAGTATTTTTGACTTGCAGGTTTGGTGGAGAAAATAATCTGCTGCATGTCCATTCATTTTTCACCATTGATCTCACTCAAATCAGTCAAAAAAAAGCAAAGCAAAAACTCATAAAAAATGGAACATCCATTTACTCAACGTCTGCACATTGCCTTAAGATTCTAGATGTTTCCTGGACCTTTCCTCTGCATTTGACCCATGCCTTAAGCTGCACATAGTCATAAAGCTGCTTTTGGCTAAAGTATCAACTGACAGCTAGCGCTCCCATCTGCCCCATACATTAAAACGCTTTACTCTGCTGTGTTCTCACTGAACAAAATGATGGAGCGATTGGATTCCAATCAATGCATCCTACAACATAATCTGTTGGGGACAGTCAGGAAGCCCCCTTAAACATAGATGATCATCTGCGAAATCGGCGGGTTCAGACGACTTTTATCTAATGCTTTTACTCAAGGCATCAAGGTTAACCTGTGATTTACTGGTACTATTTTAGTGGATTTGAATTTGGATTATTGGCCATGTAACCTCATGGAACTAGTAGTCATGTGGTTTGGAAGGAAGTTGAGGTACACCGTCGATTTGTTTGAGATGTACTATCGCAATACAGATAAACCTACTGAATTATCTTGCTTGATAATAAAAAATTCTGGGAAGAAAGAGGGGGAAAATAGGAGCACTATCAAACTGTAATATTAAAAGTGTAACAACAAAGTGGGTTGTGAATGATTAAACTCGCCTCATGGAGTTGTGCAAGCAGGAACAACTGTGAAAGGAAAGTGACTCCAATATGGATCACTGATGGTGGATTGATGCCAGCGTGTGAATAATTCCTGGGAATGGTTCCAAGAGCAAAGAAACAGAAGGACAGGCTCAGATGCATCGAGGATCCACTTGTATGGATGGATTGAAATGTTTAATTTTAAAAACCTAGCCAAGGGTTGCTAAAAAACTTAATAAAACATAAACACAACACTTTTTGGCTGACTAGCCTTCATCAGTTAGATATCAGTTATGATCCATACAGTCTATTTTTACCTTTTCATTAGTATTGGTGAGAGGGGGATGGAGCAGAGGGCAGTGCCTAATAACACATTGATAAGGGAAACATATATATCTTTGTACCGTGTTAGCCAGTAGATAGAAGAATATTTAGAATTGAGAGTCCTCAGTAGTTGATACCTTTTAATGGCTAACTGAAAAGATGGTAACACATTGCGAGCTTTCGAGTCTATTCACGTCTCTTCATCAGGCTGGACTAATACAATATCTGAAGAATCACATATTTATACACAAAACAGCCCAGAAATAATGCAATAGATAAGACACGTGACATTAAGAAGAATTGTCATTACGGGAGAGGGATAAACATAAATATTGGAACAGTTCATAGAGAAGTAGTGTGAAAGTTTTATTGCCCTCTGATTCCCTGGTTCTGTGTTGTGTGATGACCCCAAAAGGTCTGAAGAGCAAATTCCTTAATTGATGTAAAAAGACAGAAATCCATGCGACACATTCATTCCTGCACTGAGGGTGTCAAAAGTTGTCATAAATTTATACTCCCAGACTCTTCTGTCTCTCTGAGACTTGAAGTTACCATTTAATACAAGTAATTTAATGTCCATCATGCTATGACTGAATTATTGCCTGGTCTTGTACTAAGATGTGACCAGTGTAAGAATTCAGCTTGTGAAATATCTTTCTTCCTGTGAGTGATGTTATTGAAAAGTAGAAGCATTTAGGAATCAAAGCAACTCAGCCACGAAATTGGAACCACATAAAATTTGAGCGAGGTCACCAAGGGGTGAGACATAAAAGCGCCATACTAGTGTATATAATGGCAATCTAAATGAAAGACGAGCAGAAATAAGATGTGCCAAATTCATAAAAGGGGTGCTCTGATACCGATAATGCCCTTTATAAACAATTATTTTTAAGCCCCTAATCACTTTTGTATTTTGCTTTATTAAATTCTCTACACTTCTTATCCTGCTATTTACTATATGTGTTTTTTTCTTTACCTACTGTGACGTTTTGTATGATATTAACTTCAAATGGAGGCTGGGGTGCACTCACTTCTCTGCAGCATCTATCACGCCATCAGGGGTGACTGAAGATGTGGCCAATTCTTAGGCCGGTTTCACATTAGCGCTTTTTAAGCGCACGCACGGCCGGGGGTAGCTCCGCCCCCGAGCCGGCTCTCTGCCCGGCGTGCCCGCCCCTTGCTTGTAGCGCCGCCTACTAGCGGACAGCGGCGCCTGCGATCGGCGCACCCTATCTTTAGCATAGGGTGCGCAGATCGTGCGCAGGCCGTGCGCTAGTTGCGCTTTGACCTGCGCTGCGCACTTTTGACGGTGCGCCGTGCGCGCCAAAATCAAACTTTTCGGATTTTGGCGCGCACGGCGCACCGTCAAAAGTGCGCAGCGCAGGTCAAAGCGCAACTAGCGCACGGCCTGCGCACGATCTGCGCACCCTATGCTAAAGATAGGGTGCGCCGATCGCAGGCGCCGCTGTCCGCTAGTAGGCGGCGCTACAAGCAAGGGGCGGGCACGCCGGGCAGAGAGCCGGCTCGGGGGCGGAGCTACCCCCGGCCGTGCGTGCGCTTAAAAAGCGCTAATGTGAAACCGGCCTTAATCACCTCTACTGAACCAGGATGTGATCAGAGGATAGAAGCTGTGGTAAGTGAACACAACGCTGATGATGTCCTGTTTCACTGCAGAGAAGTGAGTGCAGCCTCAGTCTCCTGTGACGACCTTTGTAATACTCTTCTCATACAAAACATCACAGGAAGTTAAGAAAATACATATGTGAAAAATCAAAATGTCACGATTCCTCCGCTCGGCGAGTCTTGGACACAGTGAGTGACAGCTCAGTCTTCCAATCTAGTACAGAGTTGAGATGAACTGTCGGTATTTTGATAGACAACTCAGCTGTCCAATCTGAGACTAGGAGGTGCTCTGCTCTCTTCAGGTATTCCCTGTTCTAAGTGATTACCCAGCTACTTAGCTAAGCTGTTAGTCCCAGATCTCTGTCAACTGTAGCATTTGCTCTGTGGTGCTGTTTGGCTTGGATTTCTGTGCTCTGCTTGTTGATCTATTGCTGCCTGACCTTAGACCTCATTCTGACCATCCGTTTGCCTAACCCCTTTGCTTTGATCCGATATCTTCCTGATATTCTGACCTTGGACTGTGACCTGACTATGCCTTTGTCTTTCCCCTTTGGCTTATGATGAGACCTCTTGGTATCGTACCCTGATACATTTGACTATCTTGCCTCACGGCTTGTCCTTGAGTTGTGGCTAGTGTCAATAAGGATAAAGAGATGTGTAGAAAATGTAATAATAAAGCTAATTGTAAAAGTGCTTAAAGCTTATAGATATTTAAAAATGGTTTTATATGGATTAGACCACCACTTTAAGAGGCACATGCCACTTAAAGAATTCAGCACATGTTATCAGAGACATGTGCTTCTGTGCAGCATAAGAAACATTGGCACTCTTCCTGACCTTGATGGGTGGATGTAGTCACACCCCATCCCACCCTGGTTCCTCCCATGTTTGCCCATTTTTGTGGAGCAGTTCAATATAGCATGAGGATGGAAGAGAAGACCACCTGCGCTCCCAGTTCTTTCACTTTCTTTCCTAAGTTTTCAAAGTCACTGCAGATGGTTTCCAGGTCGTTTCTTCCTGTGTCATTTGTCCCCACATGTATTAGCAGGAATGGTTAGTCATCAGTAGGTCTGTAGATTGGGAATGGTCCAATAACCATTGGAATTTCCAGCCTATTAATATCAGCCAACAGCTGTCTGCTTTCCCTTAGCTGGTTACTAAATATAAGGGGCCAGCACGCTGTTTTTTTCATTTAGTTGTTTATTACTAAAAAATTAAAGAAAAATACTAGTAAATTAATAAAAAAAAAACACTTGAGGTTCCCCTATTTTTAGTAACCAGCCAAGAAAAAGCAAACAGCTGTGAGCTGGTCTTATTATTCTGGGAAGGGGCCAATATCCATGGACCTTTCCAACCTATTAATAGCAGCCCCCAATTATCTGCTTTCCCTTTGATGGTTATGAAAAATGGGGTCCTCAGTTAGAATAATAATAAAAATAATAATCCACAGGGTCCACCATAATCCATAATATGGAGATCCCACGACGATCCCAGTCTTTTTCATCCAGCCTTCTTCATCTGTTCAGAGAACGCAGCTCCAAAGACTTGAGCAGCAGCCATGGAGCTTTTAAGGGAGACCTTAAAGGGAATTTGGCACCCTTTTTTTCAAGTATCAGCTGCCAGCATTGACATCAGGGGCTTATCTACAGCATTCTGTAATGCTGTAGATAAGCCCCTGATGTAACCTGAAAGAGAAGAAAAACACATTAGATTATACTCACCAGAGGGGGTGGTCCGGTCCGGGGCCTCCCTTCTTCATGCGATGACGTCCTCTTCTCCTCATCCTTTAGTGGCTCCAGCGCATGCACACTGCTCTGCCCTCGGGAGAGGTCTGGCACCTGCGCACTGCAGTATTCTGCTCTGTCCTTAACAGGGCAGAGCAGTGTGCCTGCAACGGAGCCACTGCAGGATGGGAAGAAGAAAACGTCATCGCATGAAGGGAGGCGTCAGACCGGACCGCCTCCTCCGGTGAGTATAATATAACATGTTTTTCTTTTCTTTCAGGTTACATCTGGGGCTTATCTACAGCAATATGGAATGCTGTAGATAAGCCCCTGATGTCAATGCCGGCAGCTGATACTCGAAAAAAAGGGTGACCGATTCCCTTTAAGCAGCTCCCAGAGCTCCAGTCTGGTGGCCATTGACTATTGATGTGACTGCTGGACCAGGCGCCTGTGAATTGAGTCATCTAGCTCTAACATTTCCTGGATTCTTCATGTTATGCACATACCTAATCCTTTAACTTCATGGCTGCACCATTGGATCCGATTCCTTGGTTCCCAACTAGCATGATGTCACAAGGGCAAAGCAACATGGAAGTCAAGGGAGAAAATTGGAGGGATCCAACCCAAATACAGAGGAGAGAGATAGGGCGTCGTAAAACTTACCACAAGCTTTCTTGTTTTTGGAAACTACCTCTAGTTTGAAATAAAGCAAATTTGAGAAAATGTTTTATTTTCACAAATTATTCACCCTTTTGTATTTTACAGAGGAATTTTCGATTTTTATCAGCTACCATCTAATATATAAAGCTCAATGTGTGTATGTATATATGTACAGTATGTATGTGTGTATGTATGTCTGTCCGGGATTGGCATCCGCACCATCGCAGCTACAGCCACAAAACTTGGCACAGTCACACGTCTGGACCCCGAGAGCGTCATAGGCTATGTTGTGAGGCGAAATTTTAACCCCGCGCGTTCCAATTCACCAAACAATTTTGCCCCTATCTACATAATGGGAAAAAGTGTGTGCGTATCAAGCCCCGCCCCTCATTATGATGTCATAATGGTTTCCATGGCGACGCTGATTCATCATAGGTTGCAAGCCCCGCCGCTCATTATGATGTCATAATGGTTGACTATGAGATGGAGGATGTGTATGACGGGTATATGGGCACTCGACTATGGGATGGAGGATGTGTGATGGGTATATGGGCACTCTACTATGGGATGGAGGATATGTATGATGGGTATATATGGGCACGGGACTATGGGATGGAGGATATGTATGATGGGTATATATGGGCACGGGACTATGGGATGGAGGATGTGTATGATGGGTATATGGGCACGGGACTATGGGATGGAGGATAATTATAATTTGTTGTAACTAACCACAGTTAGTTACTATGCCCGGGCAGCTACAGTCGCAAAATTTGGCACAGTCACACGTCTGGACCCCGAGAGTGTCCTAGGCTATGTTGTGAGGCGAAATTTTAACCCCACGCGTTCCAATTCATCAAACAATTTTGCCCCTATCTACATAATGGGGAAAAAGTGTGTGTGTATCAAGCCCCGCCTCTCAGTATGATGTAATAATGGTTGCCATGGCAACGATGATGTCATCATAGGCTGCAAGCCCCGCCGCTCATGATGATGTCATAATGGTTGCCTATGGGATGGAGGATGTGTGATGGGTATATGGGCACTGGACTATGGGATGGAGGATATGTATGACGGGTATATGGGCACGGGACTATGAGATGAAGGATGTGTGATGGGTATATGGGCACGGGACTATGGGATGGAGGATATGTATGATGGGTATATGGGCACAGGACTATGAGATGAAGGATGTGTGATGGGTATATGGGCACGGGACTATGGGATGGAGGATATGTATGACGGGTATATGGGCACAGGACTATGAGATGAAGGATGTGTGATGGGTATATGGGCACGGGACTATGGGATGGAGGATATGTATGATGGGTATATGGGCACGGGACTATGGGATGGAGGATAATTATAATTTGCTATAACTAACCACAGTTAGTTACTATGCCCGGGCAGCGCCGGGCTTTTCAGCTAGTAATACTCTAAATCGAGAAAAAATGTATTATATATTGGACTGAGGTGGACTATCAAAATTTCATGTCTATTATCAAACTACATTCTGTAATTTATAGGGTGCAGCTAATGGGACACAGATGAATACACTTTTTTTTTTCTTTTTGAAGCCACAGTAGCCAAAAAACAAACAAACGAAAAACATTATTTAACCCCTTAAGCCCCAAGGGTGGTTTGCATGTTAATGACCGGGCCATTTTTTACAATTCTGACCACTGTCCTGGAAACGCTTCCATGGATCCCGGTGATTCTGACATTGTTTTCTCGTGACATATTGTACTTCATGTTAGTGGTAAAATTTCATTCAAATAACTTGCATTTATTTGTGAAAAAAATGGAAATCTGGCAAAAATTTTGAAAATTTCGCAATTTTCCAACTTTGAATTTTTATGCCCTTAAATCACAGAGATACGGCACACAAAAAACTTGATAAGTAATATTTCCCACATGTTTACTTTACATCAGCACAATTTTGGAACCAAAATTTTTTTTTGTTAGGAAGTTATAAGGGTTAAAAATTGACCAGCGATTTCTCATTTTTGCAACGCCATTTTATTTTTACGGACCACATCACATTTGAAGCCACTTTGAGTGGTCTATATGATAGAAAATACCCAAAAGTGACACCATTCAAAAAACTGAACCCCTTAAGGTGCTCAAAACCACATTCAAAAAGTTTATTAACACTTTAGGTGCTTCACAGGAATTTTTGAATATTTTAAAAAAAAATGAACATTTAACTTTTTTTCACAAAAAAATACTTCAGGTTCAATTTTTTTTATTTTACCAAGGATAACAGGAGAAATTGGACTGCAAAATTTATTGTGCAATTTGTCTTGAGTACGCTGATACCTGATATGTGGGGGGGAACTACTGTTTCGGCGCATGGCTCAGCTCAGAAGGGAAGGAGCGCCGTTTGACTTTTTCAATGCAAAATTGGCTGGAATTCTGATCGGACGACACGTTTGGAGAGCCCCTGATGTACCTAAACAGTGGAAACCCCCCACAAGTGACCCCATTTTGGAAACTAGACCCCCCAAGGAACTTATCTAGATATGTGGTTGGAACTTTGAACCCACAAGGGCTTCACAGAAGTTTATAACGTACAGCGGTACAATAAAGAAATCATATTTTTTCCACAAAAATGATCTTTTCACCCCCAATTTTTATTTTCCTAAGGGTAACAGGACCCTAAAAGTTATTGTGCAATTTGTCCTGAGTAAGCTGATACCCCATATGTGAGGGTAGACCACTATTTGGGCGCATGGCAGAGCTCGGAAGGGAAGCAGCGCCATTTGACGTTTTTGCCTGGAATTGAGATTGGAAACCATGTCGCGTTTGGAGAGCCCCTGATGTACCAAAACAGTGGAAACCCCCACAAATGACACCATTTTGTAAACTAGACCCCCCAAGGAACTTATCTAGATGTGTGGTGAGCACTTTGACCCCTCCAGTGCTTCACAGAAGTTTATAACGCCCGGGCGTGAAAATAAAAAAATCGTATTTTTTCCACAAACATGATCTTTCAGTCACCAATTTTTTTATTTTCCCAAGGGTAACAGGAGAAATTGGACCCCAAAAGTTGTTGTCCAATTTGTACTGAGTACGCTGATACCCCATATGTGGGAGAAAACTACTGTAACGGCACACGTCGGGGATCGGAAGGGAAGTAGTGACGTCTTGGAATGCAGACTTTGATGGAATGGTCTGCGGGTGTCATGTTGCCTTTGAAGAGCCTCTGATGTACCTAAACTATTGAAACTCCCCACAAGTGACCCCATTTTGGAAACTAGACCCCCCATGGAACTTATCTAGATATGTGGTGAGCACTTTGAACCCCCAAGTTCTTCACAGAAATTTATAACGCCCAGGCGTGAAAATAAAAAGATCATTTTTTTCCACAAAAATATTTTTGCCCCCAATTTTTTATTTTCCTAAGAGTAACAGGAGAAATTGGACCCCAAAAGTTGTTTTGCAATTTGTCCTGAGTAGGCTGATACCCCATATGTGGGGGTAAAACACTGTTTGGGCGCATGGCAGAGCTTGAAAGGGAAGGACCACCATTTGACTTTTTCAACGCAGAATTGGCTGGAATTGAGATCAGACGCAATGTTGCATTTGGAGAGCCCCTGATGTGCCCAAACAGTGGAAACCCCCAATTCTAACTCCAACCCTAACCCCAACACACCCCTAACCCTAATCTCAGCCCTAACCCTGGCCCTAATGAGAAAATGGAAATAAATACATTTTTTTTATTTTATTATTTTTCCCTAACTAAGGGGGTGATAACGGGGGGTTTGATTTACTATTTATGGCGGTTTTTATGTTTGGCAGCTGTCGCACGCTAAAAGGCGCTTTTTATTGTAAAAATAGTTTTTGCATCACCACATATTGAGAGCTATAATTTTTCCGTATTTTGACCCACCGAGTCATGTGAGGTCTTATTTTTTGCGGGACGAGTTGACGTTTTTATTGGTACCATTTTCGGGCACGTGACATTTTTTGATCGCTTTTTATTCCGATTTTTGGGACGCAGAATGAACAAAAACCATCGTTTCATGAATTTCATTTGGGGGGTGCGTTTACACCGTTCCGCGTGCGATAAAATTGATAAAGCGGCTTTATTCTTCGTGTCAGTACGATTACAGCGATACCTCATTTAGGTCTTTTTTATGTTTTGTCGGTTTTATGCAATGAAAACTATTTTATATAAAAAATTATTATTTTTGCACCACTTTATTCTGCGAGCTATAACATTTTTATTTTTTCGCTGATGATGCTGTGTCATGGCTCGTTTTTTGCGGGACAAGATGACGTTTTCAGCGGTACCATGGATATTTATATGCGTCTTTTTGATCGCGCGTTATTGCACTTTTTGTTTGACGGTATGATAAATCATTATTTTTTGCTTCGTTTTTTATTTTTTAAGGGGTTCGCTAAAGGAGTTAACTAATGGGACAGTTTTATAGGGCAGGTCGTTACGGACGCGGAGATACCAAATATGTATACTTTTATTGTTTTGTTCTTTTTTATTTCCAAAAAATGAATTTATTGGGGTAATATTTTTTTTTTTTTCTAATATATTTGGCGATTTTTTTTAAATTATTTTAACACTTTTTTTTTAACTTTATTACATTGTCCCAAGTGGGACATCACTGTCCTGTGACAGATCGCTGATCTGTCACGTCACAGATCAGATCAGCGATATGTCACAGGCAGTGCAGCAGGCTTCCTCGTGCCTGCGCTTTGCAGGCACTGAGGAAGCCGGCTCCCTGTAGGCCCCCGTCGCCATCTTGGATTCGGGGGCCTGCAGGGAAGGAGCCCCCTGCAGCAGCGCTGAACATTGCGCTGCCGTGGGGGGCTCAGGGAAGCACGGAGGGAGCCCCCTCCCTGCCGATGCTTCCCTTTAACCCTCTGTACACCACGATCGTGTTTGATCGCGGCGTGCAAGGGGTTAATGTGTCGGGAGTGCCATTGTGCCGGGTGTCAGCTGTGATAATCAGCTGACACCCGGCCGAGATCAGCGGCGCTCACCACGTGGGTGCCGCTGATCGCTATGACGTACTATCCCGTTCCTGGGAATTAAGTCCCAGGGCACATGGACGGGATAGTACGTCTCATGGCAGAAAGGGGTTAATAGAGCATTAGATTATCAGGGTAGAGACCTTTCAATGGAAGCCCAAATTATTTTGGTGCAGAATATCCTGTTAGTATTATACATACATGTTCTGTTCGTGGTAAAATCAGATGGCTCATGGACAGCACACTGACCTATTCCATTACATTTTTTGGATGAGACTTGCTTATTCAAATTTTTATGTGTGCAAACAAAAATGGATTCCATACAGATCATTCGTATTGCATCTGATTTATGTGAACAATTATTAACATAGGAGACTGTAAATTTTATTACCTGCCTAATAGGATGTACAGATGTAAAATAGAGAAATACGGATGACACACAGATGGAATGCGGATGATAGTTTAGATTCTTCCGGATAAAAATCATACCATTTATCATGTGGCCTTAATCAGATGTTTCCCTTGTATCCGCTCTATTACCTTATTACTTTGAGTCTTGTAAATAATCATTGAATAATTCAGTTCTGTGCTGGAATGAGCTGCCAGCTTCATTGAAATATTTTCTGTGGGGGAAGCCACTGAAATTGTTTTCTATCAAAATCCAATACTTCTTCAAATCTTCACGAAAGCTAAGCTGGGAGCTACATTTTCTTTTGAAAAATCAGGACAAATTTTGTGGACATTTTTCTCGCATATAAACTTAATGAGAAAACAATTAGACAATTAAGGCACAAGCCAATCATCCATGAAACCCCGAGTTCAGATCGTGATGGCCAAGAGTCTTCTGAGCCTCTCTACAATCTCATAAATAAGACTGATGAGCTTGAGTCATGAAACACGTGGCCGGTCCTGATAGACCTTACTCGGCCCATGTATTTATGGACATCTGAATTCGGTCTCATAGTTGATGACCTCATTAAAAGGTCTTAATATACACCTTGTATCATCTATATTACAGTCACAAATCCTAAAGATATACTGTATGATGCAATGTTAGATCATTACACATGTAAATTGTCTCTTCTCAGAGGACTTTAACATCTAGTGCCTATTGGAAGCAGCAATCCTAAAAGTCAATATCGACCATTTAATGAGCCTTTTCATATGACTTAAGATAAATACCAAACCAGAATCTCAATATGCAGACAAGTGTTTCAAGGTGTTGCCCCTCCTCAGCGCAAAGCATGAGATCTGATTTGGCTGTACGAGAGTCATCTGACTGGGGTCTAAGTATTAAATGTTTCTCCTTATGGAGAATGACATGCCTGACATGCCAGTGTAAGGAGACTTACAGTTGTGGCCAAAAGTATTGACATCCCTGCAATTCTGTCAGATAATACTCAGTTTCTTCCTGAAAATGATTGCAAACACAAATTCGTTGGTATTATCTTCATTTAATTTGTCTTAAATGAAAAAACACAAAAAGAATTGTCCTAAAGCCAAATTGGATATAATTCCACACCAAACAAAAGAGGGTGGACAAAAGTATTGGCACTGTTTTCGAAAAATCATGTGATGCTTCCCTAATTTGTGTAATTAACAGAACCTGTAACTTACCTGTGGCACCTAACAGGTGTTGGCAATAACTAAATCACACTTGCAGCCAGTTGACATGGATTAAAGTTCACTCAACCTCTGTCCTGTGTCCTTGTGTGTACCACATTGAGCATGGAGAAAAGAAAGAAGACCAAAGAACTGTCTGAGGACTTGAGAAACCAAATTGTGAGGAAGCATGAGCAATCTCAAGGCTACAAAGTCCATCTCCAAAGACCTGAAAGTTCCTGTGTCTACCGTGCGCAGTGTCATCAAGACGTTTAAAGCTGATGGCATTGTGGCTAACCTCCCTAGATGTGGACGGAAAAGAAAAATTGACAAGAGATTTCAACGCAAGATTGTGCAGATGTTGGATAAAGAACCTCGACTAACATCCATACAAGTTCAAGCTGCCCTGCAGTCCGAGGATACAACAGTGTCAACCCGTACTATCCGTCGGCATCTGAATGAAAAGGGACTGTATGGTAGGAGACCCAGGAAGACCCCACTTCTTACCCCAAGACATAAAAAAGCCAGGCTGGAGTTTGCCAAAACTTACCTGAAAAAGCCTAAAACGTTTTGTAAGAATGTTCTCTGGTCAGATGAGACAAAAGTAGAGCTTTTTGGGCAAAGGCATCAACATAGAGTTTACAGGAGAAAAAAAAAGAGGCATTCAAAGAAAAGAACACGGTCCCTACAGTCAAACATGGCGGAGGTTCCCTGATGTTTTGGGGTTGCTTTGCTGCCTCTGGCACTGAACTGCTTGACCGTGTGCATGGCATTATGAAGTCTGAAGACTACCAACAAATTTTGCAGCATAATGTAGCGCCCAGTGTGAGAAAGCTGGGTCTCCCTCAGAGGTCATGGGTCTTCCAGCAGGACAATGACCCAAAACACACTTCAAAAAGCACTAGAAAATGGTTTGAGAGAAAGCACTGGAGACTTCTAAGGTGGCCAGCAATGAGTCCAGACCTGAATCCCATAGAACACCTTTGGAGAGATCTAAAAATGGCAGTTTGGAGAAGGCACCCTTCAAATATCAGGGACCTGGAGCAGTTTGCCAAAGAAGAATGGTCTAAAATTCCAGCAGAGCATTGTAAGAAACTCATTTATGGTTACCGGAAGCGGTTGGTCGCAGTTATTTTGGCTAAAGGTTGTGCAACCAGGTATTAGGCTGAGGGTGCCAATACTTTTGTCTGGCCCGTTTTTGGAGCTTTGTGTGAAATGATCAATGTTTTGCTTTTTGCTTCATTCTCTTTTGTGTTTTTTCATTTAAGACAAATTAAATGAAGATAATAATTCCAAAGAATTTGTGTTTGCAATCATTTTCAGGAAGAAACTGAGTATTATCTGACAGAATTGCAGGGGTGTCAATACTTTTGGCCACAACTGTATAAGGCCATGCGATGTTCCTCTGGAAAATGAAATATGCAAATTGTCTCTTCAGGGAGGAAGAAATGGGACTTGCAATTGAAATTTCAATAGATGATGCTTCATGTTTCGGACAGGCAGCAGTACTCTCCCTGTGAAGAACACAAACTATCGGCAAAGCGGAGCACATGTATATGGGGAAGTTGTGAGAGCCAACTCAAGTATATGGCCAGTTTTAGGCACAGTCCCATACACTTTAGACATGTTCTGCCAAAACTGTCACATTGACTTTGCTCTAATGCAGTCACTTAATGAGGAAAATATCCCACTGCTGGATATGTCTAAATCAGGGAACACTTTCCTCGATCATATATATTAACATACACCTTAGGCTAATTTCACACTTGATTTTTTTTGCAGCGCGTTTTTCCCGCAAAAAAACGCATTGAAAAAACGCATACAAAAGCATACAACTGCTGCGTTTTTTTCAAGCATTTTTATGAGCATGCATGAAAAAAACGCAGCGTTTTTATGCGTTTGTATGCGTTTTTAGTGCGTTTTTACCGCGTTTGCGTTTTTTCCCTATTAGGTGGCCCCTCACACTAACCCAAACCATGACTTTACTAACCCTAACCCTGACCCTAACCCTGACCCTAACCCTTAACCAAACCATACTTAACCCTAACCCAAACCCTAAACCCTAACTAACCCTAACCCTGACCCTAAACCTAACCCTAACCCTAATCCTGACCCTAACCCTTAACCAAACCATACTTAACCCTAACCCAAACCCTAACCCTGACCCTAAACCTAACCCTGACCCTAACCCTTAACCAAACCATACTTAACCCTAACCCAAACTCTAAACCCTAACTAACCCTGACCCTGACCCTAACCCTAAACCCCCTTAACTAACCCTAACTCTAACCCAAACCCCTAAATTCCATGGTTAACAAAAAAAACGCATGTGCAAAAAAACGCATACATAAGCATGCCAATGCGCACATATGCGCACCCATAGACTTATAATGGGTGTCTTGCTGTAAAAAAACGCATTGCGCGCGCATGCGTTTTTTTGAGGCAAGTCGGACGCCCAAAAAATGCAACAGGATGCATTTTGTGCGCCCGAGCGCATACCGCAAAAAAACGCATGCGCGGAAAAACGCGTACAAACGCATGTGTATGCGCACATAAGCGCATCCCATGCAAAGTATAGGAAAAAAAACCGCATGCGCTATTTAGCGCTAAAATACCGCGAAAAAAAACGCAAGTGTGAAACCAGCCTTAATCCAATTAAAACAGGATTATTAATGAGTCATAGGAGGGTGGTTCAAAAGCTAATAAGTAAAGCAAATCTTGTTTTTGATACAAGGTTAGAGGGGACAGGGTTTTTATAAAGCTGGAAAATTTGTATCACCTTGCCTGAGCACACATATCTCCATGGGTGCCAAAGCTTTTGCATCGCCCATTTTCCTTTTTGAAATGTAAAAAAATAAAAATTGTGTTTTTTTGCCTAAAAAATACAAAGAAAATGTGTCATCTTTAAACTTAATTTCTGAAAGACCTATTTCTTCAACCTGCTTAACTGTTCACAAAAACGGTCATTTTGACCAGGGAAGTCCAAACAATTACATGCCACTGTAATGATTCTTAATATCTTCTTTAATCTTGCCACTGTGCTGAGCATATCATTATATAACTCATGAGCAGAAGATTAGATAGGAAAATGATCAGGATAATGTTTAATATATGCTTTATAAGACATTAATCATTCACATGGTAGGTTGCAGTTATGAAATAGAACCGCCTTTGGCAACTGCAGATCATCGAAATGAATCATGGAATTTTCAGATCTCCAGATCTTAAACATTGGCTTTATAATTGACTCATCCAATCCCAAATCCATCATACTTTGTGGTGTTAGAGGTGTTGTAAAAGGTAAAAAAAAAAAAATAATAATTTAAAAGGGACTCATCACAGAATGACTGTTCAGACTACAGTTCAAAGTACAGGCACTTAGCGGGGCCAAATATCCCAGGGCACCTTCCCGCCTGCAAGTTAAAGTTGTCTGTCAGTGATTTTTTTTTGCAAAGCTGCTCAGAAAAAAAAAAAAAAAAAAATCAAGTTGGTAAAGTCCCATACACATTAGATAGCAGTCAGCCATCTACCTCATTTTGGCCAAACACTTCTGTGTACTCTATCAGAGCCACTTCCAAAATTCTCTGGCTTCGGATTATCTCCGGGGAGAAACAAAAGGATCGGCCTTTGAAAATCCAACAGTCCTAATCCTTCTCTCGACCAACATCATTGAGGAAGAGT
This sequence comes from Dendrobates tinctorius, assembly GCF_039654945.1. NCBI lineage: Eukaryota > Metazoa > Chordata > Amphibia > Anura > Dendrobatidae > Dendrobates > Dendrobates tinctorius. Next base: position 328,669 of record NW_027361870.1, read on the forward strand.
CGAAAAGCCCCCATACACATTCGACTTTTCGCCAATCTCACCGATATTGGCATGTTTGGCAGGCTTGCTTTAGATGATAATCTGTTTGCATAAGCACTCCAAGGGAGCACAAGCCTATAATTTAGGAGAGTGATCTCCAACCTGTCGCTTTCGATCAGAGCATGAAGGGAGTTGTAGATTTTCAAGAACTGGGGAGAAACAGGATGAAAACCACAAATGGTTTGAGATAATGGATCCCTGCAGATGCCATCTACCAACAGGTCTTAAAGGGGCTGTCCAGTGTTAGGAGTATCATATCGCTAGGATAGGTAATCAATATCAAGTTGTGAGGGTCCAACATCCAGTACACCCATGGTTCATTCGTTTTCAGCTTTACAGCGGTTGGTAGGAAGTAATGATTGGAGCCGGAACAGCACATCTCCATGTACTGTGTATAGGAAGCTCAGCTCCGAAGTATCAACCAGCAAGAAAAAGTCTTAGTTACTCACCGGTTAACGGTGTTTTTCGGAGTCCATGACAGCACCACCTGAGAGAGGGGATCCGCCCTACAGGAACAGGAAACCTACAGATACAAAAGGGCGGCACCTCTCCCACGCATCAGTTGGATTACAGAGCACAAGAGGACCACAATGGTTAATAGCATAATTTATATACAATACTTTTACACAACTATTCCTTACCAGTGTACATACAAGAGGAAGAAGTGCACACCCAAATTAAACTAAAGGGAGGGAATATACGGGTGCTGTCATGGACTCTGAAAAACACCGTTAACCGGTGAGTAACTAAGACTTTATCGGTCGTCCATGACAGCACCACCTGAGAGAATTACAGAGAGTAAACCTATTTAGGGAGGGACTACAGCCTGCAGCACCCTTATACCAAAGGAGAGGTCTGTGGAAGCACCCAAGTCCAGCCTGTAATGACTAAAAAAGGTGCTCGGAGAGGACCAAGTAGCCGCCTTATATATCTGGTCAATGGAAACTTCTGATCTCTCGGCCCACGAGGTCGCCATGGCTCTGGTGGAATGCGCCCTCAGCTTCCAGGGTGGCGACCTGCCCTTTGAGGTGTATGCTACTGAAATCGCCTCTCTAATCCACCTGGCTAGTGTATTTTTTGACGCTCTACAACCTTTCCTAGGGCCTTGATGGGAGACAAACAGGGCATTATCTTTTTTCCCCAGAGATCGGTAACTGCCAGATATTCTATGAGGCATTTCCTAACATCCAAGGTGTGAAGCTTCTTTTCCTTCTCATTAGCTGGATTAGGGAGAAAAGATGGAAGGACTATCTCCTGTGTCCTATGAAAGCTGGAAACTACCTTAGGTAAATATGCCGGATCAGGTCTGAGTATTACCCTATCGTCCTTGAACTGTAAATAAGGAGGACGTCTAGATAATGCCTGGATGTCGCTTACCCTACGAGCTGAGGTTAGAGCTACCAGGAAGGCTACTTTGAGGGACAGGTTCTTTATGGAAGCTGATGAGATAGGTTCGAATGGGGCTTCTGTCATAGCCGTGAGGACTAGGTTCAAGTCCCACGGCATGAATCTATCTTTCGCTATTGGCCTGGATCTACCTGCTGCCTTAATGAATCTACTGATCCAGTAATTACCCGCGATGTTGCAGCTAAAGAGGGCCCCTAAGGCTGATACTTGTACTTTAAGGGTACTAGTGGAGAGCCCCATATCCAGACCTTTCTGAAGAAACTCTAAGATTTGGTTTACAGGTGCCGAACCGCCAGCGACCACTCGAGTTCTGCAGGAATTTTTTCCAAATTCTGACATAGATTTTGGTAGTGATGACTTTTCTACTTTTAAGTAGGGTGTTAATTAGGTCTGGGGAGAAGCCTTTTTCTCTCAGCAGTGTCCGTTCAAACTCCACGCCGTCAGATGTAGGCCAGCCACCTGAGGATGGAACACTGGGCCCTGGGATAGGAGATCCGGGATGTCCGGAAGGACCCAAGGGTCGGACACTTACATGGTCCTGAGGCAAGAAAACCAAGCCCTCCTGGGCCAAAATGGAGCGATAACTATCACCCTTGCTCTGTCTCTCCTGATTTTCTTCATCACCAGGGGGAGTAGCGATAGGGGAGGGAAGGCGTATGCTAGCCCGAAGTCCCACTTTATCAGAAAGGCATCTACCGCCAAGGGGTTCTCTCTGGGATTTAGGGAGCAAAATTGTTTTAATTTTCTGTTTTCCCTGGTAGCGAAGAGGTCTACCTCTGGTTGTCCCCACTTTTGTATAATCAGGTCGAAGATGGAGGTGTTTAGGGACCATTCTCCTTGTTTTAGTGAATTGCGGCTTAGGAAATCTGCTGTGATATTTTCCTTCCCTTTTATATGTAGAGCTGTTAAAGATTGAAAATGCTGCTCTGCTAGCCAGAACAATCGTTCTGCCACATTCATCAGGTGTTTGGAACGAGTCCCGCCTTGGTGGTTGATATAAGCCACGGTGACCTGATTGTCGGAGAACACTCGCACATGATGGCCCTGTAGATACACAAGTAGCTCCTTAGCTGCCTGCTCTACTGCTGTCATCTCTTTCAGGTTAGATGACATTTCTATCTGATGATGCTCCCATAGGCCCTGGACTAGGATCTCCCCCATATGAGCCCCCCAACCGGTAGGGCTAGCATCCGTGGTGATTATGCGGGATATGTCATACTCCCAGGGGACCCCTTTGGATGAATTATCCTTGTCTAGCCACCACTCTAGGGACTCCCTTGTGTTTCGGGACAAGGTTAGCTGGCCCTCTAAGTAACCCTCGAGGATTCTTTGATGCCTTAAGACCTCGCCCTGCAGTTTTCTTGTATGAAACTGTGCCCACTGGACTGCCGGGATACAGGACGAGAGGGAACCCAGAAGGGACATGGCTTTCCTGAGGGACATGGGGTTATTGCAAGCGTTCAGGACCTGATATTGCAGGCGAACAAGCTTCTCCGGGGGCAGACGGCATTCCTGTTTCTCAGAATCTAGGATCAGGCCCAAGAATTGTTGGACTCTCACCGGCTGTAACTGAGACTTTTTAATGTTAAGCAGCCATCCTAACCCCTCTAGGGCAGACATTGCCCTTTGTAGCTGTTCCAAACAATGTTTTGCTGTTTTCCCTACGATCAGGAAGTCATCTAAGTAGGGGATCACAAGAATGTCTGATTCACGTAGATGGGCCATAACTTCCGCTACTACTTTGGTAAACACACAGGGAGCGACTGCCACCCCAAAGGGGAGGGCCGCATATTGGAAATGTTGGACTGACCCATCCAGCTGAACCGCCACTCTGAGAAACCGCTGATGAGCTGCATGAATGGGAATATGGTAGTAAGCGTCCTTTAAATCTAACACCACCATAAAACAGTTTTGAAACTGCAATTTTATTGTTGATTTAATGGTCTCCATCTTAAACGGGCGTATGACCAGGAATTCGTTGAGGGATTTAAGATTTATTATAGTCCTAAAGGACACGTCTGGTTTACGGACCAGGAACTGGGAGGAGTAAAACCCTTTCCCCGTTTCTCCCTCTGGGACCATCGTTAGGACCCTCTTGCGGCAGAGATCATGCGCCTCGGCCTCCAGGGCAGCTTGTTCTGGTGTGGAAGACCTGAGCGGGGTGATCTTAAATCGATCTTGGGGAACCCGGGCGAATTCTAGGCGTAGACCAGCAGCTATCACCCCCAGTATCCATTTGTTATTGGAAATCATGGACCAGGCTGGGTAGAAGGCAGCTAGTCTCCCCCCTACCGGAGCAACTAGTCATTGGGGCGGTTTTTTAGTGTCACGTGCTGGACCTTCTTGACGCCCCCCTCCTCCGAACATGAAACCTGTACCTCTCCTTTTGTCATCCCATCTGCCCTGATCTCTGGATGGCCTTCTACGGAAATAGCCTTTCCTGGTAAAGGGACGTCTGTAAGAAGGATTCCGTAGACTGGGGAACTTCTTTTTATCATCCCCGGCTTTCTCTAAGAGTTCATCCAAGACTGGGCCAAACAGATATTCACCCTCACATGGAATGGAGCAGAGTCGTGATCTGACCTGGATATCCCCCGGCCAGCATTTTAACCAAAGGGCCCTTCGAGCTGCGTTAGATAAACTCGCAGTTCTAGCTGCCATCCTCGCAGAGTCCGCTGAAGCATCAGCCAAAAAAGCTGCCGCACTTTGGATGATTGGCAGCGTTTTCCGGATAGATGCTCTTGAGACTCAGTCCTTTAGTTGGGAATCCAATTGGTCTAGCCAGACCATCATGGATCTGGTCATGCATGTGGCAGCTATCGCTGGTCTTAGAGCACCTGCTGACATCTCCCATGTTCCCTTAAAAAAAAAGAGCCCGCTTTCTTATCTAGTGGGTCTTTTAAGGAGGCCATGTCGTCGAAGAGTATGGAGGATTTTTTGGAGGCTTTGGCTACTGCCGCGTCCAGCTTAGGGGCCTTATCCCATCTGTTTACCACTGGGTCGTCAAACGGGTACCTCCGCTTGAAGGCAGGAGGTAAGGAGCCCCTTTTTTCAGGTCTCTTCCATTCCCTATCTATTAGGCTCTGGACTTTATCATTTAATGGGAAGGCCTTCCGCTTCCTGGGATCTAGACCTCCAAACATCACGTCCTGAGCTGAAAGTTCCGGTTTTGTCTCTGCTACCCCCATGGTGGACCTTATTGCTTTAACTAGCTTATCCATCTGGTCTAAGGGGAAGCAGAATCGACTCGAGTCTTCCTCCGAAGAAGACGAAGTGGAGGCCCGGGGAATCTGAAGAGTCATCGATCTTTAGGGCGGTCGAGGACTCCGAACCTGAGAAACTAAATTCTCTTCCCCTAGAAGAATCCTTTTTAGATAGGGCCTTTATCTCTGTCCTGATTATGTCCCTCAGGCTTGTGGTGAAGTCCGGCGTTTCTTCCGCTACCTGTATGGACGGGGGAGAGTGTAAGGGCCTGTCAATCTACCCCGGCGTCCCCGGCCCCCTCCGCCGCGTCACTTCTGCCGCCCATCTGAGGCCTGCGGGGAGCACACAGAGGGAGCCGGCACGGCGCCACCGGCTCAGGCAAGGCCACAGCCCCCACGCGCGCCGGCCTGGAGAGGAAGCCTGAGAGACCGGACCACGGGGAGAGCGCACCAGGAGGGGCCCGGGACATACATACCTCCTGGTGCCGGCATTATGGAGGCGGCTGTCCACCGGACCCTTGCTCCACCTGCTCTTACCACAGTCATGGCGACCTACCCGGCCCCACTGTGGCGCTTCCAGGGACCCGAGCTTGACCGAGGTAGGAGATCCCCTCGCTACCTGGGTCGGTCAGCCGGCCTGGGAATCCCTCGGCGACTCCATAATGGACGATCTGAAGGAAGTCCCGTCCTCTAGGAACAGGAAACCAACTGATGCGTGGGAGAGGTGCCGCCCTTTTGTATCTGTAGGTTTCCTGTTCCTGAAAGGCGGATCCCCTCTCTCAGGTGGTGCTGTCATGGACGACCGATAAATCTAAGTTACTTACTGTTAACGGGATTGTACAGAGCCCATAACAGCACCACCTGAGAGAGGGTATCCACCCACCAGAACAAGAAACCTACTGAATAAAAAGGTGGTACCTCTCCTCCGTATCAGTTTGGTTTCAGAGCACGAGAGGACCTCCAGACAGTTAGTAGCATAACCATCACCAAATACATTTCTCTTAACATCCTTAATAGTGCACACAAGTGACAAAGTGGTGGAGGGAATATAAGGGTGCTGTCATGGGCTCTGTAAAAATCCTGTTAACGGTAAGTAACTTAGATTTTTTTCCCTTCTCCCATGACAGCACCACCGGAGAGATTTATATAGATCAAAGCACCTTAGGAAGGGATCACCGCTTTCAATACCTTCCTCCCGAAGGACAGGTCAACAAAGGAGGACAGCTTGAGACGATAGTGTCTATAGAAGGTATATGGGGAAGACCATGTGGCCGCTTTACAAATTTCATGGATAGACACCTACGCTCTCTCAGTCCAGGTCGCCACAGCCCTGGTGAAATGGGCTTTCAAATTTCCAGGAACTGGACTACTGCTAGAGGTGTAGGTTAAGCGAATGGCATCCATTATCCATCTAACTATGGTCCCCTTGTAACAGTACACCCCTTCCTGCTTTCCTGGAATGATACGAATAAGGTGTCATCCACTCTACATTGCCTAGTTCTGTCTACGTACTGTGTTAGGGCCCTCCTGACGTGTAATGTGTGAAGCCTGTGTTCTTCTGCAGTCTTTGGTTCACTATAGAAGGGAAGAACTACCTCTTGACTCTTATGAAACTTGGAGGCCACCTTGGGGAGATACGCTGGATGTGGCCTCACCACCACCCTATCCTCCAACATCTGCATGAAAGGATAATTAATGGATAGGGCCTGCAAATCACTAACCCTACGCGCCGATGTTAGGGCTACTAAAATTACAGTTGTTAGTGTTAGCATTTTATCTGGCACCTCATGTATGGGCTCAAAGAGTGATTTTATTAAGGCTTCCAGGACCAAGTTCAAATCCCATGGAGGCATTTTTGGGGCTGGCACAGGCCTAGACTCCTGGCATGCTTTAATGAACCTGACCACCCACCTATCCGCCGCCAGGTTATAGTTATAAAGGGCTCCTAAAGGCAGATACCTGCACCTTAAGGGTGCTGGTGGCCAGGCCCATCTCCATACCCCTCTGAAGGAATTCTAGGAACTCTTTGATTGGGATTGTACCCACAAGACTGCCCTGAGAAAGCCAAAAATTTCACCCATATTCTACCATAAATCCTAGTTGTTATGGGCTTTCTACTCTGCATCAGAGTAGCTACCAATGCCGGAGAAAACCTTCTCTGTACAGTGTGTCCATAAAGTCATGGTGCACTTTTGATCAGTCACTGGAAAGCAACAAAAGACAATAGAAATGGGAAATCTGCTCCAAATAAAAGGAAAACCCACCCAGTTTTCAGCTGACTGATGGCCTACCAGAACGGGGCTTCTCCACCAAACTGCCAGTTTCCTTCAACTGCTTATCCCACCGAGTAATGTTATTCCTATGTGGTGGTGCTTCGTTATAAACGCGCCAATATTCACGTATCACTTTGGTCACAGATTCTGAAAAACTGAAAACTGGGAGGGTTTTCCTTTTATTTGGTGCAGATTTCACATTTCTATAATCTTTTGTTGCTTTCCTAGTACTCGTCAAAAGTGCACCATGACTTTACAGACACACTGTATTAGCAGCGCCCTCTCAAACTCCAGGCCGTCAAATGAAGACCTGACTTCTGAGGATGTGACACTGGGCCCTCCTGAGGAGACCTGGAACATCCAGGAGAACCCAGGGATCTGCCAAGGACATTCTCCTCATCCAAGAGAACCATGGTCTCTTGGGCCAGAAAGGAGCAATGAGGATGACATCCGCCGCCGCCTCCTTCCGAATCTTCCTCAGAACTGCCGGGATCAACGTTAATGAGGGAAATATGCATAGGCCAGTCAGAAATCCCAAGGGATCTGCAGTGCATCTACTGCGTATGATCTTTCTCTTGGGTTCAAGGAACAGAAGTTCTTCGTTGTTCTGTTCTTTCTGTTAGCAAATAGATCTATCTCTGGCTGCCCCCAAAGATTCACAATCTGCTGATAGATCCAGCTCTCATTCCCCATTTCAAGGTTGGCCGGCTGAGGAAGTCTGCTTCCTCGTTCTTTCCCCTTTATGTGTAGGTCCAATATCTGTAGCTGATGTTTCTACATCACCTGGAGAATATCCAGGGCTAGCCGTATTAGGGGCCGTGATCTTGTGTCCCATTGGTGATTGATATAGGCTACAGCAGTTCAATTGTCCGACAATATTCGAACATGGCTCCCTTCTAAACAAGAAAGGAACTCTCTGACTGCGTTTTTTATTGCTAGTAGTTTCCTGTAGTTTGAGGAACTGTTTGTTTGTTTCTGACCAGATCCCTTGCATTATATGGTCTCTGAGATGCGCCCCCCCCCCATACTTCCGCACTTGCATCTGTCACTATCACATCTGATATTGGGAGGGACCATGGGACGCCTCGCAATAGATTCCCTGGATCCAGCCACCAGCCATCGAGTCTACTGCTTCCTGGGAAAGCCTAATCTTCCCCTCCAGATGTCCAGCCAGCCTACTTTCCCCTTCTGGGACACCCTGCTGAAAAGCCCTGGAATGACATTGGGCCCACTGTACTGCTGGAATGCATGAGGCTATTGATCCTAGAAGAGACATGGCTTTCCTCAGGGACAGGATTGGACAAAACTGCAGATACTAGGGCTACAACTTTGTCCCTCTTTTCCTCTTGTAGGAGATAGACCAGTTTCTCAGAGTCCAAAATAAGCCCCAAGAAGGATTGAACCTTCAGGGGCTGCAGCCTAAACTTTTCGATATTTATCATTCAACCAAGATTGGAGATAGTGTTTCGGATGTAATTTAGTTGAGTAGTAAATTAGTCTTCTGTCCTGCCGATCACTAATAAATCGTCCAGATTGGGTACTACCAGTACGTCCTTTTCCCGTAAGTGTGACCTCCAGAACAATCTTGGTGAAGATTCTTGGGTCCATGGACAGACTGAAGGGCAGTGTTCTGTGCTGGAAATGTCAGAGTTGTCCTTTTACATATAAAGCTACCCTTAGGAATTGCCTTGGAAATGCCACCATCTTCCTGGGCACTTCTCTTCAAATATTGGGTGACCCAGCCTCATCAGTTTTAAATCCGGCATGCTGTATGTACGGGTTCCCCTAGTCCTGCACACGCACAGTCCCGTATAGCCGCCATCTCCAGCGTGACACACCGGATTCCCCTCCTGCGTCCCACGCGTGCGCAGACCCTGGCAACCTCGCTTTCCGGCGCACTTGGCTTCAGGCCACGCTGGCTCCCCCAGCGTCTCCGGCCGTGCGCAGCCCCGGAAGCGCGTCTCGGCGCACATCGCTAGGACGCTCCTGCAATCCTCAGCATGCGCAGACCCGGGACCCATGCAGGCAGGAGACATTTACCCAAGAGGTCTCCGCCTGCATGGCGCTGCAGCAACCTCCTGGCTGGCGTCACCTCACCCGAGGACCGCATCCTGAATTCACGGACACCCTCCCAGGTAAGTGTACCGCTTGCTTCTGTAGGTATCCACGAGGACAGGAAACCGAACTGATACAGAGGAGAGGTACCGCCTTTTCATTCAGTAGGGTTCCTGTCCTGTTGGGCAGACACCCTCTCATGTGGTCCTGTCATGGGAGAAGGGAAAAAGTGGGCCTAAATTTTAATCTTCGGTATGTACTCCACTGAACTGAGCTTCACCGAAAACAATAATGCTTATGTGACAGACTATAAAAAAAATTATATTTTTGTACAATTGCTTTTGCGAATGCAGCCAAATGGCTTTTTCAGCGATATTTTAATAGTGATGAGCGAACGTGTTTGGATAAGGTGTTATCTGAGCATGCTCAGGTGCTAATCAAGTGACTTCGGCTTGCTTGAATAATATGTTAAGAGTCCTCGCGCCTGCATGTCTCAGGGCTGTTAGGTAATCCCTGCATGTGTTGTGACTGTTAGCAACTTTCTTGCCAACGGATTACTGCTGGATCCATTCTATGGAAGATTACTGGACATGTGGACATACACGTAGGAGTCTAGCAATGTGCTCATTTTTCAGTGACATAGTATTCCCAATTATTATATATTCATATACAGTGGGATAAATAAATATTTGATACACTGCCGATTTTGCAAGTTTTCCCACCTTCAAAGAATAAAGGTCTGTAATTGTTATCGTAGGTACACTTCAACAGTTAGAGACAATCTAAAAAAAAAAAAAATCCTGAAAACCACATTGCATGATTTTTACATAGTTCATGCAATAAAATGCAAATTATTTAATATGATAGAAAAATAGAACTTAATATTTGGTATTTGTTTGCAATTACAGAGGTCAGACGCTTCCTGTAGTTCACCAAGTTTGTACACACTGCAGCTGGGATTTTGGCCCACTCCTCCATACAGATCTCTCAGGTTTCTGGGCTGTCGCTGGGCAACATTGAGTTTCAGCTCTCTCCAAAAAGATTTTCTATTGGGTTCAGGTCTAGAGACTGGCTAGGCCACTCCAGGACCTTGAAATGCTTCTTATGGAGCCACTCCTGGCTGTGTGTTTCGGGTCATTGTCATGCTGGAAAACTCAGCCACGACCCATCTTCAATGCTCTTACAAGGAGGTTGATGGCCAAAATATCACGATACAGGACCCTACCCACCCTCCCTTTAATACAGTGCAGTGGTCCGGTCCCTTTTGCATAAAAGCACCCCAAAAGTATGAAGTTTCCCCCACCATGCTTCACAGGTGAGAGTGTTTTTAGGGTTGTACTCGTCCTTCAAATATGTCAAATGGAATTGATACCAAAAAGTTCTATTTAGGTCTCATCTGACCACATGACTTTCTCCCATGTCTCTTCTGGATCATCCAAATGGTCATTGGCAAAATTCAAACGGGCCTAGACATGTGCTGGCGTGAGCAGGAGGACCTTGGGTGCCCTGCAGGATTTTAATCCATGACAGCGTAGGGTGTTACTATTGGTAATGTTTGAGACTGCAGTCCCAGCTATCTCAGATCATTGACCAGGTCCTTCTGTGTAGTACTGGGCGTATTCCTGAACATTCTCAGAATCATGCTTACCCCACGAGGCGAAATCTTGCATGGAGCCGCAGACGGCGGAAAATTCACAGTCATCTTGTGTTTCTTCTATCATTAATAATTGTGCCAACACTTGTTGCTTTCTCACCAAGCTGCTCGCCTATTGTCCTGTTTCCCATCCCAGAGTTGTGTAGGTCTACAATGTTGTCCATGGTATCCTTAGACAGCTCTTTGGTCTTGGCCATGGTGGAAAGGTTGGAGTGTGATTGAGTATGTGGACTGGTGTCTTTTATACAAGCAACCAGTTCAAACAGGTGCAATTAACACAGGTAATGAGTGCAGAGTAGGGGGGCTTCTTAAAGAAAAACTAAGATCTGTGAGCCAGAATTTTTGCTAGTTGGTAGGTGATCAAATAATTATTTCATGCAATAAAATGCAATTTATGTAAAAAAAAAAAAAAAAAAAAAAAAAAAATCACACAATGTGATTTCCTATATTTTATTTTTAGATTTTGTCTCTCACAGTTGAAGTGTACCTATGATAAAAATTACAGACTTTTATTCTTTGTAGGTGGAAAAACTTGCAAAATCGGCAGTGTATCAAATACTAGTTTTCCCCACTAAAATGGAAAAAAAAACAAAAAACACTTCAGAAAATTAACCATCTGATACAGGTAGGTCACCTTCTGATGACAATCTAAAATGTATAGCCAGCTTGAAGATAAACATTTGCTTAACCTGAGTGCAGGTTCGGAGAGTGGACCATCTAATGTTTATGGGAGCCTCCAGAATTGTCTCCCATTGGCAGATGTCAGAAGAAAAGGATTGAGCAGTTGGTTTCAGACATGCCCAATCCTTTTGTACCTGTGGGAAATATTTAGTGGCTTATACATGCATACGTATAGGAAAGGGTTTCACACTGAAGGCTTGGCCTTATAAATTCTGTTGGGCACATGGACATTCGCAGGGAGGAAGATCACAGTTCTCCGACCCAGTTACTCAATGTGTATGGCCAGGTTACAGTTCTCTTATTAATTACAGCAGTTCCTAGGAGGCAGCATGTTTAAACACTAAGAAAACTGGACGCTTAAAAGTAGAATCTCAAGTTTCACATAATTCATTTAATATGCAAAGATACTTAAGGTTTCTCAGTAACTGCCCCATAGATATTTTCGATGTAGGTTTCATACACAGTATGCTCGTCTGCACAAAGGGCACCAATTATGGCTTAGCTCTAAAACAGAGTTCTTGTAGAAGGAATGCTTTATAAATGAGTGAAATAAAAATGCTCCACCTAATACAGAAGATATTCCTGATACCTCTTTAAGTGTGGATACACATTCACCAATGTACAGGCTGCAGGTGTAAACTGGAAACAAAAGGCATACTAATAATGCTGACCAGAAATTGCATAATTTAACATTCATATCCAAAATAGGTCGCCACGGCCGCCACAAAAAGCAAGAGAAAATGACTTCATAGACAACTACAATCACAATCTTTTTTTTTATGCAATAAGTAAATGCATAGTAAGACAATTTTATCTTTTTTTTTTTTTTTTTAAATAAAAGTTTTTGTAAAATCATGGATGGTTCCCCATTGACCCGTTCAAACCCCAATGCCCATAAAAACTTGCTTACAACCTCTGCTAGTAAAAGCCAGATCTCCTTGTGAAAGAAAATAAATTATGTTGTAAAAGAAATAAAACTCAATCTTACAGTATGAACTCTTTACACACACATTTATATATCTATAAGACAATAGAAAGTTATTTACATTTGTGAATACAAAGTAGCTCTCGGGTGCGGTGGAAAGCTTAAAGTGTATTTTAGAACAGAGATGCCAGCCATTTTTTTCTTGCAATATGCAAAAAAAAAAAAAAAAAATGCTTCTCATAGATACCGTATTGGCTTAAAGAGGACCTATAAGTAGATCAACAGTGGCCAACTTTTTGCTCTTATTTTATTCCAACTACTAGTATTTTCTTTTTTTAATCTGCCATATGGTTCCAGAGATATAGGCCTGTTTATATAGTGAGAATTTTCATGGTCTTTAGAAGAAACCGGTACTAGTAGGGTAAAAATGCAGAGGAGCCTAAAGACACGCCCCAGAGGATGTGTGAGCCAAGCCCCTGAGGATCTGAGAGCCACACACCCGAAGAACGGGGAGCCACGCCCTCTTGTAAAGACAATAAAAATTAACTTTATACATAAAAAGGTCATATCTGGAACCGTATGGTGGATTTTAAGGAAACAATGAATACTCATGGGGGAGAAGTTCGAATATAATAAGAAAACTGGTCACTTACGACATAGTGACAGATTCGCTTTAAAGCCAGCTTCCACTTTTTTTTTTTTAAAACAGCTATTGTCCGTGCAAAATTCTGTGCTAATTTCTTAAGACAATTAAGTATACAGCCTAATTTGAACCTTTAATGGTAGCCCAATTAAAAATGGTTTTCTCCGTGGTCATACAAATATAAAAGAATATATTTTTCTATGTCCACCCGACTTCTGGGCCTCCTGGCCCAAGCTAACTCCATCATATATGCCAAAGAGGCAGTTAGTTCAGGTCAGTATACAACATGGTCAGGCAGGGTCTTGTGATCAGAGCAAGTACCGGGTATCACGGACATTGTGAAGATGGCCTTAGCCTTGGTCACGGCAGCTCAAATTCCAATACAGGCATGTGACCATTTCTGCATGTGAAGGAAGCTGGCTAACCGCTCATATTAAGGCTTTATTCATATGACCATTTTCAATTTTGTAACTGCAAACAACGGATCTGTGAAAAACAAAGCCGAGGCGAGAATGTGCTAATTTTTACGCTAATTTTTACCTCGATCTCTTTCAAGAGTCAACTTTTTAATTTTTGTGTCTACGTAGCAATATGAGGATTTTTTTTAATAGCTTTGTAAAGTATATTGTTATATTGATATAATATGCACATAATATTTTGGTTGCTTTGTATAAAATTTTTTTTAGAGGAATTGCAGCATCGGGAAAAATGATAATTCTGTTTTAATTTTTACTTTAATTATTTAACCCATTACGGTAAACATCGAGTTTATTTTATTTTGTTATATTGAAGATTTATTGACTGGCAATACCAATTTTTTTTTTCTATTTATGGCTTTGCCTTTAAATAAAAAAAGGGAACCTTCAAATTCAAAAAAAATTTTTTTTTTAGTCCCCATAGGGGGCTTGAACCAGCGATAGTTTGATCGCCTGTTCTATACATTACAAAGCTAAACCCAGGTGTTTGCCTTTGTGTATTTTCTTGATATTTATCGCTGTTGGAAGGGTTATGTAGTTTACCTAAGTTTTTGCCGATTCCTAATGTGTCACATTTTGAAAAGTTGTAAAAATGTTGACGCAATTGTACTCCAAGTATCACCGTGGAGTAATTTTATGTAGACCAGCAATTTTTTAATCTGACTTTTTGAGCTAAAAAGTCACAAAAACCCCCACTTCTTGTTTTGGGCAAGAGTCACCCGTGTGCATCATTTTGAAAAATTTGGTGCGAAAAAGAGCAACAAATACCATCAGACAGGTGACTGAAACCCCAGAAAATGATAAAATCAGGGCCAAAGTCGCTAAAGGCCACCATGTGGCTGAGATCCACAGGAATATCAACCCATTTGCATCCCGCGATTGGAATAGTGCTCCTCCGAGAGAGCATCCCTTAAATGTTGCTATCAGACAGAAATTTAAGGGGTTAATGGCAGCGATCGCCGATCACTGCCAGATGCCAGCTGTGTAACATCTCTGGTATCCATCAGGTATGATGCCGGCTCAGAGTGTTCCATACATCCGTACCTGGCGTGTGAAGTAAATGTATGGCGGATGTCGGAAAGGGGGTGAAAACCATATGTATGACTAGCGCTACTTACTAAAGCCAGACCCTTTTTTCCATGTATAGGCAGAGACAAAGATGCTGGAAGTAAAGCTGCCGGGACCAAGACTGTCATCAGACCAATGGGGGACATATACAAAACTTTTTTCATACATCATTTTTTTTTCTTCTCAAGAGCCATTGTAAGGCATGGGATTTTTACTGTCTTTTCGTCTCCTCTTTTTGAAAAGCTATAACTTTTTCTATTTTGCCATTAACAGCCATACAGTGGGCTGTTCTTTTACAAAGTTGTTTTTGTAGTCAAAAGGTTCGGGCGCTTTAATCTAGGATTATATGGAATATTTGAAGTTATGTTAAGGGGTATTCCCATCTCCAAGATCCTATCCCACTATGTACTAGGTGTAGTAGTAGTAATAATAATAATAATAATAATAATAATGATAATATTAGCAAGTACCTCCAATTCACTATGTTGCTTACCCTATGTGCAGGGCATTGCACTAGCTTCGATAACCATGTTTACGGCAGCTGTCACCGAGTGGTTGTAACCATGGATACCTAAGCTACTGCAATGCCCTGCACATGGGGTAAGTGACAAAGCAAATCAGAAGAACTTCACATTTCTAAATTGGTGGCATTTGGTAATTATTACTACATATTGGGATAGGATTTTGGAGATGGCAATACCCCTTTAAGCTGCAATAATAATAATAACGAGATATTAAAAGATTTGTCCTAAAAAAAAAAAAAAAAAAAAAAAAAAAAAAAAGGCATGTATTCCACCAAGGAGTTTGATTTAACAGAGTGATCCAGTGTTCAGAATCCTCATCTCTTGGCCAGATGCCCTTACCGCCCAGGATCCCCAGATTACTGCCGATTGTTGGAGTTCTTAGCACTAGGACGCCTTTAAGAAATGAATCAGCACAGAATATTGACCCTATTAAAATCATAAAAATGGTACTTGAGGGTGTTCATTTACTTTTAAATCCAATTCGCTTAAATCGGCTTCCTAGTAGATCGATATGCTACATTTACAAAAAGAAATAAAATGGCTGTCATCCCATCCTGTAAATGTTGGGCATAAGGTGCCCATAATCAGAGGAGAACAATCAGCCTGAAGCATTTATAACTAACATGCACGTTCGGCTCAGCCAAACATGTCCGCCTATTCATATGGAGAAAGTTTGGGACAACCCAGTCAATAAACGAGAGAGGACCCCAGTAAGGATCGGGCAGTCCCCCACGTATAGCCTGATCTGCCTATACTCATCAGTATGGTCAGCATAAGATGAGATTTCAGGTTCTGGCTTCTCAAAACCACCAGAAGAGACACAAATCTAAAACTGAACACCCATCTGCTCTTTATTACATTATGAAAATAGTGTAGCTACCCATGTAGTTTTTTCCTGAGCGTCTGCAAAAAAAAAAAAAAAAAAAATCCAAGAAACAAAAAGACAAAAACCTACGTCAGCAAATTATTAATTTGCTTCTGTCTATTTTTTTTCCTCCAAGATTACAAATTCTTCACCAATAAATTTTTTTTTCACCTCTCCAGCCAAGAACATGAGGATGTAAAGCTAATGCTATGCCACAATCATTGAACCAAGCGGAAAATAAAAATAAATTCTACTCTACGATCTGCTGAAGCAACACAGAAATCATGGGATTTAATTGCAAGAGGAAGTAGGCTCTGGGAAATTTAAGAAAAAAAGAGTGAAAGTCCCCAATGAAGATCTGAATGTACAATGGTACAAAGGTTCTCACTTGCTCAAAAAAAAACCAAAAAAAAACCCCAAAATGGCTAAGAAAAAAAAAAAAAAAAAAAAAAAAAAAAGGACAAACACGTAATGTTACAAGATCAAGAATCAAAAGTCACTAACAATAAATAAAACCCTGAAATGTTGCAAACATTTGCAAACCGACTATCATCCGATCAGACTAAACGCAGAGAACATCGATGAGCTGCGTATTTACAGATCCCTCAGACTCCGGACGTCACGTGATTCAAATGGTAAGATGTGCCTGACGCAACCCGCGACAGAAACTAAATAACCGAACTTTGTCCGGTTGTGATGACTTGTCCCTGGGCTACTTTACACATTGACTTGTCCCTGGGCTACTTCACGCATCCAAATCTCACGGGTTAAATGTGTAGGACGATTTGATTGAGTCGCTGGGAATTTTTCCGTACTAAAGTTAGGTACAAAAGTTGTCCTATATCTTTACACTGTGTGTTGAACTGTAAACTAATGTAGTTTGAGCTGACTGTATTCTCCCCAGTTTCCACAAAATAAGTTAATACTGAGGTGGGTCATTCAGAAAGAGTAATGAAGGCAATTAAATCAGATCTGCATAATCCCGTTTTTTTGAAATGTCTGGTTGCTCAGAGACAAGTTCTTCCTATTTCTTCTCACTGTTCTCCATGCTTCGATAGTTTCCTTCCTTTCCGATCAAAACTTGCTGAGGACTCCTAGTAACTCGGAACAGTCCGCCGGAAAGCAAACTAAACCCATCATAGCTTATGTGTTCAGTGCAAGTCCTGACAAAAAGCAAACAAAAGCCACTTAGTCTAGAGGTCCTTGGAAAATAAGTCTGATGTAACCTTGTTCCCCTGAAAGCTGGTGTGCGCAGAATGGACACGCCGCATGGAAAGTGTGAGTACCATGAGGAAGAGGAATCTGGGACCAGTAGGAAGTTGTTTTTTCTGAGCACACGTGTCCACAGGGGCTAAAGGCATGAGTCGGAGGGCCAGCATCCACATAAAATCCAGCTTCACATCCCAGCCACAGAGGAACGTATGGTCCAACAGACCGACACATTGGACATTCCCGGTCTTTCCCGTCCCGTTCCTCTTTATTCCCCCAGTTGTGGTAGCCGTGCACATGTCCACAGGTTAGATAAACCCAAGGCTGTTTCTCATCAACAACGTCCTTTCGTTTCATGCTGGGGAAAGCTAAGGTGTTAAAGCCGACGGGACATTGAGGCCTCGCTGCGTTGATTTCCTGTCTCAGGGCTTCCAAGTGTTTCACAGTTGGAGTTCTGGAAAGGCCTTCAGCCGTGCGCCATAACAAAGTGGCTCCACATAAATCAATGAGGGACCCATCCTGAAGTTCGTTGCTTTCATTTTCCACCTGCAAAATTGTAACAATTATGGTTATTATTGCTCTTTAGCAGGAAATAAAATATATATATATTTGAGACAACCGCTTTAACAAGTCATTGTTAAATGCACTTTAAACAACTGTGTCTAAACTACGTTGATAACAATTTAACTAGTGGGTGCTAAGAGCTCCTTAAAGAAGCACAACCATTAACATTCTTATTGTTTAGCTGTGTGTACATGTGCATGTAATGTAGTGTCAGCGTCAATACACTCATCTACCTACGCCTACTCCGGTGTCCAGCTCCGTTCTGCTCCTCTTCTAAGTGATGTCACCGTAACGGAGACCTGCCGTCTCATTTCTACGCTCTATGCGTGAGACAGACGGCGCTGATACAATGAAAGCCTTTGTTGCCTCGTCCTGATGCTTTATACACTTACATGCTCACATCTTGCACAGCAGTATGCACCCTCAAACAGCCGGTCGAGGGTCAATACTGCTGTGCAAGATGTGAGCACGTTGTGCATTTGGAAGCCCAGATACTGGATCTAAATGTGCAGCTGGCAACACGGAGATCCATAGACAATATGGAAAGGAGTCTTCTGCTCACTGAGCAGACGCTCAATGGGATAGATGAGGGGGGGGGGATGCTAGGTTGGAGCTGCAGGACAATGAAGCAGCTAGCTGGGTGACAGTTAGAAGGCGGGGTAGAGGGAAGAGCACCAGGGAGGCTAGTCCTGATCTGGCACACCCCAATAAGTTTGCTAAGTTGGCAGATGAGGGGAGTGTTAGTGCAGGAGTAGCACTGCTCCAGCAAGGCATGTCCTCTGAAAGCCGGAGGAGTGTCTGCTCCAGTAAGAGGGGAAATAGGAGAGCAGGGCAGGCCAGACAGGTTCTGGTAGTGGGGGACTCAATTATTAGGGGAACAGATAGGGCAATCTGTCACAAAGACAGTGATCGTCGAACGGTGTGCTGCCTACCTGGCGCTCGAGTCCGACACATTGCTGATCGGGTTGACAGATTACTGGGAGGGGCTGGTGAGGATCCAGAGGTCATGGTGCACATTGGCACAAATGACAAAGTTAGAGGTAGGTGGAAGGTCCTTAAAGATGATTTCAGAGAATTAGGCTGCAAGCTTAAAGCAAGGACCTCCAGGGTGGTATTTTCAGAAATACTTCCTGTACCACATGCCACGCCAGAGAGGCAACGGGAGATTAGGGAGGTTATTAAGTGGCTCAGGAATTGGTGAAGGAAGAAGGGGTTTGGGTTCCTGGAGAACTGGGCCGACTTCTCAGTTGGCTACAGGTTCTACGCTAGGGACAGGCTGCACCTCAATGGGGAGGGTGAGGCTGTGCTGGGGGAGAAAATGGCTAGAAGGTTGGAGGAGTGTTTAAACTATGGACGGGGGGGGGGGGGGGGGGGAGGGTATTCCTTTTATAGGAGGGGAAGACAGTGCAGATAGAGACCTGGGCACAAATAATGAAATTAGGGGTGGGGGTGGCATGGGGGGGTGGGGTTAGAACAGTTAATAATTTAAGAATAGAGGTACAGAGAGATACATAAAGTGCACGTATACTAATGCCAGAAGCATCGCCAACAAGATGGAGGAATTGGAGCTAATGTTGTTGGAACATAATTATGACATGGTGGGGATACCTGAGACATGGCTGGGTGAGAGCCATGACTGGGCGGTTAATTTACAGGGCTATAGTCTGTTCAGAAATGACTGAACAAATAAGCGAAGAGGAAATCGGAAAACCAGGGGAAGAGTCTTGAGGAGATCATTTGCATATTCCCCGTGCCTTCTGGGATAAGTGAAGAGTCTCCGTGAGCTCAACGATCACTGGGTTTTGGCCGTTGCAGCTGAAAAGAGGAAATCGGAAAAACCGCGCGCCGATATTTTGGCTCATCTTTCATCGTTTTTAAGAAATCTCAAGATGGAAGAGGCCAGGAGCCATTTGGTGAGCTGCATTTCTTGCTACATGTTCACAGATTTACCAGTGGAAAAGCCAAACTTCACATGCCACAAATGCAAGCTTGTGTCCCTGTTGGAGGAAAAGTTGCAAAATCTCGAAGAGAGGTTAGCTACGTTGAAGATCATTAAGGAAGGTGAAGAGTTCTTGGACAGAGCAGAATTATCTCTTCATGTTACAGAAAGAGAAGAAATTCGAAGTGCACCTGAAGAAACAGAGGAATGGAGACATGTGACCCAGAGAAGCAGGAGGATCAGGAGGCAGTCAGCACCCATACTGCTCAGAAACCAGTACCAGGCTCTCACGCAGGAAAACGATGAAGAAATACATCAGGATAAGACTTTGCCAACAAACAGCAACCTTGTACGCCTTCAGAGTCCTCCTGGATGGAGAAAGAAAAATGTTGTGAAGAAGAAACGGAGAGTGGTGGTCATGGGGGATTCCCTGTTGAGAGGAACAGAGGCCGCTATCTGCAGACCGGATATAACTTCAAGAGAAATGTGCTGTCTTCCAGGTGCAAAAATTAAAGATGTGTCTGACAGGATATCAGGACTCTTCAGACCTACAGATTACTACCCATTCCTGCTACTACATGTGGGGACAAATGACACCGCAAGAAACGACCTGGAAACCATCTGCAGAGACTTTGAAGACTTAGGCAAGAAAGTGAAAGAACTGGGAGCGCAGGTGGTCTTCTCTTCCATCCTCCCAGTGGATGGCCATGGAACAAGGAGGTGGAATAAGATTCTGCAGGTGAACAACTGGCTACGTCGATGGTGCCGTCAGCAACGATTTGGATTTCTGGATCACGGAGTGAACTACTTATACGATGGACTACTTGCTAGAGATGGGGTGCGCCTTACGAAGACTGGAAAGCATGTATTTGGAAGTCGCCTTGCTACACTTGTAAGGAGAGCTTTAAACTAGAACATGGGAAGGGAAGCAAAAGACCAGAAAAAGCCATACACCTGATAAATGCTATTGAGAACTCTGCTATTAGAATTGGAAAGGAAGAAAAAAGACGAAAGAATCTAATTAATAAAAATATTGGAGAAAGAGAAACCAATCACAAACTAAAATGTTTCTATACTAATGCACAAAGCATGGGCAACAAACAAGGAGAATTGGAACTACTAACACAGGAAAAGAAATATGATGTCATTGGAATCACTGAAACTTGGTGGGACAATACACATGATTGGAATACAAGACTAGAAGGATACAACTTATTTGCAAGAAACAGACTTGATAAAGGAGGAGGGGGTGTCGCATTGTATGTTAGAAACGCGTATATCTGCACAGAGATTGAAGCTTCAGAGACTGGGAGTTCTGTGGAAACTGTTTGGGTAAGAATACAAGGACAGAACAATGGAAAGGACACCATTGTAGGCATTTACTACAGGCCGCCTGTGCAAGCTGAAGATATGGATGAACTCTTTATGCATCAAATGGCCAAGTTCTCCAAAAAATATGACATAGTTGTCATGGGAGATTTCAACTATCCAGACATTTGTTGGGAATCTCTCTCAGGCAAAACTAACAGGTCAAGGAAATTCTTATCCTCTCTTGCTGACAACTTTATCTTCCAAAAGGTAAGGGAGAAAACAAGGGGAACTGCTACCTTGGATCTAATCCTTATAAACAGGGAGGAAATGGTTGAGGAGGTAAAAGTGGCTGGGACCCTAGGAGGTAGCGACCATGCTATTTTAGAATTTTGGATAACTAGAGGCGGAAGACCTGTGAAGACTCAGACGTCAAGGTTAGATTTCAGAAAGGCAGATTTTAAGGGATTCAGAAAGAGAATTGGAGGGATCCAATGGCTGGATATCCTTAAAGACAAAAATGTACAGGAAGGATGGGAAATCTTGAAAAATGAAATTCTCAAAGCACAGTTGTTAACAATTCCGAAAAGAGGGAAGAATAGGAAGCATTTAAGGAAACCAGGATGGATGAACACAGAACTTAAGCACATGCTAAAAAGGAAGAAAAAAAATGTTTATAAAATGGAAAGAGGGAGGCATATCTAAAGAAGAATATAATGCTGTCTGCAGAACCTGCAGGGCACAAATCAGATTATCTAAAGCTGAAAATGAATTGAGGCTTGCAAGAGATGTCAAAAGAAATAAAGGATTTTGGGGATATGTCAAAAGTAAAAGAAAAGTCAAAGATGCTATAGGATTTTTACAGGATGAAAATGATGAAATGGTAAGACAGGATGTTGAGAAGGCTGAACTTTTAAATTCCTATTTTGCATCTGTTTTCTCTCAGAAAGGAAATGTAACATCAACTGTTATTCACTGTCCTATTAAGGGAATAGAAGAATCCAGGATATCTATAAACAGAAAGATAGTGAGGAAACACTTAGCTAACCTAAATGAATTCAAGTCTCCAGGTCCAGATGAATTACACCCCAGAGTACTGAAGGAGATAGCAGAAGAAATTTTTGAACCCCTCTCCATGATCTTTGAAAATTCTTGGAGAACAGGAGAAGTGCCAGAAGACTGGAGAAGAGCAAATGTTGTTCCTATCTTCAAAAAGGGGAAGAAGGTGGACCCAGGCAACTATAGGCCGGTGAGTCTGACTTCTATACCAGGAAAGATCTTTGAACAAATTATTAAACAACATGTATGTCAATACCTGGATAAGAATGAAGTGATTAAACAGAGTCAGCATGGGTTTGTAACTAATAAGTCATGTCAGACTAACTTAATTTCCTTCTATGACGGTATCACTGATTGGGTCGATCAAGGAAATGCTGTAGATATAGTATATCTTGACTTCAGCAAAGCATTTGACAAAGTCTCTCATACAATCCTTACTGAAAAAATGACTAAGTATGGAATGGACAAGGCAACTGTTAGGTGGATTCATAACTGGCTTAGTGATCGGACCCAAAGAGTGGTCGTAAATGGCTGCACATCCAGTTGGAAGAATGTCTCAAGTGGGGTACCACAGGGCTCTGTCCTGGGCCCTGTATTGTTCAACATCTTTATCAACGATTTAGATGAAGGAATTGAGGGTAAACTGATTAAATTTGCTGATGACACAAAGCTTGGAGGGATAGCTAATACTAGAGAAGAGAGAGGATTCAAAAAGATTTAAAAAAAACTGGAGAAGTGGGCAGCAACTAACAGAATGGTTTTTAACAGGGAGAAATGCAAAGAACTACATCTGGGCAATAAAAATGAAAAAAGCATATATAGAATGGGAGGAATAGGGCTAAGTGACAGCACATGTGAAAAAGACTTGGGTATACTAATAGATCACAGACTGAATATGAGTCAACAGTGTGATGCAGCAGCAAAAAAGGCAAATGCAATTCTAGGATGTATTAACAGAAGCATACAGTCTAGATCACGTGAAGTCATTATTTCCCTCTACTCCTCTTTGGTCAGACCTCATCTGGAATATTGTGTCCAGTTTTGGGCACCACATTTTAAAAAAGACATCAACAAACTGGAGCAAGATCAGAAAAGAGCGACCAGAATGGTGACCGGTCTGCAAACCCTGTCTTATGAGGAAAGGTTGCAGGATTTGGGAATGTTTAGTTTGCAAAAGAGAAGACTGAGAGGAGACTTAATAGCTGTCTACAAATATCTAAAGGGCTGTCACATTGTAGAAGGATCAACTTTATTCTCATTTGCACAAGGAAAGACTAGAAGCAATGGGATGAAACTGAATGGGAGGAGACACAGATTAGATATTAGAAAAAACTTTTTGACAGTTAGGAGTGATCAATGAGTGGAACAGGCTGCCACGAGAAGTGGTGAGTTCTCCTTCAATGGAAGTCTTCAAACAGAGGCTGGACAGACATCTGACTGGGATGATTTAGCGAATCCTGCTTTGAGCAGGGGGTTGGACCAGATGGCCCAGGAGGTCCCTTCCATCTCTACGATTCTATGATTAAGCGAGGGGGAGGCGTATGTTTATATGTAAAATCACCCTTAAAACCCATCCTTCGTGATAATATAAATGAATCTAATGAAAATGTAGAGTCCCTGTGGGTAGAGATAAGGGGAGGGGGGAAAAATAATAAAATAAATTACTGATAGGAGTTTGTTATAAGTCTCCAAAAATAATGGAAGCAACAGAGAATATCCTCATAAAGCAAATAGATGAAGCTGCAACTCAAGGAGAAGTCATTATTATGGGGGACTTCAACTACCCTGAAATACATTGGGGAACAGAAACCTGCAGTTCCAGCAAAGGTAATGGGTTTATGACAACTAAGAGAGACAATTACCTTTCACAACTGGTTCAGGACCCAACAAGAGCGGGGGCACTGCTAGACCTAATATTAACCAACAGGCCAGACCGCATATCAAATGTAAGGGTTGGGGGTCACTTGGGTAATAGTGATCACAAATTAATACGTTTTCATGTATCCTTTAATAAGATGTGTAGTAGAGGGGTAACAAGGACACTAAACTTCAGGAAGGCAAATTTCCAACGGATGAGAGATGATCATGGTGCAATTAACTGGGACGATATCCTGAGACATAAAAATACACAAAGAAAATGGGAAATGTATATTAGCATCCTGAATAGTACCTGTGCACAATATATACCGTATGGGAATAAACATGCGAGAAATAGGAGGAAACCACTATGGTTAAATAGAGTTGTAAGGGGTGCAATAAGAGATAAAAAGAAAGCATTTAGAGAATTAAAGCAAGTAGGTAGTGATGAGGCATTAACTAAATACAGAAGATTAAATAAATTCTGTAAAAAGCAAATCAAGACAGCAAAGATTGAGACAGAGACTTAATTGCCAGAGAAAGTAAAATAATCCCAAAATATTCTTTAACTACATAAATAGTAAGAAACTAAAAAAATGATAGTGTTGGTCCCCTTAAAAATAGTCTGAGTGAAATGGTGGATGAGGAAAAAGCCAATATGCTAAATTACTTTTTCAACAGTATTTACACAGAAAATCCCATGACGGATAACATGATCAGGGATTAAAATTCTCCATTAAATGTCACCTGCTTAACCCAGCAGGAAGTACGGCGGCATCTTAAAAAAAAAAAAAAAAATCAATCACAAAAATTGACAAATCCCCGGGCCCGGATGGGATACACCCCCGAGTACTGCAGGAATGAAGCAGTCATAGATAGACCATTACTTTTAATCTTTAAAGATTCCATAATAACAGGGTCTGTACCACAGGACAGGCGTAAAGCAAATGTGGTGCCAATATTCAAAAAGGGGACAAAAACTGAACTTGGAAATTCACTGGTCAACAGCATTTTTGGTGCCAAAGATATTTCATCGAATTTAGGGTATTTTTGGGGTGCTGATTCTGAATATGTCATCAGTTTTGCCAGATTGGCTCAAGTTTTTGAGATTTTTGGTATCTTATTTATAGCACTTGTTGGTAAATGCGACGCATCATCTCATTAATTTCTTTGGATTAGTACTTGAACTGAGCAGTTCTCAATATAGTTTTGTGTTAATTAGTGTTCTAAAAGTTTGTTCATAGCTTGATTTTTGCACTAACTTTATGTTGTTGTCTGTTTTCCAGTGAAAAGCATGAACTCATCAAGAAGAAGTTGTCTTAACGATCCAGACTCATTCTGTTACATTTGTGGTGAATACACACTGCCAAAACATAGAAGAAACATAACAGACTTCGTAAAAAAAGTGTATTTTGCCTATTTTGGGGTTATGCTTGGGGACCAAGACAAGTTTTGGGCACCACACATAGTGTGCAAAGCATGTATCGAATTATTACGAAAATGGAGCAAAGGACAAAGAAAAAGCTTCAAATTTGGTGTTCCAATGGTGTGGAGAGAGCCAAAAAATCATCATGATGACTGTTATTTATGGTAAACACAGGTACAGGCACATCTTCACAATGAGGGACAGGCCTTCTTGCAGATTCCATGTTACTCCCATTTTCGTTTCTTATGCTTATTGAATCCTTGCACTTGCACTGCACAGAAATAACAGTCATCATGATGATTTTTTGGCTCTCTCCACACCATTGGAACACCAAATTTGAAGCTTTTTCTTTGTCCTTTGCTCCATTTTCGTAATAATTCGATACATGCTTTGCACACTATGTGTGGTGCCCAAAACTTGTCTTGGTCCCCAAGCATAACCCCAAAATAGGCAAAATACACTTTTTTTACGAAGTGTGTTATGTTTCTTCTATGTTTTGGCAGTGTATATTCACCACAAATGTAACAGAATGAGTCTGGATCGTTAAGACAACTTCTTCATGATGAGTTCATGCTTTTCACTGGAAAACAGACAACAACATAAAGTTAGTGCAAAAATCAAGCTATGAACAAACTTTTAGAACACTAATTAACACAAAACTATATTGAGAACTGCTCAGTTCAAGTACTAATCCAAAGAAATTAATGAGATGATGCGTCGCATTTACCAACAAGTGCTATAAATAAGATACCAAAAATCTCAAAAACTTGAGCCAATCTGGCAAAACTGATGACATATTCAGAGTCAGCACCCCAAAAATACCCCAAATTCATTAAAATATTTTGGACACCAGAAAAAAAATTTTTTTTCGTTGACCTGTGTTATAGGCCAGTAAGTTTAACCTCAACTGCGGGTAAAATCCTGGAGGGTTTTCTAAGAGATACTATACTGGAGTATCTGGAGAAGAATAACCTCATGACCCAATATCAACATGGGTTTACAAGGGACCGTTCCTGTCAGACTAATCTGATAAGCTTTTATGAACAGGTAAGTTCAGGACTGGACCAAGGGAATGCAGTGGACGTGGTGTACATGGACTTTTCAAAAGCTTTTGATACGGTGCCACACAAAAGGTTGATACATAAAATGAGAACAATGGGGATAGGGGAAAATGTGTAGGTGGGTTAAGAGCTGGCTCAGGGATAGGAAACAAAGGGTGGTTATTAATGGAGCACACTCGGACTGGGTCACGGTTAGCAGTGGGGTACCACAGGGGTCAGTTTTGGGCCCGCTTCTTTTTAACATATTTATTAATGACCTTGTAGGGGGCATAGAGAGTAGAATTTCAATATTTGCAGATGACACTAAACTCTGCAGGGTAATCAATACAGAGGAGGACAATTTTATATTACAGGAGGATTTATGTAAACTAGAAGCTTGGGCTGATAAATGGCAAATGTGCTTTAATGGGGATAAATGTAAGGTCATGCACTTGGGTAGAACGAATAAGATGTATAATCAGTTGCCCCTCTCAAACATACCAAAACTCGCAAAATCAACAGACAGACCTAGCACCCCAGTCTGACCAAAGAACTGAGGCGGGCTTCTAGGACTGCTGAGCGGAGATGGAAAAAATCCCACTCCAATGAGGACTTCATCACATTCAGACAGTCCCTCACTACTTTCAAGGCCACACTCGCTGCAGCAAAACAAACCTACTTCTCATCTCTCATATCCTCCCTGTCTCACAACCCTAAACAGTTATTCAACACCTTCAATTCTCTCCTCCGCCCCCCAGCACCTCCTCCCTCTCCACTCATCTCAGCTGAAGACTTTGCCTCATTTTTCAAGAAGATTAATATCAGAGACAGTTTTGGTCAATAACCCCCAGTGCCCTTCCTCCTACCTGCCCTGCCCTCCTCCCCCAAAACCAACTTCTCCACCATTACAGAAGATCGACTCTCCACTCTACTCTCAAGATCACATCTCACTACCTGTGCACTTGACCCGATCCCATCCCACTTCATCCCAAACCTCACCATAGTTTTGATCCCAACCCTAACCCATCTCTTCAACCTATCACTAACAACTGGTGTTTTCCCCTCAAGCTTTAAACATGCCTCAATCACACCTATCCTCAAAAAGCCCTCTCTTGACCCATCCTCTGTATCTAGCCATCGTCCTATATCGCTTCTCCCCTATGCCTCAAAACTACTGGAACAACACGTCCATCTTGAACTATCCTCCCACCTCTCTTCTTGCTCCCTCCTTGACCACTTGCAATCCGGCTTCCCGCCACACCACTCCACTGAAACTGCCCTAACTAAGGTCACCAATGACCTACTAGCCGTCAAGGCCAAGCGACACTACTCTGTCCTCCTCCTCCTGGACCTGTCCTCTGCCTTTGACACAGTGGACCATTTCCTATTACTACAGACCCTCTCATCTCTTGATATCACAGACTTGGCCCTATCTTGGATTGCGTCATAAGTAGCAGACCGGACATTCAGCATCTCCCATTCGCACACCACCTCCTCACCGCGCCCCCTATCCGTCGGAGTCCCACAAGGTTCAGTCCTAGGGCCCCTGCTCTTCTCCGTTTACACCTTCGGCCTCGGACAGCTCATAGAATCTCATGGCTTTCAGTATCATCTCTGTGCTGATGACACACAGATCTACATCTCTGGACCAGATATCACCTCCCTACTAAACAGAATCCCTCAATGTCTGTCTGCTATTTCATCCTTCTTCTCCGCTAGATTTCTAAAACTTAATATGGACAAAACAGAATTAATCATCTTTCGCCCATCTCACGTGACCCCCCCCAACAGACCTATCCATTAAAGTAAACTGCTGCCCACTCTCTCCAGTCCCACAAGCTCGCTGCCTCGGGGTTATCCTTGACACTGATCTCTCCTTCAAACCACATATCCAAGCCCTTTCCGCTTCCTGCCGACTTCAACTCAAAAATATTTCACGGATCCGTACATTCCTCAACCAAGAATCTGCAAAAACCCTAGTCCATGCCCTCATCATCTTCCACCTTGACTACTGCAACCTCCTGCTCTGTGGCCTCCCCTCTAACACTCTCGCACCCCTTCAATCTATTCTTAACTCTGCTGCGCGATTAATCCACCTGTCCCCCCGCTATTCCCCGGCCTCTCCCCTCTGTCAATCCCTGCACTGGCTCCCCATTACCCAAAGACTCCAGTTCAAAACCCTAACCATGACATACAAAGCCATCCACAACCTGAGTCCTCCGTACATCTGTGACCTAGTCTCCCGGTACTTACCTGCTCGAAACCTCCGATACTCACAAGATCTCCTCCTGTACTCTCCTCTTATCTCCTCTTCCCACAATCGCATACAAGACTTCTCACGCGCATCCCCTCTACTCTGGAACGCTCTACCACAACATATCAGACTCTCGCCTACCATGGAAACCTTCAAAAAGAACTTGAAGACCTACCTCTTCAGACAAGCCTACAACTTGCAGTAACCACTGATCCACCAAACCGCTGCACGACCAGCTCTACCCTCGCCTACTGTATCCTCACCCATCCCGTTGTAGATTGTGAGCCCTCGCGGGCTGGGTCCTCTCTCATGCTGTACCAGTCGTGACTTGTATTGTTTAAGATTACTGTACTTGTATGTATTATGTATACCCCTCCTCACATGTAAAGCGCCATGGAATAAATGGCGCTATAATAATAAATAATAATGTGCTTAATTGTAAAACACTGGGCAAAACTGTCACTGAAAAAGACCTGGGTGTATGGGTGGACGACAAACTCACATTTAGTGGCCAGTGTCCGGCAGCTGCTGCAAAGGCAAATAAAATAACGGGATGCATTAAAAGAGGCATAAATGCTCATGAGGAGGACATAATTTTACCTCTATATAAGTCACTAGTGTGACCACACTTAGAATACTGTGTACAGTTCTGGTCTCCGGTGTATAAGAAAGACATAGCTGAACTGGAGCGGGTGCAGAGAAGAGCGACCAAGGTTATTAGGGAACTAGGGGGTCTGCAATACCAAGACAGGTTATTACACTTGGGGTTATTTAGTTTGGAGAATCGAAGGCTTAGGGGTGATCTTATTACAATGTATAAATATATGCAGGGACAGTACAAAGACCTTTCTAATGATCTTTTTACTCAGACCTGTGACGGGGACAAGGGGGCATCCTCTACGTCTGGAGGAAAGAAGGTTTAAACATACTCACAGACGCGGATTCTTTACTGTAAGAGCAGTGAGACTATGGAACTCTCTGCCATATGATGTTGTAATGAGTGATTCCCTACTAAAATTTAAGAAGGGACTGGATGCCTTTCTTGAAAAGTATAATATTACAGGGTATATACACTAGTTTTCTTAATATTGCATTGATCCAGGGAGCTAGTCTGATTGCCGTATGTGGAGTCGGGAAGGAATTTTTTTCCCGAATGTGAAGCTTACTGTTTGCCACATGGGGTTTTTTTTTTTGCCTTCCTCTGGATCAACATGTTAGGGCAGGTTAGGACAGGATATGGGTTGAACTAGATGGACTTAAAGTCTTCCTTCAACCTTAATAACTATGTTACTACATTGTGATAGTCACTTCCGGGTCACGCAGAACAACACGGAGGAGTCTACATAGTGGTGGTGTCATTTAGAAGAGGAGCAGAACAGCGGTAGGAGAGTATTAATACACACTACATCACATACAGATTTAAACAATAAAAACGCTTCTTTAAAGTTGAAAAGAACATTATTGTGCATAACTGTGTGCGGCTCTGACAGTCTTCCATTCCTGCACAATGGATGGGTCGGCTGAGAGCAGCATGCAGTTTGTAATGCCATTTTCCATATGTCCTTTCCAGCTAGATGCCAGACACCATTTACAGCCCCCACCCCAAGCTCTACTTATGCAGAAGTAAAATCTATCTGCAAGTTTAACCCACTATGGGTATTGTAGAAAAAGGTCTTCTAATTCATGGTCGAAATCAACAGTAAGTGACCTCTGGGCTGGAATTACACAATGTTAGATTGCAATAATTGCCCTGTGTGACTGGTTATAGAGGAGTTTCTTGATGAAAGCAGCAGGATTAAAGTTACTGTAGTTTGCTTGGCAGGGAATTCGCAGGAATTTCTCGTCCCAACTTTGCAGAGCATCACCATATAAATACCTAGCTCTGCTCAACACTGGGGTCATTATCTGGATGTGCGCCTGATAAACGGTGATTTCATATTGGCCTTTGTAAACCTTGCCTTTCCCAAAGACCATGAATCATCCAAATTCTAGTCATACGGGACTTATCACTAAAGGCGTATGATGCGGCATACCAGAAATGATCCTGTCTGGAACAATTAGAAGCCGAGTGCATAGAGCGCTCACATATATGTTTAACGTAACAGTGCTAGATAGGCAAGAAATTTAGTAGCGCGGACCGTAAATTAATGATCGTGCAACAACTAGAAGACACATCAATTAATACAACTAGAAGTGTAGGTACAAAGGGTGCACTGGTGAGGTGGGACCCAGCCCTAATGAAAGCGAACCAAAAGCTCATTCACCCAACAGCCAGCGACCCAAAAAACACTTAAATGCTCAACAAAGTGTTAATGTGTTTTCTTTGGGGAGAAAGCAGCTACCTGAAACTTCTTGCAGCTGCTCATCTTCCCTCAGAACAAAAAAAAAAAAAAAAAAAAGAAGCGTTGGCCAGTTAAACTATTTATCCCTGCTCTCCTCTGGCATATGAAGCCAGGAGTCCCTCATACACATCAGATGGCTGTGGTCAGGCCCATCAAAGTTGACAATTTCAGATGGCATGAGCAAGCTCAGGTGTTATCTGTGTATATTCGGCATGCTCGTATATTTTCGAGTCCCTGCTGCTGTATGTTTTGCGGCGGAAGACGCCTACAGCACATGCAGGGATTGTCTGTTCATTAGGCAATGCACGCATGTTTTGCGGCTGTCTATGATCCGAGCACACTGATGATAATCGGATAGCTCCCAAGCATGCTCTGGTAACACGTTCTAGTGAGCACGTTCGCTCATCACTAATGGTTATGTATGGCAACTTTAAAGGGTTATTCCAAAAAAAAAAAAAAAAAATTATCACCCATGAAAGAGATAGGGATTAAAAGGCTGATTGCTGGGAGCTCGATCACTGGGAACACCCATAACGGGGCTGTTCAACCTCATCCTGCACATGCACAACTAGGGATAAGTGGATCCGTTGAAGTTCGGGTTCTTGCACACAACCAGAACTTTAGTTCAAAGTTCACTTAGGATACCAGAACCCCATTGAAAACAACGTAGACCCGCACTTTGTATTTGGAAAATCTCTCACTCTCACAGAACTCCAAACATTAAAATGGACTTCTGGGAGAAGTCAGTGTTCGGAGTTTTGTACCGGATAGTGTCCGGTGCTAACTCCCAACTTTTCAGTTCGGGTTTGCTCATTTCTATGCACGGGACCCGTGCTTTATGGGTCGTCTATGGGGCTGCAGAGCACTGCATTTAGTCCCATAGACTATTAGCAAACGCTATGCATGCACACGTCCACTGCATTCAGCAAGTGGGGTGCAGAGCCCTGTCTTCGGGATCGCTAGGGGTCCTAGTTGTCAGACCTTCAGTGATCAGCAAATTATTTATCCATTTTATTTATCTATTTTACTCATTTATATAGCACCATTAATTCCACAGCACTTTAAGGACATTATTTAGCTCCTATTCTATGTATATGGGATAACTTCATTTTTTGGGGGAATAAACCTTTAAGTCACTTTTACTGCATATGATGCCACTTTAATAAATGGAAACCATATAGGTCTAATACACATTATGCATTGGGTCCAGAAGCCACAAGTTACACCACTAAAAGCAAAAGAAGAGAGGCATACAACTTCTGGAATGGGAGCTATTTCTAAGTCTACAGTGGGCTATAATCCCACACTTACGATACAAGCGCCACATCAGAGCAGTGCCATGTTCGCCTAAGATCTGATCAACATGCCGGAGCCGTGGATCTTAAAAGCAGCAGCCTAGTGGTTAATAGAAATGACTTGATATGCCAGGCCTTTGCAACTCAATCTGTCAAAGAACAGCCCAGTTATATAAAAGAAAACATGTTACGATGAATCATCATCATCATCCAGTATTCCCATTTTTTTTTTTTCCCAAAGAGGAACAGCGTGTTCTGAGCTTGACAAGATGAAATTCGCTTGAAAAGTGCTATAAATATATTCATGGCGTGAGAAAATAGACCCCTTTTTTTCCCTGCAAGAAATCTAATCAAGTAAACATTTGTGTATTTTACAGTAGTATATGCAGGCCTACCGGGAGACCGCTCAAGTGCCTACCGGGCCGCACGTACCATTTTTCCTCTCTGTTGGGCAGAGCGGGTTTCTCTCAAACTGAACACATTGCCGCACACAGATATCTCTCTCCAGACCCCCGGCTTCGAGTCCTCGGTAAAACCATTACGTGGATGCATAACAAGGACACCATTTGTTGTTAGCCCATCCATCTGTCCATCTACAGTCTTCCACTTGGCAGCTTTTTCCTGTTAAAAAGGGGAGAAAAGCCAAAAGCAATCAACATGCTTCAATACGTAATGAAAAAAAAAAAGAAAAAAAAAAAGATTAACATGTCTTGATTTTTTTTTTTTTTTTATCTGTACCCCAAGAAAAATATTCTTTGACGAATCGAAGCCCGCAGCGTATATTCTTGCAGTGAAGGGGGGATTTCTTTCACATATTATTCTGCACGCAAATCTCGAGATGGTGCTCTGAACGGACTGCGTATCTGTGTTGCTCTGACTTCCAGGAACGGTGTCGGTTACCACAAAATCAATAGGGCCTTCTGTCGACCTTCCAATCTAGAAATACATTAAAACAGAGATAGGAAACAGGAGAAGCTGTGGATATAAGCGTAATGCTGTTTATCAGGATAATTAGGGGATTATTAGCAATTCCGACAAAGAAATATCTGTAGAGAATAAACTTCATCCCAGCATGAAGGGTTGGTTTACTGATATGCTTAATTAGAGAGGGAAATATTATAATCTAGTTTTAAGAATAAAGTTATATTTGGGCCGATATATAAAATGTGCTGGAATCAGGACCTTCTATACAGCTGTAAAAAGAAAACGGATGCTGGGTGACTACTAATAGCATCCAGCACATTCACCAGACACTTACCTGGAACATGTCTGTGTTGCTGTCATGTGTGTACTCTACAACCACAGTTTGTGCCCGTGACAAAGTGTAAGATATGCTGTGCTGGTCCTTGTTACTTATTGCCTAAAAGAAAGGAGTATCACATATTAGAGATCCATATATTTTACCCAGCGTAATAACCACCCAGCAGCAGGGGGGCACAACCCCTCACCACCCAGCAGCAGGAGGTGGCACAACCCCTACCACCCAGCAGCAGGGGGGGCACAACCCCCACCACCCAGCGGAAGGGGGGGGGGGCACAACCCCCACCACCCAGCAGAAGGGGGGGGGAGCACAACCCCCACCACCCAGCAGAAGGGGGCACAACCCCCACCACCCAGCAGAAGGGGGGGGGGCACAACCCCTACCACCCAGCAGCACCTCACGGGACAAACAGACAGCCAAGCGCAGCGTTTTGGTGGTCTTCGGCACTCCTATTAAGAATGACTGCACATAATCGGCCACTGCTCCAGGTCAGACAATCTCAAGATCGGCAGGGGTCACAGCGATCAGACCGTAGCTATCATATTACATTGACAAGAGATAACATCCAAACTTGGCACGACCCTTCTAAGTTTGCAGTAACCATGAGATCCCTGCCGGCCACACAAGATCAATTGACTCAGCCGAACACACTAATGAATTTACAACAGGGAGAGAGGAAAAACCTGTTTCCAGACTCCTTTATCATTGGCTAGTTTCCCCTAAAAGCAAAAGGATTAGGCGTTAAAATCCAAACAGCCTGATCCTTCCCTCCTGACTAAAGACCCTCGTACACATCAGATAGACAGTGCTGTCAAAACTGGAGAGTTCGGCTGACTCATTTTAGGTGTGTGTGAGCCTTTAAAAGCTTAGGAGGGAGCACAGGACAGGTAGATAGTAGTGCTTAAAACCAGATCTTCGGGCACATGCACCTTTGATGTCTACAGACAGTGGAAGATCAGGTGCCGACAGACCTCTCCATTGCTCCTTCTCCAAGGACTGAACAATACAGATTACGCTACGTAAATCTACCACCACTAAATGTTGCCACCCGACCGATGCCGTCATGCCAGCACCAATACAGGTCATTGGGAATCACAGTGCATGCAGAAACAGAATATACCCTAGCATTAAGAGGCTGTGCTGGGAAAGAAGGGAAGGTGTATATATAACTGCATTACAGGACACCGCTGCTTGTACCGGGTAAGTAATAGCAGTCACCTTTGCTGCCTGCGGCGTACAGGCAATGTGAACAGTACTTGGCTTCACCCCATTCGCTTTCAGTCTTTTCAGTAAAGCAAACCTGCTTTTCCGTCTCCCCCTGTCTCCATTTGGTAGAGAGCCATTGTACCTACAGAATATGAAGAAAAAACCACCGCAAGATAAAGTTATACAAAAAGGAACATTCCTACTTTATAAAGTGCGGACTCTTCCTGCACCGAAATCTGACTGACAACTGCTGAAGTCAACGATTCAAGACGTGCTATTCATTATTAAGCCGATATCCCAAATGTTGACCGGAAACAGGACTGCGTTGTCTGGACCATCGCCTCAGAGGCATTCTGGTGTAAAGGTGGTCAGAATGAGCGCATGGCCACTACGCACCTTTTAGAGAGTCTTTCACCCCCCAGAATAGATGTTAGTCAGTGATCACTCTAACAGTAATATGTACAGCGCTTGTATAAATTTTTTTTTTTTTTTTTTTTTTATAGGTGCCAAGTCCCCTATACCATCTTACAGCTCATTTAAAATCCATTTGAAGGAGGAAGGGCAGACTCCCTTTAACTCCTAAAGGCTGCGGTCTTACAGCCAGGGAAGGAAGGCGGACAAGTCTGGTGATCGGTGGAGATCCCAACCATCAGAGCCACTCCGATCTGATTGTTGTCTCCTATATTTCCCAATAACTTACCGTACTACATACATAAGTAATATAAGGAGACTCACCCCAGTACAATGAGCTCCCCATACTTCACAGGTGCTTTAGCAGGGTGGTTTTCTTGATCAGGAGAAAACATGAGAGTGGCTGTTACTTATACTCCAGTATTATCAAGAGGTTTGGTGCACTTTTTTCATTATTTAGTCTGCAAGGAAATAAAAAGAAAAATGTTAAGTACACATTTATTAACCATGTAGCCGCTCCATATAAATTACTGCATATAAAACACAAAGCGTCTAAAGACAAAACATACAGGGCATCGGACATAGCCAAATAAGACTAAAATATTAATGGGCACGTGTCATCAGAAAATGACATGGTTAAAAAAAAAAATAAAAAAAATGAAAAGATATATATTTTATGCGTGGAATAAAAAGTTTATTTATATTTTGTATATATCACACAATCCTCCAATATTATGTACAAAAATGAACACAGCACTCCCAAAATAGAAAATGTGAAAAATTTAATAGCCTATAGTGACAGCAATGTTTCTGTCCAATTTAGGACCCCTCAAGAAGCTTTAGAAAGGTTGGCGTCACTATGGGCTATTAAAGTTTTCAAATTTTCTATTATTGAAGTGCTGCCTACATTTTTCACATGTAATATATAGATATACAGTGAAGGAAATTATTATTAGATCCTTTGCTGATTTTGTAAGTTTGCCCACTGACAAAGACATGAATAGTATACAATTTTAAGAGTAGGTTAATTTTAACATTGAGAGATAGAATATCAAAAATAAAATCCAGAAAATCACATTGTATAAATTATATAAATTTGCATTTTGCAGGGAGAAATAAGTATTTGATCCCCTACCAATCACTAAGAGTTCTGGCTCCTACAGACCAGTTAGTCACTCCTAATCAACACGTTAGGCTACTCTCACACTTACGTTAGGAGGCGCAGCGTACGCTCGGCGTGAAGCTCTGCCCCCTGCCGCGCCTCCTCCGCCTATGGGCACATGACGCTGCATGCGACCTGCCTACCCTATTTTTAGCATTGGGTATGCAGGCTGTGCGCAGGTATGCTTTTGCCGGCGCATGTGTCCCTCTGACGATGCGCCGGCCACACCAAAATGCAACACGTTGCCTTTGGCGCAGGTCGGCGCACCGTCAAAAGGATGCATGGGCCGCAAACGCATACCAGCGCACGGCCTGCATACTCAATGCTAAAGATAGGGTGCGCAGGTCGCATGCAGCGTCATGCGCCCATAGGCAGAGCAGCCTGGATGAGGCGTGGCAGTGGGCGGAGCTTCACGCCGAGCAGACGCTGCGCCTCCTAACGTAAGTGTGAAAGTAGCCTTAGCTGTATTAAAGACAGCTGTCTTACATAGTTACTTTTTTAAAAAGACTCCTGTCCACAGACTCAGTCAGACTCTAAGCTCTACAACATGGGCAAGACCAAAGAGCTGTATAAGGACATCAGGGACAAGATCACAGACCTGAACAAAGCTGGAATGGGCTACAAAACCATAAGAAAGATGCTGGGTGAGAAGGAGACAACTGTTGTTGCAATAGTAAGAAAATGGAAGAAATACAAAATGACTGTCAATCGACATCGATATGAGGCACCATGCAAAATCTCACCTCGTGGGGTATCCTGGATTATGAGGAAGGTGAGAGATCAGCTTAAAACTACACAGGGGGAACTTGTTAATGATCTCAAGGCAGCTTGCACCACAGTCACCAAGAAAACCATTGCTAACACATTACGCCGGAAAGGTTTTAAATCCCGCAATGCCCGCAAGGTCCCCCTGCTCCAGAAGGCACATGTGCAGGCCCGTCTGAAGTTTGCTAATGAACACCTGGATGATACTGTGAGTGATTGGGAGAAGGTGCTGTGGTCAGATGAGCCAAAAATTGAGCTCTTTGGCATTAACTCAACTTACCGTGTTTGGAGGAAGAGAAATGCTCTCTATGACCCAAAGAACACCATCCCCACTGTCAAGCATGGAGGTGGAAACATTATGTTTTGGGGGTGTTTCTCTGATAAGGGCACAGGACTACTACACCGCATCAATGGGAGAATGGATGAAGCCATGTACCGTAAAATCATAAATAGACTCATAGAATCGTAGAGTTGGAAGGGACCTCCTGGGCCATCTGGTCCAACCCCCTGCTCAAAGCAGGATTCGCTAAATAATCCCAGTCAGATGTCTGTCCAGCCTCTGTTTGAAGACTTCCATTGAAGGAGAACTCACCACTTCTCATGGCAGCCTGTTCCACTCATTGATCACTCTGTCAAAAAGTTTTTCCTAATTTCTAATCTGTGTCTCCTCCCATTCAGTTTCATCCCATTGCTTCTAGTCTTTCCTTGTGCAAATGAGAATAAAGATGATCCTTCTACAATGTGACAGCCCTTTAGATATTTGTAGACAGCTATTAAGTCTCCTCTCAGTCTTTTTTGCAAACTAAACATTCCCAAATCCTGCAACCTTGCCTCATAAGACAGGGTTTGCAGACCGGTCACCATTCTGGTCGCTCTTTTCTGAACTTGCTCCAGTTTGTTGATGTCTTTTTTAAAATTTGGTGCCCAAAACTGGACACAATATTCCAGATGAGGTCTGACCAAAGAGGAGTAGAGGGAAATAATGACTTCACGTGATCTAGACTGTATGCTTCTGTTAATACATCCTAGAATTGCATTTGCCTTTTTTGCTGCTGCATCACACTGTTGACTCATATTCAGTCTGTGATCTATTAGTATACCAGTCTTTCACATGTGCTGTCACTTAGCCCTATTCCTCCCATTCTGTATATGCTTTATTCATTTTTATTGCCCAGATGTAGTACTTTGCATTTTTCCCTGTTAAAAACCATTCTGTTAAACTGGAGCAGTGGGCAGCAACTATTTATATCTTTTTGAATAATCTCTCTCTCTCTTCTCTAGTATTAGCTATCCCTCCAAGCTTTGTGTCATCAGCAAATTTAATCAGTTTACCCTCAATTCCTTCATCTAAATCGTTGATAAAGATGTTGAACAATACAGGGCCCAGGACAGAGCCCTGTGGTACCCCACTTGAGACATTCTTCCAACTGGATGTGCAGCCATTTACGACCACTCTTTGGGTCCGATCACTAAGCCAGTTATGAATCCACCTAACAGTTGCCTTGTCCATTCCATACTTAGTCATTTTTCAGTAAGGATTGTATGAGATACTTTGTCAAATGCTTTGCTGAAGTCAAGATATAGTATATCTACAGCATTTCCTTGATCCACCCAATCAGTGATTCCATCATAGAAGGAAATTAAGTTAGTCTGACATGACTTATTAGTTACAAACCCATGCTGACTCTGTTTAATCACTTCATTCTTATCCAGGTACTGACATACATATTGTTTAATAATTTGTTCAAAGATCTTTCCTGGTATAGAAGTCAGACTCACCGGCCTATAGTTGCCTGGGTCCACCTTCTTCCCCTTTTTGAAGATAGGAACAACATTTGCTCTTCTCCAGTCTTCTGGGACTTCTCCTGTTCTCCAAGAATTTTCAAAGATTATGGAGAGGGGTTCAAAAATTTCTTCTGCTATCTCCTTCAGTACTCTGGGGTGTAATTCATCTGGACCTGGAGACTTGAATTCATTTAGGTTAGCTAAGCGTTTCCTCACTATCTGGTTATAGATATCCTGGATTCTTCTATTCCCTTAATAGGACAGTGAAGAACAGTTAATGTTACATTTCCTTTCTGAGAGAAAACAGATGCAAAATAGGAATTTAAAAGTTCGGCCTTCTCAACATCCTGTCATACCATTTCATCATTTTCATCCTGTAAAAATCCTATAGCATCTTTGACTTTTCTTTTACTTTTGATATATCCCCAAAATCCTTTATTATTGCTTTTGACATCTCTTGCAAGCCTCAATTCATTGTCAGCTTCAGCTAATCTGATTTGTGCCCTGCAGGTTCTGCAGACAGCATTATATTCTTCTTTAGATATGCTTCCCTCTTTCCATTTTAGAAACATTTTTTTCTTCCTTTTTAGCATGTGCTTAAGTTCTGTGTTCATCCATCCTGGCTTCCTTAAATGCTTCCTATTCTTCCCTCTTTTCGGAATTGTTAATTGTGCTTTGAGAATTTCATTTTTCAAGATTTCCCATCCTTCCTGGACATTTTTGTCTTTAAGGATATGCAGCCATTGGATCCCTCCAATTCTCTTTCTGAATCCCTTAAAATCTGCCTTTCTGAAATCTAACCTTGACGTCTCAGTCTTCACAGGTCTTCCTCCTCTAGTTATCCAAAATTCTAAAATAGCATGGTCGCTACCTCCTAGGGTCCCAGCCACTTTTACCTCCTCAACCATTTCCTCCCTGTTTAGAAGGATTAGATCCAAGGTAGCAGTTCCCCTTGTTTTCTTCCCTAACTTTTGGAAGATAAAGTTGGCAGCAAGAGAGGATAAGAATTTCCTTGACCTGTTAGTTTTGCCTGAGAAAGATTCCCAACAAATGTCTGGATAGTTGAAATCTCCCATGACAACTATGTCATTTTTTTGGAGAACTTGGCCATTTGATGCATAAAGTTAAAAGCACTCCTTCTGTATGTGTTCCACAAAGGACACTTATAAAACAGGTGCTTAAAGGGGGTATTCCCATCTCCAAGATCCTTTCCCAGTATGTAGTAGGTGTAATAACATTAGCAAATACCTTCAATTAGAAATGTGGTATAGTTTTTCTGATTAGCTATGTCCTCATGTTCAGGCATTGCAGGATCTTAGGGATCCATGGTTAGGACCACTGATATAGTTACAATTAGTTAGCTAGTTGATAGTGGTAGTAACCATGGATTCCTAAAGTCCTGCAAATTAGGAAAGACATAGCAATTCAGAAAAACTATACATTTATAATTTGCTAACATTATGACACCTACTACATATTGGGATAGGATCTTGGAGACGGGAATACCCCTTTAAGTGCTAGAATATGTAAATTCGAGGGGAAAAGAAAAAAA
Organism: Dendrobates tinctorius; assembly: GCF_039654945.1. NCBI lineage: Eukaryota > Metazoa > Chordata > Amphibia > Anura > Dendrobatidae > Dendrobates > Dendrobates tinctorius. The sequence continues at coordinate 368,917 of NW_027361870.1, forward strand.
ATTTAGGGACCAACTATAATGACTTGGGTCCATGTAAGAGATCAGACCAGATCTCACATCACATGCAGAATGACAGAGAAACTTGTTCTAGGCAGTGCTTAAATAAAAGGGCGCTTATGTAATGGGCGATTTGTGGGTTATGGTTACTGTGCCTTTAAATAAAGGTACAGAACCAACATAATTGAGGAGTTTAGCTGTTATTTCATTAAATCCATGGCAGATGTAGTGAAATGACGGCCGGCCCGGATGTTCGGCCTGGGTGAGACGCATCTCATAGTAATGAAATATGAATTATACATGGAGGCATGAAGATTACATTCTGGATTGTGTCAGAGCTTAAATTAGTAACCTTGACAGTAACGGAGCCTGATGTGTCATCTTTAATCTCTGCAGACATCCTACAGACCCTGCACTCCAGTTTTCTCGCAATAGACATGTAAAATTCAGGTATCGCAGGTTGCATACCGCCAAAGGAAATAAAAAGCAGCGCAGGGACGAAGAGCGGAACCCATAACACAACGTATATAGTGTAGGTCTCGCTTTCCACATGGACCGTTTTGTTCTCCAGCGCTCCTGACCTTATCTAAACTATTCCTCAAAATATTTTAAAAAGGGCTGGTTATGAGGGGAAAGGAGAGGGGTTTCTCCGCTTCCACATCAGGCAGTGACACGTTATTCCGGGTATTTCCCAAAATGAAGAGCCCTCACCAAACATTGTGCAAGCAATGGCGACGGGAACATTGCTCATAATGTATACATCGTTATTACTACTAACCTCAGGTTACTGGGGAAGGCAGGACGACAATCGATGGGCAGAGCCATGGCTGCACTAAAGCCAGAGATTCTTATCACTGAGCTTCTTATACGGTCATTGCCCCCGATGTATAACATCCGGCCCACCACAGTGCTGTCTGCCTCTACATTGGTGACAGAATGGCTCATCCTAAAGCGCTCACCGATACCAGCGAGGTCCTGTAATAGGTGTGGAGGAGCAGAGAGCATAAAGGTCACCAACACTCCCCTGACTCCAAACTCCCCCTGGAATTGACCAGGACAAAAAAAATCCCTGTCTGGAGATTACTTTTTTTTTTCCTTCAGGCCTTTCTATGGCTGAGAAGCTGCATACAAGCCTTACATCACCAAGCACAATGCCAAGACCGGAGTGAGTGGTATAAAGCACGCCAACACTGGAGCACAGGAGTAAAGGCAACAAGTTCTATGGGGTGGCGACCTTAACTAACCGCACAGAGCCTGGATTTTATCCCCAAGAAACATTCTTTGGGATGATCTAGAACAGAGACCGTGAGCCTGGCTGGCTCCTCCAACATCAGCATCTGAACTTACAAATGCTGTTCTGGAAAAATAAGCAAAAACTGGTAAGTGGAAGCCGTTATAATTAGGAAGAAACTGACTCCATATTAATGCCTCTTGATATAGAAAGAGGTGAAAAGCTCCTGCGGGTGTAAATGTGGCAGAGTCCCAATACTTTTGTCCATATAGTGCATGAATATGGCATTATGGAGCTGTAGGGATGTGTGCTGCCATACCATGGTCAATTTATTGTTTTATTTGGAAGACACGCGCCCTTAAATGCAATGTTCTGGGTGTAATATCATGCATCACCCACTATATCATTTAGATGCACAGTCCAGCCTCGATGCTTCTCAGCAGGGTCTCCATTACAGCTTTGGAAATCATGGCATCCAGCGATGACTTTCTCCCTTCCCATTGTTGAAGACATGTCCATGGGGGAGGGGGGAGGTTGGACGTTCGGTACTTGCTGTCATCTTTGGAAGCCATCAATGTCACATATGCGATAGTTCACATATGTAATGACTCCTGTCCTGAGACCAACAGAATTTAAAGATGTAACCTTGACATTCGTCCTCATCTGCAACATGCAAACGGTTAATCAGAAAGGCAGAATAGCCCTGCATGGATCTGGCAAGGAAACTCTGGGCTCACATTTCCTCAGTGCGGTGTCAAACCAACTTCCAGAACATAGCAACTGTAACTACCGGCAGCAGCGACACGGGAGACATAAACTTAGTTGGTTGCAATAAATCAAGAGACGTCTGTGGCACAAAGAGCGATGGAGAAGTGGGAGTTATTGCACCATCATTACAGGCTCCCGTGAACCATGATTCAGACCTGACAATGCACCCCGGCTGCTTCATTACAAGCGACATGTTCGTAAAAACGGAGGATGTGATGTGTGGTTCAATTATATACCTGTGCCATTAATTCAGCATGGGAAGGAACATAAAGCTCTGGAGGACATTATCTGGGATATTATTGTACAAAGAGCTCGCCAACATCCCGACAGAGAAAAGGACCTGCCATTAACAGAAAGAGGCCACGCAGATATATCCGGTAGCAGCGCTGGTCAGCGACTGCTTAATAGCGGATTACAGCAGCTAGGACCAAGGACTCAAGTCACAAAGTTTTAGTTAGCATGTCTTGGATAATGTGTCTTTGGTGGGCTTTGGTGTCTCAGCTATAATATGGAGGCTAGTAAAGCAAAAACAGAACACTGCTGTGGCCCCTGAAGATGTGTATGTCTAAATGGCTCTTGTACATAAAGAGCACTTGTTCTGCCCACGATTTGACATGTATCCTACATTCTGCATCAGTTTCTCCCCTTGGCAGACTCGCTCTATTGTTTTCGTTTGACTCTGAGCTAGTGAGTTGACACTAACTGATCTGTCTCCTATACCCAGCACACACAGACAAGAGGGACTTCAGCTCTCCTATGACTATGTAACACATAACCTATTTGCAGGCACATGGTTTGGGACTAAGAAACCAAACCAGAAACTGAGTCATGTGACAAAGCCCTTTAAAGAGTCAATATTAACTTTTAAAGGTTGCTACTTCCAATAGGCGACTTTAAGGATCCGGTCTTCTTTCTCGCTCAAGAGGCTACTTGTATATTCAACCTCTTATGCCTACATGTCTCGTCAAGAAGGATTTTAGTTTTCCAATGCGTTTGAGGGGTTCAGCAGTATGTCATAAGTGGAGAAAGAAGAATATCTGACAAGATATTAGGATTCTTCTACGATTGATTTAAGCAGTGTGTTAAACATCAGTGGCCATTTAAGAGGTTATCTGGGAGTGTACACACATTGCCCTACTGACTCAAAACAAAGATTTTATGATCTCACACCGTTGGGGTGGCGCATCACTCAGGAGTTACATCCGCATACAGTTCGTCATCAGCCGATGAGTTCAAGTGACAGAAGAGCATGACATCACAGCAGCCGTGTGTCACAGCATAATGACAATATATTACACATGACCGATAGGTGCAGACCCCGGCGCTGGGATGTGCAGGTCTCTCGAGAACAGGACCAGCGGAGGGAGGGAGTGGAGGGGTGGCTGTGTATGGCGGACTCACTACATTCACTTACTCAGCTGTTTTAGGAACTACCATAGAAGTCAATGGTTAAAGCTATGAATATATAAGACCATCTTTCTATTCACTGCAACCAAAAGACTCCTCCAAGATGGCGCTGCCTGCGCAGTAGCAGTTATCAGTGATCGCCGATAGCTGCTACTGCGCAGGCGGCGCCATCTTGGTGGCAGGAATTTTTTTTTTCTCTCTAGCAAGATGGCGCTGCTGGCTAAGTAGCAGCTGTCGGATCACCAATAGCTGCTACTACGCAGGCATGGCCGGCAACATTTTCAAATGCGTTTTTTTTTTTTTAGGAACATCAGGAGAACAGCAAAGAATTTAATAAATAAAAATAAAGTACATATGAGATCAGACTGAAGGCAGAGCAGGTCCACCGCCTGCCCGTAGAAGGGTTTTTCTTCCCCTCCACCCCCAAGATATACAGTATATAATATTAATCATATAAAATAGGGGGCAAGTCAATGAGGGAAGCCATACACGAATACCTAATCAGAGCACCACATGAATTCCCCGAACATTTTGTCCTGGACGGTCAAGAGGTCTTCCCTTCTTCCACTTCAATAGCATTCCTTACTGATGCAAGGAGTTCCTCCATATCTTCAGATGAGAAATAATATTTCTTATTCTCCAGGCCAAGTCTGGGGTTGAGGTTAATTCACCCTTTTCCAGCACTTCTTCGGGGATAGACACACGATCTCCCTGAGAGTTTGAGTCTGAGTCTTCTAGACTAATTTTCCTCTTTATAGCCCCTGAAGTAGTTCAGGATGCAGACTGAGAAAAAGAGGGAAGATTCAATTTCTTGGCGAACCATCCCCTTAATTTCTTCCATTAAGAAAGGCAGTTCCTCTTTGACGACCTTGTCCGTGCATTCCTGCCATAGTGGTTTCCTATGGGAGGATGAAAGCTTCCTAGCACAACTTGCACATTTACAGCTTGCCACTTTAACTTTACTTTTTGGTGCAGAATCCTTGTTCCCCTGAACGAGAGGGGAGAAGGAAGAAGATTAGGCTAAAGAAATACAATCTGCACCAAAAAGAAATACCTACCATTGCCAGGAAACTTACTGGGACTGGGTTAGCATTGGGCTAACAAACCCTCAAGAAGCCCAATGGATAGGTTCTACAACTTAGGGTGTCTTCTGTCCAGGGCATTTATATCCGAGTGACCGGACCCAGCGCGACCTCATCCCACCGGTGATACTCCTCCCTCTGGTCTGAATGTGAAAACAAGGGAGGATCCCTTGCACTCGCCAGCAGAGAGACTGTCCGTTGAGTCCCCTCCATGAGATCTGGCTGCAACGCTGAATGAAGACAATCACCCCGAAACGCACGTGACGGAGGAGGGAGCAGTAAGGCTGGGGGAGTTCAGGGAGGCCCCCAGCCATTCCACTATGTCCAAAGGCGCAGGACGTATGGCACAGTCTTGTGCCTGAAGGAGACAGGAGCAGCAAGCGAGGATGAAAGTGCAGCGAGTGTTCTCCGCTGTCCGGCTCGAATTCCAGGTATACAGGAGGCTCTGCCACCGGCCACAGAGCACATCAGGAGGACCTCTTTATGCCCCATAGGGACAGGAAAACCACTAGAGAGAGGATGTGCTTCCTGTCCCCCATTAGGGTGGGTAGTGATCCTCCTATGGTGCGGTTATGGAGGGTGACTAGAGAAAAAGCATATTCAAGCCAAATGCCAACGCAATACAATATATTGCTTTTTCATATATCGAGTGCAAGCGACTTAGAATCCAGGTGTAGGGCGCATCTACAGCTCTTTCTGAATAATGATGTTCGTGAATAATGAAGCCCCAGATGTGCCGGATTCTGCACAACCTTACACAATGCTCTGATTAAGTCTAGTCCACAATGCACAGTAAAGCCTCTATATTGAAGCCAATAGCTGGCACTTATAAAAAGGCGGCATTTGTTAGGTTTTACCCATCGTAACGGCAGTGAAGACCAACTAAGGTAAGAGACGCTGCAGTCATTCCTAGAAGGTAAACTCATTAGTTCTGGAAGACACACAGAGCTCGCTGCTTTCCAGCAGGAGTTACGGCTCTACGCAGAAGCTCACAGAGGCAGCACTGTGTATGGACGTCTGCACCTGATCCTTTATTAAGCCAACATATACACAAGCCCTGCTCTCAATATTCATGTGTGGTAACATCCAGGTCTTCAAGGGTCACTAAAGTCCAAAAATAAACAAAAACTACCAACAGTCGCCTTAATAGCATCCTCCACTGTACAATACAATCTCTGCAGTGTATGAAAATCATTGACTATGTGTCCCGTTACACAGACGCACCAGCGATCCCGACAACGATACGACCTGGCAAGGATCGCTGGTGCATCGCTACATGGTCGCTAGTGAGCTATCAAACAGGCAGATCTACTCAATGACGCAGCAACAATACGGCGATCCGTGTAAAGACCTCGGCGGTCGTTGGGACCTTGTCACACAGCAGCTATTCTGACGACTCAGACCTCGATAGGCGTGCTTCAATGAGTTAGATCGTTGTTGTTGTTATGGTGTCAAACACAGCGATGCATGCTGGCCAGCGGGACACCAACAATCAAAAAATGGCCTAGGACATTGAGCACGATCAGCGAGATCGCAGCGGGGTATGGTCGCAGCTGTGTGTCACACGTAGCGAGATCGGTGGCGAGGTCACTGTTGTGTCACAAAACCTGTGACGTTTCAGCGATCTTGCTAACAATCTCGCTATATGTGAAGTACCCCTATGTAAAAGAGGTTGATTCAATGCTTTGTCTGCAATGGGGACCAGCAGAGTCATTATCTGAGACTGACTCCTTCAGACAGTGATTACCTGGGAAAGATGGGCTCCAGATAAGTTTATCTGTAAGAGCCCCGTCACACAAAGCGATCTCGTTAGCGAGATCGCTGCTGAGTCACAAGTTTTGTGACACAACAGCGATCTCACCAGCGAGATCGCGGTGTGTGACAGCGATCAGCGACCGGCCCCCCTGCCGGTATCGCTGACCGCTCTTGGAAAGCCCTGGACATTTCTTTGATCGCTGGTCTCCCGCTGGCCAGCACGCATCGCTGCGTGTAACAGGCGGGAGACCAGCAATCAGCTGGTAACTAACGTACACATCAGGTATCTAAGGGACGTGCGTCACTTAGAAACCCGATGTGTACCTCAGTTACCAGCTCCCTGCATCAGCGCGCTGGTAACTAACGAACACAGCGACGCCGCGCACTCGGCGTCGCTGGTGCTGATCGCTGGTGAAGCTGCCGGTTTGACAGCTCACCAGCAATCATGTAGCAACTCACCAGCGATCCTGACACGTTGATATCGTTGTCGGGATCGCTGGTGAGTCGCTATGTGTGACGGGGCCCTTAGACATGTGGATCAGTGTTCGTTTAAAGGAAAGCTGACACTAGGTGCTTGCTACTCAATCTGAGAGTAGCATGATGTAGGGACAGAGACCCTGATTACACCGATGTGTCACTTACTGGGCTGCTTGCTGTAGTTTTCATTGATTTTTTTAATCAATCTAAGATTCTCTCTAGAGGACTAGTAAACCTGAAGCCAGGTAGTCCTCCAGATTTTTAAGCTCTGTATAACCCCGCCCCCAACACTGATTGGCAGAAAGCTGCCAATCAATAGTGTGGGTGGGGCTACAGAGCTCAGCATTCAGAGGACTGGTAGGTCTGCATCAGATAAAACAGGGATTTTATCAAGACTGCAACAAGCATCTCATTAAGCTATCTCTCTCTACAATCAGGATCTCTGTCCCTACATCATGCTGCGCTCAGATAGGGTTAACACAAACCTGATAACAGATTCGTTTTAAACACACCTTACCTAGACTGATGCAAATTGCATGGGGACAGTCAATGTGCTCATTCAGTCTACAGTTTGCCTATTGTTTGCACGGGGAGGTGTATGGCAAACAACGCTCATTATAGAATCAACATAAATGGCCTATTCTGAATGAGCAGTTAGCTTGTTTGTCAGCATGTTTACATACACCAATGAGCATCCACGTTCTTATGACAAATTATAGGCTGGTAAAAAGGGGCCTTAAAACTATGAAAATGAGGACCACCATAAATATGAGGAATACAATTCCTAAAGTTAAAGTATATTTTTTTTTATATGAAACCAAATATATAATATTATACATATATATACACACACACACACACATTACACACTTATTTCACAAAAAAAAATGAATGTATTGTAACGTTTGTGTGCGTATTAATACATTCACCGTCCGCTGCGCACTCCTGTGTCCAGTGCCGGTCTTCTCCTCTTCTCAGCGACGTCACCGCTCTGCAGACTCTCCGGGTCACACTGCGCTCTGCAGTGACTTTTACAATGTAAGCATATGAAGTGGCAGAGCAAGACGCCATAGGTTTACACTGTAAAAGAGACTTCTGGCTCAAACAGAAGATAGAGTAAACCAGATAGTCGCAATTGCGGTGATGTCACTGAAGAGGAGCAGAACGGCACTGGACACGGGAGAGAGTGGAGGTAGGAGAGTATATTAACACACTCACACTACACGCATATATAAAGACACTTAATTAAAATATATATACACATATTATATATACACACACACACACACACACACGGGAGTGATTTTTTAAGATTATACCACATATTACTTTACAATAAAATCATACCACTTTGTAATCCGAAAACGGTCTTGGTAACAAAATATGGACTTAGAGGAATCTACATTTCATATTTTTTAGTAACTATAGCTACTACTGGTTCAAATACACACTACAGACAGCCATACATCTTATATAGCCATCAATCTAAAGTCTTATGCACACAATTGTGCCTGTTTTTGCATCTGCAAAAAAAAAAAAAAAAAAAAGTGTATGGATGGTTTCCGTGTGGCATCCAGTTGTAATGGACACCACAGACTTGAATGGCTGATCTGCTAACCCAGGACATGCACAGAGGTTACCTGACCAGACACCAGGCCAGGCATCCCTCCGACACACCAATACACACGAATGTTTGGGCCTGCCGAGTATGTGTTCTCAATGGGGAGAGGGGGATAAGCTGCTGCCAAGAACAGTTTATCTTCTCTAAGAAAGAAAGGATCGGACAAGAATTAAACATGTCTATCTCTTCTTTCCCACATCAACCATCAGGAAATAGGTAGGCCACCATACATGTTAGTTCTTCTAGGTAGTCTGTATTCTGCTCCTAGTACAGCCTGCAGAGGGTGGTGTGAAGGCCTAGAAGACATGGCACTTTCCGCAGGCACTCCCCGTTACCAAATTGAGGCACGTTCCTTTAGGACACCAGGAAAGTTCTAAGGCAGACACCACAAATCTATAGGCGCTCATTACATGACGGAGGCCGTGCTGTCTTTTTTGGCCACTATGGTAGTGGCAGACAGGGAAACAAAAAAAAAAAAAAAAAAAAAAAGTGTGTGCAATTTACATTTCTTGCTCTTACATATATCCGTAGCATGACATGTACAGTGCCATAAAAGAAAAAAAAAAAAAAACACAATACCTAAACCTCTATCAGTGTCGACAACTGCCATTACCCGCGCCATCAGCGACTAAAGGCCCCGTCACACTAAGCGACTCACCAGCGATCCCGACACCGATATCAAGGTGTCAGGATCGCTGGTAAGTCGCTATGTGATCGCTGGTGAGCTGTCACACAGACAGCTTCACCAGCGATCAGCACAGCGATGCCGAGCGCCCGGCATCGCTGGCCATCCTGTAAAAAATAGAATCAAAATAAAAAAATATAGTTATTCTCACCTTCCGACGTCCCGTTCAGCCATCCTGCCTCTCTCCACGCTCCGGTCCCAGTGATCCTTTGCACGAATGACCGCGAGATGTCACAGTCTCGCGGGATAACAAAGTCTCGCGGTCATTCGTGCAAAGGATCACTGGGACCGGAGCGTGGAGAGAGGCAGGATGGCTGAACGGGACATCGGAAGGTGAGAATAACTATATTTTTTATTTTATTATTTTTTACACCTGATCGCTGGTCTCCCGCCTGTCACACACAGCGATGCGTGCTGGCCAGCGGGAGACCAGCGACCAAAGAAATGTCCAGAGATTTCTTCCAGCGATCAGCGATACCGGCAGGGGGGCCGCTCGCTGATCGCTGTCACACATAGCGATCTCGCTGGTGAGATCGCTGTTACGTCACAAAAGTTGTGACTCAGCAGCGATCTCGCTACCGAGATTGCTTAGTGAGACGGGGCCTTAATGTAGAGCAAAGCACACAGCAGTAAGTAAAGAGCAGCAATCTGCGTGGCTGAATGCAACTTTATGTTCCCTGGTAGCAGCCACGTCAGGCTGACTGCAATGGTCGTCAGTTGGATCAGTGACAGGGAACCCTGACACGTGTGTGCTATAGCTGTATTATATGCCAGACTTTTACAAGTCCAGACATCCACTTTAACTGCACTCGTCAGTACATGAATAGCAAAAATGGAGCTTTTGTCTCTGAAAGACGAGAAAAAAAATTTAAGAGGGAATAAGAAATAATTACTAGGAAGGATAGGCCTGGAAGTGCTTCACACTGCAGGCGTTAACCAGTACGCAGCATCTGGGTTAATTTCACCACTGGATAAGTATCAGTAATGTATGATCCTGTGTGTAGTAACACACCAGTCGCAGTCTTCAGCTGTTCCCAGTGCCGCTCCAGTACTCTTCTGCAACAAGATGTGTTACTGGCTGGGTTACGTCAGTGTTTACTGTGAGGACTGGAAATCTGTTCTCAATGTAAGGCTAATTATATTCACTAAAGGGTTGAAACAAAAGCACAATAGGGTCTTATCCGGGTAAAATGTACAAATACTGCAAGTATTATACTCACTTTCTCAAAGAGAAAGTAAAGCCTGCATAGTAAGTCAGCCTGCTGCACGTCCAACGGTCCACAGCGGAACCGCACCACAGTTCAATAAGGAATAAATTCTTGGACTTTAAGTGCGCTGCCAGACAGATTCAATAACCACACAAGGTTAAAAAAGTTAACCCTTTAATCCCTACGCGTTTCGAAGCATAACGCTTCTTCTTCAGGGGTTGATACATCAACCCCTGAAGAAGCGTTATGCTTCGAAACGCGTAGGGATTAAAGGGTTAACTTTTTTAACCTTGTGTGGTTATTGAATCTGTCTGGCAGCGCACTTAAAGTCCAAGAATTTATTCCTTACTCAATGTAAGGCTAGAAGACTCATAACGACTTACATTAAAGAGAGATAAAAATCAGTGGCAATGACTTTCGACCAGTCAAAGTTGTGGTCACAAGATGGCGGAGAGATACTGGAGCGGTGCAGGAAACAGTAGAAGACTGCAACCAATAAGTATTTTACTACACACAGGGAATATTACTGATACCCATCTGATGGTGAAATAAATTCCGGAGTGGTACTTTAGTCTAACCACACAACTGACATATTCACAATAAGCATTACATCAGAAGAGGATTGTGCTGTTCTTGCAGCGAGCAGTGACGTGTCCACTTCTGAGTGACTATGTAATCCGGGATCATAATGATGTCAAAACGCAAAGAGAGGTTAAGAAGAAAGCTTCAGATATAGGAACACAGCAATGAGGAGTCTAAGCGAGTCCACACATTTATATAAAGTTGAACGAAATGGCCAGTTGAAATCATAACGGACAATCATCAGCTGGTTCAGTGGCACAAATGCCGACCTACATAAATGGTAATCATTCAAAACACAGCTAAAAAATTTGCAAAAAAAAAAAAAAATAATAATAATTGATGTAGTTTTTAATGTGTTTTGAGCCACTTAGAACCAATCATTCATCGGCCCATTTTCATCTTGTGTATTGGGACCATAAGACACTGATAATACTTTTTAACACTGACCATCCTTCAGACAGCTGCTAAAAATCTTCCATCTTGACACCTGCATACTTTCTGTCCTAGCAAGTCAGATGATGTGTAACATTAGCACCAGTTTGGTGACCATAGCAGTACCCAACTCTTTTCTATCTCACTGCAGAAATGACCTCATAGGGCCCAACTGGATCAGTTTTGTAATCAGGGACATGAGTCAGACATATGCGAACCAGGACTTATGTAAAAAAAAAAAAGGCAGCAGCAGAGCCTCTAATGTACCCCAATATATGACACCATCTTCTGTAAAACGTATCGCCCCCCTGTATGAAAGCTGAAGCGAACAGCTGACGCCCCGTCATGAAGACGCGCTGTCTTCCTCCACATTACGTTGCCGTATCTCAGATCGATGTGTGGGCTGCCAGGAACATTGAACATATTAATAAGATGGATATTTAAAGCAGCTGGCACCAGAACCAAAGAGATAAACCCACACGTAACAAGTAGAAGAATGCCCACATTACAAAGCGGGGCCCACATCACACACTTTCTGTCATTGTCCCACCACAGACAGAGCGAGCTGAACACGTGACGAAACCCATCTGATCTGTGTGTGCATGCCATCGTATAACCAGCTGACATCAGCTCGACCGCTACGGGAAACCAAAAAGGCACGAAGAAGAAACACCCCATTCGGATCTTAGGATATGAGGAATCAGATAGGCGGCTCTCCGACCTGTGAATGGGGTAAAGTGATAAATGTCTCTCCTGTTGTGGTGATGTGGACAAGCAGGACCCCATCTACCATTAGTGGAGAATTGGCTGTGTATGTACCAATTATGGAGGCCACCACGTGCTGCCTCTTCTCCAGTCATGCTCAGAAACAAAAATTGACCGATTAGCACCAATTCGCAATTGCTTTTCATCATATTTTTGGGCCAATCTAAGTCATCTGGCAAGGCAATGTTCTTGTCATATGTCACGTGTAATTTTTTCATAGTAGCCTTTTTATAGTTTAATAGCATTTTAGGAGCGTGTCCCCCTTGCTTAAATTCCAGAGTATTTGACCCAAAAAGGAACAGTATTAGACTTTCACTGGATGTGGATACAGCTCTCTATTCGGTGTGATTTCCGGCACAACAGGGTTTATTCTAGCAAATTTTGGGCTTTTCTGCTTTAGATTTGCAGGCTGAAAATCTGCAGTAGACAAAATCAAAAATCTCATACACGACAGCGATTACCTACGATACAGATTTTCAATCCATGGCATGCGAATTTATGCTTTTTCACTGCCGATTTCAGCTTTTGCAATGCTGAGCATGAAAGGAAATCCGTAACAGTTCTGCAATGAAATCAGCACGTGGAGATTCTGCTGTGTCTCTGTCCTGTGTGGACATACCTCAAACTGCATGGGTGAAAAAAAAAATGAAATGCAAAGGTGCCCCATTTAAAGCTTTCCGTGCAGACCTAGATGTAATACTATCTGGCTGCAGAAATTGTTACAGAAAAAGCAAAATGTAAGAATTTATGCTGGAGAGATTGATGAACACTTGGATTGAGGAACGCACTTCAGTAAATCCGACAAGTTCCTGGTTTAAGCACAATCTGACATGCGCAATAGTCTGGGATTTCCCCTATAGATGTGAGAGCGGCCGGACGTCACCGGGAGGAATGTAAACCTTTAGAAGAGACGCAGAGCTCAGCTCCAGATTATCTCCACTGCCTGAATTTACACCTTGGAAAAATCAGTGACAGGTGGCAAAATGTGGGAGGATCTCCGCAATGAAGCCATCTGTCCCCCCCACCGCAGAGACCATGCAGCTGTTTGCTGAACCCCTTTACAGGCTCCTAAGAGGAAACTCTGCCTGCAGATCTGCCCGGCAGGTAGTAATGACAGTGTACAACATGAAATACATGTGCAAGATATCAGCCAAGTCATTGTGCAGGCTGGAAATAAAAAACAAAACAAAAACAAGACAGTATAAATCATTGCTTTGTCCTTTTCTCTTGGTAAAAGGCCATCGCTCCAGGGAAAGCTGGGCGACAACCAATATGACCAGATCTCCCTGAGGAGGGTGGGCAAAGTATGAGGCAGTAGGTATAATTGTAATATTGACAAGTGTACCCCCATTTATACCCAGATCTGATCAATACTCATACTATACAATTATGGCAAGTGTCCGATATGTCGCCTCATCCGTCACGGACAACACTAGGGCCTCATGATAAAGGAAAACATATTTCCTAAGTCACAATCAGAAAAGACAGAACCCAGAAGAGCACCCAATTACACACTTTCCCACACTTCATTAACAATATGAGCACTCAGAGTGTTGGATGCACAGAAAGTCAGGGGGAGACAGACTTCACTTTCAGATGGTCAGCTCTCTCAAGCAGGCAGTGAAGACTCCGACAATTTCTACATGGACTTTATTGACATCTCGGTGAGCCTATGTGCGATGCCGGACCTGAGAAAACCTACAGAACTGGTAGGCGGATGCCTTCACTTACCTCTGTAAGCACTCAGAAAGGAAGTGAGCAGTACAATCCAGAGCGACGTGTGGCAGTCCTCCTGCTAGCCTGCTGGCACGCACAATGTCCTGATTGCCTGCTTTCTTTTACTTATGTGTTTGGCGAGGGTTCTGACTCAGACGGGTGGGTAGGCACTATGCAAAACAGGTAAACAGCATCCCGCAACCAATAAGACAGCCTGTGATCTGACTCATTGCTCGGGAGCTGCCACACATTCATCTGTGGCTTCAAAAGGAAGTGAAAGGATGGATGCACGACTTCGGCAGCAGCTCCTCGCACACACACACACCTCCTACATCGCACAGACAGCCGGCAGGGAGCACGAGGAACACAAGCCTGTCGCCGTCATGTGATACTCCTCGTCGTCATCGGGAGCAAGAATGTCCACAAAGGGGGGATTCATTTCATGTCTAAATCAGATAAACGACAAGTGGCTTGTATCCCAAACATTACAAATAATGGAGAGAGGATGGACATAGAAAAAGACAACATACAGCAGCTTGATTTTACGAATCCCTTCATCACTTAAAATTAGAGGTAATCGATGGCCTGCTCCCACTGTAATAAAGCTATGCTCACTGCTCTCTCCTACAGGTTGGAGGTGTAAACTGAGTATGGACCATAGGCCACTATTGACACTGCGGCCACTGTTATGAATGGGTCACCGAGGAAAAAAAACAAAAGCTAAGTCTCAGAAAACCAGAGAAGTTGGTAACTATGCAGACTGCAGATCCCTGATTCTAACCACACAACAAGCAGCAGTCGTGGAGCGTTCCTACGTTGGTCCTAGACGCCTTGTCACAACCGGAGAGCTACATAAGCCTAAAGCAGGAAGAGAGGAAAACTAACTGCCCCAGAGCAGACCCCAAAGGAAAGACAGCCCCACACATGTATTGACGGTGAAACAAGATGAAAACACAAAAACAGGCAGGAAAATAGGCTGAGCAAACGATGGGGCCCGACTAACTAGAAAGGACAGGAAAGGAAAGCCACTGTCTGCAATCTGCCAAAAACCCTACCAAAAATAATGTCCAACACAACTGATAGCAAAATTAACCCTGAAATCACTAGACTTCTCCCACTATATCAGCACTCTGAAATATTCTGAGACAGAGCAAAAAGAGGCCAATCAAATAAGGGACAAAAAAAAGGCAAATTGGCAAATACAGATAAATAAGAGTGGAAATTCAGCACAGCCCAGCCTGGCTGGCTGACCACACAAAAAAACTGAATTGACCAACAAGAGCAAGTGTGAACATTAGCAAAAACAAACTTAACTTGAGAAGACTGGAACAGAGCTGAGTCCAAGACCTGAGAAGCAGACTGAATCACCAGCAACAGGATAGGGCCGTCAGCTGTCTTATATCCAGTCTGATACTCCAGAGATCCAATCATTATTTTCCTCATCAGGTGGCAGATCACTACCAATTAAACCAACCTCACTACCTCCTGTCACCACCAGAGGGAGAACGGAAGGAGAACTCTCAACTGGTGGAGGAGAGAATGAGCTCATAACAGGCCACTATTCACACTGCGGCCACTATTCACACTGTACGGGAACACGAAATCTACCATGCTTTCCCAGAACAGTAAAAGAAATGTATACAGTGCGGTATGCCATTTTTCTTTTTACAGTAGAAGCCTATGGTCGATATCTCATCCAAAGCCTACATATTTGGACACAACACAACCTTTTCACAATCGGATATCCATCATTGTATACCTCTGACGTAGGCTAAAAGAAGGGATCGCTAGTGTCTAGTGCAGGGGTCCTCAAACTGCGGCCCGCGAAGGACTTTTACCCGGCCCCTGGCCAGGCTGACATTAACCGCACTGATTGGTTCACCACGGCAGTGAGGGCGGTGCAATCAGCGCTGCAGCCGTGATGAACCAATCAGCGCTGCAGCTCACAAACACTGCCACCCCCCCTGACACGCCCACTAAAGAACTAGAGTGCAAACTCGCGGGCGGGATGAGGCGCCGAGGAAAGGCGTTGTGAAGCCCTCAAGCAGAGACCACACAGACCACGTGATTGTCATCACGCCGGCTGCGCGGCCTAATGATGTCACGCCGCCTGTGCCGGAAGAAGACTGAGACGAGCGGGCGCCTCTTCAGAACAGTGGGGGACATAGGCGAGTACTGGTTTTTTGTTTTTTTTTAACTCCGGGTCCTATTGGGGACCTGTGCTGCAAAATGGGGATGTTTACCTGCCTACTAGGGAGATGTGCTACGTATTGGAGACCTGTTCCTGCCTATTGGAGACCTGTTCCTGCCTATTGGAGACCTGTTCCTGCCTATTGGGGACCTGTTCCTGCCTATTGGGGACCTGTTCCTGCCTATTGGGGACCTGTTCCTGCCTATTGGGGACCTGTTCCTGCCTATTGGGGACCTGTTCCTGCCTATTGGGGACCTGTTCCTGCCTATTGGGGACCTGTTCCTGCCTATTGGGGACCTGTTCCTGCCTATTGGGGACCTGTGCTACCTATTTGGGACCTGTGCTGCTTACTGGGGACATTTACCTGCCTTTTAGGGACCAATGCTGCCTCTTGGTGATTCGTGCACCACACTAGTCTGAGCCTGAGGTAAAAGTGGAGTTCCACCAATATGGGCACTGGTGAGGCTGCATTGATGGGCACTGATCAGGCTGCATTGCTGGGCAGTGCATCTGTATGGGCAATTTTATTGTTGGTATATTGTTTTTGTAGCGCTGTATATATGTTGGTATTTTACTAATAGCAATTTTGAATCCATAGGAAACAATGATATCAAGAAAGAGAAAAAATTGACTCGAAGTGTAGGATATTCGAAGAACCCAAAAGAATCAGTAAGTTTGATGATTTAACTTTACTTCTTCATTTTTAATATTGTATTTGTTCCTATTTTGTTTTATGATTTCTAAATAAGATATGTGCAGTGTGCATATGAATTTGGTGCTAATTTTTTTAAAACTATATTCCGGCCCACCAATGGTCCAAGAGACCGTGATCTGGCCCCCTGTTTAAAAAGTTTGAGGACCCCTGGTCTAGTGTGTGACAATGCCTTGGAGCCCTGGCCACATAATAAATTAAAGGATCAATTTTAACCCCTTCACCCCCAAGGGTGGTTTGCACGTTCATGACCGGGCCAATTTTTACAATTCTGACCACTGTACCTTTATGAGGTCGTAACTCTGAAACGCTTCCATGGATCCCGGTGATTGACATTGTTTTCTCGTGACATATTGTACTTCATGTTAGTGGTAAAATTTCATTCAAATAACTTGTGTTTATTTGTGAAAAAAACGGAAATTTGGCAAAAATTTTGAAAATTTCGCAATTTTCCAACTTTGAATTTTTATGCCCTTAAATCACAGAGATACGGCACACAAAAAACTTGATAACTAACATTTCCCACATGTTTACTTTACATCAGCACAATTTTAGAACCAAAATTTTTTTTTGTTAGGAAGTTATAAGGGTTAAAAGTTGACCAGCGATTTCTCATTTTTACAACACCATTTTATTTTTAGGACCACATCACATTTGAAGCCACTTTGAGGGGTCTATATGATAGAAAATACCCAAAAGTGACACCATTCTAAAAACTGAACCCCTTAAGGTGCTCAAAACCACATTCAAGAAGTTTATTAACCCATTAGGTGCGTCACAGGAATTTTTTTGAATATTTAAAAAAAAAAAATGAACATCTAACTTTTTTTTTCCACAAAAAAAATACTTCAGGTTCAATTTTTTTTATTTTACCAAGGGTAACAGGAGAAATTGGACTGCAAAAGTTATTGTGCAATTTGTCCTGAGTACGCTGATACCTGATTTGTGGGGGGGGAACGACCGTTTCGGGGCATGACAGAGCTCAGCATGGAAGGAGCGCCGTTTGACTTTTTCAATGCAAAATTGGCTGGAATTCAGATCGGACGCCATGTCACGTTTGGAGAGTCCCTGATGTACCTAAACAGTGGAAACCCCCTACAAGTGACCCCATTTTGGAAACTAGACCCCCCAAGGAACTTATCTAGATATGTGGTGAGAACTTTGAACCCACAAGGGCTTTACAGAAGTTTATAACGTACAGCGGTACAATTAAAAAATCATATTTTTTCCATAAAAATGATCTTTTCACCCTCAATTCTTATTTTTCCAAGGGTAACAGCACCCTAAAAGTTATTGTGCAATTTGTCCTGAGTACGCTGATACCCCACTTGTTGGGGTAAACCACTATTTGGGCGCATGGCAGAGCTCGGAAGGGAAGCAGCGCCATTTGACGTTTTTGGCTGGAATTGAGATCGGACACCATGTCGCGATTGGAAAACCCCTGATGTACCTGAACAGTGGAAACCCCCCACAAATGACACCATTTTGTAAACTAGACCCCCCAAGGAACTTATCTAGATGTGTGGTGAGCACTTTGAACCCCCCAGTGCTTCACAGAAGTTTATAATGCCCGGGCGTGAAAATAAAAAATTCGTATTTTTTCCACAAACATGATCTTTTAGTCACCATTTTTTTATTTTCCCAAAAGTTGTTGTCCAATTTGTCCTGAGTATGCCAATACCCCATATGTGGGAGAAAACTACTGTATGGGCACACGTCGGGGCTCGGAAGGGAAGTAGTGACGTTTTGGAATGCAGACATTGATGGAATGGTCTGCGGGTGTCATGTTGCCTTTGGAGAGCCCCTAATGTACCTAAACAGTGGAAACCCCCCCAAAAAATGACCCCATTTTTAAAACTAGACCCCCTAAGGAACTTATCTAGATGCGAGGTGACCACTTTGAACCCCCAAGGGCTTCACAGAAGTTTATAATGCCAGGGCATGAAAATAAAAAAAATCGTATTTTTTCCACAAACATGATCAATTAGTCCCCAATTTTTTCATTTTCCCAAGGGTAACAGGAGAAATTGGACCCCAAAAGTTGTTGTCCAATTTGTCATGAGTACGCTGACACCCAATATGTGGGAGAAAACTACTGTATGGACACATGTCGGGGCTCGGAAGGGAAGCAGTGACGTTTTGGAATGCAGACTTTGATGGAATGGTCTGCGGGTGTCATGTGCGTTTGGAGAGCCCCTGATGTACCTAAACTATTGAAACTCCCCACAAGTGACCCCATTTTGGACACTAGACCCCCCACGGAACTTATCTAGATGTGTGGAGAGCACTTTGAACCCCCAAGTGCTTCACAGAAGTTTATAACGCTCGGACGTGAAAATAAAAAAATCATTTTTTTCCACAAAAATGATATTTTTGCCCCCAATTTTTATTTTCCTAAGGGTAACAGGAGAAATTGGACCCCAAAAATTGTTTTGCAATTTGTCCTGAGTAGGCTGATACCCTACATGTGGGGGTAAAACACTATTTGGGCGCATGGCATAGCTTGGAAGGGAAGGAGCACCATTTGACTTTTTCAACTCAGAATTGGCTGGAATTGAGATCAGACGCAATGTTGCGTTTGGAGAGCACCTGATGTGCCCAAACAGTGGAAACCCCCAATTCTAACTCCAACCCAAACCCCAACACACCCCTAACCCTAATCTCAGCCCTAACCCTAACGGAAAAACGGAAATACATTTTTTTTATTTTTCCCTAACTAAGGGGGTGATAACGGGGGGTTTGATTTACTATTTATGGCGGTTTTTATGTTTGGCAGCTGTCGCACGCTAAAAGACGCTTTTTATTGTAAAAATAGTTTTTGAATCACCACATATTGAGAGCTATAATTTTTCCATATTTTGACCCACCGAGTCATGTGAGGTCTTATTTTTTGCGGGACGAGTTGACGTTTTTATTGGTACCATTTTCGGGCACGTGACATTTTTTGATCGCTTTTTATTCCGAATTTTGGGACGCAGAATGAACAAAAACCAGCGTTTCATGAATTTCTTTTGGGGGAGTGCGTTTACACCGTTCCGCGTGTGGTAAAATTGATAAAGCGGTTTTATTCTTCGGGTCAGTACGGTTACAGCGATACCTCATTTTGGTCTTTTTTTATGTTTTGTCGGTTTTATGCAATGAAAACTTTTATATAAAAAAATAATTATTTTTGCATCGCTTTATTCTGCGAGCTATAACTTTATTTTTTCGCTGATGATGCTGTGTGGCGGCTCGTTTTTTTGCGGGACAAGATGACGTTTTCAGCGGTACCATGGATATTTATATGCGTCTTTTTGATCGCGCGTTATTACACTTTGTTTGGCGGTATGATAATAAATTATTATTTGCTTCGTTTTTTATTTTTTAAGGGGTTCGCTAAAGGGGTTAACTAATGGGACAGTTTTATAGGGCGGGTCGTTACGGACGCGGCGATACCTGTGTACTTTTATTGTTTTTTTTTATTTCCAAAAAATGGATTTATTTGGGGGAATATTTTTTTTTTTTTTCTAATTTATTTGGCGATTTTTTTTAAATTATTTTAACACTTTTTTTTAATTTTTTTTTTAACTTTATTAAATAGTCCCAGGTGGGACATCACTGTCCTGTGACAGATCGCTGATCTGTCACATCACAGATCACTGTGACAGATCAGCAATCTGTCACAGGCATTGAAGAAGGCTTCCTCTTGCCTGCGCTTTGCAGGCACTGAGGAAGCCAGCTTCCTGCAGGCCCCCGTCGCCATCTTGGATTCGGGGGCCTGCAGGAAAGGAGCCCCCCCGCAGCAGCGCTGCACATTGCGCTGCCGTGGGGGGCTCAGGGAAGCACGGAGGGAGCCCCCTCCCTGCCGATGCTTCCCTTTAACCCCCGGTACACCGCGATCGTGTTTGATCGCGGTGTGCAAGGGGTTAACGTGTCGGGGGCGGTCCATGACTTGGTTGCGCCGTTTGCCCAAATGCTCATCAATCCTGCAAACAAAAAGCTGGGCAGATCGATGTTTCCGGCCAGTGTCAGAGCAGTCTTTTTGCTATAGGGCTTGCATATTTAGTTTACCAGAGGAGCACTGCATGGCCTGCTAGCCTCCTTACCCTTGCAGGTCACTCTCCACAAGGAGAAATTTTACCCCTTTAATCCCCTGTCAGAGGCCTCTCATACAGCCAAATCAGATCCCATGCTTTGCACTGATGAGGGGCTACACCCTGAAACACTGTCTGCAAATTGAGATCCTGATTTGGCTTTTATTCCAAGTCATGTGGCAAAGTCCGTTAAAGCAGGGTTCCCCAACCGCCGGCCCGCAGCCCAGCACCGGGCTGCTGCAGTGCCCTTGCCGGTCCGTGGACACAAGGGGAGCCAGGGGTGGTGCAGCAGCTGATTCTCCTAGCCGTGGTCAGTGGCGTAGCGGGGGCGGGGCGCAGCAATTCCTAGATTGCCCTCATGTGTAGCGGCGGTCAGGGAGCGATCCAAGCAACTCTGCTGCCCGCAAGAGGGAATAGCAGGAGCAGAGCTGCAAGGACCCGTCCAGCTTCCTGCCAGCCGCCCGCGCTTCCTGTCTCTGACTGACACAGAGAGGAGCGCGCCGCTGAATGACGTCATCATTCAGCGGCCGCTGCTGTGTCAGAGCGAGGAAGCGCGGGCAATGCTGCGGACAGGTGAGAGGTGGTGTCTGTGTGTATATTATATATATATATATATATATAATATAAAATATATATGTGTGTGTGTGTGTGTGTTTGTGTGTGTTTGTCGGGTTTGTCTGTGTAAGTTAGTCTGGCCCTGGAGGAGATGGGGACATGAGGAGAAGACCGTGATGGGGAGAGAAGGCCATGATGCCTGGGGTGATGGGAGAAGGCCATGATGGAGGTGATGGAGAGAAGGCATTGATGGGGTTATGGAGAAGGCAATAATGGGGAGAAGGGAGTGATGGGGTGAAGGCAATGATGGGGGATGGAGCAGGCAAGGATGGGGGTGATGGAGCACTCATTCAAAACCTATGGTGAGTTGAGTCACATTATAAATGTTATAATTAAATGATAAGTATGCACTGCTACACTACAACTGCGTCCATAGCCCCGCCCCCTTATGACCAAAGCCCCGCCACACCTCCATCCCCGCCCTGCCGGGCCATGGAAGAATGGTCTTGCTTGAAACCGGTCCCTGGTGCAAAAAAGGTTGGGGACCACTGCGTTAAAGGGTCGATATTGACTTTTAGGATTGCTGCTTCCAATATGTAACACTAGAGTTCAGTCCTCTTCCTCTCTGAAGAGGTAATTTGCATATTTTATTTTCCATAGGGGCATGCATGCATGGCCTATAAGTCTCCTTAGCCTGGCATGTCACTCTCCACAAGGAGAAATGCTACCCCTTAGACCAATGCTATAGAGCTTGAAGGGCAAAGTGCTGTACTCCTGATCTAAGCTAGTAAATAGAATTAAAAACCCCTCCATTCGTGAGAACAGAGAAGATTTTAAATAAAAGTTGGTTTGCAAAGTTACTTATTTATACAAGCACTTTACAATGTTACCCATGTGCAATGATGAGAAAATCCCTTTAAATGGTTGTTCGCATCTTAAACATATATGGCATACCCAAAAGAAACGCTTTAAATGTCTGATAAGTGAGGGTCCCTCATCTCTTTGGAAAATATATCTGGTAGCTAATATGAACTAAGGGGAGGCCACTCGTGCTCCACCGATTTTGGAAATTCCAGAGTGGATAGAGAGCTGAACGCGAGACGGTGACTGGCGGACCCCATTCTAGTGTATATTTTTTCATTAATGGAAAAAGACTTTTAATGGATTGTTATTGGATGTTACATAAATTTAAGCATCTGGCTCTTTAAAATGTCTGCACCCCCCCACACACACACCAAGGGCTTTTATTGCCAAAGGAAAACCCATGTACAGTACTGTTTTGCAAGGAATAAGCCGCTCTGACCCTAGAACAAATCTGTACATGGATTTGGAGAGCAGCCGTGTACACAAACCAAGACAAATCATGCTAAGAATGCCTGCCTAATCCTCAGATGTGAACAATCGATCTGAGAAGGGGGCAGCTTTCTGATTCGTTGACCTAGTTACTGAGCCACACTGGTCTGAACGGGACATGAAACCCGAGCGCAGACACATTTATTTTGGAAGACACCGACCCAACAGGAAGCGGGAGATCGTCTTGTGTTAAACTAGAGGAAGTCAAGAAAGAACTCCACAGACAGGAACTGCAAATCCTGGAGAAAGAAACAGTCTGCGATTTTCGGTTTGTTTTAAGGGACACTCCTATATAAAAAAAAAAAAAAAAAACACACACAACACTTTTCCATTGGATGGCTCCCTTTGTAGTTCTTGCTTAAGACGCCGATCTAGTACTTTGGCTTACAGGAACGCTCAAAGAAAACACAAGGCTTAAAACTATAAGGGGAGCTACTCCCGCCTCTCCCGGTATGTGTGCCTACATGGTTGCTTGTCAATCAACGACCCAAGGGATGGGAGGAGGAGGGGAGGATGCACTACCCTTACATGCGATATTTATAAGGCACGTCCCACCACTCAGGACAGCTTTACTGTGTGTATGCATGGGAATCAATCACAATGATTGTCGCGCTTTATAAGGGGGACACAGAGGTGCCAATATTACCACGACTAGTCTGCCTGTCACCCGGTGCCCTTGCCTTATTTAAAATAAAAGAGGAGTTCATGATCAATCCGTTTAATTTTGTTAACCAGCAATTTTTTCTTTGTCTTAGGCTATTTTCACATTTGCGCTTTATAGCGCTGCGATGGCCTGCGCACGGCCGCCGCTAAGCCCCGCCCCATCCGGTCATCGCCGCCTACTAGCGCACATGGGCGCTTGCGATCTGCGCACCCTATCTTTAGCATAGGGTGCGCAGATCGTGCGCTAGCAGGATTTTGTCGTGCGCTGCGCACTTTTGAAGGTGCGCCCGTGTGCGCCGAACGCAGCATGTTGCATTTCAGCGCACACGGCGCACCTTCAAAAGTGCGCAGCGCACAGCAAAACCCTGCTAGCGCACGATCTGCGCAAGCGCACGATCTGCGCACCCTATGCTAAAGATAGGGTGCGCAGATCGCAAGTGCCCATGTGCGCTAGTAGGAGGCGATGACCGGATGGGGCGGGCAGGGAGCCGGCAGGGGGCGGGGCTTAGCGGCGGCCGTGCGCAGGCCGTCGCTGCGCTATAAAGCGCAAATGTGAAACTAGCCTCACATCTTTACTACAGCAAATGGCCAATGTCTTCCAGATCTTAAGGTACTGTCACACTTAGCGATGTACCAGCGATCCTGACCGCGTCATATCGCTGGTCGGGATCGCTGGTACTTCGCTAAGTGGTCGCTAGTGAGCTGCCACACAGGCAGATCTCACCAGCGACATAGCAGGGGTCGGGGGTCGCTACTTACCTGTCAGACGAGGTGATCCTGACGTCCTCCCGCCCACGTCCACGCGTCGCTCGTCGGCGCCACAGGAAGCGCCTGACAAGAAACGGCCCAGGACGTTCTCGCGCGATCAGCGATAACCAGCGGGGGAGCGGTCGGAGGTAAGTATCAGACTTAGCGATATCGCTTAGTGTGACAGGCCCTTTACACTTGAGGGAACTGCATGACAAGTTACTAAAATGAAACTGGGAACGCAACCTTCAGATTTTCCCTGGAGGTTTGAAAAAAAGCAGCAAAACTCCAGAAGCGGATCCAGAGGTTTCATATTACTTTCAAACAGGATATAAGCCAAGTAAAGAGGTCACACACCACAAGTGGACTAATCATTAGATTCTGGGTGCTTGTGCAATGGATCTGCCCAGCAGCCACCAATGACAATCTGTAAAGTCCTCTGTGCACATAACCGTGGCCCTGGTCACAGCACAGAAGCAATACAGGCTTAGCGTGTGCATCGGGCAAAGCTTGTACGCCATCAGTATACCCATGTGGATTCATTCACTAGAAGAAAGAGCACATTTAAGCCTCAGCCAGACCAATGTGTGCCACTATACCACAAGAGCGTACGAGAACCAATGTGTGCCACTATACCACAAGAGCGTACGAGAAAATAAAAAGGATACGGAAATGAAAACCGTGTTTTCATATACCATCAGGGGGAGACTCAGGACACCCCATATTAGATGTCAGGTCCGTGATATCGAAATCGGCAATCATCTAATTTGTGTGGGCATCTTAAGGGGCTGTAACAACGGGCAATGTATTGTAGACAGAACATCATTCTTATATCTGACGGACGTTAAAGGGGCATTCCCATTGCCAAGATCCTATCCCAATATGTAGAAAGGTATAATAAAAATATTAGCAAAATACCTAAAATTAGAAATGTGGAATAGTTCTCCTGATTCGCTATGTCGCTTACCCCATGTGCAGGGCATTACAGTAGTTTAGGTGGCATAGCGAATCAGAAGAACTATATTGCATTTCTAATTGGAGGTATTTGCTATTATTATTACACCACCTACATAATGATATAGGATCTTCGGAGATGGGAACACCCCTTTAATGAATCTGTAATGCCATAATAAACACAACTGATAAAGAGACAAGCTAGCCATGAAAAGAAACTACATGAAGTAAATGGAATGTAAAATATAAAACCTCTCAAAATGTATATACTTAGGAAAACTAAGAAAAACAGACCTGAGTTGGGCTCTCTGTTGTCTCACTATTTGATACCCAAATGAGACTTCTTGCATCTCAACTGCGACACAACAAAGTGTTGGGGGAAGACTGGGATTTTGCAGCATGGAAACAGGAGAGATCTATGCAGGAATCATACATCATGCTTGATGTAGTTACCGTATGTAAGAAGAGAACATGGATTCTGCTGTACTATGGATCAGCATGAGGGGCTAGAGGCAACAACAGAGGTAGAATCTGGTCACAGCTCCTCCTCAGTGTGTTGTGGGACTGTCTGCACTCAATCCAGAACTACAGGCAGGTGTAAGATTAACCCTTCAGAAGCGGATGCATCTGCCTAGCTTCTAAGTGGCTGCATTATATACTGGTATAATGTATTACACATCTGATAATGTAATACTGTAGGAAAGCCCCTGATTTACTAATGAGGAAAAAGTTAAACCTTATAACTTCATCTACTGTCATATGTAGATGTGCAACTCCCCATGTCATTAAACGAAAGAAACAGACTCATATGTAATTACAGGCAAAAAGAAAAGGGGGAAAGAAAGTCATTAATGGGGCTGTTCCAAGTTTACAAAAATATTGTTGATTTCTTCCAAAAAATAGCGCCACTCTTGTCCATGGTCGTACCTGGTATTGAAGTTTAGCACCACTGAAGTGAATCAGATGGAGCTATAATAGCACACTCTACCTGAGTACAGCCATTGCCCTCAGGCTGAGTGTGGTATTATGATACTGGAGTGGCACTTTACGGTTCTGCACTAAAACTTGTGGTTGATCTATAAACTGCATTCAGGCACAGGAGAGCAAAATCTCTCTCATGAACAGAAAAGAAACTTTTCTCCAAGGAGGCAAAAAAAAAAAAAAGTGACTGTCAGACAGGAAGGAAACGGGTCACAGTTAACATATACGACCTAATACAAAAGTGCGATCGTGTACGTCAGTCATAAGGCGGGTCATTCTACGTTGTTTCCTTACATGATGTATCCGCTCTGAAGATCATTGTGCATGGATCGCAATCACACCAACAGTACCAAACACTCATCCAGATCTGATCCGCACCCTGTCAAGCAACCCAACTGGTATACTCTAAATACAAATGTCATTCTCATAGTTAAGGCTATTTTCACGTTGCGTTGTAGCTCTGCTGGATAACATTTTCGGAGCACAATGCGACTCCGTCTGCATCAGTCAGTGGCCCCATCAACGCTAATGTCCAAATCCAGCTTCCAGGGCTTCAGATGTAAGCCCCAATAGAGCCACTGACGAATGTAAACCAGGCCTAAGGTAGAAAAAAAACAGTATAGTAATAGTAACATCTATACATACACATATATACACGCACAAGCCTTCCAAGGTTGTCCTGTGAAGCGAGGCTGTAATCTCAGAAGCCAAGCCAAGCACTGTTCATTACAGAGGGCTGGGACGTCAAATAACAGCCCATAAATTAAAAGTATGTAACCTATGGAATGGAAAGTTCTGGGTCTGCTGGTGAATTTGGCTCCATTCTGTACATAAAAAAAAAAAAAAAAAAAAAGAAGGGTGGGGGGGGGGGGGGGGAATGGTCATGTACAGAACTTAAGAAAAAAAAAAAAAAAACACCTTCAAAGGGAGCAACAACCACAAAGGCATAAAGGGGAATTTTTGCCGATTTTGCACCATGTTCCCCTTAACAGCCCTGCGTGTGCGAATGCCTGTGCAAAAAGAAATAACAGAAGGGGGCACCGCGCAGAATCACAGATGCAAGCCCATCCAGTTTATTCTCAGGCGCAATAAAGGAAGGGGGTTATGGGGGGGGGGGGGGGGGGGGGTGGCTGTTCCGTTTGTTGGCTCCCGTTACACGATTGCAGGATGCTGTTAAGCGTGATGACCTCCCCTACCTCTCAGCCTCACGCTGCATTTCCTACCTAGCAGCCTCCCCTGAAGCTAGAAGTGCATCGTCACGCCCTAATGCGCTTTCACACAACTGCAAGACCCAATTTCTCACTTTGAAGGGTCATAACGGGAATGACTGGCTTATCTTTAAAAAGTTAAAGTTTCTGACAAGTTCCTTTAATAGACTTCAATTAACGGAAGTTGCTGGAAGAGCTTTAGACATATGTCCAACTGACCGGCAGCTGTCTATGGTCAGCTTCATTTAAGAATGCAATTTGATAACCGTATTTTTCGGACTATAAGACGCACCCTAAATTTTGGGGTGGAAAATAGGGAAAAAAATAATGTGTCAAATGGGGGTCCGTCTTACAGTCTGAATTCAGCTTATCAGCGAAGGGATCAGCACAGGTAGAGGAGTGGTCACAGGGGTCGTTCGGTGGTCCATGCTGGTGCGGTGGTGGTGCTCTGTGTTGCAGGGGTGCTCTAAGTGGGGTGACTGTGCTCTGGTCACAATATACTTACAAATCTTGTTGCGGCGGTCCCGTGGCGGTGGTCCCAATGTAGCCTCCCTGTGCTCTGTGGTGTCGGGGCTCTGTGCTGCGTGGGGGGCTCCGCCGGCATTTCGTTAAAGCCCGAAAGCCCCCCGCAGCTCCGTTGCTGCGACGCGGAGGCCTCCGGACAGATGGCTGCCAGGAGCCTCCAGAAAGATGGCCGCTGCTCAGGTTCAGATGTCCGCAACGAGATCTTGTTCCGACTTCCGAGATCTCGTTGACGAAATTTGAATTTGAGTATGCGCCGCTCCCGGCGGCCATCTTTCTGAAGACCACCGCTTTGTAGCAACGGAGTATATTGCGACCATAAGACGCACCCCCATTTTCCCCAAAAATTATTGGGGGAAAAAGTGCGTCTTATGGTCCGAAAAATACGGTATATAGCCTCGAAAGAAATGCTGGAGCAGCCATGTTACCAGTCAATGAGTAGGATGGATATCGCCTGAGCACAGAGCAAATAGTGTCATAGGAAACTTCTGACATAAAAAGGCCTTGTTGGGTCAATAATTGCTCGAGATGAAAGGCGGGGAATCCCACTGATGTTCTTCCATTGTGGGGCCATTACTACTTTCATTTACCAAATTTAGCATAGACATAAATTGCTTGTGAAGACAAGTTGAGCGGCTAAATAAGTACTAAAAACAATTCTCAGAGAAACTCTCTGAAGACGGTCCAGCCATCTGCCAGTGAAAACCATCAGAGACATCTCATGCGACTCATGGAAAATACTCCTTGGATTTAGCCATGAACTTGGGCGATCAGAGACGGAGCAATGTATTTTCACATACGATTCTGCTACAAACTACAAGAAGATTTCTCACTGTGCTTAAAATGGTGCAGAGGCGAGTTGGGTAATTTAAAGGTTTATTTTGGCTGTAGACCACCAAAATGTGACCCTTCGCCACGTTAAGTGTGAAATTTGCAGAAGATTCACATGTTTTCGCAAAACAAAACTTCACACTGGATTTTTATGCTGTCTTTTTGCAGAGCAAAGGTCCTGTGTGAACGTATTAAATTGAAAATCTGTGACGTGTGAATATAGCCTTATAATTAGGACTTCAAAACATTATTTTCCCCTATGTCAGCCCTTCTTATCACTATCAGAATATGCCAGTAACAAATATAGTTATCAGCAGTACATAGCACAGCACACGTGCTGATGATCAAATGATGTTCTCAGAACCTAAAGTGTTCATCAGCCTGTCAAAAAACGATAAGTGACCGCAGAATTGGGTTAAATGTAGCTGATCGTCCTTCCTGTAAGGCCCGTGATGGGCACATGTAAACGTGCCCTTAATGTCATTTACATGGTTTTGCTCACATTTCAGAAGGTCATATGCTCCTTATATTCAGCGATCAGACCCAACCCAATCTTATGTTATGTGGCAATGCTCGCCAAGCAATAATCACCTTCCATTTATACAATCAGCGGCTTTTTATGTGGCTGCGATGACAGCACTGTGGTCTGATAATGTACGTCATTTATAACAGCGGTACGTGTAGAAGATGATCGCGGATAATGCAGCCAAAACAATCACAATCAGCAGACTTCCTTAAGGCGGAATTCACGTTGGAGGGGCCAAGGACAGGGCATGTTGGGTTCCACGACAATAAGGTGTCCCCATGCTGGCAATCAGCGGTGATCTGGTGACAATCGTGGCAGTAAGTTATAGCTATGCAGGGCCACCACAAGGGAGAGTGAGGGGGTCGTCAGATGCCACTCAATTTTGTATGCGAAGGTGATTGGCACTAATGAGGTTATATCATGGCAGGCATCTCCAGACACAATGTCATTCAAGTACGAAGTGAGCAGCGCTGAAGAACCCCTTTAAGCATCGCATGTAGTGATGATCAAAGTAGGCATCAAGATGACGAATTCTCTTATAATAAAGCTTGTATCCAGTGCAGTTATCAGGCTCTATTCACATTGCATTTACAGTACCCATTTGCTGCATATGTTGGAAAGCGCTCCCATGTGTAACTTTATTTGCCATTTACTTGCAAGAAAATGCTCAGCCTTTTTTCTTTAAATAAGGGTAGGGATGGGGACAACCCAAGTTGCCATCTTTTGTTATGGCATCTATAAAGAGCATAGAGGACCCCACACCCGCTGATTCACCCTGATCTGTATAGTGGTCTTATACATAATCAAGGTTATCCACTACCATTAGCCAAACATTGAGCCTTTAAAGAGGTGGTCCACTACTTTTTCCTTGATGATCCATCATCAATGAAAAAGTAGTGGACAATCCCTTTAACGCCACCTAGAACATGCAATGTAAAAATGGTTTTCCACCATGAGAGCTCATGCAGACGACCATATTTTCGGTCCGAGTGAAGCCTGACAAAACATCAGATCGCACTTGGACCTATGCTATTCTATGCGGCTGTGCACATGTCCAATTTTGTGTCATGACACCAAGAATGTATGAGGAAAGAATTTACAAAAAAAACACAAAAAAAAAAAAGAATGAATGCACGATTTGAACACGTAAATCAGATCACACTTGGTCATGCAAGTCAATGGGTCCGTTCCAAAAAAAGAAATAGTACCACACTTGGGTGACATCAGAGTGCAGTCTGATTTGTACAGACTGAAAGAACAGAAAGATTGGGAGATCCCCCCCCCCCCCCCCATATTGTCCACATTCAAGAAAATCAGATCACACTGTGATTAGCACAATCAGACCGATTTTCACGGTGTGACCCTATCCTTAACTTAAGCTTGTCTATCCACTGGGCTCAGTGTGGTCTTGTGCTATTTACATTAAACCCAATGATTGTCTGTAGTGGCCAAGATGACTCTGGTGTAGCAATGTCACCAACCAACAATCGGGGGAAGAGAGGTAGGGGGGTAAGTATCAATGATCTCATATTTACCCATAGCAAGCTAAAGGAGTCAACCTCCAAGTTGTACATACAATGCAACACCTGTAGACATCTATATAGCCCAGCACATCTTGAGGCGTCTCAGATTTCATACAGAGGTATAAAGAACCTTTTTTGATGAATTCTGATCCACTGGACATCACAAGGCTACTCTGTAGCACATGAAGTACCATACACCAAAATATGGAAAAAGCAAAATGAGGCATAGGACCCTGGTGTAAAGGCCATGTCAGTAGTCTGTGGTCGCCTGACCAGAGTCCTCGGTGCCGCTATTGAATAGTAGGGGCTTTGCATGGCCTTCTGCGTGTCACACCGCTAAAATGATATTGCAATATGCCTATTAATTAGAAGATGCACCAACGATGCCAGCAGGTAGGAGGAGGTCGCAAGGCTACGGTCCAGTGGTTGTGAACTATACAAGGGCTCTGAAAATCTTTTTGCTCAGCTCTACCTCAAACTAAAAATCGGCAGAACCAACTGATATTGGTGGGATGGATTGACAATCTAATGTATATGGGGGGAGGGGGAGTTCTCCTATATCTCCTCTGACAGATCTTGTTGGGGAAGAAGGTTTCAGGTTGGGTTTCCAAAGGCCGATCCTTTTGTTCTCCAGCAGATAAACCGGCGTATTCGGCTCTCTCAGAGAACACAGGAGCAGTCGCTTTGTATAGGGGTAGTTAGAGGAGAGAACTGTCAGCCACCTAATGACTACAGGGAGCTTTATATGATAAGAACTTGGGAAAAATTATTAAAGTGTATAATAAAAAAGCCCATAGTATCGCTCCAATCTGGACATGTGATATTCCTCCGTTGTTTTGCTCGCAGTCAGATTACAGTATTTTACTCACATTTCCTTATTGCTAATGTCAAAATAAGAAAACCAAGAGGAGCAGGAAATGTAACCAAAACACTAAAGAATAAATAAAACTAGATTGTCATAAAATAAATAAAGCCCCCCCCCCCCCCCAGGAATGATAGGAAGGGGGGATACGTCCAGGAACGATCTCCAAAAACCGAATCCCAAGACGGCAGCTTTCGTGACAAAGACTTGCGGTCCTGCCAAGGGAGACAGATGTAAGCCCTAACTGAGGGGGCAGCGTGGGACACTCCGAATTAATCAACAAAGCACAATTTAACCCCCTCCTCCCCAAAACATCGCTGTCCTCCACCTCCCTGTAACACAACGTAAACCAAGGACCAGATCAACAGCACGAGCCAACTTGGGAAAAGCCGAGGGCAGACATTGTCATGCGCGCGATAACCCTTCGTGTGCCGGGACGCTGCCTGGGTGTACGGGCTGTGACTGATTTATCCTGACTCGGATCATTCTTCGTGTAAAAGCCAATAATGAGTCGGGGACGACCACTGACCGATGCTACGGAGGAACCGCACACATCCACAATCAGCGGAATAATCAATGTTTGCGGATCCCCAGCGAAGAAATAAGCACAAGTTTTACATCGACTCAAACCAAGATCCCAAAGATGATGCACGATGACACAGCCCACCCACCGTGCCCCATTACGGGGGATCTCAGCGGTAACGATCACGTCAGCACTAGTGCGGGCACGGAGGCGATCACTGCATTATGAGCGGTTATTACTAGGATTACAGTGACCCCTTAAGAGCGCATTCATTTTTTATCATTTTTTACGGCTGGGGCAGGGGCACAGATCGCAGCCTAGTGCGAGTGTCTGACGCACAAATCGTGAAAAAAAACTAAAAAAATCCAACCAGTCACAGCTTTTTGTGACTTGCACATCGTGGTAGGAGACGACGCGATTCCTGTTCACACCCGTTAGGATGCGATGTGGCAGCGATTTGCGGCCTTTGGCCAAAAAAAACACCCCCCCAAAAAATAAATTTGACGTGGCTTATACGGAGGTGACGTAACACGCGGCTGGGGTCACCATCACGTCAGTATAAAGACATTATAGAAAACAGGACAGG
This sequence comes from Dendrobates tinctorius, assembly GCF_039654945.1. Lineage (NCBI taxonomy): Eukaryota > Metazoa > Chordata > Amphibia > Anura > Dendrobatidae > Dendrobates > Dendrobates tinctorius. The sequence continues at coordinate 401,453 of NW_027361870.1, forward strand.
TGCAAACGCAAGACATCGCAGCGGCCATGTCTACCCCAGAGTGCGATACCTGCTCAGATACGGCGACCACAGAGAACGGTAAATCTGCAGCTAAAATCCATTAGTCACGTTGGATTTTAGTCACCCCACTGAAACGTCCAACACGGCGCCATAAATGTGCAGAAAGGCAGCGAATATCAGAGGCTATCCGCCGGGGAGGAGTGAGAAATCGCCGCATCAGTGGGGGGATCGGGCTGCAGGCCGTAAAGTGCGCCCTCCTCAGCGGCAGAACAAAGCCCTCAGTAACAATGGAGGCGGCGGCTCCACGACTTACAGCGACAGAGTGCGGCGCTCCTCTCAGCGGACGGGAGCAGCAGTCACAGGCCCGGCGCTGTCACGATGACGGCGGTCTCTGGAGCAGCTTCCCCCGGAATAAGGTCAGTAATAGCAGCGAGGCAGGGACAGAAACACGGGGCTCCGCCCTCCGAGGTTCCCAAGGCTGGAGCGGGGCCGCCCGGCAGAGCTCCGCGCCCACCACTCCCGGCTGCAAGGCAGGAACTACTACACAGCGACAGCGACAACGACGGAGATACTGCTGGTGGAGGCGAAGGGATCGCTAGGCGGTGACGTCAGCACGCTGGGCCATAAACACAGAGGAGAGCACCATTACGTGCAACGTCATGACGCACGGCCAGAGAACGGCATCATGGGAGATGTAGTTTCAGGAGCAAAACATTTAAAGGGACAGTGAATCACTTTGTTATTTATTTTACTGCTAATTCAAGCCGGTTATAGTTGTATTCTGAGCTTTAAAGACGTGTACAGTTTTCTGATTGTTTTTATTTTATTTTTTTTAGATGTTCAACGTATTCATTTTATTTTAATTGTGTGTAAAAAGTACAAATTCTGTTTTCTTCAAAGTCAATTCAATTTTCTAATGTGGTTAGAAATATTGATATATCTCAAGATATTACATCAGGGTTTTGTATATAATTAGTCGACATTTTAATTGATCAAAATTAACTTTTTCCTATTATTATTATCATCATCATTTGTATTATTATTATTATATTATGTTTACTATATTATAATTTTATTATTTTACATTATTTTAATTATTTGTATTTTTATTATTTTTAGTATATTATTATTTTTATTATTATTATTGCATTTTTTAATTTCTATTTTTATTTGTATTATATTTATTGGCATTATTATTATTTCTTTTATTACATTATTATATTGTTATTTTTATTATATCACTTGCCCCTTTTACAATCAGAATAATAAATAATACTAATACTCTTTTTATATAGCACTAACATATTCCGCAGCGCTTCACAGTTTACACACATTATCATCACTGTCCCTGATGGGGCTCACAATCTAAATTCCCTATCAGTTTGTCTTTGGAGTGTGGGAGGAAACCGGAGTGCCCGGAGGAAACCCACGCAAGCACGGGGAGAACATACAAACTCCTTGCAGATGTTGTCCTTGGTGGGATTCGAACCACTGAGCCACCGTGCTAAATATTCTTATTGAGATTTTTCTTTGACTTCTTTGTCACAATAACTGCAGATGCTAAAGTGGCTCCAGTTATAGGGAAAGAAGAATCGTAAAAAGTCTAGTCACAGGGCGAACATGTGATTGCTGGGACCAGTGAGGCAGTGCCAGCGCCGCTCCCTCCGTTATAAATATAAGCAATGGGTTTATGAAAATTAGAAGGGCAGAAATGATAAAATAAGGCCTCACATCATTAAAACCTGTTTTTTCCCCCGGGCAATATCATATAGATGTCCTTCCCCTGGAATAGTGGGGTCCGACAACCCCACCGATCAGCTGTTTTCAGTGCCATGTGTATGCAGTGAATGCAGTGAACTGCAGATCTGCTCCTATTCGCCAGGGATATGGAGGCGATAATCAAAGTGCCATCTTCTCTATTTTTCCACAATCCGACTCCTGCATAAGTGGCCAATAATTGCAAAAGCAAAGAAATGAGCCGAAGCATACGTTGGTAAATGAACAATGTGTAGGAGCTCAATCACATTGTGGCCATTTCACAGAGAAAACCCAAGAAAAAAAATTATGGCCACAGTGTGAACATGCTCTTACGCATTGCATGTGCACCAATTTATGCTCCAACTCATTTCTTTGGTTTTGCTGAAGTTTCTTGTACTTTCTACAATTAATACATTATACAATATTTAGTATGGATACATTTTTTTAAAACAAGTGTAGTCCGTACATTATTTCCACCTCCATGACTTCAAGTTCACATCCCCCTTGCTATTCAATAATAGCTGAGCTGCAGTACCCAAGAATGGCCACTACACGTGTACGGAGCGGCGCTGGTCCGACCCTGCACACTATCTGACCACTCAGGAGCTTAGAATGAGTGAATAGTGGGGGTGTCGGGTGTCAGACCCTCAGCGATTTGGTATTGGTAACCAATCCTAAGGAGAAGTCATCAGTTTTAAAGGGGTTGTCTAAACTTCTTAAAAAGTTAAAGAATCCTTCCTCCCATCAAAGTTTTTATCCTCTTAATATATTGCAGTCATCATATTATATAGCACTGTGTACTTACAATTACTCATTTTGCCTTTCTTCCCAGCTGATTCTTCTCTTTTCTCTGCTGTCTGTAGAAACAGGAAGTCTCATGTCCCTGCATTTATCATTCCCCTTTTCAGCTCCTGTCCCAGCTGCTCACTCCTCCCCCTGCCAGAGACTTTTGCAGTGACTTATGACTCATACAGGGAAAATTGACCTCCAGTTTCTACATAGAGGTTAGAAGGATTCAGCTAGTCAGTTATTAATCATGTGATGCCATAGACCTAATGAAAAAGAGAAGAATTAGCTGGGTAGAAAGGCAAAATGAGCAATTTTAAGTGCAAAGTGCTATATAATATGATGGCTGCAATATATTAACAGGATACAAACTTTAAAATTATTAAATATCTGCAAAAAGAAGCAACTTTGCAATCTCAGGTACAGAGGGATTTCTTATTTCATAGTTTATTGCTCATTGCCTAGGTTACCGACTACCTCTGCAGTCTATGAGAGAGTCTGGTTTCCTAGTCCAGGATCGTGTTCTTGCAATCTGTTTGCTTCACAACTTGCAGTCACTCCTCTGTAGCTGGTCGGATCGCTGGATCCCGCCAGCTTCAGTGACTGCTCTCTTCCGATGATGCAGAGACAAAGCTGCCTTTGTTGGACCATCACAGAGCGCACAGCTCAGATCCGCTTCGCGCCCATGCCGCTGGTCAGACCTGTCAATCTTTAGGATCACGCCGCTCTCTGGCAAGCAGCAAGTTGGGAGTTAGAGGAGCGATGTGCTCCTGAAGAAAGGAGATTGGAACACCCCTTTAAGACACAGAAAGACCCTTTAAAAAGCAATGGACATTTTATGTAAAATATCACAAGAGGTTAAAATCGGACCTTCAGATTTAGTTATCTGTGAATCTAAGTTATTTGCACACCAATGGCTTTTTATCCACAAATTGTTATTTTTCTCTAGAAATGTATCAGTGGGAAACAAGAGGACGCAGTGTTAGGCTATGTTCCCACAATGAGCTTTTAGTGAGTTATTTTCTCTGTATACTTTTGAAAAAATGCAAGGAATCTATTTTACTTAATGGGTGCAGAAAGTCTGCAACTTCCAAAACTCCACAAAAACTCATGATGGGAACGCGGCCTTAGTGATTTAACTATTAAAGGGACAATTCAGTTACAAAGTTCAAGTTTTTTGCTGTTTGGTTCCACCACCTCCTTTAGAAAGATACAAGAACAAATTTTTTTTTTCCCCATAACATTTTCGATTGTGGAACTTTGCTTATAACAACACAACAAAAATATTTGGGTTCTTAAGAGGAAAAAAAAGAAAATAAGGAGGTTGTCCAGTACTTTTTCATTGATGACCTATCCTTAAGGGCCTGTCACACTAAGCGATATCGCTAGCAATATCGCTATAATGTCACTGGTTTTTGTGACGTAGCAGCGATATTGCTAGCGATATCGCTACATGTGATACTTACCTCCGACCGGCTCCCCCGCTGGTTATCGCTGATCGCGCGAGATCGTCCTGGGCCGTTTCTCATCGTCAGCATCCTGCTGGGCTTCCTGTGGCGCCGACGAGCGAGACGTGGACGCGCGCGGGAGGACGTCAGGATCGCCTCGTCTGACAGGTAAGTAGCGATCCCCATCCCCAGCGATGTCGCTGGTGAGATCTGCCTGTGTGGCAGCTCACTAGCGACCACTTAGTGATGCACCAGCGATCCTGACCACGTCATATCGCTGGTCGGGATCGCTGGTGCATCGCTAAGTGTGACAGTACCTTTAGGGTAGATTATCAATGTCTGATTAGTTGGGGTCTGACACCCAGCACCCCTGCCGATCAGCTGTCCTCAGTGTCCATTTGAATAGGAGGCAGATGAGCAGTACCCTACTAAGGCCACAATCAGAAGACGGAGCAGCTCCGCCAGTGAGTATACCAACACCAAGAACAACTGATCAGCGAGGGTGCAGGGTGTCAGACTTCGACCGATCAGACATTGATGACCTATCCTAAGGATAAGTCATCAGTGCTAAAGTAGTGCACAACCTCTAATGGTACTGTCACACTAAGCGATCACACCAGCGATCACGACAACGACATGGCCTGGCAGAGATCGTTAGTACATCGCTATATGGTCGCTAGTTAGCTTCCAAACACAAAAATCTCATTAACTTCACATCAGCGATAAGCGATCTGTATAACGACTTCGGCGGTCGTTGGGACCTGTCACACTGCATGTATTGTAAAAGACCCCGACCTAGATAGGCGTGATAGAGCGCAACCTTTTCCACGCCCCTCTGCACAGATTGGTGGTCAGTGTATGGCATGACAGTTTATTGTCACAGCTCTCCTGCTTGGTGATTGGATGACCGCGCAATAGAAGGACGACGTAGTAGCGCTCCCTTCAATTGTTCCAGAGCGCAGTGGTGCGATCCATATTGCGTTCTGCTACTCTTCTGTGCTTTGCAGCTCCAGTGACCTGTGGCGATCCATTCTGTGGCGCTGTTGTGTTTTGCCCTGATTAACGGATTACATCTGGATCTATATACAGTATAGTAAGGTAGGCATTTATTTATCGTATGTAAATATTTTTTGGGTGTATCATTTTTTGAACTTTCTTTTATATTTAATATTTTTATCTGTCTTAATATACACCAGCCTTGGTAGTTTCCCTTCCACCGCCCTCCACTCTCACATCTTTCGGACATTTCTGTTTCAGCCGCGCCCAGCACAAAATTATTTTTTTTTGCCCTCAGTCTTAACACTTGTGAGCTATCTCTGGATTTTTTGGGTTCAAGCTCCAAGATTTTATGCAGCTTTAACCGATGTTGTCCATGACTAATATCTTTTTGGGGTAGCCATTTTCTTTTTTGCCGCGCCCAGCCCCACCGTGTTATCAAGCCGTGTACACTGTACTTGTCCATCACCATTTTTTTTGTAAGGTGGGGCAGCCATTTTAGCCTCAGCCGCGTACAGCACCGCCATTTTATGCAGCTGTATTAACCGATGTTGTCCATCACTAATTTGTTTTTTCGGCTGGTATTTTGTTTTCTACTGCGCCCAGCACCACCATTTTACCCAGTTGTGTACACTGTTGTAGTCCATCAACATTTTGTTAGTGGGGCAGCCATTTTAGCTTCAGCCGCGGCCAACTCCCTCATTTTATGATCCTACCTGTGTTATAACTTGTAGGCTATGTACGCATTTTTATTTTTCATACTTTTCAATAAAACAAATGTAACTTGTATTGTGCCATTCTCACATAATCCTTTTTTTTTATTGCAGATGGCTGATAAGCAAGAGTTCATGCGGGAGTTTATCGAGCTCTACCGCTCCTTGCCTTGCTTATGGCGAATAAAATCAGCCGATTATAGCAACCGGCTTTTAAAAAAAGAGGCTTACCAAAAGCTTGTGGATCTTACAAAAACCCATTACCCCAATGAGGCAGTTGATGAATCGTCAATCAAAAAAAGAATCCAGGCTCTCAGGACTGTATACCGCAAAGAACTAAACAAAGTAGAGAGCTCTACAAAGTCTGGAGCGGGTTCTGAAGAAGTTTATGTCCCCAAACTATGGTACTTCGAACTTCTTTCTTTCACTAGGGACCAAGAAGTACCAAGACAAATGGCATGTTTTTTGGAACCTGAACCTGTGACCCAGCAGGACTCCCCTGTCGTTGATGTAAGTCCTGTTCTTGTACAACACATAGCAATGTACATGCCCATTTGGAATAGAAATTGCATAAAAAAAAAGGACAAATGAAAACACAATATCACTTTTTCACGTAACGTACTGATTTGTCAAGCTACTCGTTTCAGGCCTATCAGTTTGACATTCCGGTGCAGGACATTTAATAACCTCTGATACAATTCCCGTTATAAATTTTTTCTCTTGGTTTTAACTGTTATAGTGTCAAGATTCATTTGTTCTGCTATGTGATGTAACATGTATTTTCTGTTCACACAGGACACAGAAGAGGCAGTCATCTCAACTCCCGAACAAAACACCATAGAAATACTGCAAGTGGAGGAAACCGTTGAGACACCATCCACATCTGCACCATCTACTGTTGTGCTGAGGCGACTCGCATTTGCGGGTGGAAAAAGGAAGGCCCCCAACACGGATACCCCAGAATTAATCGAATTGGCAAAAAAAGTTCTGACAACACCAAATAACCTGACAGGCTTTGCGTTTTATGCAAACGAGAAGTTGCCAACACTGGATCCAGAACAGCGTGTACACGCTGAAAGGCTAATGCTTGAAGTTTTGAGTAAAGCTGCCAGCGGAAAACTCACTGACACAACTTCTTTCGTGGACAGACGTCTGTGGCCGCAAAACAATTGGTCGGCCAATCCAGAGCCTCTCGAGCAAACAATGTGGAGGTACCATCAACCTAATCCAACCTAAGCCCTGCTCCTCCACCTTCTTATTATACGCCATCTAGGCAACGTGGACCAGAAAACGAACCATATTACCATCAATTGTAGTTTTTCACTTTTTTGTTACATTATTTTTTGTCTGTATATATATTCTTTCTAAATTGTTTGGTTTTCTATATGTATATGTTTTTTTAAAAATTGTTAAAGTGTTTTTTATTAAAAATATTATATTTTACATTAATAGACGTCTGGTTTTCTTTGCTTTGTTTGTTATTTCGACATTGTGGTTGACAACACTACAAAGATGTCCGTACACAGGAACATCTTTTACTCAAAATAAGATCCAGACACGTTTATAATCATAAACTATAAAAATGTTTATTTCTGATCAACTTTAATATAATATTTGTTAATTTGTTTTTGAACTTGACAAACAATTGTGTTAACCAAAAGAAACATTAAATAAAAAACCCCCCCAAAAATTACTGCCTACTGCCACCCTCTTGTAGGCCTGCCAAGAACCTCTCCAGCATCACTCCATGCACGTCCATGGCTGCCAGAGTGACAGCCATAGCTGCTCTCATCCGCCGGTGAGATGCCAGCAGAGCTTGTGCTGTGGGTATTTCTGTTGATGAAATGAGAAAACGTAAACCTGTCAACAATTCAAACACAACAAACAAAAGGAACATGTTTTTTTTTTTATACTTACGGAATTGTGGGGGGTCTGTATTCTCTGGTGAGGGGCTAATAGCCACCAACGGCTATGGGGAAAAAAAAAAAATTATGTGGCGCCAACCTTACACCCTATCCAAACACAAAAGTTTAAGTTCCGTTAATTTTCATATTTTCTTCTGAAAAAAAAATTGCATAACTTACCGGATGGAGAGCCCACGACAATATCCTCGAGTGATGCTGGAGATTGGCTGGCAGCGGGCGAAGGGGTAGGTGGTGACCCTTCTTGATCCCCCGGAGATGCTGGGGCTGTTACAGCAGCCTGTGATGGTGGGCTTGCTGGTGATGGTTGTCCTAGAGATAGGGAAAACAATCCATAGATATCAGCATGTTAAATATAGTTCTGCAACATGTGAAATCATCACCGTTATTTCAACTACGGTAACAGCTGTTTTATAATAACAAGTATACCTGTTCTTCAAAATAATGTTATATGGTACTCTTATTGATTTGCGCTTCTAACCCTCACCAATAAAACAATAGTTTTGTTTTACAAGTTGACAAAAAATTTATTAAAAAACTACAGAAGTTCATCTTTAATTTTAAGTGACCCAAAAAAAAAACAACATGAAAAGTTCTTTAAAATTTCACTTTCAGTTCACCATTTTGCAAGGTCCGAGCATAACCAAATGCCATCTTGCAATGTGTTAACAATTAAACACATAATTGTGCAGAATGTGCAATGTCGGCTATGAAGCGGTAACGCACACGTCAATAGACAAATTAACAAAATTTTAAAAAAAATGGCTAATCCTTTCAAAAACACTCACCGTCTCCACTTTGGTTGGCGGACCTGATGTTGTCTATTCGGTTACTGGACCGGTAGCGCAGATCCGCAAGTTTCTTGCGTATCTGTGTCGTTGTGCGCTCCACACCGAACCTGCGCATTAGACCTCTTCTTATTTTTTTTAAGACCCTTTTTTTATGGAGCATGGGCCGGGAATGTGTGGCACAATTGTAATCTCGTGCATCGACCTCCTGGATTAGAAAGCGAACCTCTGGCTCTCCCCAGGGTACAGAACGCCTGGACGCCATATTTTTTAGAGTACTTTTTCTCTAGGCCGCATTAACGCCGCCCACCCCTGCGTCATGACGTCACGGCCCACGGGAACGCAGATGCGTCATTGTTATCCAGCGGCCTCTTTTAGAACGTACAATGGATGCAAGTTGGTGGGCTTTGCATCATTTTTCCATCCGCCCACTGCTCTCACTGCCGCAATCACACCCTTTATCTTGTCATCTGCTCATCACCCTCTCTACCACACCCCTCTTTTTTTGTTATCCCCTGTACTCCACCCTCCCCATCTCTAACCTCTTTTTGCCTTCTCGATATTATTGCCCCCCATCACACCAATGAGTATCCTACACCCCATCACTCCCTCCTCCCCATCTGACCACCCTTTTGCGATATCCACACACTTTTCCCACATTGTAGAAATTACAATGACACAACATAAAATTTTAAAGGAATTTTTTTTTATTTGAGAAAAAAAAAGTTAAACATGATAACCAATTAAAGTTTAACATGATAACTATATCTGATGCTGCCAAGTCACAGCACCAGGCCCGTTGAAGTATTGGCAGTACTAGTCTCGGCAGGCCTTTGCATCGTCCTTGGTCCGGCCAAGATTTACTGGTTGAAGTCCTGCAATAGCGGGATCATTGTCTCGCCATTCTCCCAGCACCACGTCACCATTGCTGTCTGAGTCCATGAAGCCTGGCGGACTGTAAGCTGCAGCATCGCGTTGCCGTAGGAAATTGTGCAGCACGCAATAGGCCAACACCACGGAGTCTATAGATTCCGGCTTCATGTTGATTGGAGTGTGGAAAATCCTGAAGTGGTTGGCCATGATGCCGAACGCATTCTCAACTACGCGGCGTGCCCTTGACAGTCTGTAATTAAAGTAGCGCCTTTCCTCTGTCAAAGTCTTTTGTGGGTACGGCTTCAACATATGCACATGAAGGGGGAAGGCTTCATCGGCCACAAACACAAAGTTAAGGTTCGCGGTGGTGTCAGTGGCGTAGCGTGAGGTGGGCGGGGGGGGCGGTCCGCCCCAGGCGGCACATGTGTGGGGGTGGCGCAGCAGCAGCAATTTCTCTCTGTGGGAGAAGCGCGGAGGCAGTGAGGCACAGTGGAGTGCAGCAGCGGGCAGGGAGCAATCACAGCAGCTCCGCTGCCTGCAAGCGGGAATAGCAGGAGCGGAGCTGCAAGGGTCCGTCCTACTTCCTGCCCGGTGGCCATGCTTCCTGTCCGGAGGCCGCGCTTCCTGCGCCGCTGAATGACGTCATCATTCAGCGGCCGCTGCTGTGTGAGCGAGGAAGCGCGGGCGATGCTGCGGACAGGTGAGAGGAGAGAGGTGGTGTCTGTGTGTATGTCTGTCTGTCTGTGTGTGTGTGTGTGTGTGTGTCTGTATATATGTCTGTGTGTGTGTATGTCTGTCTGTGTGTATGTGTGTGTGTGTCTGTATGTATGTCTGTGTGTGTGTGTGTGTGTGTGTATGTCTGTCTGTGTGTGTGTGTGTGTGTCTGTGTGTGTGTAGGTTAGGCTGGCCCTGGAGGAGATGGGGACATGAGAAGACTGTGATGGGGAGAGAGAAGGCCATAATACCTGGGCCTGGGGTGATGGGAGAAGGCCATGAGGGGGTAATGGGAGAAGGCCATGATGGGGGTGATGCAGAGAAGGCAATGATGGGAGTGATGGAGCAAGCAATGATGGAGTGATGGGGAGAAGGCAGTGATGGGGTGAAGGAGAAGGCAATGATGGGAGTGATGGAGCAGGCAATGATGGGGGTGATGGAGCAGACAATGATGGGAGTGATGGGGTGATGGAGCAGGCAATGATGGGAGTCATGGGGAGAAGGCAGTGATGGGGTGATGGAGAAGGCAAAGATGGGAGTGATGGGGAGAAGACAATGATGGGGTGATGGAGAAGGCAATGATGGGAGTGATGGGGAGAAGACAATGATGGGGTGATGGAGCAGGCAATGATGGGAGTGATGGGGAGAAGGCAGTGATGGGGTGAAGGAGAAGGCAATGATGGGAGTGATGGAGCAGGCAATGATGGGGGTGATGGAGCAGACAATGATGGGAGTGATGGGGTGATGGAGCAGGCAATGATGGGAGTGATGGGGTGATGGAGAAGGCAATGATGGGAGTGATGGGGAGAAGACAATGATGGGGGATGGAGCAGGCAATGATGGGAGTGATGGGGAGAAGACAATGATGGGGTGATGGAGCAGGCAATGATGGGAGTGATGGGGAGAAGGCAGTGATAGGGTGAAGGAGAAGGCAATGATGGGGAGAAGGCAAGGGTGGGGGTGATGGGGAGAAGGCAATGATGGGGTGGTGGGGGAAAAATAAATGATGATGGGGTGGTGGGGGAGAATGCGATGACGGTGGTGGTGGAAAGGGCAATAAATGGGGGTGGTGGAGGAGGAGGAAATGATGGAGGTGGTGGAATGGGCAATGATGGGAGTGGTGGGGGAGAAAGCAAAGATAGTGGTGGGGGAGAAGGAAATGATGGAGGTGGTGAAGAGGGCAATGATGGGGTGGGGGAGAGGACAATAATGGGATGTGAGGGGAGGAGGACAATGAGGGGTGTGGGGAATTGGAATAGGAGGAAGGGGGACTTATAATGGCCTTAGGAACAGGGGGAGGTGGAGGAAGACATTATTGTTTATTATGTCTAACACAGTCCCTTAGTATATAGTGTACTCACTAATTCTGTATAACACTATCCTTAGTTACATAGTTTCCTCTTTTATTATGTATAACACCATCCCTTATTACGTACCATCCTCTCTAGTTATATATGATGCCGTCCCTTATTATATAGCTTCCTCTGCTGTTATGTATAGTGCTGTCTCTTACATAGTGTATTCTTGTTAATTTTGTTATTTACAGCGCCCTCTTTTATTACATAGTCCCCTCTCTTTTTAGATATAAAATGACTGCTGATCGAGGAGCCGGTGACCAAACTACCAGTCCATCAGCTCCTCCATTAGAAAGGAAGCTTTCCCATGCTCCATCAGCCATCATTGCATTATACAGCTAACAAGACAGGACGGTATGTAATACAAAACAGGGCTCTATATAATCCAATATGTAAGGTCTGTCACATTATTAAAAATTATTATTAAAAGCCATTAGGTCTTCATCCAGCATCATCAAGCTAATACATACATATACAGTCATATGTAAAAGTTTGGGCACCCCTATTAATGTTAACCTTTTTTCTTTATAACAATTTTGGTTTTTGCAACAGGTATTTCAGTTTCATATATCTAATAACTGATGGACTCAGTTATATTTCTGGATTCAAATGAGGTTTATTGTGCTAACAGAAAATGTGCAATCTGCATTTAAACAAAATTTGACCGGTGCAAAAGTATGGGCACCCTTATCATTTTCTTGATTTGAACACTCCTAACTACTTTTTACTGACTTCCTGAAGAACTAAATTGGTTTTGTAACCTCATTGAGCTTTGAACTTCATAGCCAGGTGTATCAAATCATGAGAAAAGGTTTTTAAAGTGGCCACTTGCAAGTAGTTCTCCTATTTGATTCTCCTATGAATAGTGGCATCATGGGCTCCTCAAAACAACTCTCAAATGATCTGAAAACAAAGATTATTCAACATAGCTTTTCAGGGGAAGGATACAAAAAGTTGTCTCAGAGATTTAACCTGTCAGTTTCCACTGTGAGGAACATAGTAAGGAAATGGAAGAACACAGGTACAGTTCTTGTTAAGCCCAGAAGTGGCAGGCCAAGAAAAATATCAGAAAGGCAGAGAAGAAGAATGGTGAGAACAGTCAAGGACAATCTACAGACCACCTCCAAAGACCTGCAGCATCATCTTGCTGCAGATGGTGTCACTGTGCATCGGTCAACAATACAGCGCATGCATAATGCCTTTTTGTATGACCAAACAAGTCAATCTTTGTTTCATCAGTCCACAGGACCTTCTTCCAAAATGTAACTGGCTTGTCCAAATGTGCTTTTGCATACCTCAGGCGACTCTGTGGCGTGCTTGCAGAAACGGCTTCTCTCGCATCACTCTCCCATACAGCTTCTCCTTGTGCAAAGTGCGCTGTATTGTTGACCGATGCACAGTGACACCATCTGCAGCAAGATGATGCTGCCGGTCTTTGGAGGTGGTCTGTGGATTGTCCTTGACTGTTCTCACCATTCTTCTTCTATGCCTTTCTGATATTTTTCTTGGCCTGCCACTTCTGGGCTTAACAAGAACTGTACCTGTGTTCTTCCATTTCCTTACTATGTTCCTCACAGTGGAAACTGACAGGTTAAATCTCTGAGACAACTTTTTCTATCCTTCCCCTGAAAAGCTATGCTGAATAATCTTTGTTTTCAGATCATTTGAGAGTTGTTTTGAGGAGCCCATGATGCCACTCTTCATAGGAGAATCAAATAGGAGAACTACTTGCAAGTGGCCACCTTAAATACCTTTTCTCATGATTTGATACACCTGGCTATGAAGTTCAAAGCTCAATGAGGTTACAAAACCAATTTAGTGCTTCAGGAAGTCAGTAAAAAGTAGTTAGGAGTGTTCAAATCAAGAAAATGATAAGGGTGCCCATACTTTTGCACCGGTCAAATTTTGTTTAAATGCAGATTGCACATTTTCTGTTAGTACAATAAACCTCATTTGAATCCAGAAATATAACTGAGTCCATCAGTTATTAGATATATGAAACTGAAATAGCTGTTGCAAAAACCAAAATTGTTATAAAGAAAAAAGGTTAACATTAATAGGGGTGCCCAAACTTTTACATATGACTGTATATAGAGAACTGCAAGAAGATGAAAGTCTAGAAATAATAACAGCAGAGTTAGTAGCAGACTAAAAATTAGATCTTTGAGTGTAGTGTGGGCTCTTTGGATGCTTCCGGATTATCAACGACCAAAGGGGCGGCAAATTTTTCGACCGCCCCAGGCGCCACAAACAGTAGCTATGCCACTGGGTGGTGTCCATGTTGGTTGGTAAATGCAGTTCTGAGTTATTCAACCGTTCCCCAAAAATAGTGTGCTCCAAAACGCCTCCGTCTGAAACCCTCCCGTTCATGCCAACATCAACGTTTAAAAATTCATAATTGGCGTTCACAAGGGCCATGAGGATCACGCTGCAGTAGCCCTTGTAGTTATAGAAAAAACTGCCGCTGTTGGCTGGTTGCGTGATACGAACATGTTTGCCATCCAAAGCACCCCCACAGTTTGGGAACTGCCAAATACGCTCAAAATCCGAAGCAATTTGTTTCCATTCCGCCACGGATTTTGGAAAAGGCATGTAGCTCCGTAATCTGCGGACGATGGCGTTGCATGTCTCAGGGATTAACACGCTGAGTAGTGATCTAGAAACAGCAGCTGAAAATTCCAAATCTTTCATTGAACGTCCGGTTGCCAGGAATCGCAGCGTTACTGCCAGACATTCCTCAGCCGAAACTGCTGCACGCATCCGTGTATCCTGCCGTTCAATGAGTGGCCTCACACATTCCAGTAAGAGCTTGAATGATTCCTCCGACATCCGTAGATAATTTCGGAAATCCTGCGGATTCTTCTCCTGTAACTCCCTCACTAGATGCATGTGGGTGAATTTGGACCGCTGCTCCAGCCATTCTCTGGTCCACATGCGACGCTTTCGTTTGGAGCGCCTCTCTTCCACCCGCGCCTCTTCTTGTCGATCTCCCTCCATCAGTAAAGCTGCCGCCACAATCACACGCTCTGCGGTGGACATGTACATTATGTGAAACCTGCCCGGTTAAGAAGAGAAAAGTGATTTAGAAAAATGCACCAAAAAAAAAAAACGAGCTTTGAAAAGCCAAAAATGGCGGGAGCTGGCGCGGCTGTGAAAAGATTGCTAGCTTTGAAAATGTTATTGAGGAACAAATATTACAAATAGACTACCTCAACTAAAATGGCAGGGGTGGGCGCGGCAAAGGGTATCAAACAGCTGTAGATATAACAAAAAGTATATAAAGGTTTAAAAATGTAAAAAAAAAAGGGAAAAAAAATGTACCTTGCAAAGGTAATTCAAATTCCAGATGGTAGAAATTACAGATGAAGCGCAGTTGTGACTCCGACAGGATCCAAAACCAGCCACACACGATACTATCCTCGCAACAACGCACAAAGGACTAGAAACAGAACGTTGGTTTATCCACTAAGCGCGCTGGAACAATGGATGGGGGCGCACTTAGACGTTTTCATTTATTGCTGAGGTGATGTTGTGGCCACCAATCGGAGTAGAGGGGCGTTACAAAAGAAACCTAGTCCCGCCTGTGCCGCTGTCATATATTAGTCGCCAACGAGGTCGCCCATCGTTCACAAAAGGGGTCAAACACAACGATTCAGGGTCACCAGCGGGACGCCAACGATCAAAATATGGTCCTGAACGTTCATGCACGATCAGCGACATCGCAGCAGGGGCCACGTCGCCGCTACATGTCACACACATCGACATCGCCAGCGATGTCGCTGCTGCGTCAAAATCTGTGTCGCTTTAACGATATCGCTAGAGATCTCGTTTAGTGTGACATACCCTTAAGTATGGATCAACCTGAATTTCCAAAAAATGGTGGTCCAAAGGAAAACACATCTATAATCCCCAAATCTAATTTTTCTTTGCTTAGAATTTCTCTAGTGTGAATCGTGTGTCGGAGTACGAAGTGGCGACGCTACTGTGGATGTCTCTACCATTAATAAAGAGCATTGGTAAAGTGATACATTAACCTCAGGTTGTATCCCATCATCTCCACTTGGGTGTTGCTGCTTAATGAATTAAGATTTCACATTAAAACTTTACTATGGTGGAATTTATTCTTTTCGATTCGTACAGTATGATTTCTAGAATTTCCATGATTTTTTTGGTGATCAGAGCTGTAACGCTGAGTAAGATGAGACGGACATGCTGTGCTGCACCAGGGATATTCTGGGTCATTGCTCTGTACATACACAGATTTCTTATGGCTTCCTGTGTCATTTCCTTTACCAGAATGCAGGAAATCTCTCCTACATTGTACTTTTCCAGCTTTTTCTATTTAGCTTAATACTGTGTGACTAATGAGGATGTGCAATCAGTTTTCACCCTCCATGGAACCGCACAATTGAAAAGACACAGTATTCAACCCCTATGCTTCTCCGTTACACAGAACATTCCATCGTCTTGTCAGACGTTATCCCGCACATTCTCAAAACTCACAGTCATTACTTAGATCTCCACTCTGTTTAAGAAAAGTTCCACATTGGAGACATTTATGGCATATACATATCCACAGGATGTCACAATTGTGTGACAGATGAGGGTCCCATTTGTGGCACCCACAT
Source organism: Dendrobates tinctorius (assembly GCF_039654945.1). NCBI lineage: Eukaryota > Metazoa > Chordata > Amphibia > Anura > Dendrobatidae > Dendrobates > Dendrobates tinctorius. The sequence goes on from NW_027361870.1 coordinate 417,434, forward strand.
CTAGCTCACAGATGGGGCCCTGTAGTGCTCTGGTGGTAATAAAGTGCCAAAAATTGATGAGCCATCTTGCTTGACAATTTTCCTAAATCCCATATAAGTGGCTGGAGAGTGGTGCTTACACGCCTGGTGGTGGCTGATGGAGCTCCATTTTTGAGATACATGTCCCAATTATGAGATTCTCATCTATTGTTCCAGATGCTACAACTCTAAAGGAGTTGTACCAAGTTAGCAAAACATCATCCATATACAGAGGAGAGCTAAGCGATCATTTAGAGTGCACTAAGCCGAGGAGCTGGCACTTACTTTACAAAGACAAACCTGGCTGCATTCAGCTGGAGTTAAGGGGTCTTCCTAATTTAGCAAGAGTAGTATCACTGATGTCTGTTCCCTGCCTATAGTAATATACTCACCATTTGCCATCTTCTTCCGTTCTCGGCGCCACTCCAGTTGGTCTTCTGCAGTCTTCTCCAGTGTTTGATGGGCGATCCAGAAGTAATTTCTCAATGTAAGTCTATGAGAGCCAGAACGGGGTCAGTATGAGGGACTCATAGACACTGAGAGCTTGTGACTGTTACCTCTGACTTACGTTGAGTCAGGAGCTGCAGTCACAAGCTGGAAGAGAGAGACCAGGATGGCACCAGGAAGAGCAGAAGATGGTGGCTTGTAAGTATTTTACTATGGGCAAGAAACAGGAAAAAAACACCAGAGTGATGCTTTAATGGGAATCTGTTATCATTTAACATTTGCACAGTGCCACCCAGTGCATACAACTATGTAAGTAGTGGCATAAACTGCCCATATAACTAGCAATAAACCCAGCCATTGGGTTTCCAAGCTCCTGGCCCACCTCTGCGCTTCCTGCAGTCATAGTGCAATGTGGCGACCCTGAGGCTCAGTTGCCACAGAGGTACTGCACCTTCTCCTAAGGTGTGGTGCCCCACTATCCAGGTAAGTTGGAGGCTCCTGACCACGCTCCAACACTCGCACCCCACACAATAGAGTAGTTCAGCAAAACCACATTGCAGCTCTTTGCCTAGAGAGAGGCACAGCACCTTTGGTGGTTCCCTGCTTGGAACACTAAACGTGCTGGGAGGTGGGTGGAGTTTAGAACACATAAAAGAGCGGGATGGTTTAGGATTTCAAGTCAGTGAGTGAGGAGGAGAGAGGAAGCCACTCGGAGAGGAGTGGGGATCCCTGGAAGAGGGATGGAGGAATGAGTGCTGCAGCTGCCTCAGTTATCTGAGCCAGCTGGCACGGGAAAGGAAAGAAGGAGAAAGACATTGAACTGAAGCCTGAGCTTCCATAGGAGAGAAAGACAAGTACGGAACATAGGAGCAAAAGGGAACACAGAGGACGTGGGTTAGAGGAAGAACCCTGCCTAGAAGTTCTAAGCGCAAGGCCGGGGCCCGGTCCTCGAGGTTGTATGGACACTAATGGTTCTGCAGCAGACACCGGTGGAGTAGTGGTCTGTAAATGCACTACTCCCATCTAAGACTTGAGGGCACAACAGCAACATGGATAGAGAGCCAGGACTTAGGAGTAGAGAGTCCCCGAAGCAGGCTACAGCTGTCTGCTGTGCAAATAGAGTTCTTGGGAACATCTGTCAGGAGGAACTCCAGTGTGACTCAGTACTAGGAGATCTTCACACTTAAAGGCGCTATAGAGGAGACGTTCAGGAAAGGCACATAAGTTGGCGGAGTGTGGAAGGGAGCATTCCATCTTGCCTGGAGGTTGACTGAGTCCCTGACCCGGAGGACACGGCACAGAAGCGGGCACTACAGACTGTGAGTAAAGCTTTGGAACTACATGCCCTGGTGTCCTCCATTCCTTCCTGCGTCCGTCCACCTGGCACCGCTACATCCCCTGCGCCAAACACTGCACCTTCTAAGTGTTTCCACATCTACAATGCCCTGGGACAACAGCCCTGCCTGTGGAGGGCTATAACATCCTTGCTGCACCACACCATCTGTCCCAGAGGATCTGTCTGTAGCGTCGGCTTAACACCTCCCTTGCCGAACACCACAGGTGGCGTCACAAACTATTCATCTAACTACATTTCACCATTCACAACATCCCCCTATTCATTGGGCGCCCAGGGCCACGGTCCGGGTCACCGCTGCTGTGACACGTCCCGCCGATACCGGCCCGGTACCGAGTACCCTGCGGCCCTGGGAGGGCGACCCAGAAACACTTGTGATGTCTGCTATACAGTATATCCCAACATGCCATGGCACGATCATGAGTATTTTCTTGCCATAGAGCGAGATGCGGAAATCTCGTGACGTAGTTATTGAAGGTACAGAGGTAACAATTGCACCTCATCCCTGGAGGGCTTTGCAGGTGTCTTTGCCCATATGGGCAGCACGGTGGCTCAGTGGATAGCACTGCAGCCTTGCTGCGCTGGAGTCTTGGGTTCGAATCCCACCCATGACAATATCTGCAAGGAGTTTGTATGATCTCCCTGTGTTTGTGTTGGGTTCCCTCTGGGTACTCTGGTTTCCTTCCAAAATACATACTGATAGGGAATTTAGTTTGTGAGCCCCATTGGGGACAGTGATGATAATGTGTGCAAACTGTAATGTTAGCGCTATATAAAGATTATTATTTATAAGGCGACACCAGTATTATAGATGGTAGTTGGAGGGTCCTGTTACAGACTTTTCATTAAGGCTGAGGAGTGTCACGTTGCCCCTATTGCTCGGGCGGTCCAGACTCTGCAACATTTGGAGCCACAATGCAGGGCGACATCAGGATTTTTTCAGTTTCGGGGGTAGCACATACTTTGGCCCAGTTCCTTTTATGAAGCATTTCTGCTGTTTATACTGTATACTGTATATATATAATAGATTGGTTCCCACTAGTCACAGACAGCTGCCGCCTGTATGAAGAATCCCTCAGATCCCGCTGTGGGAGAATTATCTCACTTCCAGGAACAGAGTACAGTAGTTCAGCAGCCGCAGATGTCATCCAGCGATCTGATGTCACAAAGAGGCACACATCACCGAGGGATCAGAACAGTAACATCCCCCATCCCTTTCTGAATCATCTCTTTTCACATTTGTTCTGCACAATGCTTTCTTCCACAAGTCATTCCTTCCTTTATTAGATAACGTTGCCTGCTGATCTGTGAGTCCTGAAGGCTGGTATAGTAGCACATGTAGTTCTACAGAGGATGGCGGGTCTCACGTGTCCATGAAATAAGGACCGAGCCTGATAGCGATACCCTACCGGACCGCCGTGTCTCCTGACCTTGGGATATCTGTTCCATACTGTGTCTGTGATGCAGTTAGCTCAGGTCAGGAAACTTGTCGGTTGGGACAAGTTTTGGGATCCGGGCACGGTCCCGATTTCACAGACACCAGCCTCATCCCTCATACAGATGGTTGTATTGTACTCCGTACATATCTCACTTCCGCACTTCAAAGGAACCATATTTAGAACATTTTTAAGGGTCTATTTAAAAAATGGAATTAAAGGGGTTGTCCACTTTTTCTTTATTGTAATAAATGTGTTCTAGGCATGTAAGGTAGTTACTAGTGATGAGCGAACGTGCCCGGATAACGTGTTATCCAAGCAGGCTCTGGTCCTAATCGAGTGACTTCGGTGTGCTCGAATAACAAGGGATAACAAGAAGGGGCCAGGATTGGGACATTATTACTGAAAGGGGCTCAGGATAGTGGACATTTTACTAGGATGGAGGGGGACATTAAATTGTTTGTTTCTTTTTAAAATGTGTTGAGGAAGAACAAGGGACATTATTACTGGAAGGGGCTCAGGATTGGAGACACTATACTAGGAAGGAGCCTAGGATGGAGGGGGAATTGTTGAAGGAAGGGCCTAGGATGGGGACAGCATTACAGGAAGGGATCAGGATGGGGGAAATTGCTATAAGATGAGGCCCAGGATGGATGGGGGAAATTATTACAAGAAGGGGCCAGGATTGTGATATTATTACTGGAAGAAACCAGGATGGGGAACATTATACCAGGAAGGGGACAAGGATGCAAGATTTTTTATCAGGAAGGTGCCCAAGATGTGGGTGTCATGCTCCTGGATTCAAACCCGTGAGCCATTGTTTTGTGATTAGCTTCTCTCTCTGCCGAGCCACAGCAGACATACCTCTGGGTGCTTTGGTTCTGCTGTTCTGGTTGCAGTCTGTTTAGCTTAAAACATGTGTTTTCATTTGTCTGCCTTATCACCTTTTGGGTGCAGCTTTATATTCTTTCCCCTTGCTGGCATTTTCTGCTGGTGATAGTGTTCATTTGGATTTTCAGCTATTCTGCTATAACTTAAAACCAGCCAGAGAATTTCCAGCTAGAGTTTTTCTCTTTGCTGTTTCTATTCTTTACTTTGCGCCTACCTTCTGTTTCTATTTAGGAAGTAGGCGGCTTATAATCTAACAATACATACTTTATATTTTATTTTTTGTTTTGTGTTACTCACTCTGGGATCTATTTTTTAATTCTGCACACTTTCCCTTCTGTAGGTAATTTGCACTTTGCTCTGCCCTCCAAAGGAATTCTTTAGAAGGAATGTGAAGCGCTCACCAGACTTTCAGGCAGTTTAGTTCCGAGCTGCCATCTTCTAGTCTGTGGTCAAGACTATCTCAGCTCACGCAGCAACCACTGCGGGGTTAGGAACTCTAGTCTGTACAGGAACCGTCAGGGTCATTTGTAGTTTTTAGTTTGTTACCGTTTTAACCGAGTGAGTTGCTACACAAGCATAACAGTGGGACATTATACCAGGAAGGGGCCCAGGATGGGAAACAATATTACAGGAAGCGATTAGTAAGAGGGACATTATTACAGGAAGGAGACAGGATGGGGGACATTATTATTAACGCGGGCAAATACGCATGTTTTTACAAGTTCTAGAATGCTAAGAGGGCCCATACATCTGACCAACATGCAGGTGGGGGCCCAGGTACAAATTGTGCACTGAGGCCCATCGGACTCTAGTTATGCCACAGTTTGTTGGTGAGAGTAATTCTGAGGTTAGTGGGCAACCTGTGCAGTGACTGGCACAGGATAGTAGTTTACAGGTTCGACTTAATGAGGGCAGTTCTTGCTCTTATTACATTCCCACTTCTGCCCTTAGTATTGTGTTTTTTTGTTGGATTCAGAAATATGGGCTTTTTTATTTAGTGCTAATCTTTATGGTGTTTACAAGGGGGGTATGGGTAACAGGATTCTCTCTGGGCATGTCTTTAGGTTGCTCTGCATTACTACTTCTTGAGCCACGCCGTCTTGTAAAGAACAAGACTCAGAAGAGTAGTGGGCATAAAATAAGAGCCAAAAAAATGGTCACTTTTGATCCTTTTTAAAATAAGTCTGTCTGGTTGCTGCCATTACAACAGGTTGGTGAACGGAAGACTGATTATTAGTGAGTTACAGTAAGTCATCGCAGTATTTATATGGTTTGCTCCTATAGGGCACACTTCCATAGGCATCCTCAGTTACCTTTATCAGACAAAAAATTATTTGTACATTCTCTTCTTTTGTGAAAACCAAAGTCGAAAAAAGGCCTAAAAGGGATTTTTCACAATGATCCGACTATCTGACCTTCTGCTGTGGGATTGGTTAATCTGTCAATGGGTTTGTGTGAAAAGGAAAATACCCAGCCCCCGATCAACTTTGTAAAACTTTTTTTTTTAATTCAGTTTGGAATATTAAGCATTACTGAATAAAGCCTCCAAAAATCAGATATGTTTTTTTCCCCTGGGTGTCAGCTTTTTTTCTTTCCATTAGATGAAGTACAATTATTTGGTCACAATTTATGTCAAGGAGACGCACAGCTCAGGCTTGTAAATCTTTTGTTTCAATTACTCGTGGGGTAGTTTGTGACGTTTCCAGTTCTGGTATTTCCAGATCCTGTAAAGTAGAAGGACCCAGGATGCTGCAGGCTTACCCAACCTGTTTCCAATAATATGAAGTCATCAGTGAAACATTCACCATGGGCAGGGCAGGACGGAGTGCTAATAATATGATTATATAATGTTTACAGACTGTAAAACATCATATCTCAGCTATTCGGATTTTGATGAGTGTGCAATTTGAGTGACTTATCTGGAATAAATGAGTAATAATTTCTTATTGAAAATGCGCACGTGATATGATCAAAAATGTCTGTGAAATAGTTTACAGTATTCAATACATTCCCGAACAAGTGATAACACATGTAGCCTGCGGGCTCGGGTGCTTCTTAAGGAAAGTGCTTAACTGCTCCATACTGTATATATCTGCATGGAACAAACTCAGACGCTGTGCCATACACTTGACACCCAAATTTAACTACTGAGAGTGGAGCTAACTCAGAAAGCAGCAGTCTAACCTCTTGGTTGCAGCTGTCAGTTGTGAAATGGGGGAAGATGTTACTTGCAATGCACTTTTGACCATTGCCACATGATTGCAGGGTGCAGATGACATTGTCATGGCAGCCAGGGATCCGTCAAAATGTCCCTATTAGAGATAAGCCTTCGTCAGCGTGCCAAAACGCGCGTTGGGGAATTATTTTACCTTTTTGTACTTTTTCCATATATATTTCTCATTACTATACTTATGCGCAGCTATATATATTTCACACTGTGCTGCACTTTACACATGACTGCTTTACATTTACAATGAGCACTTTGAATTAAATGATTTTCACTTATTTTATATTTACAATGCACTTGTACTGTATTAATAATGATCTAGATTCCCCTTTGCCGTTTGCACTAGCACTTTATATATTTGTATTTATTTCCACAAATTTCTATCGTATATTTTGCTGTGCATATATTTTTTCAGCAATTTTTTTAGTATTTTTTTCTGGGTGCGTTCTTGTTGTTTTTAAACTTATTGTAATATTTTATTGATGTTTTTTCCATTGTTGTACCTGATCAATTGAATAAACTATTGTGGTTTTACATTATAATTTATTGGACTCTTTGTTCGGTTCTCTGCGGTTTTTTTGCGGTTTTTGCTCTTGTCCTTTTCAATTCCAACTGTCCATTAGTCACTACTTCTGTCCGGCTTCTTGGTTGCAGGGTTATTATCTTTTATTCACTCCACAGTTTTCCATTTTCTATTTTATCATATTGATTTCCCTGCCACCTCCTAGCTTCCCCTTTGTCATTATTTTTATTTTAGCATCTTATAATGCTGTAGATAAGCCCCCCATCCGACCTGCAAGTGAAGAAAAATAAGTTTTATTACTCCCCCCTGGCGGTCCGGTCGGATGGATGTCGCAGGGCTTGGTCCAGCGCCTCCCATCTTCTTGCGATGCCGCCCTCCTGCTTGCTTCAACGCTCCCCGGCATCGCGCTCCTGCGCAGGCATACTTATCTGCCCTCAGACCAAAGAACTGCAGTGCGCAGGCGCTGGGAAAGGTCAGAGAGACCCAGCGCCTGCGCACTGCAGTACTTTACTCTGCCCTCAACAGGGCAGATAAGTACGCCTGCATAGGAGCACGATGCCGGGGAGCGATGAAGCAAGCAGGAGGGCGGCTTCGCAAGAAGATGGGAGGCACCGGACCTGGACCTGCGACATTTATCGGACCTGACCACACAGGACCGCCCCCCCGGGTGAGTAAAATAAAACTTATTTTTCTTATCTTGCAGGTCGGATCGGGGGCTTATCTGCAGCATTATAGAATGCTGTCGATAAGCCCTGAAAGGTAGTGGGCATATCTTATATCGGCCTAAACTGCTGACAGGTTCACTTTGAAATATTGAATATTAAAAACACTTTATGTGCTGCTGTCTGGTGGTGTGGAAAAGTTTGGCTTTGTTCACTTTGTCTGATGGGAATTTTTTCAACCTATTTTCAACAATTGCTTTCTGGTATAGCACCATTTTAGAAGACCTTTCAACCTCAGGAAGAAGAGGTGCAAAGTTCTTCTTGTAGCATGGGTTTAGCAGGGTGAACAACCAGTACTTTTTTTTGGCCAAGATGAATGTAACATGAGTGTCACGGGAAAGGCAGCAGTACATAAAATTGGTAAAATTGGCCATATGTGCCAAGCTCCATACAGTCAACACTTCCCTGTCTCCACCATGATAACAACTCTCCATCTCCTCATCCTCCCTCTCATCCTCTTCATTCCCATCCTCGGCTCATCCACGTAGGACCAATTGGACGAAGGTTGTGTGGGTATTATTCTCTGTTTGGTTAAGCCACCAGCTCCTGTTCCTCCTCTTCCTCCACCTCAGCGTCCACCTCCTCATTGTTACCCAATCCGGGGTGAGCAGATGAAATGAGGTTGGTCTAGCTATAAACTCTCTGTGCTATGTCTTCCTCCATCCCCACCTGGTCCGCATGCAAAACTTCATATTTAACCCCTTCAAGACGGAGCCCTTTTTTGTTTTTGCGTTTCTGTTTTTCATTCCCCTTCTTCTCAGAGCCATAACTTTTTTATTTTTCCGTCAATATGGCCATGTGAGGGCTTATTTTTTGCGGGACGAGTTGTACTTTTAAATGACATCATTGGTTTTACCATATCATGTACTCACAAATCGGGAAAAAATTCCAAGGGCAGTGAAATTGAAAAAAAAAGTGCAATTTAACAATTTTTTAGATTTTTTTTTTTACCATGTTCACCAAATACTAAAACTGACCTGCCATTATGATTCTCCAGGACATTACAAGTTCATAGACACCAAACATGTGTAGGTTATTTTTTATTTAAATGCTGAAAAAAATTCCAAAGTTTGTTAAAAAAAAAAAATTGTGCCATTTTCCTATACCCATAGCGTCTCTATTTTTCATGATCTCGGGTTGAGTGAGAGCTTATTTTTTGTGTGCCGAGCTGACGTTTTTAATTATACCATTTTGATGTAGATATGATCTTTTGATCGCCCGTTATTACATTTTAATGCAATTTTACGGCGACTAAAAAAACGTAATTCTGGCATTTTGACTTTTTTCTCATTACGCCGTTTAGGGATCGGGTTAACTTTTTATACATTGATAGATCGGGGATTCTGAACCCGGCGATACCAAATATGTGTGTATTTGAGTTTTTTTTCTATAGTTTTATTTTGAATGGGGCAAAAGGGGGGTGTGATTTGAACTTTTATATATTTTTTAAATATTTTTAAAAACTTTTTTTTCACTCTTGGCATGATTCGATAGTCTCCATGGGAGACTAGAAGCTGCCATAACCGCCAACCACCGGGTAGGAGACCTCTGATTGTCATGCCAACCCATCAGTGACCCGCGATCACGTGACGGGGGTCACCAATGGGCGGATATTCATCCCGATGGCCGGAAGCACTTGTTAAATCCCTCTGTCAGAGTTTGACAGCAGCATTTAACGGGTTAGTAGCTGCGGGTGGATCACGATTCCACCCGCGGCTGTTTCCAGCACATGTCAGCTGTTCAAAACAGCTGACATGTGTCAGGAAAGATGTGGGCTCTGCGCCCACATCAAAGGGGGAGACAACATGCGCAGTACATGTTCGGCGCATGTTGTGAAGGGGTTAATTGTGAGCAGCGATTGTATAAGTAGGCACAGAAGTGGGATAGTTACTCTGACTATGGTGTCATCAACGCTCACCATCTTTGTGGAGTCATCAAAGTTTTGGAGAACCAAACAAATGTCAGACATCCATGCCCACTCTTCATTTGTTATGTGCGGAGGCTGACCAGAAAACCGATGAGCGTGTAGGAGCTGTTACACAACCACTGGCCTCTTCTGCTTACAAAGCCTTGTCAGCATGTGCAGTGTGGAATTTCAGTGCGTGGTGACGTTGCACACCAGTCGGGGAGTTGGCACTTGCATGCGCTGCTGCAGCACTACCAGAGCGGAGACAGCTGTCGCCAACGTGCGGAAATGAGTGGTGACGCAGGGTACCTTGACCAGAAGCTCTGGAAAAGCATGGTGCATGTGCATGCTTGCCAAGCTTCATAGCCGCCACCAGGCTACGCCCATTATAACATATGACTTTGCCTGGTTGGAAGTTCAAAAACCACAGATCTGTCTGGTCTATTATTCCTTTAAGTAACTGCTGTGATGTACGGTTTGTCTCCTAGACAAATTACCTTCAGCAGAGCCAGGTGCCACTTCACTGAGACAGTGCTGCAGAGTTTCCAAGTTCTGGCTGAAGTGGGCGATGAGCACATGCATCATGCCAGGTTTGGACTCAGCCCCAGCCTCCACAATGTCCACCCAGTGTGTCGTAAGGGAATTGTAAATCAAAGAAACTACGAGAAAAGAAGCGCAAATAGGGTCTTATCAAATAAATTCAGAATCTGTTATTCAGAAAACTGCTCACCTGGTGCCCCCTCGATAAGGCATATAGGTATCAGCTGCCGCAGATCCACGGGTCAGGAGTTGACCATATCAGGAACCATACAAAAGAATTGCTGCTGAACAAATGAAAATCCGGACGTGTTGAAAAAAAGGTGGTTTTATTCAACGCGTTTCGAAGTCTATATGTGACTTCTTCCGCAGAAAATACCACATACATATATGTGAGGAGGAAGTCATATATAGACTTCGAAATGCATTGAATAAAGCCACTATTCCTTTTCCTCAATACTTCCAGATTTTCATTTGTTCAGCAGCGCGGATGACATCCACAAAATTCTTTTGTATGGTAAGGGAAATGTAGCGTCCCTGGCCACAAGCTCTTGTCCACGTGTCGGTCGTTAAGTGGACAATGCCAGAAAGTGCGTTGGTAAGGGCACGGGTGATGTTCCTGGAAACTTGCTGGTAGAAGGTGAGGATGCCACACCAGAAGAAAAAGTGGCAGTCGGGGACCGAGTACCAAGGAAAGGCTGCCGCCATGAATCGGTGGAAATCCTCCGTGTCTACCAGTCTAAATGGCAACATTTCTAATGCATGCACCCTGGAAATGTGCCCTTTTAGCATTTGGGCCTTTGGGTGGTTGGCTGGGAACTTTCTTTTTCTGTTCCAAGGCCTGGGGTAGGGGCAGCTGCTTAAAAGCTTTTTTCAGTTTTAGAGATGACGGAAATGTTCACAGACCACATAACACTTTATAGCTGAGAAATGGAAGCCTTCAAAATTTTTAAAAGCTTTTTCTCAGTTTTAGAGATCACAGAAAGGGTGTGTTGATCTCTAAGCACCGACAGCTCAACTGTCCTATCTGAGACTGGGAGGCGCTGGCTGTCTCCAAGTGTTCATTATCCCAGATAATTGCCAAGCTACTTAACTGAGCTGTTTCTCCCAGACCTCTGCCAGACATACATTCAGCTAAGTGTAGTTTGTTTCTCTGTTTCTTGTGTTCTGCATGTTAATATTTTGTTGCTTGACCTTGGACCTCATTCTGACTATCCGTCTGTTTAACCCCTTCTGATCTGATCCTCTATCCTCCTGGTATTCTGACCTTGAAACGTTGCCTGACTACGCTTTTGTCTCTTCCTTCTCTTTATGACGTATCCTCCTGGCTTCTGACCTTGGACTCTTTCGCTATCCCGACTCATGGCTTGTCTGTGAGAAGAGACTAGCATCACTGTGTGATACAAACAGCAAAGCAAACGATCAGACCTAGAAGGACTGTTAGTATGATGGCTCAGCTTCAGCACCAAAATCAACAGTGCAGGCCTCTGATTCATTATACTGTGCACCCACAGTCCTAGACAACCACTCTCTCCCTCCAATACGAAGTGTCACAAAGCTGTGCAATGGCATCAGTGTTCCGGGTGGCGCCTGTTCTTTTATAATCCCTGATGATGTCAGATGGCCAGCCAATCACAGTAATGCTACAACCAGGATGGCTACAGCATTACAGTCAGTGACGTAACTACCGGGGTAGCAGCCAAAGCGGTTGCTTTGGGGCCCGGCCCATATAGGGGCCCGGGTCCCCGGCTCCAATCGGCGCTACCCGGGTAGTGCAATTAACTACAACTCCTCCCCTAGCATGTCTCTTGCACTTGCAGGCAGCCCCGTGCTTATTCCATCTTCAGTTCTCAGCGCAGTTCTTCCTGCTTTCAGAGTGCGCTCATTAACTATGTGCATAAGTAATGAGCGGCTCAATACATATGCGCATATGTAATGCGCAGCACCACGTGGACGCTGAAAGCAGGAAGAAGTAGAACAGCACTGAGATGAGAATGGATTGAGAAGATGGAACAAGCACCGGCCGGGGGCTGCAAGAGACAGAGGCTGGAGAGAGGTGACTGAGTATAACGGAGGGGAGGCTCAGGGGCAGGATCCGTCTGGCCTGGCGGGCTACCTGGTAAATGCCCGGCGCCGGTGGGCCCTGAGGGTCGCGGGGGGCCCTTTAGATTTCTGAATCCTGCCCCTTTAAATGAAAGAGCGCGCGTGCACTTTACTTTTTAGGTTGTGCGCGTGGTCGGGTGGCGGCTCCCTGGCTGGCTGTCTCCAGCGGCGGCTCCTGACAGTCACTGTTTGTGTCTGGTCACGTGACGGTGAGTTACTCTCCTGGGCCCTGACCGCCACGTGACCTGGTCCTTCTGCTGTCTGCAGTGGTTCGCGCGGGCTGTGAGTCACCGTCCCGCGTTTCTTTCCTCTCCTGTAGCTGGCTGCTGCCTGGCTAATAGCAGCGCCAGCACACAGAGCAGAGGATGTCGTAGGCGCTCATCCTGTGCTGCTGCTCCCACTCATGTCTGTCTGACTGTAGTGTTGCCGCAATCCCTGAGCCCTCCTGTCAGCGGGTCCGGTGAGTGAGTCACACTAGTGACTAGTCAGTCGATCAATGTATAAAATAGTAGGGGGAAGGGTCCAGCAGGGGACACTAGGGCCGGGACTCGGGAGACAGTCACACAGTGACACAGACTAGTCCAATGTCCTCGGCTGATGGCTGTGTCTGTGTGGTGGTGGGTGGGGGACTCTCTCTGCTCTGTCGGCTGTGTGGTGGTGGTGGTGGACGGTGGTGGTGGAGGTGGACTCTCTGCCGGGCTCCCTGTCTGACTCCTGCAGGCAGCCCTGCGGCCTGCTCAGTGCGTCCAGTGTCGTCCTCCTCAGTCATGCAGCTCTGCCGGCTCCTGACTACCGCTGTCCTGCAGTGCCAGAGAGTGCCGGCCTGGCTGTGTGGTCGTGGTGGTGTTGTGTGCTCTCTGCCGGGCTCCACGTCTGACTCCTGCAGCCCTGCGGCCTGCTCAGTGCGTCCAGTGTCCTCCTCCTCGGTCATGCAGCTCTGCCGGCTCCCGACTACCGCTGTCCTGCAGTGCCGGCCCGGCTGTGTGGTGGTGGTGCTGTTGTGTGCTCTCTGCCAGGCTCCCTGTCTGACTCCTACAGCCTTGTGACCTGCTCAGTGTGTCCAGTGTCCTCCTCCTCCTCGGTCATACAGCTCTGCCGACTTCCGACTACCGCTGTCCTACAGTGCCGGCCCGGCTGTGTGGTGGTGGTGCTGTTGTGTGCTCTCTGCCAGGCTCCCTGTCTGACTCCTGCAGCCCTGCGGCCTGCTCAGTGTGTCCAGTGTCCTCCTCGGTCATGCAGCTCTTCCGGCTCCCGACTACCGCTATCCTGCAGTGCCGGAGAGTGCCGGCCCGGCTGTGTGGTGGTTGTGGTAATGTTGTGTGCTCTCTCCCGGGCTCCCTGTCTGACTCCTGCAGCCCTGCAGCCTGCTCAGTGTGTCCAGTGTCCTCCTCCTCGGTCATACAGCTCTGCCGGCTCTCGACTACCACTGTCCTGCAGTGCCGGCCCGGGCCCCGCTCTGTGGTGGTGTGTGATTGTGTGCTCTCCGCCGGGCTCCCTCTGTCTGACTCCTGCCCTGTGGCCTGCCCTGTGTAGAGCTGGCTAGCCTGGTGTGGTGAGCTGCTCTGCTGTCTCTGCACCCTCCCTGGTGATGGGGCCCCAATGAGAGGAAAAATAGGTTTCTGGGGCCCCTGTTCTGAGTTCATTTTCCCCTTCACCATTGAGGTCTGATGAACTCCCTCTTCTGGTGAAGGAAGGTAGTGAGGCTGATTACAAAGCACCTGAACAGAATGATGATAACTGGGTGACTGGAATTGCTGACTGGATATAAGGCAGCCGACGCCCTTCTGCCTTGCGGGTGATTACTCTGAGGGATTCTTGGAGACCAGTCTGATTCCTGCTCCTCAAAAGCTAAGTTTTCTGCTCTACTTTTTGCATTTGTGTTTTGGTTTTGTTTTGCCTTGTTTTTCTGGATTTCTGCCTTTCCCTGCTGGGTGAGCTGAATTCCTTTTTGCTCTGTCTTCAGAAAATACCTGAGTACTGATATAGTCTTTTTGAAGCCTAGCGTCTTCAGGGTTTTTTCCCTATCAGTCTGTTGGCTCTTGTTTTGAGAGGGTTTTGGCGGATTGCAGACAGCAGCTTTTCTATTCTGTCCTATTTAGTTAGCTTGGGCCCCATCATTTGCTCAGCCTATCTTTCTATCTGTGTGAGTGTTTTTTCATCATGCTTCACCGTCATTATATGTTGGGGGCTGCCTATTGCTTTGGGGTCTGCTCTGGGGCAGTTTAGATTTCCCTTTCTGTCTTTAGGATACGTAGTTCTCCAGCTGTGATCGAGGGGTCTAGGGCACCGTTGGAACCCCCCACGGCTACTGCTAGTTGTTGTTAGGTTCAGGGGTCTGCAATCCGATAGCTGCCAACTTCTCTGGTTTTCTGGACTTAGCTAGTATTTCTGTTTTTGCCTCCTACGGTGACTCATTCATAACAGGCCCCACACAACGGTGGTCGCCCCTATGCTGTTTTAATACTACGTCACCATCCTCCTTGGAAGTGCCGGCTACCTGATGGGGTCCCACTGAGAGGAAAAATAGCTTTCTGGGGGCCCATGGTTGTCGCCTACGCAGTTTAATAGTATATCATTCTCGTCACCATGCTCGCTGGAAGCTGTGCCGGAGCAGAGGAGGCCATAGTATGCTGCATGGAGGAGCACGGGGGCCATAATGTGCTGCATGGAGGAGCAGGGGAGGCCATAATGTGCTGCATGGAGGAGCAGGGGGGCCATAATGTGCTGCAATGAGGAGCAGGGGGGCCATAATGTGCTGCATGAAGGAGCAGGTGTAACGTCTGCCTGCGGTCTGGGCTGCAGCCAGACAACACCCCGAGAAACACTGATACCCTTTACCCCTATACAGGGATCTGGATTTATAGCAGAGCCCAGGAGGTGCTGTCTGAATAGGAGCAATGACCAGAGCAGGACGGTCGCCAGAAAGGTGTTCCAACACAGGACACAAAGGCAATGATATCCGAGACTAAACCAGTCAGGCAGAAAAGGTATAAAAACGGTAGACAGCAGCAAAGACAGATACCAGGTCGAAGCCAGAGTCATAAACCAGGAGAGTCGCAGAGGTACAGAATCGTTAGGCAGAAGCAGAGTCAGAATCCAGGCCGAAGTCAGTGTCATAAACCAGGAGAGTCGCAGAGGTACAGAATCGTTAGGCAGAAGCAGAGTCAGAATCCAGGCCAAAATCAGTGTCATAAACCAGTAGAGTCGCAGAGGTACAGAATCGTTAGACAGAAGAAGGGTCAGAAGTCCAGGCAAAAGTCAGAGTCAGTCAACAGTAATACACACAGTAACACGCAGGGGAACCAAGAATATATCTGGCGGCCTGCAAGAGCAGTCCCAAGGTATTTGAGGGATCAGATCATCCCTCACAGGCCCGTGGGCTGATGATGTCATCCGGACCGCCCCCAGGACCAGGCTGGATGGTGATGCACCAGCCCCTTCATGACTGACCGAGGAGCGAAGCCTGCGTCCAGCGGACGCCTGCGCAGGAGCCTCATGACTATCACCGCCATCACTCGGGGTTGAAGCACAGCGCCTCCCAGAGACCAAGGCCGGGACTGCAGGCCACGGGTCAGACGGTGATAGGACAGTCCGGCGCCTCCTAGTGGTCGAGGCCGGGACAGCAGGCCCTGAGTCTGACGGTGATGTGATAGTCCGGCGCCTCCTACTGGCCGAGGCCGGGACAGCAGGCCCTGAGTCTGGCGGTGAAGTGACAGCAGGGGGCCCATAATACTGTATGAAGGAGCAAGTGCCCCATAATACTGTATGGAGGAGCATTATATGGGGCACATAATACTGTATGGTGGACTATGAGGTGCCCATAATACTGTATGGCAGACTATGTGGTTGCACATAATACTGTATGGCAGACTATGTGGGTGCTCATAATACTGTATGGAAGACTATGTGGTTTCCCATAATACTGTATGGTGGACTAATGGTGCCCATAATACTGTATACTGGACTATGAGGTGCCCATAATACTGTATGGCGGACTATGTGGTGCCTATAATACTGTATGGCGGACTATGTGGTGACCATAATACTGTATGGCGGACAATATGGTTGCCCATAATATTGTATGGTGGACTATGTGGTTGCCCATAATATTGTATGGCGGACTATGTGGACCCAGTCGGCAGAATGTGGAGCTTTTATCCCCATTAGACTGGAATGGCATGTCTGACTTGATCACTGATCCATTCATTCCCTCAGTGGCGGAACTTGTTTTTTTATAAAAGCCCCAAAGAGAATGAATGGAGCTTCGGTCAGATATCCCACCTGCCACTCCATTTTAAAATGGGGATAAGTGTCCTATCAGGGATAAAACTTCCTCACTCTTCCAATCGGTGCAGTGTCTAATGATCGGACCTAAGCGATCACCTATCCTGTGGAGCCCATGGATCGGTGATAACTTGTTTTAACTAAAGAACCCCATTAATGTAAGCTACTGTAATTATACATCCCAGGGGCTCACAGTAGATGTGCAGGAGCCGCCTGTGTTTTACAGCTGATGCTCCACTATAATGGGGATAACAACTGACAGATATTTGCATATAACTGTAGGGTGGGCCCCTAGAGTCCATTCCCCTAGTGGGCCCCAGACACTCCAGTCCGACCCTGCTCAGGGGAACCATATTCACCTGTCCCCCGTTCCACCACTGCGCATCGCTCTGCTGTCTTGCTTCCTCTGGCAGTGACGTTCAGGTCAGAGGGCGCCATGACGTAGTTAGCAGGCGCCCTCTGCCTGAACAGTCACTGTGCAGAGCCGGCAACGCTGAGGAGAAGCAGCTGCAGCAGCAGGGAGGAGCCGAGGTGAGTATATATATATTTTTTCTTTAATTGAGGCAGCGGCAGCAGCATTGTAAGGGGCCTGTGCAGCATTACAACTTGGGGCCACTAATCACTGTGCAGCATTACAAGGGGCCACTAATCACTGTAGAGCATTACAAGGGGCCACTAATCACTGTGCAGCATTACAAGGGCCAGGGCCCCGCCCAATCACTTTGCAGCATTATAAGGGGCCACCAATCACTGCAGCATTACAAGGGGCCAATAATCACTGTGCAGCATTACAAAGGGCCACTAATCACTGTGCAGCATTATATGGGGCCACTAATCACTGTGCAGCATTGTAAGGGGCCACAAATCACTGTGCAGCATTACAAGGGGCCACCAATGACTGTGCATCATTATAAGGGGCCACCAATCACTGCAGCATTATAAGGTGCCACAATCACTGTGCAGCATTATAAGGGGCCACTAATCACTGTGCAGCATTATAAGGGGCCACCAATCACTGGGCAGCATTATATGGGGCATATGTTATTATGTATCATGTTATAGGGCCACCATTATTCACTGTGCAGCATTATTAGGCATATTTTTGGATGGAGCATCTTATGGAACCCATAATGAACTTTATGGAGCATTATATGGGGCCATCATGAACTTTATGGAGCATGTTATGGGGCCCATTTTATTTTTGAAATTTACCAGTAGCTTCGGCATTTTCCACCCTAGGCTTATACGTGAGTCAATAAGTTTTCCCAGTTTTTTGTGACAAAATTAGGGGAGTCGGCTTATACACGGGTCGGCTTATACACGAGTATATACGTTACATTACTGCGGCGTTCCAGCGGGTGCTTTGGCCAACGCTGTCTTGGGGGCCCACCAGCCTGGTGCATGTAGTGTAGGGAATCCGGCGCCCCGGCGGAAAAAAATGTACACTATGATTTTGCAGCCTACGCTGCATTTCTGTGCCTGCTGTGCGGAGCAAAGCACATATTGGGCCCACCTCCCTGCCTGCAGCCAGTGTATTGCTTCAGACTAGTTCAGTCCCTCCCCTTCCCTGAGCCCTCGCTGTCTATTAGCTCTCTGCAGAGCTGCCTGCCGCATGGACCTCTGGGAAATGTAGTTCCTGGAGGTCGGTTTGCGCGGAGGAAGGCAGGCAGCCCTCACTGTCTCAGCTTAGTTAATGCCAGCCACTCAGCTAGCCTGATGATTTTCTTGCCTCGCCCTCAGAATTCTAATTCTGTTACTTAATGTGACTCTAGTATGCATTATCGGTAAGAGGGTGCGTCTTGAAGGGGGTGCGTCTTGAAGAGGGTGCGACTTGAAGGGGGTGCGACTTGAAGGGGGTGCGTCTTGAAGGGGGTGTGTCTTTGAGGGGGGGTGTCTTTGAGGGGGCCCCGTTTTAAAGTTTGCTATGGGGCCCAATCAGTTCTAGTTACGCCCTTGATTACAGTAACTCGTAAGCAATTGGCTTCATAAAAGGCACCATAGATGCGGGTGGGCATTCGAGTTTTACATCGAGGATCGCCCATTGCTCACTGAGTAACGATCACATCCGAGCACCGTGATACTTGAGTGATAACCGAGTATAACCGAGCACGTTCTCTCATCCCTAGGCCCTATGTCAGCCATGTTTGTATACTTTGTATATCTTCATAGGGGATAGATACAATATACTGCAAAATTACAGTATTGCAGTGTATTGTAAAAGTAATTAAGTGATCCCTTGTTCAGGTTCCATAGGAAAACTAATAAAAATGTAAAAACAAATTAAAGTTCATTTTACCCCCCCTCCTTCCCAGAAAAGAAATAAAATGTTAAAAAACATATCTAAAATGGTTTTTTTATACCAATGTCCATGGAACTATCCAAACTAATAAAATATCAGAACATGGTTCCAATGGTACTGGGAACACCGAAATAAAAAGGTCAAATGGCAGAAATGATGTTTTTTTGTCACTGTATTCCCAGAAAGATTAAAAAGTTGAATGGATACCAAAATGATGGTGATAGGAACTATAACTCATAACACAACAAAACAAGCCATGATACAACTCTATTAAAGATAAAACAAAAGTTATAGTTCTTGGAAGGTAGGGAGGAAAAATTTGAAAGCAAACATGGGCCCACTGGGACTCGCAATACCAATGTGATTTACTCTACTCTTAGGGGTAATATTTCTCCTTGTGGTGAGTGTCATGTCTGATATGCCAGGGTAAGGAGACTTATAAGCCAAGCAACACTCCTCTTCGAAATGAAATATGCAAGCTGCCAAATCAGATCTCTTGCCTTGCAGGAGGAGTAACACGTGTCTGTAAATAAATTATCTGTTTTAGCTTCTTATCCTCAGTCATGTGGCAAGGCGCGTTAAAGGGTCAATATTGACTGCTAGGATCGCTGCTTCCAATAGACATTATAGTTCAAGTCCTCTTCCTCTCTGAAGAAGCAATTTGCACATTTTCTCTACTGTTAGCACAGAATGTCTTGCTGATAAATATCTGAGTGTGAAGCCAGATCTCATATGCAGAGTTTTTATCTATGAGTTCTGACCAGGCATGCATTAAAAGATTATCATGGACATCAATGCTGCAAATAGAGTAAATCGCAGAGTGAACTGCTAAGGCTGGTTTCATATTTGCGGACAGAGGGCTGTGGACTTCCTCTGTGAAGACCCGCTCCCTGCCGCGCCTCTCCGGTCAGCTCCGCCTATTTCTGCATGCGGCTTCATGAGGCCTGTGTACCCTATCTTTAACATTGGGTACGCAGGACGTGCCGCAGTATGCGGATGCCGCCGCATGTGTTGTTTTAATGGTGCGGCGACCCGCGTAGAACGCATCATGTTGCAATTTTATGCGGGCGCCGCATCATCAAAACGATGCATGCGGCGGCATCCGCATACTGCGGCACGGCCTGCGTACACAATGTTAAAGATAGGGTACACAAACCACATGAAGCCGCATGCAGAAATAGGAGGAGCTGACAGGAGGAGGCGCGGCAGGGGCAGGTGTGGCGCCCCTGAGGGTTCAGTCGCCACAGAGGTACTGCACCTCCTCCTGAGGTGTGGTACCCCACCATCCAGGTAAGGTATAGACACCTGACCACGCTCCAACACCTGCATCCCACACAACATAGTAGTGTAGCAAAGCACCCTTTGGTGGCTCCCTGCTTGGAACACGAAGCGTGCTGGGAGGCGGGTGGAGTTAGTTGGCACCAAAAGAGCGGGAAGAGCTTAGGAGTCAGTCAATTAGGCAGTCTGACAGAGTGAGTGGAAGAGTGAAGATCCCCTGAGTGGGATGGATGAAGGAAGTGCTGCAGCCGACCTCAGTGACCTGGGTCCGCTGGCACAGGAAAGAGACACTGATGGAAAGCCTGACTCTCTCCACAAGAAAGAAGGATTAGTACAGAACATAAGGAGAGGAGGACTACAGATTAGGGTTAGAGCAGAACCCTTCCCAAGTTCACAGCGCAAGGCCGGGGTCCGGTCCCCGAGGTTGTACGGATACTAATGGTCCTGCAGCAGACACCGGAGGAATAGAAGTTGTCACCACTTTATTCCCACACAAGACTTGGGGGCACAACAGCAACGATAGTGAGCCGGGAATTAGTAGCAAAGAGTCCCCGAAGCAGGCTACAGCTGTCTACCGTACAAGCAGAGTTCATAGGAACATCTGACAGGAGGAACTCCAGTGTAACTCAGTACTAGGAGTACTTCATTCAAAGGCGCTGTAAGAGGAGACATTCAGAAAAGGCACATATGTTGGCGATATGTTGGAACGGAGTACTTCATCTTGCCTGGAGGTTGGCTGAGCCCCTGACCTGGAGGACACGGTACCGAGGCGGGCACCTGTATGCTCAACAGACTGTGAGTAAAGCTTTGGAACTACATGCCCTGGTGTCCTCCGCTTATTACTGCGCCAACCCACTCAGCACTGCTACATCTTGGTGCCGGACACTACACTCTCTCCCTTAACACCTATCTTCTTCATCTACTCTGCCCTGGGACTACAGCCCTACCTGTGGAGGGCTACACCATCATTGCTGCACCACACCATCTGTCCCAGAGGATCTGTCTGCAGCGTCGGCTTAACATCTTCTTTGCCGAACACCACAGGTGGCGTCACGATTATTATTCACTCATAAACTTTATTCCATCACTTAACCCCTTTTACAATGGACGCCCAGGGCCACGGACCGGGTCACAGCTACCGTGACATCTCCCATTGAAAGCAACGGCCCGGGAACCGAGTACCCCACAGCCCTGGCATGGGGCAATCCACGGGGCTTCAAGGAGGAAGTCTGCAGCCCTCCATTCACAAATGTGAAACTTGCCTAACTACGACTGCTCTTAGCCCAACTAGCAGTGCGGTGAGTGTACAGCTACGTGTAAGCAAAATGTCTACCATTATCCACATCTACTTTGTTAATTAATAGAAATATTAAATCAAAAAATAAAACAGAAAATAGAAATAACTTTGGAATAGGTTTTCCAGTGCATTTAAATGTATGGGACACTGTGCCTATCAATGGTATTGAACATTGTGAGTACATGCCCTTTGAAAAGTATGATTTAAATAAATATCTTACTGAACACAAGGACAATTGTAACGGGTTGGGTAGTGGAACCACTGTGCCAAAGCCCAAGGAAGACATGGATGAGCGTGACTAGGAGCCTCACCCAATTTGACCAAGGACATGCAGCAGCAACGACACAGAGGTCTGTGGAGAGGCAAGGGAAGTGATCGAGGTGCTACTCCAGGACTGAGCTTGGGTAGATGGCAGCTGACCCCTAGGAACAGGTAGCTGGGATGGCCCAGGGGAATGTACAACAGATGCAGACAGGCAGAGAAGATGACAGAAACTGTAGGTGCAGACAGGACAGTCTGATGGAGAGATGAGCACTGGCGGGTGCAGCTGGCTCGGCTGCCGTTGAGGTGAGCACTGGTGGGTGCAGCTGGCTCAACTGCTGTTGAGGAAAGCACTGGCGAGTGCAACAGGCAAGATACCAGTACTGGGACCTGAGAACTGACAAGTGTGTTAGGAACACATTGCACAGACACCTCCATGTTGGAGGAGGCACTTTAAATAGTAAGAGATCTCCATCTATTGGCTGGGGACACTTCAGAGGAACACGCTTGGCTGCTTTAAGAAAGAGGAAGGGTGCACGGGCGCGCTCTAAGCACAGAGTCTGGAGACCTGCTAGGAGTGCATGCACCCCGGACAGGAGCAGACCCGGAAGGACCTGAACAGGAGCCTCGGCGGTGAGTACGCTGATATCTCTGCAGGGAGAGAGGGACTACAGGCAGAGATGCGGGCGCTACACGTAGCAATCTTAGCTACTCTGAAAAGAGTCAAAATGTAATGGCTAGATGACTGGCTCAAAGCATCTCCAAAACAACAGGTTTCGTGGGGTGCTCCTGGTATATAGTGTTTATTACGTACCTAGAATGGTCCAAGAAAGGACAACTGTTGTATCATTATCGTGGTTTTGGGCACCAAATGCTCATTGATTCACATAAGGAGCAAAGTATTGTTTAACCACAGACTGTTTGTATTGCCCATGTGGACCTCTGACCATCACTGATGGCACATGATGTGCAATGACAAAATGATAGGTATGAGTGTTCCTGAGCCATTGCATGTTCTATGATAAGGGAAACATACAAACACGTTAATTATTTATACCCCATATAAAGAGTGGTTAAACAATGAATAGTTTCCTTAGGTTGTGAGATGTAAGATTCCTGTACATAAACCTATCATTGTCTTCCATGTGATTCCTTTGCTTACATAGGATATAATAAGTACTTTGCAAGTACAAATACAGGACACAGTGTGTATGGTACCGATTTCACGTGACTCTTATCCAATAGTGATCACATTATACAGCAGGTTAATCTAGCTCCAATGTTAGAAAAATAATCACGCACCAACAATGCTATTAGTTTTGTAGTGCAGCCAATCGGAAATAGCAGTACAATGTAATCACTGTGCCACATACCAGCCTTAACTTGTTACAACATACCATGTAGTTTTAGGCATTTTGAAGATACCTTAAAAATAAACTACAGAAAAGTAACATGTGAAATATGACTGCAATCTTTGGTAAAGGTTGTCCTCGGCTGTCCCCCTCTACCGCCCAGTATAGTTGCTCAGATCATGCAGTAATTGCATCAGATTTCTCTTATCTGCTACTGTTTTTCCACAAGGAGTTTGCACAGATCTCAAAAAGTCCCACCGGCATATGCCCACCTACGCTGTTCTGAAGCAATGGCCAGATGAAGATCCAAGGAAAACAGGTGCTTTTTTTTTTAACCTTCCACCAATGCTTCATTGTGTAACTCCAGTTAAAAAAATAAAAACAAATGCTTATATATTACAGGGAAACTGTCATGTCAGAAAATGCTATTAACCTGCAGATATGGGGTCAATCTGCAGGTTAATAGCATTCTAAACCAATATACAATTTGAGGATAACAAAAAACCTTTGGAGTGATAAACCGTATGCAGAGTTAACAAATTGGTGAGAACCCAAATTAAACCCTCACTAGAAGGCTTTAAAATTTAACTATTAATTTTAAACTAAAATGTGACCAAAAGGGTATACAATTTTGTCCCCGATCTGCCTTTATTAGTTTGATTATTATTTTAACAAAGTGCTTGCTGCTCTGTATTAATGTAGTGTGTGATGAAGGAGCAGCCGCCATTTTGGATATGGGGCCTAATGCTTGCCTCACGTCTGAGCTTGGCCTGTCCATTTTGGTCTGAGTTCACAAGAATTACAGGGAGGTGTGATAAAGGATTTAACTGCTCCTATTGAAGAAAGTAGGATTTAGTGCCCAATGTTGAATAGCAAGGCCTTTTAGTATGATAATGAGATAAGGCCCAAAACAGAACTTCAAAGCTTAAGCAGGAGCCACGCCAGCATGGGGTAGGAAGGGGCCTGGGGGCTTCAATTAGAATATACCTGTCAGCTAGACTCAGAAATACACATCCATTGTCTCTCCCAGCCTCTCCGGCTCCATCCTAGGATCATGGATTATGAGCACATCTTTCGAGTTATGGACATATGAAAAATATTTGAGTGTCCCTGAGGAAATCGCGCATCTGGCAGTGCGACTCCTAAGGTGATGAGAGTTCTGGGGCCTGAGATACATAGATTGGCCCCCCACAGTGACCCAATGGGGTCATGTTTGTTCTCCACACGACAGGCAAAACAAACCGCATTCACTGGTACCTCTCATGTCCTGATCCGATCATGCTGTTGAAAGTTACCCCCTTTCTTAGATATTGGGAATAAGTTCTGCAGGGAGCTAAAAGGTGGAGATTATTAGCCCACCCTCTGACACAGGGGGAGGAACCTAGCGTGCTTAACTAGCAGCACATGGCAGAGAGTCTCACACACTCACAGAGGAACCAGACGATGATGATCTAAGAAGGAACTGGGGACAGATCAGCCAAGGGGAGCAGCGCCCGCGCTTTGGGGTCTGTCCGGCAACTAAGATTCTTGTACCTGTGGACTGCAGAGCTCCCGGCACCCACATGCAACCTACAATCTGGTAAATTGACCTCCAGCTTAATATCTCTAAGTCTTGTACCCTTATTGTTATATTTTACTCTGACTGCAAATCCACTGTAATTCCATTGTATAGCTTACTGTATAGTTCTGTAGTTATCTAGAGCGCCCTTAAGGCAATTAAACCATAAAATTTATCTTGGGCTGATGCTTCTACTCTGATTACGAATCTTAGAATACCCAGCGGGTAACAGGACATCCTCCCTGGTGGCCATTTGCTCTAGGTGCAGCTCCCTTACTGACCTGAGAGACAAAGGGGGCGCCGGAGAGCTGTACCTGTGTAGTTACGTCACATTGGTGACGTGGGAGGAACGGGTCCTGTTTCCTCCACATAGTGTATAGCACCTGGAATGCTAGCACATATCTGGCAGAATAGGACAGTAGATTTTAGCACAGACGTCCTCCCAACATGTTTCACCATGTTAGCGGCGTCATCATGGGATGGGACATAGGCTTGTTGTTCCGCAAATATTGAAGGACAAACTATGTAGGTTATTTGAACACTCAAACAATGATAGATGACCTCCTCACATCTTCCCCAATTCTGTGGAAAAATGCCTGAATAAGAGCTGTGAACTATTAAAGGAGGATCTGCCTCTGTTTTGGGAGGCTCTATACAACAGCAGCCAAATCACCATGACTCCAACTGGAGAAATACAGATTTAACTCTACAGGACGTCAGCTTAAGGGACCACAGCCCCAGCTGGAGTAATGCACATCTGCTCCATTGACCATCACTGAACCCT
Source organism: Dendrobates tinctorius (assembly GCF_039654945.1). Taxonomy (NCBI): domain Eukaryota; kingdom Metazoa; phylum Chordata; class Amphibia; order Anura; family Dendrobatidae; genus Dendrobates; species Dendrobates tinctorius. Next base: position 442,711 of record NW_027361870.1, read on the forward strand.
CAAAGACATTTGGAGAATCCAGGGTGGGACAATCAGGTCACCTGGCCACATACTTCCTAAGCTTACCTCTACTTCCTCTCTGTGGGTGCCAGCCAAAAGCGGGGTGCCACTGGTTAAGGTACTTGGCCTTGGAAGCCTCGAAGTTACAGATGTTTTAATTAACGGCGAGCCAGCGGAAGGGTGGGACTCTGTCATTTACACCATTTTATGTACTTGCTGGGACTGTACTATATGTTGTCACTGGGTGGAGCTGGATATACGTGCTACGATCGTGGTATCTGTTGTCTGGCGGAACATAGACTGTGACTATAGACTATACTGGTGGGAGATACAAAAGCTGAGGGCCAAACAAAATTTGGGAGACAGTGGGTATTGCCTAATATGGGGCAGTGGAACTACCGGCCTGGGTTGGGATCTGGTAGACTAGAGGTATTGCATTGTCATCTAACCGGAAATGCTGTAAGACCATGGACGTAAGGAATAAAACATAGTTGCATCATTAACCTGCCTAGATGATTATTACAGCCCACAACCTTAAATATTCACATGAATCTACAGTATAGAGAAAACTGTTGAATAAATAAAGTCTTGTGATCACAGCAACCTCAGCACTATCAAGAGATCTGCAGCACAAATAGCTGATAGGCGAAACCAAGTATACATGATGTAGTAAGTGTTCTATAAATATATTTATCACTGCAGGTATATTTTAACGCACCGTTTGGAGGTGAGAGAGCCAAGAATGACAATCAGCGTGATAATTACCCTATTCTACTTTGTTTTCTGACATTTTAGCTACATTTTCCATGTCATCAGTACTGAACACCAAAGCTGAGTCTAAGCTGCAGTGTTTAAATTACAAAATTATCTATATCAGATGTCACTCATCATCTTTGGTTAAGTGACAGAACTACGTATATCAGATATCAGTCACTATCATTTTGTTTATGAAATTTCCTATGGGAGCCAAATGACAACTTGCTATATTTAGAGGTCATATTCTGTTAGATCTGTATTACATTACATAAGAAATGTTCCCTTCTCTTAAGGTAATTCTGAAAAAGTTCAGTCTTGTGCCTCTAAAGCAGGGGTCCCCAACCGCCGGTCCGCGGCCCAGCACCGGGCCGCTGCAGTGCCCTTGCCGGTCCGCGGACACAAGGAGAGCCAGGGGCGGTCAGTGGCGTAGCGGGGGCTGGGGCGGCGCGCAGCAGTTCTTAGCGGCGGCCAGGGAGCGATCAAGCAGCTCCGCTGCCTGCAAGAGGGAATAGCAGGAGCGGAGCTGCAAGGACCCGTCCAGCTTCCTGCCCGCCGCCCGCGCTTCCTGTCTCTGACTGAGAGGAGCGCGGCCGCTGCTGTGTCAGAGCGAGGAAGCGCGGGCGGCGGGCAGGTGAGAGGAGAGAGGTGGTGTGTGTGTGTGTGTGTATGTATGTCTGTCTGTGTGTGTACATGTATGTCTGTGTGTGTGTGTGTGTGTTGGTCTGTGTTTGTGTAGCCTGGCCCTGGAAGAGATGGGGACATGAGGAGAAGGCCATGAGGGGAGTGATGGAGAGACGACAGTGATGGGGTGAAGGCAATGATGGGGAGAAGGGAGTGATGGTGTGAAGGCAATGATGGGGAGAGGGGAGTGATGGTGTGAAGGCAATGATGGGGAGAGGGGAGTGATGGGGTGAAGGCAATGATGGAGAGATGGCAGTGATGGGGTGAAGGCAATGATGGGGAGAAGGGAGTGATGGGGTGAAGGCAATGATGGGGAGAGGGGAGTGATGGGGTGAAGGCAATGATGGAGAGATGGCAGTGATGGGGTGAAGGCAATGATGGGGAGAAGGGAGTGATGGGGTGAAGGCAATGATGGAGAGACGGCAGTGATGGGGTGAAGGCAATGATGGGGAGAGGGGAGTGATGGGGTGAAGGCAATGATGGAGAGACGGCAGTGATGGGGTGAAGGCAAAGATGGGGAGAAGGGAGTGATGGGGTGAAGGCAATGATGGGGAGAAGGGAGTGATGGTGTGAAGGCAATGATGGGGAGAAGGGAGTGATGGTGTGAAGGCAATGATGGGGAGAGGGGAGTGATGGGGTGAAGGCAATGATGGAGAGATGGCAGTGATGGGGTGAAGGCAATGATGGGGAGAAGGGAGTGATGGGGTGAAGGCAATGATGGGGAGAGGGGAGTGATGGGGTGAAGGCAATGATGGAGAGATGGCAGTGATGGGGAGAAGGGAGTGATGGGGTGAAGGCAATGATGGAGAGATGGCAGTGATGGGGTGAAGGCAATGATGGGGAGAAGGGAGTGATGGAGTGAAGGCAATGATGGGGAGAGGGGAGTGATGGGTGAAGGCAATGATGGAGAGATGGCAGTGATGGGGAGAAGGGAGTGATGGGGTGAAGGCAATGATGGAGAGATGGCAGTGATGGGGAGAAGGGAGTGATGGAGCACTTATTCAAAACCTATGGTGAGTTGTCACATTATAAATGTTATTTAATTATAAGTATGCACTGCTACACTACAACCGTGTCCATAGCCCCGCCCCCTTATGACCAAAGCCCCGCCCCTGCCACACCTCCATCCCCGCCCTGCCGGGCCATGGAAGAATGGTCTTGCTTGAAACCGGTCCCTGGTGCAAAAAAGGTTGGGGACCACTGCTCTAAAGAACTTAGATAACTGTAGATAATGAAGCTTAAAAATAACATTATGACAATCCACATCTGCTTCAGCCATGATACTGGGTACAAAAATGGTACAAAATACAATACATCCAAGACACTAGTGAAATCTCATAGTCTAGCTATCTTTTAATTGGCTGTTTTTAAAAGGCTATTCTTTTAATTATTTTTTCTAAAGTCTATTTTTTTATGTGTTCACACAGGGCCGATTCCAGGTTTTTGAGGGCCCTGGGCGAAAGAGTCTCAGTGGGCCCCCCCTTTAACACATACCACGATTCATGCCGTGTGGCATCCGTGGTGCCGGCCAAAAACGGACTGATCCACACGGACACACGCTTTGTGGCAAAACACGTTCATGTGGAGGGTATTTACTAGTAGTGTACGTATGAAAGAAAGATGAGAAAGAAAGAACAGAGAGAGGGAAAGAACAGCGGCAAGTAGAGAAAGAAAGAGGGGAAAGTAAGAAAGAAAGAAAGAACAGAGCGAAAGAAAGAACAGAGAGAAAGAGAAAGAAAGGAACAAAAGAAAGAACAGAGAGAAAGAAAGGGGAAAGAAAGAAAGAACAGAGAGAGAAAGAAAGAGGGAAAAAAGAACAGAGAGGGAGAGAGAAAGAAAGAGGGGAAATAAATAAAGAAAGAACAGAGAAAGAACAAATAGAGAAAGAAAGAGTGGACAGAAAAACAACAGAGAGAGAGAAAAGTAAGAGGGGAAAGAAAGAAAGAACAGAGTGGTAGAGAGAAAGAAAGAGGGGAAGGAACAGAGGGAGAAAGAAAGATGGGAAAGAAAGAGCAGAGAGAGAGAAAGAGAAAGAAAGAACAGAGAGAGAAAGAGAGGAAATAAAGAACAGAGAGAGAAAGGACAGAGAGAAAGAAAGAGAACAGAGAGAGAAAGATAGAACAGAGAGAAAGAAAGAAAAAAAAAAAAGATTAGAGTGTGGGGAAGGTGACTTGATGGACAGACGTGACTGGCAGTAGGAGGGGACGGTTTGTGCACCAGAGACGGAGATTGACAGGATAGAAGGGTGACAGCTGGGAAAGGTAGATAGGAGGGTGTATTCCCGAGAAATGACCACAAGATGGCAGGGGAGAGTAGTTCAGGACTGAACATCAGCTTATGGCTCAAGAAAACGCTAAGTCATGGGGGCGGGGAGATTGGAACCCAAGAGGGGAATTCCCCAGTAAGAGAGGGGATAAATAAAACTGGCTGGGGTTCCAGACAGGCTAGTCCCAGGAGGAGCTCAGGAAAGGAAGACTCAGGACAGAAGACCGGAAACAGTGGAAGAGCTCGACCAGGGGACTGACAGAGAAGAGACAGTCAGGGGGGTGGCCCTGACCCGACGGACCGCAGGACAGACGAGGCCCCGGGGGTACCGATTGGACGATGACGTCAGGCAGGTGAAGCGCTGGCGGTAGATTGGTCTAGGACAGCCACAGCGAAAAAGATCCGTGAGGGACGTTACTTCGACTGGAGCAAAGGTGCTGGTACCCGGGCCTGGAGACAGAGAACTGTAAAGTCGCTTCGTCGCGTGGCTGTGGTCGTCAGGAGGACGACAAATAAATCCGGAACTGTTACAACCGAAATCTGTCTCCGCCTCATCCTTGCATCGCCTGGTGTCTGTGTCATCCGGACAGGGTAAGCAGCGGTCCACCCCCCAATCCCGACCCCTACCATAAGAGAAAGAACAGAGAAAGAAAGAAAGAACAGAGCAAGAGAAAGCGACAGAGAGAGAAATAAATATTCTATAAAGATACCATAGCAGCCTGGCTCCCATTGTAGTGCCCACCTGAGCCTCCCGATGCAGGCCATATCATGATCCGCTCACATGGCCGGCATCCCCGATTCCAAGGCGATCCCGCTGTTCGCGCTGTTGGAGGAGGACACGGTGATGGATCTGAAGCATTCCCTGAAGAGCTCTGTACACCTTGTACACACACGACTCCGCTACGCACTCCTCGTACACACATGGCTCCGCTCTGTACACCTCATGCACACACAGCTCTGCTCCGCACACCTCGTGGACACAGCTACGCTCCGGTACACCTTGTACACATGCGGCTCCCCTCCGTACACACACAGCTCTGCTTCGTACACACACAGCTCTGCTACATCCCCCTGTAAACCCCTCCTGACCCCACACATAAACTTCCCTCATCCAGCACCATGACGACCACCAGCACAGCAGAGTCCTGCAGACACCGAGGCTTCTGATCATGTGACCCTTGACTCCTCCCCTCCTGTGACCTCATCACAGGTCCTGTGCCAGAAGAGAATATCCCAGCAATGACTCATTGCAGGCTGCGGTGGGTCCCTGGGATGGCGAGGAAGGGGTCGGTGCATGGGGGGCATGGTGGCGGGTATCCCAGACAGCGTGAGTGGGCACCCCGTCTTGCCAGGGGCCCGGCTCTTGCCCGGGTACGCTGAGTGCTGAGGCTGGCCCTGTGTTCACATGTTTGTTTTTTTATTTTGTTTATCATTGTGGGCATGGTTTGAGGTTTCCAGATGTTTTCGGCCAATTCATGAATTACAAATGTGGTATTTTTTTTTTTAGATTTTTGAGCAAATGTACTTCAGTCCTCATTCCAGAAATGTCTGCACAAATTTTACCCAGTTAGTGTAACGCACGACTTTTTGTACTAAACAGTCGTAAAACAAGCTGACAAAAAAATAAAATGAATTTTTTATTTTACACAAAATGTATGAGCTGTTTGTGCCATTTTGAAGAACTTGGCACAAAAATCTTAACAATTAACACAAGTCAAAGAAATAAAAACAACTTAAAAAAATATCTAATGATAAATCTGGCCTACATTACCTTATTTTTTTCCCCATTATACCTGATTCATTTAAAAAATGGAAAAACTTGTTCTTATGATAAAGGTATGTACTTATCTCATAATTATGATTCTAGTGATTATAACAGGAATTGTGGGATATATACCAAAGAATTTATCGTAATAATTTATTCTAGTGAAAATTCTGCATTAAAAAGGTATTCTCAAGTTCTTAAATTGTCTTAGTTACAGTATGAAAATAAGAAAGTTTGCAATTGACTTGCTTTTTCTATCTAAAGTCATTCTACTGTAATGAGAGCATTTATCTTTCATAGTGTACAGCTCATTTACATGGCCGCCAAACCCTGGCTGGGAGTGTATAGTAGTTCCATTCCAGGAGAGGAGTTAACTGGCTGCTTAAAAAAAAAATGGGGGTTCAGAATAGAAAACTTCTAAAATAAAGAACTCAAAGTGAAGAACGACAAGACACCATGACTTAATTGTATAGTATGGTGGAAAACAGACATATGTCCATGAAGTTCCTACCAGCAAAGGGTAGAAGAAGTGGATAAAATGAAGAGCAGTAAATCTTAGAACGTTTTTTACCTTATTGAGTAAGAGGAGAGCAATAAACTCTAGAGGTAGTCTCCCAGCATTCCTTACTAATGCAATGAATGCACAGATTTGCATTCTGTGTACAGATCAGTAGTCTGGTATACACATAATTTACTCTCTAACTTTAAAGTGGTTGTCCTGGCTTGAGGTGTAAGGAGATGGAATAGCGAGAAGGCCTCCACTCTTGGCCCCGATAAAATAATAAAGCCCATGCTCACTTCCCATGCAGACGCCATTCCCGCGCATGGTCTTGACACTTGCTCTTCACTGGGGCTCCCGTGCGGTTGTTGTGACACGTGACCTCAGTGCTCAATCAGCAATGGTGTCACTGTCTCTGCCTTTTGTTGAATTGAACATGAAGAGGAAGTCCGGGCTGCAGATTACCTGACTTCCTCTTCATGTTCAATTCAACAGGAGGGGACAATGATGCCAGCACTGATTGGACGCTGGTGTCACATGTCACAACAACCGTACGAGAGCTCAGGGGATAGCAACACTGCGGGAACAGTTCCCGAATAGGAGGTGAATTTAGGCTTTTTTATTTTATTGGGGGCCAAGCAGTGGACAACCCCTTTAAAGTATAACAGAGTGTCTGTAAGTGAACACCACCATCTGTTGGTCAAAGACCATAAAAAAAGGGTAAGCAAAGGAAATTGCGCCAAAAGGAACAGAAGAGGCCAGCTTGTGGTTCTGATAGGAAGGTATTAGCGGGGACACCACGTCAGGTGATAGCTGTGTCACATTTAGGAATTAAAAAAGGCCCAGAAGAGCAGAAGAGGGCAGAGTTGGGACCTGAACCTGTAACATGACAGATGTGTGAAGCAGTTGCGCTGGCTTATGGCCACCATTGCTAGAGAGGAACCAAAAGATGAGCAAAGCAAAGCTGAGCAGCCAGCACCAGAAGCGAGTAACCGTAATCGAGTACCCAGAATCGAATAACCAGAGCCGAGTACCCTGAGCAGAGTAACCAAAGCCAAGTACCCAGAGCCAAGTAACCAGGGCTGAGTGCCCAGAACCAAGTAACCAGGGCTGAATGCCTATGACTGAGTAACCAGAAGCGAGTAACCAGAGCCGAGTATCCAGAACCGAGGAACCAGAGCTGAGAACCCTGAATTGAGTGATAAGAAGCGAGTAACTGTTAGACGGCCAGGGTGTTAGTCGTGGCAATGGGCTGTACGGTTTCCACACCCTGGGGCCCTACAGATAAATAACAATGTCGCTTCTGCTGCACATGCAGCGTGAGCAGCAGAACACTTACGGTTACTATCAGAGTTCCTTCCAGTTCTGTCACTCCGGCTCCATGTTTCCAAGTTTCATAAAACACCTCAGATTCACAGTCTTTTTCGAACAGCTCAACTTTACTTATCAAAAGGGCACTCATCACCTTGGCAGCACAATTCAAAAAGAGCCACGTATCCTGCGATTTCCCTGCCTTCCGGGCAGACTCTACTCTTTCCGTAATCTCTCTCTCCCTTTCCTCCCAGCAATTCCTGCCATCTCTTTGGACAATTCATGTCCCATCCAAGCCGCCAACGTCACCAGCTCCCTGTCAGACCCTCGTCTGGTGCCAATAGGGAAAGGTGCCGGGAGTGCCATCTCAGTGGCTCCCGCCCCGGTCATAGATCCCGGATCCTGTTGAGCTGGTGCCCGGCTGCACTATTTTCTGCCTGGGGCTCTTTACTGCCATAACAGCTTTATCCCCACAGCCGGCAGTCTGCTTCATTTGCTGCTTACTCCTTGCCTTGGGCAAGCCTGCTGAAGTGCCCGTCCTATACCTCCCTACACTGTGCTACTCTGCTCTGTGGACCCTCCCCTTTGTTTAACCCCTATGCTGCCTGCATCCAACTAACACTCCTATTTATTTTCTAATGTGCCCCCTTCTATTCTAACCCTGCTGTAACTCAATGCTAACTTCTATCCCTAATCCTACACCTATGTATACACAGTACAGAGCTGAGTAATCAGAATCAAGAAACCAGAGCCTAGGACCCAGAACCGAGTAACCAGAAGCAAGTAACCAGAATTGAGGAACTAAAGCAGACTACCCAGAACTGAATAACCAGAGCCGAGTATCCAAAACTGAGGAACCAGAGCCGAGAGTACCCAGAGCCAAGGAAGCAAAGCCGAGGAACCAGAGCTGAGTACCCAGAACCGAATAACCAGAGCTGAGTACCAAGAACCGAGTAACTAGAGCCGAGTGCCCAGAACTGAGTAGCCAGAACCAAGTAATTAGAGCTGAGGACCTAGAACCGAATTACCAGAAGTGAGTAACCAGAGCTGAGTAACCAGAATTGAGTGACTAGAAGCGAGAGTAACCAAAGCCGAGTAACAGAATTGAGCAACCAAAGCCGAGGATGCAAAACCAAGTAACCAGAAGTGAGTTACCAAAACCCAGGAACCGGCGCCAAGTACCAAGAACTGAGGAACCAGAGCCGAGTACCCAGAACCTAGGAACCAGAGCCAACTACCCAGAACTGGGTAACCAGAGCCGAGGTCCCAGAACAGAGGAACCAGAACTGAGTACCAAGAACCAAGTAATAAGAACCGAGGACCCAGAATTGAGGAACCAGAGCCGAGTACCCAGAGCCGAGTACCCAGAGCGGAGTAACCAGAGCCGAGTACCCAGAGCCGAATACCCAGCACTGGATAACCAGAGTCGAGTACCCAGAATCGTGTAATCAGAGCCGAGTACCCAGAACTGAGTAACCAGAACCAAGTAATCGGAGCCGAGGACCTAGAATCAAGTAACCAGAACCAAGGATCCAGAGCCGAGTACCCAGAATTAAGTGACTAGAAGCGCGTAGCCAGAATCGAGCAACCAAAGCCAGGGACCCAAAACCGAGTAACCAGGACTGAGGAACTGATGCCAAGTACCAAAAACTGAGGAACCAGAGCCGAGTACCCAGAACCGAGTAAACAGTATTGTAGAAAGAGCGATAGAATGATAGGGTGACAACATTGATGAGTACGAGATTAACTGACGTACTTTAGCCTAGGACATTAGGACCAATGCACCATAGACTGTGATAGTTGTTTATTCGTAGTAGGAAAGTAAAAGCATGTGATTAGAATTGTGTCAATACCCAAATTGTGGTATTTCCATTGTAAAATAACTTACTGTCTTTCCATTGTTTGCCTTTCCCTTTGTACATTGTGCCCCAGGCACCGCACCCGGTTCTGTAAGTGAATAAACTCTTAGTGTTTTGAGTTATCACCGAGTCTACATTCTCTACGCTGTTGCATCAACATAGTTATTTATAGGGGTATGAGTCTGTTGTCAGTCTATATGACTGCAAACTTGTGAACAGGGGTGAACCTAGCCCCTCTGCTGCAGGAGGCAAACTGCAAAACGCCCCCCCCGTAGTAAAATCAGTACAAATAAATCTGGTTTACTCTTTACTAGCCTAACCTGACGCACATGTAAAGTACATAAGTACATACACTTTTAAATGGGAATATATTTGAAACATCGATCTTTACACTTGTTAAAGTTCTGTATAAGGCCGGTTTCACATTTGCGCTTTATAGCGCAGCGACGGCCTGCGCACGGCCGCCGTTAAGCCCCGCCCCCTGCCGACTCCGTGCCCGCCCCATCCGGTCATCGCCGCCTACTAGCGCACATGGACGCTTGCGATCTGCGCACCCTATCTTTAGCATAGGGTGTGCAGATCGTGCGCTGGCCGTGCGCTAGCAGGATTTTGCTGTGCGCTGCGCACTTTTGAAGGTGCGCCGAACGCAGCATGTTGCATTTCGGCACCTTCAAAAGTGCGCAGTGCACGGCAAAATCCAGCTAGCGCACGGCCAGCGCACGATCTGCGCACCCTATGCTAAAGATAGGGTGCGCAGATCGCAAGCGTCCATGTGCGCTAGTAGGCAGCGATGACCAGATGGGGCGGGCAGGAAGCCGGCAGGGGGCGGAGCTTAGCGGCGGCCGTGCGCAGGCCGTCGCTGCGCTATAAAGCGCAAATGTGAAACCGGCCTAAGTAGGAGAAAATAAAGGATTTTAAGAATACTACTCACTGTATGGTTTCAGTTTCAGAAATCAGCTGGGCCTTAACAATGAAAATACAGTATATACAAAATAATACAGATGCTGAGAATTATACCCAGTATACAGGACAGGAGGAGTGAAACTGTGCGGTGTATATATATACAGGACAGGAGGAGTGGTACTGTGTAGTGTGTATATATATATATATATATATTGTGATAAAACACTCCGGGATCGCCTTTGCTGGGGTCAAAGGTCACGTGCATTCAGCATGAAACTCAGGCGCAGAGCTGGGATTCGTGTATAACTGACCCTGGGTCAGGTTTATTAACGGTGAAAGCAATGCAAAAGGAAATAAAACATAAAACAAATCCTTGCCTGTCCGGCACTAACTAAACAATGGACAACCTAACTACCAACTGGCGGGCTTCTCCCATCCAGCCAAACCACAGTTGCAGTGGGCACTGCTTCCACTCACGTGTGTCTCTCACACAGACAGGCTCTCTGTGTTCCCAGGCTGAGACACTCACACAACCACCTTGCATCCTTTTATATCCATTAGTAAGCAGGTGCGATACTGACCAGACTAGGCCACATAGGAAAGGAATCTGGGCGAGATATACCTGCCCTCATCCACTATTCCCACATGATTCTCACATATCCCCCCCTTCTGCTCAGACCACTCCGGTCGAGCAATGACACCCGCCAAACAGTGCCCTCGGGACAGGGCATCTGCATTTCCCATCTGTACCCCTGGGCGGTGCTCCACCGTAAAAGTGTAGGCCTGCAGGGCAAGGAACCACCGGGTCACCCGGCTATTCCGTTCCTTGTTCAAGTGCATCCACTTGAGAGGGGCATGGTCAGTGATCAACCTGAACTTTCGGCCCACCAGGTAATATTTGAGGGCCTCTAGAGCCCACTTAATGGCGAGGCACTCTTTTTCTACGACTGCATACCTTTGCTCGTGTTTATTCAGCTTCCTGCTGAGATAGAGGACTGGGTGTTCCACTCCGTCCCTCACTTGTGAGAGTACAGCTCCGATACCGGTATCAGAGGCATCCGTTTGTACCACAAACTCACTGCGGAAGTCCGGAGTCACCAGTACGGGCTGAGAGCAAAGTGCCCGTTTTAGGCTATGGAAGGCTTCTTCAGCCGCTAAGCTCCATTTAATCATGACGGAGTCTTTCCCTTTTGTAAGATCCGTCAGGGGGGTAGCGATGGCTGCAAAATTGGGTATGAACCGGCGATAATAGCCGGCGATCCCCAGGAAGGCTTGCACCTGCTTCTTGTTGACAGGTTGTGGCCAGTCCTGAACCGCCTGAATCTTATCAACACCCCTCCCAATTACATACCCCAAATACCGGGCTTCTTCTAGCCCGATGTGACATTTCTTGGGGTTCGCGGTTAGACCTGCCTCCCACAGGTCGTCAATCACAGCTTGTACTTTCTGGAGATGAGTCTCCCAGTCCAAGCTGTAAATGACAATGTCATCCAAATAGGCCGAAGCATACCGCCTATGTGGCCTCAAGACTCGATCCATCAGTCTCTGGAAGGTCGCCGGTGCCCCGTGCAGTCCAAACGGCATATACACATACTGAAATAAACCTTCCGGCGTAGCAAATGCCATCTTTTCTCTGGCAGCCTCCACCAGAGGGATCTGCCAATACCCCTTTGTTAGGTCTAGGGTCGTAATATACCGGGCTTTTCCTAACCGATCTATTAACTCGTCGACCCGGGGCATGGGGTAGGCATCAAATTTTGAGACCGCATTCAGTTTCCTGAAGTCATTGCAGAACCGGATGGTGCCGTCCGGTTTAGGAATTAGCACAATCGGGCTGGACCACGCACTGTGCGATTCCTCAATGACTCCTAACTCTAACATTGCCTTCACTTCTCGGGAAACGGCTTCACGGCGCGCTTCCGGGATTCGGTAGGGCTTTACGTGAACTGTGACACCAGGTTCCGTTACGATGTCATGTTTCATTAGCATAGTCTGCCCGGGTTTTTCTGAGAAAAACTTTTGGTTGTGAAGTAGAAACTGCCTGACTTCCGTCTTTTGCCGCTCCGAGTGAGTCTCTGCAACCCGTACCTCCGGTACGGTATGCGAGCAGACAGGACGGGCCAGCTCCGCTGACAAGGCAGACCGATCCTTCCAGGGCTTTATCAGATTTACATGATAAATCTGTTCAGGTTTCCGTTTACCTGCCTGGTATACTTTGTAGTTTACTTCACCAACTCTTTCCTTGATCTCAAAGGGGCCCTGCCACTTTGCCAGGAACTTACTGTCCACCGTGGGGACCAGGATCAACACCCTATCTCCGGGTGCAAACGTATGGATCTTGGCGCCCCTATCATAGATTCTTTTTTGGGCTCCTTGAGCCTGTATCATGTGTTCTTTGACGATAGGCATCACAGCCGCAATACGGTCCTGCATTTGTGTGACGTGATCTATCACTGTTTTAAATGGAGTGACCTGACCCTCCCAGGTTTCTTTTGCAACGTCTAACAGTCCGCGAGGACGTCGGGCGTACAATAACTCGAAAGGCGAGAATCCCGTGGAAGACTGGGGTACTTCCCTGATGGCAAAAAGCAAATACGGAAGTAAATAGTCCCAGTTCTTCCCATCCTTGTCTATCACCTTTCTCAGCATCTGCTTCAGAGTTTTATTGAACCGTTCAACCAACCCGTCTGTTTGAGGGTGATACACGGATGTGCGTAACGGTTCGATTTGTAACAATCGGCAGAGCTCCTTCATTACCCTGGACATAAAGGGGGTCCCCTGGTCGGTGAGTATCTGTTTTGGTATACCGACCCGACTAAACACATGCACCAGCTCCTTGGCAATCGTCTTGGTGGCTGTGTTACGCAAAGGGATGGCCTCCGGGTAACGAGTGGCATAATCCAAGATGACCAGGATATGTTGGTGTCCACGTGCAGACCGTGGAAGGGGCCCAACTAAATCCATCCCAATCCTCTCAAACGGGACTTCAATAATAGGTAGGGGTACCAAAGGGCTACAGAACCGGGGCTTAGGTGCAGAGGCTTGGCAGTCAGGACAAGACTCGCAATATACACGAATATCATGATGCATGCCTGGCCAAACAAAACAGTGTAATATCCTTTCGGTGGTTTTCTGGACTCCCAGGTGACCTCCCATCACATGTCCATGGGCCAGGTCCAGCACCTGCCGCCGGTAGGGTTTTGGCACGACTAATAGTTGCACCGTATCTTCCCCCTTTTTCTCTATCTGATAGAGTAAATCATTCTCCAGAACCATGTAAGGATATGCCAGCCTAGAGCCAGGTTCTACGGGTACCCCATTTATCACTTTTACATTTGTCCTAGCCTGAGAAAGGGTAGGATCCTTTATTTGCTCGCTTTGGAAGTCATCTTTCTGAACTTCTAAATCCGGCAAACGGGGAGGTGGACGGCTGTCAGCCTCCTCCTCTTCCCCGGTCTCCTCATTATCACCCGCCATGACTGAAAATGGGAACTGCAGGTCATTTCCCGCAGACTCTTCCCCCGAGTCTTCCGGGGAGACCTCTTCCAGGGGTTCGGGACCCACACGCTCCCTGGGAGAAGAATCATGTACACTATTACCCGAGGGCATCAACTGATTCTCCCACAATTGCCAGAAGTGGGGAAAATCCCGGCCCAGGATAACATCATGCAATAACGCCGGGACGAGTCCCACTTTATGTTGCACAGACCCATAGGAAGTAGTAATGCATATGACCGTGGTGAGGTACGAACAGGTGTCTCCATGCACACACGTTACAGAAAATTTGTCTGATGGTCCAGACGGGGCTGACACCAGACTGGCCTTCACCAGAGTCACCACACTTCCCGAGTCTAACAATGCCACCACATTTTTGCCATCAACAGTTAAATCACACAAGTGTTTTTCCACATCCTTTTGACCGGCATTCACACTCACTACCCGTGCAACCATAGACATGCGGTTTTTAGAGTCTGTGACGTCGCACTGCATGGGTTCAGTAGTGAGCGGACAGTTCGCAGCAATATGTCCCATCTCTTGGCAGCGGAAACACCTAACGGGCCCCTTGCTTAGACCATAGTTCGTTACTCTCGGCCTCGCAGTGTGGGCAGTCCCGTTTTCCTCCCCGACTGTCTTAGGGATTTTTCCATCTCCCCTACTCCCTGGAACAGTCTTACCGGTTCCACGTGGAGATGATGAAGAACGAGGTGGGGTAGCGTCGTCTCGGAGTCCTTCCGCCACGGAGTAACGTTCAACCAGATCCACAAGTTGATCTGCCGTCGTAGGATTTCCATGGCTTACCCACTTCCTCAGGGCTGGCGGTAGAGCTCTCAGGTACTTGTCCATGACGACTCTCTGGATTATCTCTGGCGCTGTCAACACCTCGGGTTGTAGCCACTTCTTCGTCACGTGGATCAGGTCGAACATCTGGGACCGCGGTGGTTTATCCGGCTGATAAGTCCATTGATGCACTCTCTGTGCACGGACAGCGGTCGTCACTCCCAGCCGGGCCAAGATCTCGGCTTTCAGTTTGTCAAAGTCCTGCGTGGCTTCAGGCTCTAAGTCATAATAAGCCTTTTGGGCCTCACCGGAAAGAAACGGGGCAATCAGGCCGGCCCATCGTGCCTTCGGCCATTTTTCTCTTACCGCCGTCCGTTCAAACGTGGTCAGGTATGCCTCAACGTCATCTTCGGTCGTCATTTTCTGCCAGTACCGACTCACGTGAATCACTCTCGACTCGGCTTCCAGGTTAAGCTCAGGTAAGCTTGCCAAGCGCTGCGCCACCTGCTGGAGAAGCGAACGATCGGTAACTGTCATGTCCACCAACTCCTTCAGCTGGGCCATCATCACCCGATTAGCTTCTTGCTGGACGGCGGTGGACTGTACCAGCGCTTTCACCACGTCCTCCATGCTCATGCTTGCAACGTGATGCCCGCATTCTCCACCACAATGTGATAAAACACTCCGGGATCGCCTTTGCTGGGGTCAAAGGTCACGTGCATTCAGCATGAAACTCAGGCGCAGAGCTGGGATTCGTGTATAACTGACCCTGGGTCAGGTTTATTAACGGTGAAAGCAATGCAAAAGGAAATAAAACATAAAACAAATCCTTGCCTGTCCGGCACTAACTAAACAATGGACAACCTAACTACCAACTGGCGGGCTTCTCCCGTCCAGCCAAACCACAGTTGCAGTGGGCACTGCTTCCACTCACGTGTGTCTCTCACACAGACAGGCTCTCTGTGTTCCCAGGCTGAGACACTCACACAACCACCTTGCATCCTTTTATATCCATTAGTAAGCAGGTGCGATACTGACCAGACTAGGCCACATAGGAAAGGAATCTGGGCGAGATATACCTGCCCTCATCCACTATTCCCACATGATTCTCACAATATATATATATCTCTATACAGGACAGGAGGAGTGGTACTGTGCAGTGTATATATACAGGACAGGAGGAGTGGTACTGTGTAGTGTATACAGTATATAAAGGACTGGAGACGTGGTACTGTGCAGTGTATATATACAGGACAGGAGGAGTGGTACTGTGTAGTGTATACAGTATATAAAGGACTGGAGACGTGGTACTGTGCAGTGTATATGTACAGGACAGGAGACGTGGCACTGTGCAGTGTATATATACAAGACAGGAGAATTGGTACTGTGCAGTGCATATATACAGGACAGGAGGAGTGGTACTGTGCAGTATATACAGGACAGGAGACGTGGTACTGTGCAGTATATACAGGACAGGAGACGTGGTACTGTGCAGTGTATATATACAGGACAGGAGGAGTGGTGCTGTGCAGTATATACAGGACAGGAGATGTGGTATTGTGCAGTGTATATGTACAGGACAGGAGAAATGGTACTGTGCAGTGCATATATACAGGACAGGAGGAGTGGTACTGTGCAGTGTATATACACAGGACAGGAGGAATGGTACTGTGCAGTATATACAGGACAGGAGACGTGGTACTGTGCAGTGTATATGTACAAGACAGGAGGAGTGGTACTGTGCAGTGCATATATACAGGACAGGAGGAGTGGTACTGTACAGTATATACAGGACAGGAGACGTGGTACTGTGCAGTGTATATGTACAGGACAGGAGAATTGGTACTGTGCAGTGTATATATACAGGACAGGAGGAGTGGTGCTGTGCAGTATATACAGGACAGGAGATGTGGTACTGTGCAGTGTATATGTACGGGACAGGAGGAATGGTACTGTGCTGTGCATATATACAGGAAAGGAGAATTGGTACTGTGCAGTGTATATATACAGGACAGGAGGAGTGGTACTGTGCAGTGTATATACACAGGACAGGAGGAATGGTACTGTGCAGTATATACAGGACAGGAGACGTGGTACTGTGCAGTGTATATGTACAAGACAGGAGGAGTGGTACTGTGCAGTGTATATATACAGGACAGGAGGAGTGGTACTGTGCAGTGTATATACACAGGACAGGAGGAATGGTACTGTGCAGTATATACAGGACAGGAGACGTGGTACTGTGCAGTGTATATGTACAAGACAGGAGGAGTGGTACTGTGCAGTGTATATATACAGGACAGGAGGAGTGGTACTGTACAGTATATACAGGACAGGAGACGTGGTACTGTGCAGTGTATATGTACAGGACAGGAGAATTGGTACTGTGCAGTGTATATATACAGGACAGGAGGAGTGGTGCTGTGCAGTATATACAGGACAGGAGATGTGGTACTGTGCAGTGTATATGTACAGGACAGGAGGAATGGTACTGTGCTGTGCATATATACAGGACAGGAGGAGTGGTACTGTGCAGTGTATATATACAGGACAGGAGGAGTGGTACTGTGCAGTGCATATATACAGGACAGGAGGAGTGGTACTGTGCAGTGCATATATACAGGACAGGAGGAGTGGTACTGTGCAGTGTATATATACAGGACAGGAGGAGTGGTACTGTGCAGTGCATATATACAGGACAGGAGGAGTGGTACTGTGCAGTGCATATATACAGGACAGGAGGAGTGGTACTGTGCAGTGCATATATACAGGACAGGAGGAGTGGTACTGTGCAGTGTATATACACAGGACAGGAGGAATGGTACTGTGCAGTGCATATATACAGGACAGGAGGAGTGGTACTGTGCAGTGTATATATACAGGACAGGAGGAGTGGTACTGTGCAGTGTATATATACAGGACAGGAAGAATGGTACTGTGCAGTGCATATATACAGGACAGGAGGAGTGGTACTGTGTAGTGTATATATACAGGACAGGAGGAATGGTACTGTGCAGTGTATATATACAGGACAGGAGGAGTGGTACTGTGCAGTGTATATATGCAGGACAGGAAGAATGGTACTGTGCAGTGTATATATACAGGACAGGAGGAGTGGTACTGTGCAGTGTATATATACAGGACAGGAGGAATGGTACTGTGCAGTGTATATATACAGGACAGAAGGAGTGGTACTGTGCAGTGTATATATACAGGACAGGAGGAGTGGTACTGTGCAGTGTATATATACAGGACAGGAAGAATGGTACTGTGCAGTGCATATATACAGGACAGGAGGAATGGTACTGTGCAGTGTATATATACAGGACAGGAGGAGTTGTGCTGTGCAGTGTATATATACAGGACAGGAGTGGTACTGTGCAGTGCATATATACAGGACAGGAGAATTGGTACTGTGCAGTGCATATATACAGGACAGGAGGAGTGGTACTGTGCAGTGCATATATACAGGACAGGAGGAATGGTACTGTGCAGTGCATATATACAGGACAGGATAATTGGTACTGTGCAGTGCATATATACTGGACAGGAGGAGTGGTACTGTGCAGTGCATATATACTGGACAGGAGGAGTGGTACTGTGCAGTGTATATATACAGGACAGGAGGAGTGGTACTGTGCAGTGTATATATACAGGACAGGAAGAATGGTACTGTGCAGTGTATATATACAGGACAGGAGGAGTGGTACTGTGCAGTGTATATATACAGGACAGGAGGAATGGTACTGTGCAGTGTATATATACAGGACAGAAGGAGTGGTACTGTGCAGTGTATATATACAGGACAGGAGGAGTGGTACTGTGCAGTGTATATATACAGGACAGGAAGAATGGTACTGTGCAGTGCATATATACAGGACAGGAGGAGTGGTACTGTACAGTGTATATACACAGGACAGGAGGAATGGTACTGTGCAGTGTATATATACAGGACAGGAGGAATGGTACTGTGCAGTGTATATATACAGGACAGGAGGAGTTGTGCTGTGCAGTGTATATGTACAGGACAGGAGTGGTACTGTGCAGTGCATATATACAGGACAGGAGAATTGGTACTGTGCAGTGCATATATACAGGACAGGAGGAGTGGTACTGTGCAGTGCATATATACAGGACAGGAGGAATGGTACTGTGCAGTGCATATATACAGGACAGGATAATTGGTACTGTGCAGTGCATATATACTGGACAGGAGGAGTGGTACTGTGCAGTGTATATATACAGGACAGGAGGAGTGGTACTGTGCAGTGTATATATACAGGACAGGAAGAATGGTACTGTGCAGTGCATATATACAGGACAGGAGAATTGGTACTGTGCAGTGCATATATACAGGACAGGAGGAGTGGTACTGTGCAGTATATACAGCACAGGAAGAATGGTACTGTGCAGTGTATATATACAGGACAGGAGAATTGGTACTATGCAGTGCATATATACAGGACAGGAGGAGTGGTGCTGTGCAGTGTATATACACAGGACAGGAGGAGTGGTACTGTGCAGTATATATATACAGGACAGGAGGAGTGGTGCTGTGCAGTGTATATGTACAGGACAGGAGAATTGGTACTGTGCAGTGTATATGTACAGGACAGGAGGAATGGTACTGTGCTGTGCATATATACAGGACAGGAGAATTGGTACTGTGCAGTGCATATATACAGGACAGGAGGAGTGGTACTGTGCAGTGTATATACACAGGACAGGAGGAATGGTACTGTGCAGTGCATATATAAAGGACAGGAGGAGTGGTACTGTGCAGTATTTACAGGACAGGAAGAATGGTACTGTGCTGTGCATATATACAGGACAGGAGAATTGGTACTATGCAGTGCATATATACAGGACAGGAGGAGTGGTACTGTGCAGTGTATATATACAGGACAGGAGGAGTGGTACTGTGCAGTATATACAGGACAGGAGACGTGGTACTGTGCAGTGTATATGTACAGGACAGGAGAATTGGTACTGTGCAGTGTATATATACAGCACAGGAGGAGTGGTGCTGTGCAGTATATACAGGACAGGAGATGTGGTACTGTGCAGTGTATATGTACAGGACAGGAGGAATGGTACTGTGCTGTGCATATATACAGGACAGGAGAATTGGTACTGTGCAGTGCATATATACAGGACAGGAGGAGTGGTACTGTGCAGTGTATATACACAGGACAGGAGGAATGGTACTGTGCAGTGCATATATACAGGACAGGAGGAGTGGTACTGTGCAGTGTATATATACAGGACAGAAGGAGTGGTACTGTGCAGTGTATATATACAGGACAGGAGGAGTGGTACTGTGCAGTGTATATATACAGGACAGGAAGAATGGTACTGTGCAGTGCATATATACAGGACAGGAGGAGTGGTACTGTGCAGTGTATATACACAGGACAGGAGGAATGGTACTGTGCAGTGCATATATACAGGACAGGAGGAGTGGTACTGTGCAGTGTATATATACAGGACAGGAGGAATGGTACTGTGCAGTGTATATATACAGGACAGGAGGAGTGGTGCTGTGCAGTGTATATATACAGGACAGGAGGAGTGGTACTGTGCAGTGCATATATACAGGACAGGAGGAATGGTACTGTGCAGTGTATATATACAGGACAGGAGAATTGGTACTGTGCAGTGCATATATAGAGGACAGGAGGAGTGGTACTGTGCAGTGTATATATACAGGACAGGAGGAGTGGTACTGTGCATTGTATATATACAGGACAGAAGGAGTGGTACTGTGCAGTGTATATATACAGGACAGGAGGAGTGGTACTGTGCAGTGTATATATACAGGACAGGAAGAATGGTACTGTGCAGTGCATATATACAGGACAGGAGAATTGGTACTGTGCAGTGCATATATACAGGACAGGAGGAATGGTACTGTGCAGTGTATATATACAGGACAGGAGAATTGGTACTGTGCAGTGCATATATAGAGGACAGGAGGAGTGGTACTGTGCAGTGTATATATACAGGACAGGAGGAGTGGTACTGTGCATTGTATATATACAGGACAGAAGGAGTGGTACTGTGCAGTGTATATATACAGGACAGGAGGAGTGGTACTGTGCAGTGTATATATACAGGACAGGAAGAATGGTACTGTGCAGTGCATATATACAGGACAGGAGAATTGGTACTGTGCAGTGCATATATACAGGACAGGAGGAGTGGTACTGTGCAGTATATACAGGACAGGAAGAATGGTACTGTGCAGTGGATATATACAGGACAGGAAGAATGGTACTGTGCAGTGTATATATACAGGACAGGAGAATTGGTACTATGCAGTGCATATATACAGGACAGGAGGAGTGGTACTGTGCAGTGTATATACACAGGACAGGAGGAGTGGTACTGTGCAGTGCATATATACAGGACAGGAGAATTGGTACTGTGCAGTGCATATATACAGGACAGGAGAAATGGTACTGTGCAGTGTATATGTACAGAACAGGAGAAATGGTACTGTGCAGTGTATATGTACAGGACAGGAGGAATGGTACTGTGCAGTGTATATATACAGGACAGGAAGAATGGTACTGTGCAGTGTATATATACAGGACAGGAGGAGTGGTACTGTGCAGTGCATATATACAGGACAAGAGGAGTGGTACTGTGCAGTGCATATATACAGGACAGGAGGAGTGGTACTGTGCAGTGCATATATACAGGACAAGAGGAGTGGTACTGTGCAGTGCATATATACAGGACAGGAGGAGTGGTACTGTGCAGTGTATATACACAGGACAGGAGGAGTGGTACTGTGCAGTGCATATATACAGGACAGGAGAATTGGTACTGTGCAGTGCATATATACAGGACAGGAGAATTGGTACTGTGCAGTGTATATGTACAGGACAGGAGGAATGGTACTGTGCAGTGTATATATACAGGACAGGAAGAATGGTACTGTGCAGTGTATATATACAGGACAGGAGGAATGGTACTGTGCAGTGCATATATACAGGACAGGAGGAGTGGTACTGTGCAGTGCATATATACAGGACAAGAGGAGTGGTACTGTGCAGTGCATATATACAGGACAGGAGGAGTGGTACTGTGCAGTGCATATATACAGGACAAGAGGAGTGGTATTGTGCAGTGCATATATACAGGACAGGAGAATTGGTACTGTGCAGTGTATATGTACAGGACAGGAGAAATGGTACTGTGCAGTGTATATGTACAGGACAGGAGGAATGGTACTGTGCAGTGTATATATACAGGACAGGAAGAATGGTACTGTGCAGTGTATATATACAGGACAGGAGGAATGGTACTGTGCAGTGTATATATACAGGACAGGAGGAATGGTACTGTGCAGTGTATATATACAGGACAGGAGGAGTGGTACTGTGCAGTGTATATATACAGGACAGGAGGAGTGGTGCTGTGCAGTGTATATACACAGGACAGGAGGAGTGGTACTGTGCAGTGTATATATACAGGACATGAGAATTGGTACTGTGCAGTGCATATATACAGGACAGGAGGAGTGGTACTGTGCAGTGTAAATATATACAGGACAGGAGAAATGGTACTGTGCAGTGCATATATACAGGACAGGAAGAATGGTACTGTGCAGTGTATATATACAGGGCAGGAGGAGTGGTGCTGTGCAGTGTATATACACAGGACAGGAGGAGTGGTACTGTGCAGTGTATATATACAGGACACGAGAATTGGTACTGTGCAGTGCATATATACAGGACAGGAGAATTGGTACTGTGCAGTGTATATATACAGGACAGGAGGAGTGGTACTGTGCAGTGTATATATACTGGACAGGAGGAGTGGTACTGTGCAGTGTATATATACAGGACAGGAGGAGTGGTACTGTGCAGTGTATATATACAGGACAGGAGGAGTGGTACTGTGCAGTGCATATATACAGGACAGGAGAATTGGTACTGTGCAGTGCATATATACAGGACAGGAAGAATGGTACTGTGCAGTATATACAGGACAGGAGAAATGGTACTGTGCAGTGTATATATACAGGACAGGAGAAGTGGCACTGTGCAGTGTATATACACAGGACGGAAGGAGTGATACTGTGCAGTGTATATGTACAGGACAGAAGAAGTGGTACTGTGCAGTGTATAGCCACAGAACAGGAGGAATGGTACTGTGCAGTACCTAAATGTGAACTGGACGAGCTGAGAAAGGAACTAAGTAAAAATGTTTGTTTTAAGCTGGAATATGACTTTGTTTCTATTTGTGTGGAACCCTGAGGAAGAAAGCCCCAGTGGACCAGAGAGGATCCAAACGGACGTCAAAGCGGACAAAAAGGTACGCTACCACTGGGACATTGTGTGTATGTGGCGGGAGACCAGGGTGTGACAGAGCAACAACACTCAGCCACGACTACAGCCCTGGTCCCTGTTACAACTGCAGACTTGAGCCCCAAGTGTGGACAACCCCTTTCATGAATAAATTATTAAACAGTTTTTCTAATTAAGAATTTAAATTAAAAAAAAAATCAAAACTGTTGTTTGTTTGTTTTTTTCCCTAGAAAAACCCACTTAATAATCACCACACTAATCACCCATTAAAGTTTCCTTGGACCCCCACAGGTATTTACTTTCTGGTCTCTCTCAACACAGTGGTCACATTAGTAGCCTGGTCACATTAGTAACTTATCTTGGGCAGTGACTGGCTGGAGATGGTCACAGGTTCCTGTGTCAGTACGTCATTGCTGTAGGGCAGTGTTCCCCAAGTTCAGTCCTCAAGAGCCACCAACAGGTCATGTTTCCAGGATTTCCTTAGTATTGCTCAGGTGTTTGAATTCTTGTATGTCCAGGCGATGCAATTATCACCTGTGCAATACTAAGGAAATCCTGAAAACATGATCTGTTGGTGGCTCTTGAGGACCGGACTTGGGGAACACTGCTGTAGGGAGTAGAGACCGGCAGGTGACCTGTCATCTTTTAGACATTAAGGTACTTTGCTTTTCTGACTAATTTTAAGAAAAAAAATGCACAACCTTATTTATAATTTGTGTGATAACTGTCACGCTCGCAGGTGGTGCACGTGGTTCATGGTCCCACTGTGCCACAGGGCCGGGCTTGCCTGGGAGGGGCTTAGCTAAGCGGCTACCTGGTGCTCACTGGAGCTCCTGAAGGTGGAGCCAGGCTTGAGAAGCAGGTGGCTGCCAGGTATCACTCCCAGGTAGACCCTGGTACCACAGCTGCCAATCCCAAGGGTTTGATGGACAGGGAAATGCGAGCAGAATCACCAGAGAGCAGGATTCGGAGACGGATAGTTCTTTAGGGAACTGCTACTCTAGTGACCCTAGGAGCTGCTAAAGACATGCAGGGTAAGCCGCCGTCGAGTGAGGGGCGCCACCTCTGTGGTCAGGCAGGGACAGACCAGGGTCCGTGAAGGGTTTTTTCCTAGTCTGAACAGGGACCAGTCAGGTTCAGATATCTGTCTTCCTGGTTTATACGTTACCCATATGAAAGTGCTTTGGCAGTCATGACATATACAAGGTTGCCCAAATTTCTATATAGATTACATATTATAGAATCTTTAAAATAGTGTTCAAATATGGACAAACCCTTTAAGTTAGATATGCATGGAAATACATAGAAATAAAAAAGACCCATGAAAAGTTGCAGCATGTTAAGAGTATTAATGCGTATTTATATACCTAGATTATAGCATGGGTTTCTGTTTATGTTAATACCGGACCAAAATGAGGACAATTAATCTCATAGTCCTATCTTTTAGGCAAGGTCACTTCAATACTGAGCTCAACATATTCCACAATGATGTATGTCATGTGGAAAGAAAGTGAAGATAACAGAAAATATAAATTGTTAAAAATTTATTCTTTATTGAATATATTAAAAATTGAGAAAATAAAAAGACAGGGACGCCCCTGGAAGAAGCTACTTAGCGAAACGACGCTTGTCGGGCGGGGGGAGACAGCCTGCAGCAATCAATTACCTTTCACCGGTGGACGCTGCACCTAACCAGGCACACGTCTTAAGATCAGGTACTAACCATCAGTCCTTTGCTTTATACATAAGCACATCCATTATAAACTTGTTACTCTGTGCAGCTCCCTTTTGTATTCCAACCTATTAACCGTACATTATATTCGGGTTTCTAACAGTCATATGGGCAATGTGCAATACTGCTCTTTTTGTAGATACTCAGTAGTAACAAAACAATGGTTAATTTTTGTCTACTGAGGCATGCTGAACCTTGTAGTGACTAACTTGCATGTTAGAACCTCATGTATTCACATCTAACCTATATATCCAGATTGTGTTTTTTTACATAAGCACTTTAATTACCATCGTGTCACTCTGTGCAGCTCCCTGGTGTATTTTAACCTATTAACCTCACATTATACCCAGGTTTATAACAGTCACATGGGCAATGTGCAATACTGCTCTTTTTGCAGATACAGGACTTGCGGATTTATCTGCGGATTTTACTACAAAATCCGCACCACCAAAAAACTCCATGTGCACATACCCTAAACGTTTTCAGCCCAACATCGGACCTTCATCAGAGAATTTCTTAAAGGTTGCTGTTAGAACATATATATGGGTTTCTTTTTTATATATGTTCTAACAGCAACCTTTAAGAAATTCTCTGATGAAGGTCCAATGTTGGGCTGAAAACGTTTAGAGTAACACTTTAGTTGGATGCCAATAAAATGGAACTATCCTTTTTTCACTAACTTGAGTGCCAAGTTTATTATTATTATTTGTATGACGGGCTGGATACCCTACTTGTGCACCATCTACAGACTTATTGTTTTTTGAGTGCCTTGCAGTTTTCTATTATTCAAAATGAGGACAAGTCGCCATTACAAAGGAGGAAAGGGGGAGGTAAAGGAATTACCATAAACAAGAGTCCGTTATGAGTAAAAAGAGTAACAACTTTATTTATTAAATATATAGGTAACAGGCATGGGGAACCAGTGGACAATTACACACGGAACTGTATGCGCGAACGCTAAAAGGGGCGCACGGAAACAGGCGTGCCGTAATGGACATAATTATATTAAACGACAGTGTATTGATAGGTGTAAAGAAGTATAGTTACATGTGGGAAAGCCTGCTCTGTGTCAGCACTTAAGGTCATATTGTGGATGTGTAGTAGGTACTAATCATACAGTATAGTGCATAATACCAAATGACCAACAAATGTGACTGACATCTGAAAAATTTCATGATACCTGTGAGTAAACTGCAGGCCGGGGCACACCGGGTCCGTGCGTCCGCCCCAACTCGTTTTTTCGGATGCTTATCCTTCTTCAGGTGGCATATGTTGGGGCGGATGAAGTTCCATGTGTAATGGTCCCCACTGGTTCCACATTGCCTGTTACCTATATATTTTCTAAATAAAGTTGTTACTCGTTTTACTCATAACCGACTCTTTGGTCCTTTATGTTAATTCCATTACCTCCCCCTTTCTCCCCATGAAAATACATAGCGGATAGTATGCTAAGAAAAGTATTAACAGAAAGAATCATCCCCGAAGGTAGGATGAAATTTCACAACGCATCTGAATACTCTGCTGTAAGAAATAAGGTAAGGAGAGACTTCGGAAGATCACATCAGCCCCAATTCATAAAGATTGGGGTTTTACTCTACAGTCTTGATGAAGTATGTGCAGGACTAAAATGCACCAAATTCATTACTAGTATTGGTGCATACTTTAATAAATTTGAAGCATCTTTCAGCTGTCGCGTGCCACCACAAGAAAAGTACACCAGGCAGAGACTAGAGGAGCACAGTTATTTGGTAATTTATGCACTTTTTTCTGTGTTTTATGATTAATTTTGTCGGCTGTGCTTTGCCTTGTCCCTTTCTGGCTACCCTTCACCCATTTTTTTTTTTTAAAGTTGGCCAAAGCTGGCCGAAATTGTTGAAAAATTAAAAAGTTTCAAGAAGCTTTATGCAAAACTGACAATTGCTTGTTGAATTTGGGCCATTGTGTTTTATTCTTTCTTATTTGAGAAATTATTTCACGCTGGATAAAAGAAACTCTCACAAGTACTATCTAGAAGAGGTGGCTATTGGCTTCTCTATACTCTAAGGCTAGATCTGACCCTATAGCAAACCTTGCAACATGACAAAGGATAAATCACTGTTCTCCCATGGGGCATGGGGTAATATCTAGGAGCATTAAAAAAATAAAACTACATTAGGCAACTTTTCAAAATTTGCAATACAATATTTAATTGTGGGACAACCCCTTTTCCTAGATGGCTCTGGCACCATAAGGAAATAGCTTATAATAAGACAGAAAGCAAATGTTGTGCATTGTCACTTTTATACTAAATCTAACACATTCTATTTTTTTTCTTCATGTATCCACCAACAATGTAATTCTGGAAAAACATACAAAAAAAAGGGCACGCAGGAAATACAATGGGGCCTCATAAGGTAAAGAACAAAGGCAACTAAGTATTTCCTGCCTCCATTCTCTACGCGGCGAGTGTATCGTTTTTATTGTAAAGTGTCCGCGATCTTCGCCAGCACGAAGCCTTTATCGCAGCACGACCAGGATTATTTTTATGTCCTTTTTCTCTTTTGTTTACTTGGGTCAGCATGACAAAAAAGGAAACGTGACAAGTACAAAAAGTACAGAAAGAAGCGGCCTGACTATTCAAATAAAAAGAATATTGATAAAAAGTGACACTGCGTTATATTACGCAGCGAAGACTCGATATGTCACAGAATATGTTTAAAAGGTCACGTCAACATTTAAGGTAGAGGCACTTGATTTTATGTAACTTTTTTGTGTTTTTTTGTATGCAGATGGCTTTATAGACTTGTAACCCTGCATTTGTCTAAATTAATTTATCAGAGGTTAAATTGGTAAAGGAAGTGGAGCTGCATAGGACATAGTGGAGGTACAGGATATCCTAGACTTGGAGGACGGCCAGTGAATGATGGCGGTCTGAGGACTCACAGTGTGATCAGGGAACTGGCAGACTACAGAACAACACAACTTATCAGCCATCAGCGTGTATGTTTTTATGTCATTTATTTAACTAACAAGCAGAATAGGGATGGAAGAACATGGAAAATGTTCCAAGACAGGGCTGACGAACCTTTCTGTCAACGAACCAAAATTTTCACTCGTTTTCTGGGGAATGATTAATACAGGACGGTGCAGTGTCAACGGCAAGGTACATGTGGATACCACTTCCACTGTTATCTTCATGGACAGAATCACTGCAGGAAACTGACAGAGGAGGCTCCTGTGCAAAAAAGTATATGGACCTTTTGCAGTCCAATAATTCATCAGAATGCAAAATTCCGCCTGCTTTGTGGGCAACATGGAGGGTCAGTGGTTAGCACTGTTGCTGTGCAGCACTGGGATCCTGCTTTCACATCCCACCAAAGACAACATCTGCAAGGAGTTTGTATGTTCTCCCCGTGTTTGTGTGGGTTTCCTCCGGGTTCTCCGGTTTCCTCCCACATTCCAAAGACATACTGATAGGGAATTTAGATTGTGAGCCCCAAGGGGGCCAGCGAAGATAATGTCTGTAAAGCAGAATATGATGGCGCTATATAAGCGAAGTATAATAAATAAATAATAATTTGGAGGTGGATGTAGGCCCCTGTGCGGTTGCACCAATGATATGTTCACCCTTGGGCAGGATTACTTTTAGGTAATTGCATCACTTCACTATGTGTATGTTTTGCTGATTGCCTACCCTTTTTATATTGCATCATTAGGTATTTTGTAATTTCTGATATGGAAATTTGGAACTTTTTGATATCATCATCATTTTTTTTTGCCTTATACATCCCTGCCCTACCAATACTTGAATTTAAGCCATTACTATATGAGGTGTCCTCTTACTTTATCAGAGAACAATCATCACATCTTTGTGTTTTTTTATTGTTTGTTTGATAAACGTTTATTTTATTTTTTAAATAAAGCTACCGTGTATATATATTTTTAAATATATTAATAAAATGGAGTCCAATATACAAGTGTCTTGCTCTTGGTTGGTGAATGGTTTATAAACCACGTTCTAGGATAGGGGTCCCCAACCTGTGGCTTGGGAACTACATGTAGCTCATGAGTCCATGATGTGTGGCTCACAACTATCTACCAGATGGTGCATTGGAATAAAATCTAGCATAAAGAAGCTATGAAGAGAAAGTCTCTAGATGGTGCTTGAAGCTGGATGCAGTAGTGTGGTGAGAGTACTTGAAACAGGAATAACGAACAGTGGTAAAGTGGGAACCCTTGGATATAATTATACTGCCTATAAGGTGTAGCGCCGGTGTCCCTGCACACTTCCCTCCTCCCTCCAGCAGGGACATCGACTCACTCATTGCCATGGCCTCCATCCCACACTCCCTCCTCCTCCTGCTGCTGCCTGAGGTCTGTGCATGGCTCACAGATCCCCGGGCACTGTTCTTAGGGCGCACACTCTCCTGCTTTCTTAGAGGGACAGTGCGCACCGTCCTAAAGTGTCCCCAGCCAGTGGCTGGGAGACACTTATTATTTAAGGCACCTCAATCTGTTGGGATTAATGATTCCAGCCATGCCTGGCTGTCTGCATATCAGCCATGCCCATCAGCAGCAGTCTGTACTTGCCGTGCCTGCCTGTAAACTTGCCGTATCTGCCTGTATCTGCTGTGTCAGCCTGTATACCAGCTGTACCCGCCTGCACCTGCCGCGCCAGCCTGTCTCCCAGCCGTACCTGCCTGCCAGCCTGTATTCCAGCCGTACATGCCTGTACCTGCCATGTCAGCCTGTATTGCAGCCGTACCTGCCTGCACCTGCTGTGCCAGCCTGTATACCATACCAGCTGTGCCTATGTAAGGAACGCGGGATGCAGTGACGGGACGCAGGCAGAGCAAGGGTTAACAAGTTTATTTAAAAGGGAATACTCCATGCAGGGAGGTAAAGGGCTAAACAGCTTGAATGGAAAAGGATGTAGGGAGGGTTATACAGGGGAGACAAACAGTACATTAAATCAAAGGATATTATTAAGGTGAAGAACAATGGTTCAAATTAACGGCGGTCCAATAGCACAGATGTCAAGAAGTCTTTAAACTGCAGCTCCTGCTGCGAACTCAATAGCAACGGCTGGTGCGATGTCCTCTCTAGTGGGGTCCAGCAAATAAACAATACCCCATCTTCTGGTAACAGTGGTCGGTCTCCGGTACCTTCCACTGCCCCTATTCCATGTACTGAAGATGGCACGGCAGGTGTTTAATGGCCCAGTCAGGGTGCAAGTGTCTGTCTTGTCCCTGGTCAGTCTTAGGGGGCACGTGTGCATACCTCCCAACTTTTGAAGGGAGAGAGGGACAAAGGCTGTGGCAAATTTTAGGCCACGCCCCTGACCACATCCATTTCACAACTTGTCACACACATGTCCATGCCCCAACCGCACCCATTTAGCACTGCCAATCACACTAACTGGTACTGAAGGCACAGTGGCTGACATTATGGGCACAATGGCTAGCATTATGGGCACAGTGGCTGGTACTGTGGGCACACTGACTGGTACTGAGGAAAAGAAAGAAAAGAACAGAGAGAGAGAAAAAGAAAACAGAGAGAAAGAAAGAAGAAAGAAAGGAGAGAAAAAGAAAGAACAGAGAGATACAAAGAAAGAACAGAAAGAGAGAGAACGAACAGAGAGCGAGAAATAAAGAACAGAGAGATAGGAAGAACAGAGAGGAAAAAGGGGAAAAGAAAGAAAGAACAAAGAGCAAAAGAATGAACAGAGAGAGAAAGAAAGAGAGGAAAGAAAAAAAGAACAGAGAAAGAAACAAACAAAGAAAGAAAGAAAAGAGAGAAAAAGAGACAGGAAATAATAAAAGAAAGAATAGAGAGAAAGACAGAGGGGAAAGAAAGAACAGAGAGAGAACAGACAGTGAAAGAAAGAACAGAGAAAGAAAGGAAGAGCAGAGAGCGAGAAAGAGGGGTAAAAGTAAGAACAGAGAGCGAAAGAAAGAACAGAGAGAAATAGAGGAAAGAAAGAACAGAGAAAAAGAAAGAGAATGAAAGAAAGAGGGGAAAGAAAGAACAGAGTGTGGTGTAGTGTCCACTGTGTCCGCTAGGGGGCGCTGTGTGGGTGTCCCAGGACGGACGGATTGCCATGTCCGGAGTGGTAACAGGAGCAGGGTGCTAAAGGATCGTTATGTATCCCAAGGTGGGTGGCCTTGGGATGAAAGCTTGATTATGTGCTGATCAGCAGAGCTGATCTTTTGTTCCAATGTATTAGGGAGAAGCCTTCAGGTGATTGATGAGACAGGTGGGATCAATCACCTACAAACCCACCTAGGGGCGGGTGTCTAGAACGCCATAGTAAAGTATATGTGTGTGAATGCTTGAAGGACCTGTGGTGAGGTCAAAGCATGTGATCCGGTGGGCGTGGCTACGGACCATATAAGGTGGCCAGGGAAGGTCACATGAGTGAATGCTTGGACCCGGTTGGTCCGTATGGAATGTCTCATCTGGGCTGACATGGCTGCCTTCCTGACAGCACGTGGAGAGGCTGTGTATAATGGCTGCGTATGTCTGAGAGTTCCCAGGGAGAGGGAATGAACGTCTGCACGGAGAAGCAGCCATGAGGTAACCCTGACAGGGGATATAACTGTGAGGCTAGAGAGCCTGATTGCTGGACATTGCACAACCTGTGTGACCACAGGATTAACAGAGCGGAGCTCTGTCATGGATGCTATGCTGATCTGATATGAACTTCCTGTTGCTGTTGTTTTGGTTTATGCTGAATAATAAACCGAATGGACTGAGTTATGTTAAGAAACCTGTGCCAGAACTGATTTATCGGCTGCCTAGCGAGTGTCCCCTACCTTAATGGCAAGCGCTACATTAAAAGAGAGAGAGAGAAAGAGGGGAAAGAAAGAAAAGAGAAATAGAAAGAAAGAGGGGAAAGAAAGAACAGAGAGAGAAAGAAGGAAAGAAAGAACAGAGAGAAAAAAAGAGAGGGGAAAGAAAGAGAGCACAGAGAGAAAAAAGAACGAAAGAGGGGAAAGAAAGAACAGAGAGAGAGAACAGAGGAAAAGAAAGAAATAAAGAACAGCGAGAGAAAGAAAGAGGGGACAGAAAAAAAGAACAGAGAGAAAGAAAAAGGAGAAAGAAAGAAATAACAGAGAGAGAAAGAAAGAAAAAAAGAGGGGAAAGCAAGAAAGAAAAAGAAAGAGAACAGAGAGAGAGAGTAAAGAAAGAACAAACAGGGAAAGAAGTAACGAAAGAAAGAACAGAGAGAAAGAAATAAAGAGGGGAAAGAAAGAGAACAGAGAGAGAAAGAAACAAAGAGGGGAAAGAAAGAACAGAGAGAAAGAACACAGAGAGAACAGAACAGAGAAAAAGAAAGAACAGAGAAAGAAAAAAAAGAAAGATTAGAGAGGGAAAGAAAGAACAGAGAGAAAGAAACAGAGAGAAAGAAAGAAAAAAGAGAACAGAGAAACAAAGAAACAGAGAGAGAAAGATTAGAGAGGGAAAGAAAGTACAGAGAGAGAAAGAAAGATTCTATAAAGATACTATAGCAGCCCGGCTTTCATTGTAATGCCCATCTGAGCCTGCCGATGCAGGACATATCATGATCCGCTCACATAGCTGGCATTCCCAATTCCAAGGCGATCCCACTGTCCACGCTGTTGGAGGAGGACATGGTGATGGATCTGCAGCATTCCCTGAAGTGCCTCCTTGGTTCCGTCACAATCTCCTCCCGAAATTACCTAATTTCCAGTCAGCTTCCAGCACATCACTTCCGGTGGAACGTCACGTGCAAGTTTTAAAGTGCTCCTTGAGGCTCCGCCGTGTACTCCTGTGTCCATGGGAAAAGTAAGCTCCTGGCCGGAACAGCAGGGCAGACTCTCGAAATCAGGACTGTCCTGCTGGATTCGGGACAGTTGGGAAGTAGGAATGCTCCCCATCAAACACCTTGCACACGCACGGCTCTGCACACCTCATACACACACGGTTCTGCTTTGTATGCCTCGTACACACAAGGCTCCGCTCCATACACCTCGTACACACACGGCTCTGCTACCTACACCTCGTACTCATGTGGCTCCGCTAGGTACACCTCATATGCACATGGCTCCACTCCGTACACCTCGTACACATGGCTCTGCTACATCCACCCTGTAAACCCCTCCTGACCCCGCACATAAACTTCACCTCATCCAGCACAATGACAACCAGCATGGCAGAGTTCTGCAGACACTGAGGCCCCTGACCTTTTGACCACTGACTCCTCCCCTCCTGTGACCTCATCACAGGTCCTCTGTGCACAGAGCAGCCCAGCGACGTCATTGCTGGGATTTATCAGGGGCTGCGGTGGGTCTCTCTGGGAGGGCGAGGAATGGATGGGGTCGGTGCATAGGGGGCGTGGCGGCTCATTGCACTGTGGGAAAGTAAAATCCCCGTCGGGACAGCGGGAGAGGCAGTCAAAATCGGGACTGTCCCGCTGGATCCAGGACGGTTGGGAGGCTTGCACATGTGTAGTACTCACGGACACAGAGCGCTCTGAGTTTTGCTTACTGGTAGTCACTGGCACACACTGCACGTCCCTCTCGCTCTCTGTTCCTGGCTGCTGGCAGGGGGAAATGACAATCGCTGGTCTGTGGGGCGCTGGTACTCCCTGGACAAAGCACTTCTCTCTCTCTGACTGCAGCATGACCGGCTCTGCTCTGTTCTGCAGCGTCTCTGCTCTGTTCTGTACCCGGCTACTCTCCTGGCAGCTGTCCTGCTCTAGATCGTTGGACCCTGCAGCAATGCCGGTACCCGGTGGGGGAAGGGGCAGCCAAGCGTGCCACTCACAGCTCTGTGCACTCCTCTGTGTTCGCTCCAAAGTCCCATCCTTCGCGTGCTTTTCCTTTTTATATGCCGGCTGCGCACGCTTTCTACCTGTCTCTCCCCGACTCTTCAGGTCTGCAGGAAGGTATCTCCCATTCAGCCTTTGCCCAGACTGCAAGGGAAGGTCCACCTCCTCAAAGCTGTCCACAGGGAACAGAGGATGCAGCCTTTTTAGTTCCGGACCCAACATGCAGGTACTCGCGGTGTGGTCAACCTCCTTACACCTATCTGCACCTGTCGTGCCAGCCTGTATACCACCCATACCTACCTGCACCTGCTGTGCCAGCCTTTATAGCAGCCGTACCTGCCTGCACCTGTTGTGTGAGCCTCTATACCAGATGTTCTTGCCTGTACCTGTCATGCCAGCCTGAATACCAGACGTACCTGTCTGCACCTGCCATACCTGCCTGTACACCAGCCGTACCTGCCTGCACCTGCTGTGCCAGCCTTTATACCTGCCGTACCTGCCTGCACCTGTTGTATGAGCCTCTATACCAGCTGTACCTGCCTGTACCTGTCGTGCCAGCCTGATTACCAGCCGTACCCGTCTGCACCTGCCGTGCCTGCCTGTATACCAGCCGTACCAGCCTGCACCTGCTGTGCCAGTCTGTATACCATCTGTACCTCCATGCACTTGCCATGCCTTCCTGTATACCAGCCGTACCTGCCTGCATCTGCTGTGCCAATCTTTATTCCAACCATGCCTGTCAATACCTGCTGTGCCTGTCTGTACCAGCCAAGTCTACCCATTCCTGGCGGTTCCAACTACAAGATCTTTGGAGGTCAGCTGCCGTGTGTCCAAGGTCTGTTCTGGAGTAGCACTTGGCATCCATCTGGAGTCTAACCCCACCATCAGGGGTTCTAGCAAAGAGTCAAGTGTTTGCCTAGTCACGCCACTCCAGGCTCTCCTTGGTCCACCGCACAGTGGTTCCACTACTTTTGTTACGTAAGGGTGGAGGGCAGAAGGTGTAAGTGTGCTCTCTGTGAGGAAGCATTGACTATCATCACATTAGTAATGGTGGGTTCTGAATGTCACTACAGGGGGTAGTGGCACAGTGACGCAAAGTTGAATGTGACTTTCTAGTTAAGAAAGGATGGGGACCACTGACCTAGGACATCAGTTTCCTACTATTATTGGCTGTTTGCATGAATTTATTGTTACTTCTCTGATATATATGTATATACTGGAAAAGTTAGAATATTTTGATGAAAAATTAATCCAAACTTTGCTGTCACAGGCCTTGCACACTGAACAATTTGAAATGGCAGAAGAGTGGAGCAGAATTTTCTGTGTCATGGTGCAGAAACACAGGAGATAAAACTGATGCCAAACCTGATGTCATTATTTTTTATGGAGTAGATTCTGCCATCTGATTCCTCATTGGTAGTGCTGGACCGGTTGAGGAGCTGGATTGTAAAATGTTTTATTGAGCATGTTTTGTTTGGCTATGACTGCTGAACTGATGCAACAAATTGCCCATCTTGATCATCCATTTGTGTCCAGCTTGGGCAGAAAACAACTTGCCGGACACTTGATATATGGATTCCCAAACTTTTTCAGACCAAGACTTTTTTTTCTGGGATTTAGAACCAATAGGTAGTAGGATAAGAGGATGCTAATTGCATTTGAGGGTAGTATGTCACTGAGTTATAGTGCAACTGCCCATGGCGTAAGATACTGAGATGAATGTCGTCAACAAGGCATCTTGAAGACATAGCATTTTACGGGAAACTTCACTTTTGTGCCACGCAAGAACAACATCTCAGTTTAAATCAGAATAAAATGAAAACCACATGCACATTCCATGTAAGATGGAATTGGCAGGATTTTGACTTATGACATAAAGCTTCAAATCAATAAAAGATAAGTACAAATATTTTTAATTAATGAAATTCTGATGTAGATTTTAAGTGTTACATGTTTTCAGCTGAAAGCAAGACACAATGGAATAAATCTGAAATTCACACATTTTGCACTAGATTTCACTTTTGCTTTAATTATGCTTACAGATAGATTTATTTCTTTATCAAGAAGCGAAAAGAAAAGTCCAATTAATCAGTGAGTCCCAGATTGTGGTTGTTTGAATTTACAAATAGTTTCAATTTTTTATTGTGAAAAATCATACGTTCCACTTAAGGGAATCTTCTGACTTGTCTCAGCTGGTTAACTTAATCATAGACATTATTCAACTAGGGCATCATCTTTTCAAAGTAAGATTTCACATTGATTATGCACATTTTACTAGTCTCCAAACATAGTATTGCCTTTCTTTGGAAAAACCCAAAACCCCCACAAATTAATGAAATTATAAACAAACTTAGCCTTCATCATTCTTTTGAATTGAAATTTGCGAATGTGCATGATCAATTTGCTAAATATTCTAGGAAATGGTCTAGATGGCTGGAGTTGTTCTCTTAAGTCTTCACCCAGAGTGCACCTGTCTAAGGCCCCTTGTGTTTGGGTCTTTGGAACATATATATTAATATATTATATGCTTAAATACCTACCTTTGTAATAATTCACTGCATAATATGCTTCTGCATTAACTTGTTTCATTTTATGTCTTCTTTATATTTGGACTTTATTGTCCTTCCTTTTTCCTTCTTTCCCTTTACATTTTTCCCTCCCCCCCCTTTTTTTCCCCATCCTCCCCATTTATTGAAACTCAAATAAAGCATTTGGAAAACAAAGCAAGATTTCACGGTGATCATCAGAATACTTTGGATGTAACAGCTAAACCCCCCGTTAATCAGCCGTGGTTATCAGAATAAGGCACTTTATGGGAGAGTATTTCGTGGTCTGTTATACAGACCTCAATGCCCAGACTACAATGCCTGATGTAAGTTCAGTTTGGGAGGCCTGTGGGAAGTCCAGGCATTGCGGAGTGTATAAGTGAAGTATACTCATCTGAACCTGACCTGAGCTGCAGGCACACATTTCTCCTAACAGATCACATAAAAATCGGTCCAGTGTATTCTGTCTTAATAAAGTGGCACCTATCTCCATTAGTCCCATAGACTTTTAATGAAGTGGCAAGATCTGCTCTCCAAAGAAGGGCATGAGATCCCCATTCTTACGAGCGATGGATGGGGGTCGCAATGATCAGACATGCTTCACCTATAGGTGATAAGCTGCGTTTTTGTGAAACCCTCTTTAATCTGTCCCCGTGAACATCATTGTAGATAGATCCCACAAAAATTGGTGAGAGAAATACTTCTTGGAAGGAGTATCTGTCATATGACATTAGCTCTGTTCTCTCCAGAATTTACCGTGGATGAAAATCGATATCTGGTTAGAAGGTTACAGTTCTGCCAAGATCCAAGAAAATGCCTGTGAAAGTAAGTAAAGTATCGCCATTATTAAAGAGTTTGTCCACTACTTTAACATTGATGGCATATCCTTAGGCTAGGTCATCAGTGTCTGATAAGTGGGGGTGTGACACACGGCCGGAATCCCCACCAATCCAGCCGCCAGGAAGTACTCAGCTACAGAGCAGTTCCGTTTACTGTTCTGAATGTGCAGTACCTGGCCGCGGCCGCTATCGGTAGATGTAGCAGCTCTGTAACTGAGTCCTTCCAGCCACTGCCGTCACAGAGAATAGCTAATCAGCAGCGGGTGCCCGGTATCTCTCCTCCAACTGATCAGACATTAATGACCTATCATAGGCATAGGATATTAGTGCTAAAGTAGTGGACAACCGCTTTAAAAAAGCATTTTAACCCAAGATGTATAAGGTCACTTCTTACACACAACTCTTCTACTTTTACTTCAACAGTGCACCTTCTATCTCTATTTGATTTTTTTTCTTTTGTTACCAAATTTACATGTTGGTATCCACTGCTGTATGCTTTAGTTACCTCTCTTATACAGTGGGTACGGAAAGTATTCAGACCCCTTTAAATGTTTCACTCTTTATTTCATTGCAGCCGTTTAGTAAACTCAAAAAAGTTATTTTGTTCTCATTAATGTACACTCTGCACCCCATCTTGACTGGAAAAAAAACAGAAATGTAGAAATTTTTGCAAATTTATTAAGAAAGAAAAACTGAAATATCACATGGTCATAAGTATTCAGACCCTTTGCTCAGTATTAGGTAGAAGCACCTTTTGAGCTAGTACGGCCATGAGTCGTCTTGGGAATGATGCAACAAGTTTTTCACACCTGGATTTGGGGATCCTCTACCATCATTCCTTGCAGATCCCCTCCAGTTCCGTCAGGTTGGATGGTGAACGTTGGTGGACAGCCATTTTCAGTTCTCTCCAGAGATGCTCAATAGGGTTTAGGTCAGGGCTCTGGGTGAGCCAGTCAAGAATGGTCACAGAGTTGTTCTGAAGCCACGCCTTTGTCATTTTAGCTGTGTGCTTAGGGTCATTGTCTTGTTGGAAGGTGAACCTTCAGCCAAGTGTGAGGTCCAGAGCACACTGGAAGAGGTTTTCATCCAGGATATCTCTGTACTTGGCTGCATTCATGTTTCCTTCAGTTGCAACCAGTCATCCTGTCCCTGCAGCTGAAAAACACGCCCATAGCATGATGCTGCCACCACCATGTTTCACTGTTGGAAATGTATTGGGCAGGTGGTGAGCAGTGCCTGGTTTTCTCCATACATACCGCTTAGAATTATCACCAAAAAGTTCTATCTCCGTCTCATCAGACCAGATAATCTTATTTCTCATAGTCTGGGAGTCCTTCATGTGTTTTTTAGCAAACTCTATGCAGGCTTTCATATGTCTGGCACTGAGGAGAGGCTTCCGTCGGGCCACTCTGCCATAAAGGCGCAACTGATGGAGGGCTACAGTGATAGTTGACTTTGTGGAACTTTCTCCCATCTCCCTACTGCATCTGGGGAGCTCAGCCACAGTGATCTTGGGGTTCTTCTTTACCTCTCTCACCATGGTTCTTCTCCCACGATTGCTCAGTTTGGCTGGACGGCCAGGTCTAGGAAGTCTTCTGGTGGTCCCAAACTTCTTCCATACTGCAGAAATACTTTTGTAACCTTGGCCAGATCTGTGCCTTGCCACAATTCTGTCTCTGAGCTCCTTGCCAGTTCCTTTGACCTCATGATTCTCATTTGGTCTAACATGCACTCTGAGCTGTGAGGTCACACATAGACAGGTGTGTGCCTTTACATATCAAGTTCTGTCAGTTTAGTTAAAAACAGCTGGACGCCAATGAAGGCGTAGAACCATCTCAAGGAGGATGACAAGGAAATGGACAGCATGTGACTTAAATACGAGTGTCTGAGCAAAGAGTCTGAATACATATGACCATGTGATATGTCAGATTTTCTTTTTTAATAAATGTGCAAAAATTTCAACATTAATTGTTTTCAGTCAAGATCGGGTGCACAGTGTACATTAATGAGAAAAAAATGAACTTTTTTTAATTTACCAAATGGCTGCAATGAAACAAACAGTGAAAAATTTAAAGGGATCTGAATACTTTCCGTAACCACTGTAACAGGTACCTCTTGTTACCTTTATGTCAATCTGATTTTTTTTCCTGTATTTTATGATTAGATTTGTCCCTTTTGTTAGATTTAATCTTTTTATGTTCCAATTTAAACCTTTTAAGCACAATTTATACAATAACAGGAATTTCAAAGACATGTTATTCATATTTTTGATAACTTCGTGACAAAAGTACATGAAGTTTCAAGTATTCTAATGTGTATCGCGGCATGGGCCATCAATAAATGCATTTATATTTATTTTTTTTTTTTAAACCAAAAACTTAATTCATTGTGGAGTAACTTGCAGTTTCCAGTAGATGGTAATTTTTGGTGAGTCACACTATATGATTATAATAACCATTGTATATTATAATTGACTGATTAAGCTAAAGCAGACAGATCTTAAAAGCACTCAAAATATAGACATAAATGGAAACTGAGCCCTTCCTATCACAGATAAATGCATTATCCTTGAACTGCACTGATTCACTCAGATGGGAAGGATGTTTCCGCCAACAGAGCAGAACAGGCAGGTAGTTGCTGCTGATAAGCGCTTAGTCTGCACCCCCCCCCCCCCCAGAAAAAAAGCCTCGGATAACCCTTTTAATAATCACATTTTTTCTAAGATTCTTGATTATTTTTTGTAAGTGTTTCCTTATGATTGTCATTTTTATGAAAATAGCCATTTTTCCTTCAGTATCAGGATCAATAATATCATTTAATCTCAGGAAACTTGAAAATGTGCTAATTTTTGTTTCTTTGCGATGCTTACAAAGGGGCCAGACATTCACTCATGGAAACCATATCAATTACCGTATATGTTTTCTCTTCATCAGCTAAATGCATAATGCAAATGATAGTTATTAAATTTGTCGGCTGCCAAATGATCGCATCTTGGCTGTAGTGTAAGAAAGAGCAAGATGAAACAGGTCCAAATTTATACAAAAACATCAGAACAGACATATGTTGTCTGATTGAGATACATTCACATAACAAGATATTTTTTGTAGAACATGTAATAAAAAAATATCTTTACAACACTTAATTTGCTTATTTGAAACAGAAGAGATCAGTAAAAACACAAGTCCAGGGAGACGTGAATATGGGAGGACAGGGAGAATGTTATAATATGATGTCTTCTTTGACAGACTTGAAGTGTGACTTTTAAGAATAAGTTGTCATGTGTGTGCACGAGGAATAACAATATTTCTAGCCATTATATGACTTATATCCCAAATTTTTCACCAAAAATTCTCACCGCAGACTGCATCACTAATTGTCTGTTGTCCCTGCGCTAGTGGATGGAGACTAAATACTATGATTTGTCACATAGAGAAGAGGAGATCCTGCTTCCTCATGCCTCTGTAGCATGCGCTCAAAAGGTGAAAGTCCAGGGAAATTTTATGGTAGTACTGAGCAATGTAGCTGTGAACCCATCTCTAGGGTGAGATATGGAGCTTACTAGCACTAGAACTTTAAACAACAGCATTTTTGTGCATCTCCCTGGTAGTTTCATACCTATACTAGAATCACTACATTTTCTAAATCACTAGATTTTATTAGAAATTTCAGTTTTTGTAAAAAGACATGACGTGTCCATCATTTTTTTAAGCTGGTGGCGCTTGTACAGATTATTGCAATGATAATTACATTTTTCCTGTTAATTATCATTTCTACTGATCACATTAACTGCTGCTAATGTATTTACAGTATATCTTTATTCTAGGCTGTAGAGATATAGCCTTTATAATCTTTATGATTTATCATGGTTTTCAAATATGACCATAAAAATTATATATCAGCGATAGTGTCTGGTGTAGGTTGTACAACCTCCCAGAGTGGAAATCACCAAAGTCAACCTTTTAAAGACACTTTACTTTTTTATTTAAAAAACTGGACTGTCAGAATTGTGAATACAACACTGTTCTAAAATAGAGGCTATAACACAGGATTAGTACAAGACAAGAAATATCTATATTTTTTACTTTTGTTATTTTAAGGGATTCATTATATTTAGAATCACGAAAGTGTATCTGTCACTTTAGGTGACATTTTAGAATAGGCTGTTCATACATGAGCAATAACAATATTTCTGGCCATTATATGAGTTGTATCTTGTAGTTTTTCACTCTGCAGACTCTATCGCTATTTTTCAGTGGTCTCTGAGCTAGTAAGTGGAGACTAGTTGCTATTATTTGTCCCATACACAGCACTCAGAGACATGATGGATACCTGCTGTATGTCTATGTTGATAATGTCCTGAAGCATGGAGGACATTATAGCAGTACTGAACAGTGTAAATCATACAATGGGGTGAAATATACACTTACTAGAAACTGTAGCCCTGTCAGCATGACTCTCTGTTCTTCTTTTTCTCACGCTGTTCTTCTCCTCACCTCTGTTTTCCATAAAATTCAATAGATAGCTGTAATCTGATACCTCAGTTTTTTTTTCAGTTCTTCATAAATGGAGAAAGAAGCCTAATTTTCCCATAAGGTACATATATAAGTATGTCAACCTTTAAATTGCCAAAATCACAAAATATGTGAGCTCATAAATAGAGAATATGAATAAGCCAAGTGGTGGCTACTTTCAGGCCCCCACAAAATTGAGCTTAAACCAATGAATCAAAAAGTATCAAAGATTCTTTATTGATTAACAATTATTAAAAATATTTGCATAATTCAATGCTACAATACAGGAACAAACAAACATGACACCAGCTAGCTCACCACAAATAATATTAACTGCTGCTTGGTAAGAGACAAGGCGCCATTACAACCTCTAAATTATCTGATTTAACCACTAGAATGGAGGTTTTTTGAACTGCCTATAATAAACACCATTCCCCCTGTTTATTGCTGTGTCCAATAACACCTGCACCATAAACAAGCTAGGGGCAATCACAGTGGAAATAAGGCCTTAAACAACCACTACACATCTCCCCTGACCATGCAATCCACACTCGGGTATTAACCCATGGTAAAGTAAACACAGAAGAGAATGTGCCCAACCGGAATGAGGTGTAGACATTACATGTCAGCTGAGGGGCTGAGGCTGAGTGGCACAGGCTCCTTTTCACTGGTCTTGATGCTGCAGGGATCCAGGTAATGTGTGCAGGACAGTCCATTATGACATGTAATGTCTACACCTCATTCCGGTTAGGCACATTCTCCTCTGTGTTTACTTTACCATGGGTTAATACCCGAGTGTGGATTGCACGGTCAGGGGAGATGTGTAGTGGTTGTTTAAGGCCTTATTTCCACTGTGATTGCCCCTAGCTTGTTTATGGTGCAGGTGTTATTGGACACAGCAATAAACAGGGGGAATGGTGTTTATTATAGGCAGTTCTTAAAACCTCCATACTAGTGGTTAAATCAGATAATTTAGAGGTTGTAATGGCGCCTTGTCTCTTACCAAGCAGCAGTTAATATTAGTTGTGGTGAGCTAGCTGGTGTCACATATATATAAGCATATATGGTTAGGTGGCTGCCGGATACATAGTGGATGGGAGATATGTATCACAGAAGTGGATGTCCTCTGTGATGTAAACCTGGAGTAATGCTCTAGTACACATAGTACTAAGAGGGGTTAATTGGCCATGTTACAACCAGCTCTAATTGTGAGCAGCTGCAGAGTTAAGCCCCCCCCCGTCTCACATAGCGAGAGATCGCTAGCGGGATCGCTGAAGCGTCACCGATTTTGTGACGCAACAGCGACCTCGCCAACAATCTTGCTACATGTGACACGCAGTGGCGACCGGACCGCCCGCTGGATATCGCTGATCGTGCTCGAATGTCCTGGGCCATTTTTTCATCGTCAGTGTTCCACTGGCCAGCATGCATCGCTGTGTTTGACTCTGACGAGCGACCTCGTTGGCGACGCAGAACCCAGGGACGCAGCAGGAATCGTCAGAAAAGCTGCTGTGTGACAAGGTCCCAACGACCACCGAGGTCGTTATACACTATATAATGTTTCTTAGAATTGCTTGTACTATTCATTTATGCAAAGTTTCTTCAAAGTGACCATTTATTCATATAAATCTAAAGAATCAAATGTCTGGCCTGAACTAAAATCACGTAATTATTGAAATTGAATGCTCCATCCAAAAGAACTGAATTTTCCATTAATTTTTGTTGGAGTGTAATGTATACTTGGAAAAGTTGCACAACTCAAATCTTCTTACCTTCTCTTTTGATGCAGTAATGTGAACATGACATTGAGCCCATTTTGTATATATTGTCAAGACAACAGCGTCTGAGATATATGATAAAAGACACGTGAAACTGCCTGGGCAAGTGATAATTCAAATTGGAGGAAGGGTATGTTGTATAGTCAGTTTGTAGGGTATCTGTGAACCTTTTCTACCTAAAGCAATATAAATGGTAAACAGCTGCATTATATATTTCTCAGATCTGTATTATGAGTCAATACTCATGCTAGGTGGAGATCCTGGACACTTACATGGATCAGTCGCATATATACATAAATGGGGGTCTGGCAAAACCACGTAAACGACCAAAAGACCCAAATTATAAGAAAATATTTTATTTGGCAAAGTAGGACAGGAAGAAGGGAACTCATGGGGAGCATGTGCAAAACATACAAAAAAGTGCAACAGTGCAAAAGTG
Organism: Dendrobates tinctorius; assembly: GCF_039654945.1. Lineage (NCBI taxonomy): Eukaryota > Metazoa > Chordata > Amphibia > Anura > Dendrobatidae > Dendrobates > Dendrobates tinctorius. The sequence goes on from NW_027361870.1 coordinate 485,964, forward strand.
GGAAGATATATGGGATAGAGAAATCTTATACAAATACATAATTCCTCATAGTAAATATGCAAAACTTAGTATAACCCTATAATATGTTTGACCACTACCTAAAATTAGGCTAGCTACCAATAGATTAAATATATATGGAAAAATTTCCGGGTATCATGTCTAAACAAATCCATTCAGAAAAAAGCACTTCCCATAAAAGCAGAATAATCTGCATGCGCTCAATATGGCTCACCCGCCGGTACAAGTGAAAAGGATCTCACAAGGAGTTAATGTCTCAGTATGAATAACACATGGGCATAATTGGACCAGGTCACAGAGGACTAGTGCCTCAGAAAAGGGGGTAACAATTAGCGGTACACTGAGATAAATATATCCTAAGTCATGTTACCTCAAGATTGATGGCAGTGTGTGAGGCGGACCAGGTCAACGCGTCACCACGACGCGCGTTTCGGAGGCAGGCTCCTTCGTCTTATTACCTTCTCTTTTGATGCAGTAACGTGAACATGACACTGAGCCCATTTTGTATATATTGTCAAGATGACAGCATCTGAAATATATGATAAAAGACACGTGAAACTGCTTGGGCAAGTGATAATTCAAATTGGAGGAAGGGTATATTGTATAGTCAGTTTGTAGGGTACCTGTGAACCTTTTCTACTGTAGTAAAGTGACTCTCTGGGAATATATGTAATAAAATACTAAATAAATACAGCTAAAATAACAAAGCGTGAGCTCTCCATTCAGATTTAGTCTCCAAGCACTCATCTTATGACATGGCTATGGCAGCAGAGTGGAGATTTGGTTAACTACATCTCATCCATATGGCATTTCTAAATGCAGGAAAACTGTTATAGTGTCCGACTGGGGCGCCAAGGGCCCACCAGTAACCAACTCCAGGGCCCCACTTTTCAGCTACATGCAAATGTGACATTTTCCTCCATCCCAAGTTTATATAACAATGACCTGGGTAGATTGATAAATGAATAAGATGTCGCCTTTGTCTGTACAGTGATTCAGATATATTATGCCAAGTACTGCTCATGTAAGAGGGTGGTGACTCTTACACAGGGGCCCACCGGAGGATTCTCGTGTTTCCTGTGGGCCAGTCGAAGACTGGAACTGTATGTGTCTCACCTCCAGGAAAGGACTGGGTATAAGTATCTTTCTATATAGTGAAGTTTCCATCTGCTCCTGGATAAAAGTAGACATAGTCAGCTCCATGGACTTGATTTTCCTAACGAGAACAGAAATAACTGTATATTGTATTCCCTATGAACACAAATGTCCAAACAGCATGTCGTCTTTGGTCCTTTCATTGGGATGACAGGGTTTGAAAAGGTCATTGTACAAGAGGCACTGTCACATGAGATGTGTGAACGTCTGAGGGACAATGGCAGAATAGTGACTCACACATAGGCTCCTGAGGTCGGAGTATATACAGGAGCTGATAGCAGCACAATGTAAGGAGCTATTGTGAAGGACTATGGCTGGAGGAAGGGAGCAATGGCTGGAGCTGTGGGGCAGCACTTTTGGACTGCAGTGGCATATCATCCAGAGGAAAGTATGGCAGACAGCAGTGGTAGGCTCTCTCTGTGGACTACAATGATTTAGTGAAAAAAGCAAACCAATGGTCAAACCAGATCAGTAGCAGCAAATCCTTTCAAGAACATTACCATGCGACTTTACACCACAGAGGATTTCTGGAATGACTCTGCTTTGTATATAGCTATTATACATGTGTGTAATATGCTGTACTTTATTATCCTACTTTACCTCCTTGTATCTCATACACTATGCTGCATTGCCGTTTCAATGCTCAATTCAAGCTCATTTCGAAGCTTCTTTTACCTGCTTCTCCACAGAGTTGATATACTGCATGAAAACGGTCTATGTACGAAACTTTTCCTCTCTCTGGAATGCAGGTAGGCTGAGATGTGAGAAATCTTGTACACACATTTTTAGAAGATAGTGTACGGATCTTGTTGAGCAGATAAAAGGAGCTTCTAAAGGATCTTGAACTGTGCATTGAAACGGCACTGCAGCATGGTGTTTGGGAGACAAGGAAGCGAAATTAGGTAATGAAATATATTACAAAAATTACCAACTTTGCAAAGTCATATGAGGGCTTGCTTTTTTGCGGGACGAGTTGTACTTTTAAATTGCATTATTAAGTTTATCATGCGATGTACTGGACAGCAGGAAAAAACTTCCACGTGGAAAAAAAAGAGCAATTCCACAATGGTTTTTTTTTCATTTACAACGTTCATTATACTGTAAAAATGACTGGTAGATATGATATTTTGATTGCCTCTTATTACATTTTTTGCGGTGTTGCGGAAAAACCAAAAATTCTAGCATTTAGTTTTTTTTTGGCATTACAGCATGTACAGATTGGGTTAATTAATTTCATATTTTAATAGATCAGATTTTTACAAGTGCAATGATATTACAAATGAGTTTTTTTATATTTTTTATTTTTAATGGGAATAAAGTGGGGTGATTTGAACTTTTATATTTTTTAAATGTTTTAAAAACAGTATTTTTTCACTTTTCATTGTTAATCCTCTTAGGTGACTTGAACCTGTGATTATCCAATCACTTGTACTATACACAGCAATAAAACAGTACTGCTGTGGTCTCCTATCAACACCATCCAGAAGCTTGTATTCACAAAAGAACCGTCATGACAGGTATGGGGGTCTTCAGAAGGTCCTGGCTGTCGTAGCAACTGATCGCGTCACTGTGTGTTAATGGCTTGTTAGAATGATGTGCCCCTCTGCCGCAGCACTGTTAATGCCACTGTCGGAGACTGATAGCAGCATTTAACAAGTTAACAGCTGGGCAAAGTTCTGCTCCATGCACTGCTTTTAGGGTCAGATGATGGCTGAATATCACCGCCATCATCTGCCAGGAAAAATGTGTGAGCACAAATCAAAGTCAGATAGCCAAAATAGGACGTAGCTGTATGCACTGTTGTGGCAAGGGGTTAGTAGGCAGAAAAGAGTGAACCATTACCAGCCTACTCTCACGGTATCTTATTTACCAGAAGAACAAGTGTTTTGCCCTTCTTTTTCCCTACATTGTTGTGGAGGGAGTCAGGAGACTTCCATACACAGATCATGATTTTACAACTTCTTTAATGTTTATGAGGCCTTAAAGAGGTTGACCACTAATGGGCAATCCAATATTAATAGCCCCAGGATGCAACATAAATAACAAAAAAAAACATTCCACACCTCCCACCCACAGAAACATGTTATGTCTCCTGACATCATTGTCGTCATGGCAACCATATGACATAATCACTTCCGTGACAACTATTATGACATCATCATTGTAATGGCAACCTATTGTGGCATCATTTGTCGCTATGGCAACCATTATTACATCTTTTGCACCATGGCAACCATTATGACAGCATTGTCGCCATGGCAACCTATTATAACATCATCATTGTCATGACAACCTATTATGACATCATGGTCACCATAGCAACCTATTATGGAATCATTTTCACCATGGCAGCCCATTATGACATCATCATCGCCATGGCATCCATTATGACATCATTGCCACCATGACAACACATTATGACATCATCACCACCATGGCAACCATTATGACATTATAGTTGCCTTGGCAACCACTATGACATCATTGTCACTATGGCAACTATTATGAAGGACGACAATGTCATAATAGGTTGCCATGGCAATGATGATGTCATAATGGTTGCTATGGCGACTGTCATAATGGTTGCCATGACGACAATGATGCCATAATAGGTTGCCATGGCAACAATGCTGTCATAATGGTTACCATGTCATCGATGATGTAATAATGGTTGCCATGGTGACAAATGATGCCACAATAGGTTTCCATGACAATGATGATGTCATAATGGTTGTTACAGTGGTGATGTCATAATGGGTTGCCATGGCCACAATGATGCCTTATTAGGTTGCCATGGCGACGATGTCATAATAGGTTACCATGGCGACGGTGTCATAATGGCTGCCACGCAACATTGATACCATAGTAGGTTGCCATGGCGACAATGATGTCATTATGTTTGTTATGGCGGCAATTATGTTATAATGTGTTGCCATGGCTATGATGATGTCATATTGGGTTGCTGTGATTCCATAATATGTCATAGGTTGCCATGGCGACTATGATACCATAATGGTTGCCATGGCGATTATGTAATAATGCTTTCCGTGGCGACAAATGATGCCATAATAGGTTGTCATGGTGATGATGTCATAATGGTTGCCATTGCAATAATGATGTCATAATGTGTTGCCATGGTGATGATGATGTCATAGTGTGTTTTATGGCAACGTTGTAGTGAGTTGTCATGGCAGCGATAATGTCATAGTGGGTTGCCATGGCAATGAAGATGTGATAATGGGTTGCCATGGCGCTGATGATGTGATAAGGTTGCCATGGCGACAAATGATGCCATAATAGGTTGCCATGACAATGATGATGTCATAATGGTTGTCACGGTGACGATTATATCATAATGGTTGCCATGGCGTCAGTGATGCCATGATAGGCTGCCATGGCAACAATGATATAGTGTGTTGCCATGGCAACAATGATGTCATAATGGGTTGCCATGGTGACAATACCATAATACGTTGCCATGGCGATGATGGTGTCATAATGTGTTGCCATGGCGACAATGATGCCATAATAGGCTGCCATGATGACGATGATACCATAATGATTGCCATGGAGATGATTATGTAATAATGGTTGACATGGCGACAAATGATGCCATATTAGGTTGCTATGGTGATGATGATGTCGTAATGGTTGCCATGGAGATAATGACGCCATAATTGGTTGCCATGGTGACGACGATCTCACAGTGTGTTTTATGGCAATGAAGTTGTCTTGGCAATGATGTCATAGTGGTCTACCATGGTGACAATAATTTCATAGTGGGTTGCCATGGCGACAATTATACCATAGCTGATGCCATTGCAATGATGATGTCAAAATGGGTTGTCATGGCGGCAATGATGTAATAGTGGCAGTCATGTCGACCTGATGACATAATAGGTTGCCATGGTGATGATGATGTCATAATGGTTGCCATGGCGACAATGATGTCATAATAGGTTACCATGGCAATTGTCATAATGGTTACCATGTGAAAAATTAACTCCACAATGATGAGGGGCAATACCCCGAAACAGCTGTCTGTGGATGGATCACATGTTTTGGCATAGGTGGTTTCCTTCATTGGAGACTGCCCTTCCCGTGGTTGTTCCTTCCCGGGGAAAGACCTGGCTAGTCACTGCTTGCGTTGAGAAACATGTTATGGTGTCTCCGCGGCTTGTGTTTTGCATGTTTTTGCATATTTCCCATAAGGGATGGGGGCATTGCTCTAGAATCACTGCGTTGAGAAACATGTGATGGTGTCTCCGCAGTGTTGGATGTTGATCTCCATGAGTTCATTCATCCTCATTTTTCAGTCTTTTACTAGGCACTGCTCCTACTAGCCAGTTTCCTACTCCACACTGATGAGGGGCAATACCCCGAAACAACTGTCTGTGGATGGATACCATGTTTTGGCATAGGTGGTTTCCTTCATTGGAGACTGCCCTTTCCGTGGTTGTTCCTTCCCGGGGAAAGACCTGGCTAGTCATTGCTTGCATTGAGAAACATGTGATGGTGTCTCCGCAGTGTCGGATGTTGATCTCCATGAGGTCACTCATCCTCATTTTTCAGTCTTTTACTAGGCATTGCTCCTACTAGCCAGTTTCCTACTCCACACTGATGAGGGGCAATACCCCGAAACAACTGTCTGTGGATGGATACCATGTTTTGGCATAGGTGGTTTCCTTCATTGGAGACTGCCCTTTCCGTGGTTGTTCCTTCCCGGGGAAAGACCTGGCTAGTCATTGCTTGCATTGAGAAACATGTGATGGTGTCTCCGCGGCTTGTGTTTTGCATAATGGCTACCATGGCGACAATGATGTCATAATGGTTGCCATGGTGACAATGATGCCCTAATAAGTTGCCTTGGCGACGATGAAATAATGTTGCCATGGCAACGATGATGTAATAATGGTTGTCATGGTGTCGAACAATAGCATACTAGGTTGCCATGACGACGATAATGTCATAATAGTTGCCATGGCAACAATGATGTCATAATAGGTTTGCTCTGGTGACGATGATGACAGTGTGTAGTTGTCATGGCGACGATGATGTCATAGTGGGTTTCCATGGCGACGATGATTTAATAGTGGGTTGCCATGGCAACAATTATGTCATAGCTGATCTCATTGAGACGATGATGTCATAGTGGGTTCTCATGGTGACAATAATGTAATAGTAGCTGCCATGGCGATAATGATGTCATATTGGGTTGCCATGGCGACAAAGATGTCATAATAGGTTGCCATGGCAGTGATGATGTCCTGAAAGGTTGCCATGGTGACAATGATGAAATAATAGGTTGCCATGGCGACGATTATGTCATAATGATTGCCATGACAACAATGATGTCATAATATGAGCCAATTAGTGGGATACAGTAACTCACTAAGTTGAGGCAATCTATTTAGGTCAATATCAGTATTGATCCTAACCAACAAATAAATTTGCATTCTGTAGTGCTATAGTATGCCAACATGAAATATATGAATTGTAAATTGCATTACTAATCTAGAAAATTAGAAAAATTACTTGGCACATAAATTGATCAATTCATGTGTACCCGGCAGCCACCATAAGGCGACTCTCGCTGCCGGGAACCTGCCGATGTGAATCCTCTCTTTATTTACTGTACGTATTTCATTTATATGGGAAGGTTGGATCCTGCTGTAATTAAAAACGCCTGGACCCTACCTTCCCATATAAATGCAGGCTTTAGCCCAAGAGAGGAATCACATAGACAGGTTCCCCTCAATGATATTTGCCTCACTGCGACTGCCCGGTATACATGAATTGGTGAATTTATGTGCTAAGTATTCTCTATTTTTCTAATTTTCTAGAGCAGTAATTCAATTCCAATTTCATGTTTGCATGCTATAGTGCTACAGAATGCTATGCTACTTTATTTGTTGGTTATATACAGAGATGGCTACTCGTAGGGTACCGTTACACCTAGCGATGCACCAGCGATCCCGACTAGCGATATGACGCGGTCAGGATCGCTGGTGCATCGCTAGGTGGTCGCTAGTGAGCAGCCACACAGGCAGATCTCATCAGCGACATCGCTAGGGACGGGGATCGCTACTTACCTGTCAGACGAGGCGATCCTGCGTCCTCCCGCCCGCGTCCACGCGTCTCTCGTCGTCACAGCAGGAAGCGCCGCAGGAAGTGACCGACGAGAAATGATCCAGGAGCTTCTCGCGCGAACAGCGATAACCAGCGGGGGAGCCGGTCGGAGGTAAGTATCACATGCAGCGATATCGCTAGCAATATCGCTGCAATGTCACAAAATCGGTGACTTTACAGCGATATTGCTAGCGATATCGCAGTGTGTAACGGGGGCTTTAGTAAGCACCTGTACACACCTGATTTCTGTTTGGAAGTGACGGCCAGTCTTTTGATATTTGTGCACATAGGCTCTCTGAGCACTTCACCTGTCAGCCTCAGGCATTTTTAATAACAGCAGGATCCTAGCTTCCTATATAAATGTAGGCTTTAGCCCAAGAGAAGATTCACATATGCAGCTTCCCAGCAACGAGAATCGCCTTATGGTGGCTTCAGCTACACATGAATTGGCCAATGTATGCACTAAGTATTCTCAATTTTTTCAATATTCTAGAACAGTAATTCAATTCTAATTTCATATATTCCATTTTTGCATGCTACAGGGCTACAGAGTGCTACTTTATTTGTTGGTTATATATGGAGATGGCTGCTCTTAGTAAGCACCTGTACACATCTGTTTTCTGTTTGGAAGCGACAGTTATTCTTTTGATATTAGTATTGAATCTACCTAAATTAATCCATATCTTTTTTTTAAATAGAGATCAGGGATTCCTCAATGACAATGTTGCTGGTAGTCCTCGCTGCCAGATTATCTCCACTGTGACATTGTCATTAAAGTCCGATTAGTTTTCCCAATATGATTTGATCGTCACAAATGTTGGAACAATGTGTCTTTCAAATATGGGAGCGCTTGTTCTATAAATAGGGCTTTTTTTATAGGATCAGTAATTATATTTTATGATCATTTTGGCATTTTACACTGGGTAACATAATCTGGATAATTGAGGCGTTACAGCTAGCAGGTCAGATACGGCATTAGGCTGCTAATAAACAGAACGCGCTGTCTAACTAGGAGCAGAGACTCAGCATGTAACTTAGTAACAGTCAAGAACGCGAGTGCCAAAAACACCCCGTATGACCAGCTCTGAGTCACATAATCTGCATGTACTTTTAGTGCTAAAATAAGATTGGAAAAGGGATTTGTTCTGTCAGGATTTGACTTTGTTCTCGCTAGTGCAATTTACCCCAGGACTAATACCGGGGAGCTATAATGTGCAGGGCAATGTTTAAGACATACTGCAAGATTCTTGAAAACGTCCGAATACTAGGATAAAGAATTAACAAAGTAAAGACATTTGTATGTAAAAATATACATTTAAGATTCCTTTAATTTTTTTGCACAGAATATGTATAATCACACCAGAGGTGTAGCTAGGGATTTGGTTCACAGGGGACGAAACTTCTGAGTGGGCCCCTAACCAGGTAACCCTGATTACGCACCCCAATAGTGGATGCAAGAGAACCTCAGCAGATGACCGCGCTGTTGCTGAAAATAATCTCTATACAAAGACCAACATTGATATTACCACCATATGGGGACCATATAGTGGTAGATACCAGTCCTGAAGGACATGTAATAGATTACATTACAGTTATAGATGGTGACTTACAGCTGAAGTTCTTTCTGATGGAATCGTTCACTTTTCCCATTTTTTCCATCCAGCCCAGACCAACATGACAACTTCTCCAGTCAGGACTCTGCTGCAGAGATTACAACATAGACACACTGACTTATCATATTTTCATCACCGTCCCCATCTATCCCCAACTTGCATAAACTCCTCATCCTGCTGATATTCATCCAGTACTGAGCCACTGCTGCCGTATGTGACCCTATTACTGCACCTGATACCTCAATACTGAGCCGCAGCTGTGCACGGCTGTGTTTGCTGTACTGTGATGCAGCCTGGCCGGCACACTGACACATTTACAGGCACAGTACGGCAGACATGGCGGCGTGCTTAAACGTCTGTCTTGTAAGCTGCAAACCGCTGCTTCTGAGTCCTCAGCCCACTCATGCAGGCAGAGCAATGACATCATTTTATCGCGCCACTCTGCAGGCCAGAAGAGAAGTTGGATGCTGCGGTGCCGGCAATATATATATATATATATATATATATATATTGTATATAATATCACCATTCTACCAGACAGAGGACCACTGCAGCTTGTGATAGGCTGCAGCGATCAGGTAACTTGAACTACATGCATCACAAGCTGCAGCCTGAATGTGACTGGTAGAACAGTGACATAATTAATGTTGGCACAGATCATAGGGTGGCCTGCACTGTCCAAGAAGGTAACAAGCAGGTCAGGTGTGGGTGCAGTAGAAAAGTTATCCGTCCAGTGTTGCTAGATAAGGGCAGGCTTCTGCTGGGTGGCAACACAGCAGCTGTACTGGGTGCTGACATGTGCTGCTGTACAAAGTCAGGAACACTTTGTCAGGTGTCACTTTGTCAGGTGTCACTTTCAGGCTGTGTACGTATGTTATGTCTTGACCCTGAACACCAGCTGTCACGACACAGTATAAGGCTCAGTACACACGTCCTGATGATTCCTGTACAGGAAAAACCAGTACCGGTGTGATGCCTAGTCCATGTGCCATCCATGGGGCCATGTGCTGCAGTCACGGGGTTACCGCAACAGAGAGGAGCCAGAAGACCGCAGCGTCTGATTGCTCCTACTCCTGCGCTGAGAAGAATTAGCCCCTGGTCCCGGATCACCCGAAAGCTGGGTCGTGACAGCTGCATCTGTATGTCCGTGTGTCGTCCGCGTGAAATATCGTAGTGCCATTCGCATGTCTGTATCCGTGTGCCATCCATGTGTCTGTGTGCAGCGTCCTGTAAGGGGGGCCCCAATACAGAACGAGGATCAAAAAATTGATGATAGACACATTTTAAGGTCTGGTCTACTAGATGAGTGCTGTCTAGGGAACAAACAACAGACTACAAGCTCCTGAGACACCAACATTAACATGTTGCCTTTTTTCCACGCACGAAAAACGCAAGACGAAAAGGTACCATATATACTATCCACAAATTTTCTCAACTCAAACAAATGTGAAGCTTATAAGTGGATTTCAGAAGGTTACAAGAAGATTTTAAGCATTATTTTTACAGATTTTGGCACAGACTACTTGAAAATGCTTGCCAAATAACTCCACGTGACCATACCTGAAGGGTAGATTTGTGGCAAAAATGTCTGAGACCATTCAGAAATCCATGCACGTGCCTCAGATACAACCCCAGCAACCCATCGAGATGTAGAGAACAGATTTTAAGTCAATTTCTGCAGCAAAATCTGCCACTTACGAACATAACCTTAAGAGATGGAGAATGATAATAATTAGGAGATGACTTACAAACATAAAAATACAGAGTTGCTTTATCTCTAAACAAGATGTCTGAGAAGGCTCATCGCATTTATGCTGAGATTATTATCATTAGTCGTAGTCCATAACCATTTCCTTGGAGACTATGAAGATCATTAATGACGACTGACATGTACATATCAGAAAGTAAATTGTGGGTTGCTATGTTATTCTCAATGGGCAGAGAATTCTCTATACAGATCTGAGGAATATGCGGACACCATGTAAATGTATATGGACAAAAAATGGGGAAAAATAAACATATATGCTATATAAAGTGGGGTCGGTCCTAGGCAAAAGTTTAATATGGGGCCCCAAATGCTAACATATTGCACATCACACAGAAGCATTTCGGTTGTATTTACATGCGCTGAGTTCAGGCCGCTAAACAAGCGTGATCGACAATATTGAAGTCGTTCGACACTTGTTTTCCAGCCTCTTTCCACCATCTGAGGAATATTGATGGGGACAGAACAATCACTAATAAACAGCGGCGATGTGCTGCTGAGAGCAAAAATTGTTGTTCCGGCATAAACAATCAAATCACTTGATGAATATGCAACATTTTGCTTGTTATTATAATGTGCACCACAGTCCTCCATATTGTAAAATGCACATTCCATAGTTCTCCATATAATATAATGTGCCCCATAGTCCTCCATATAGTATAATACACTCCCTATAGTCCTCCATATAGTATAATACACTCCCTATAGTCCTCCATATATTAAAATACAATCCTCAGTCCTCCATATAGTATTATACACTTTCCATAGTCCTCCATATAGTATAATTCACTCCTCATAGTCCTCCATATATTAAAATACACTCAGTCCTCCATATAGTATAATACACTACTCAGTCCCCCATATAGTATAATACACTCCTCATAGTCCTCCATATATTAAAATACACTGCTCAGTCCTCCATATAGTATAATACACTCCTCATAGTGCTCCATGTAGTATAATGCACAGCCATAATCATCCATTCATCCAATTCACTTCCCATAGTATAATGCACCCCATAGTTCTTCATATAGTATAATGTATTCTCCATAGTCCTTGATACAGTATAATGCAGCCCATAGAGCATAATGCAGCCACCCCACAGAATATAGTGTAGCCCTGCCATACAATATAATCAATCCCCATATAATATAATGCAGCCCCCCTCATATAGTATAATTCAGCCCCCCATATAATATAATGCAGCCCCTCATAGAGTATAATGAAGCCCCCATACAATATAATCTAGCCCCCCCCATAGAATATAATGCAGCCCCCATAGAATACAATGTAGCCCCCTCATATAGTGTAATGTAGCCCACTCGTAGAGTATGATGCAATCACCCCTCATAGAATATAATAAATATAATACAGCCCCCCATAGAATATAATGTAGCCCCGAATAGAATATAATACAGCCCTCCCCATAGAATATAATGTAGCCCCCCATAGAATATAACAGTCCACCTCCCCATAGAATATGATGTAGCACCATCAAAGAGTATGATGTAATCGTCCCTCCCAGAATATAATACAGTCCCCCATAGAATATAATACAGATCCTCCATGGAATATAATGTAGCCCCCCAAAGAATATAATACAGCCCACCTCCCCATACAATGTAATGTAGCCCATTAAAGAGTATGATGCAATCCTCCCTTATAAAATTGAATACAGCCCTCCCCCATAGAATATAATGTAGCCCCCCCATAGAATATAATACAGCCCACCTCACCATAGAATATAATGTACGCCTCAACCCCCCCCCCCAAGAATGGCCCAACAGTCCAGTACTTACTCACTGATATATTAAAAAAAACACACAATCAATCCTCACCTCTCCTCGTGCCCCGTGCTGCTCCCGGCTGGGCTCCGGTCTCAGCAACTGCACTGTCCGGCACACAGCAGGTACACGATGAAGTGACATCGCGCACCCTCAGTGGCAGAGGGGAATGATGGGAGAGCATCAGCTGATGCCCTCTCCTCCATCATTGCTTTCAACTGTGCCAGCGTCATAGATGCCGGTACAGTTGAATGCGGCATGGGGTTGAGGAGTTGGCACTGGTGGCAGGCGGGCCCCCTGATTGACGGGCCCCATAGCGGCTGAGTGATGTGCCGCTATTATCGGCACTCCACTGGCTGGGGGCCCCTGGGGGAGCGAGGGCCCTAGGCAACTGCCTTGTCTGCCTGCCGCTAACGCCGGCCCTGGCTGTAGCTAGAACATTGGCCGGTTTCACTTACCATTCGCTTGAAAGAGAGAGCTGCAGTACCATTCACATCTACTAAACAATGTATGGAGCTGTGCCGTCCTGTGTTGCTGAGACCCCTTCACTTAGCAGATTAGTGGGGGACTACGATGTAAGCTCATATCGATAAATATATTAGACTTAAAAGACAGGCGATTTGTATTCAAATTCCCCAAAAACGTAATATTCGGCTGGGCAAAGAGTTATGTCTTATGTTTTGGGGGGCAAGCTGATGCAGAATTCTGGTGCATTTAGTACAGCTACCAAGAGGTCAGATAAAAGCTAAGCCAGACTGACCGGGGTCAAATCAGGAGAATTTACAGGGAAAGACATAGTCAGAAAAAAGTCGGGTCAAGATCAGGATAAATAGAAGTGGGAAACATCACCAAAGCACAGGAATTAATCCAAGCACAATAGCTGGAGTCTTTCAGCTGGGAGTTTAATTATGGTGGCGGTATTGCCCAATTGGCCACAACAGACAAGAGATTCCACCGGCTAGGACAGCACACATACGCATTCTACTTTACATCTTCTCCACCAACAGCGCCGCCTGCAGGATGAATATGGTGGTGCCTGCAACACAGGCTGGATCAGGACGAGGTCAGGATGCAATAGATCAGTCACCACTGCCGTGACAGCTGGTTCGGTGTCCACCAGCGGGCTTTTCCTTCAACACGTCTACTGTGCTCTAGGTACAATCGCTTGGCTTTGGCCACTGTCTTCCTCCTGGGAATATAGTATATATGGATATAAGGCATGTTTGCACTGATTTACAGTCTTATAAAGCCCAGCACCTTCTAATTTCATGTTTCCCAACCAATGCCAACTAATGATAATTAATGGACCTTTCAACCAATGCTCATGGCCTGACCAGTGAGGTTTTTGGAATTATTTATGTGTAAAGGTATACTTTTTAGTTTCCGTTACCAACTTGGCCTGAATTCTGACCTGGTCTTTTGTCTGCTGTTAGCCCTGACCTTCTGTATTGTGTGAACTCCGCCTGTCCTGACCCTCTGATTGTGTGAACTAAACCAACCCTAACCTCATCTTGTCTGACTATGCTTCCCAGATCTTGTTTTGGTTTTATGTTTTGGATATCACCATCTGTCAACTGTACCTAAGCGAGACTGCTCAGGATGTGACCTGGGGATTTCCTGCAGCATAGTCCAAACACTTGTATACGGGTTAAAAGTAAAAAAAAACAGAAGATTCTTTAGATTAAGCTTAAATCCATCACAGCCTAAGGCTGGATTGTGTCTGAATAAGTTAAAAGGGCTGGATCTACAGTGGGGGCCTTTCACCTATAAGATTCAGTAGAGTCTAGTCATAATTAACCAATAAGCTAAATCCCTTATCAATATTCATCAGCCATGAAAAAAATTGATAAAATTCGGGACTGGTGCACTATAATTTACTGGAAGAAATTCACAGTCATCTAGTGGACATGATTATTGTTCCAAAGAAATAAAAGAAAGGGCAATTTTATTAACAGAATGTTCTAACAAAGTCCGGTAACACGTCTCGTACCCAGGGGCCATCACCAGAAGGTGGATTGGAAGCTCAACGTTTCATGCTGTTCTAATCACATATTGCACACAAAAGTCACAAGTCCACGGAACTTGGAGAACTCTCACCGGTAAAATGATATTGTTGTCATAGACAGTCAGCAGTTTCTTATGATATGACATGAAGTTTCCACAGTGCCTGAACTGTGGCTAATGGAACAGGCACCTGGTGCTTACATTGTCTTTATTGTGCAGACAGATTGGGAGGGTAAACACCAGGTTCCTGGAGAATTTGCTTGGTCTGAGCAGAAAGCTTCTTTTGACACAATTATGCTTAGGCTGGGTTCACACGCAAAGGTAGAATGCTAATTGGCCAATTATGTTGCCACAAAGCCATATATAATTTAAATACGTGTGTCATCATAAGGATGCAGCGGTGGTAGCCTGGCCAGAAATCCGCACCCAGTGGCCAACAGCTGCATGGACCATGAATGAATAGTCCATTGGCATGGCACAACTGAAATGTTTTTGAGTGTGTGTCTGTTGTTAACTCTGATCACTGCTTTTAGAGGCAGATGTCTGTATAGCACAGCGAGCACCCTGCAAGCATGAAGCATGCTCAGCTCCTGAGCCTGATACACACTCCTTGACCCTCTCCATTCATGTTGGCTATATGGAAACCTTCAAAAGGAACCTGAAGACCTACCTCTTTTGACAAGCCTACAACCTGCAGTAACCCTCGCTCCACCATATGACTGATCTACCCTCACCTATTGTATCTTCATCCATCCCTTGTAGACTGCGAGCCCTTGCGGGCAGGGTCCTCTCTCCTCCTGACATTGTACCAATCACTCCCTTGTATTGCTACATGATTTGTTGTGAGTTCATTTTCCCCTTCGTCATTGGGGTCTGGTGAACTCCCTATTCTGGTAAAGGAAGGTAATGAGCCTGATTATCAGGCACCTGAGTCTAATGAGGATGACTGGCTGAGTGGAGTCACGGACTGGATATAAGGCTGCCGACGCCCTTCTGCCCTGCGGGTGATTTCTCTGTGGACTTCTAGGACACCAGTCTGATTCCTGCTCCTCTAAAGCTAAGTTTCTGTTTTGCCTGTTAGCTTTTTGTTTTTTGTTTTCCTTGCTTTTCAGTATTCTTCCATTCCCTGCTGGGGTGAGCTGAATCTCCTTTTGCCTGTAGCTCTGTCTTCAGTATATTCCTGAGTACTGACATAGCTTTTTTTGAAGCCTAGCGTCTTCAGGGCCTTTTTCACTGTCAGTCTGTTGGCTCTGATTTTCATAGGGTTTTTCACGGATTGCAGACAGCAGCCTTCCTGTCCTTTTCTATTTAGTTAGCTTGGGCCCCTCTTTGCTCAGTCTATCTTTCTGTCTGTGTTAGTATTTTCATCTTGCTTCACCGTCATTATATGTTGGGGGCTGCCTATTGCTTTGGGGGTCTGCTCTGGGGCAGTTTAGATTTTCCCCTTTCTTTAGTCCTATTTAATTCTCCGGCTGTGATCGAGGGGTCTAGGGCATCGTAGGAACCCCCCACGGCTACTGCTAGTTGTGTTGATAGGTTCAGGGGTCTGCAATCCGATAGCTGCCAACTTCTCTGGTTTTCTGGACTTAGCTAGCATTTCTGTTTTTGCCTCCTACGGTGACTCAATCATAACAGAATCACCCGCCATACCGCAGATCCTAGGGTACTCATAGCAGGAAAGAATTGTGTTTAAAAAAATTAAAAAAAAGGTGTGTGTATATTCTTTCCTCTATATCTCTGAGGCCGTAGGGGGAATTTTTTTTTTCTCTCTCAATGGAGATAAAGCAATTGTCTGATCGTGTGGAGCAGCTCGCTGCGGAAGTGCGGGGAATTTCCGCCTACCTTGCTCGTTCGCATGCTGTTGAACCAAAGATCCCTACACCTGATGTATTTTTTGGGGATCGATCTAAATTTTTGAGTTTCAAAAATAATTGTAAATTATTTTTTGCCTTGAAGCCTAACTCGTCAGGGAGCTCCGCGCAGCAGGTTAAAATTGTCATCTCTTTGCTGCGTGGCGATCCCCAGGATTGGGCGTTTTCTTTGAAACCAGATGATCCTATTCTGACTAATGTGAACGCATTCTTTCAAGCTTTGGGGTTGTTGTATGACAAACCTAATGCTATTGATCAGGCTGAAAAGACCCTGTTGGCATTGAACCAGGGTCGAGATTCTGCAGAGTTGTACTGTCAAAAGTTCCGAAAGTGGGCGGTCCTTACTACCTGGAATGATAATGCCTTGGCTGCTCTTTTTCGGAAGGGTTTGTCAGAAGCCGTAAAAGATACTATGGTTGGATTTCCTGTTCCCTCTGGTCTGGACGATTCTATGTCATTAGCCATTCAGGTTGATCGGCGTTTACGTGAATGCAGGATTGCACGAGAGGTGTTGCCACCGGTTGAACAGACGTCTGAACCTATGCAATGTGATAGAGTTTTGTCTAAGGCGCAACGTCAGGAGTTCAGAAGGCGTAATAAGCTGTGTTTTTTCTGTGGAGATGCCTCGCATATTATTTTTGTTTGTCCTAAACGTGAGAAACGCTTTGCACACACGTTTTCTGTTGGTGGTGTTCAACCTAAGTTTCTTCTGGCAATTACTCTGATCTGCTCCCTGTCCACATTTTCCGCCAAGGCTTTTGTGGATTCGGGAGCAGCGCTAAACCTAATGGACTTGGATTTTGCTAAACGTTGTGGATTTCCGATGACACCTCTGCAGACGCCTATCCCTTTGAGGGGGATTGATGCTACTCCTTTGGCTAAAAATAAACCTCAGTTTTGGACCCAGGTGGTCATGCGGGTCACCCCAGACCATCAAGAAAATTGCAGATTTTTGGTATTGCATGGTCTGCATGATGCCGTTGTTCTGGGGTTTCCCTGGTTGCAAATTCATAATTCAGTTTTGGATTGGAAATCTGTGTCTGTGGTGAGTTGGGGTTGTCGGTGTGCATAAAGTGAGGCTCCGGTTTTTTCCACCTCTCCTCAGTCGCATGATGTTCCTGACTATTTGGCGGACTTTTAGGATGTATTTAGTGAGAATGAGTCTGCGTCCTTGCCTCCTCATAGGAGTTATGATTGTGCAATTGAACTAAGCTCGGGGTGTAAATTTCCCAAGGGTCGGCTCTTCAATTTATCTGTACCCGAGCACGAGGCTATGCGGTCCTATATTAAGGAGGCGTTGGAGAAGGGTCATATTAGACCATCCTCTTCACCCTTAGGTGCCGTTTTTTTTTTTGTGGCCAAAAAGGATGGTTCTTTAAGGCCTTGTATTGATTATCGTGCCCTCAATAAAATTACTGTTAAATATCAGCATCCGTTACCCGATTTCGGATCTATTCTCTAGAGTTAGAGGTGCTTGCTGGTTTACCAAGCTTGACCTCAGGGGGGCGTATAATCTTATCCGCATTAAGCAGGGGGATGAATGGAAGACGGCGTTTAATACTCCGGAGGGACATTTTGAGTACCTGGTGATGCCTTTTGGGCTCACTAATGCCCCTTCTGTCTTCCAGTGCTTCATGAACGATATTTTCCGAGACTTTGTCGATAAATTTTTGATTATCTATCTGGATGATATTTTGATCTTCTCCAAGGATTGGGATTCTCATGTGGAACATATTCGGACTGTGTTCCGGATCTTGAGGGAGAATTCCCTGTATGTCAAAGGATCGAAATGCCTTTTTGGAGTACAGAGGATTTCATTTTTGGGATTTATTTTGTCTCCGTCAACTATTGAAATGGACCCGGCCAAGGTACAGGCCATTTATGATTGGGTTCAGACCACTTCTTTGAAGGCCCTCCAGAAGTTTTTGGGTTTTGCTAATTTTTATCGGAAATTTATAGCAAAATTTTCTAGTATTGCCAAGCCATTGACTGATCTAAGAAGGGTGCTGATGTGTTGAATTGGTCTCCTGAGGCTGTTGCTTCCTTTCAGGAGCTGAAGCGAAGATTTACCTCCGCCCCGGTTTTGCGGCAACCTGATGTCTCACTCCCGTTCCAGGTAGAGGTGGATGCTTCTGAGATTGGTGCAGGAGCTGTTTTGTCCCAAAAGGATCCTGTAACATCTAAAAATGAATCCCTGTGCTTTCTTTTCTCGAAAGTTCTCTCCATCTGAACGTAACTATGATGTGGGGAATCGGGAACTGTTGGCCATGAAATGGGCATTTGAGGAGTGGAGACATGGGTTGGAGGGAGCTAAACATCAAGTTGTGGTCCTCACTGACCACAAGAATTTGATTTACCTAGAGTCGGCTAAACGCTTGAACCCTAGACAGGCTAGGTGGGCCTTGTTTTTTACACGTTTTGATTTTGTGGTCACTTTTCTTCCTGGAACTAAGAATGTCAAGGCAGACACCCTCTCTTGGAGTTTCTTTGCTGATTCTCCTGTGGTGACCAAGCCTGCTACCATCTTAGGCGAAGGGATAGTTCTTTCTGCCATCTCGCCCGATTTGAGACTTGCTCTGCAAGAGTTCCAGGAGGACAAACCTGAGTGTTGTCCCAGTGGAAAGTTGTATGTTCCTGACCAGTGGAAGAAGAGAGTGATGTCTGAAGTTCATTGCTCTGCATTGGCTGGTCATCCAGGTATTTTTGGTACTAGAGATCTGGTGAGTCGCTCTTTTTGGTGGCCCACCTTGTCTCATGATGTCAGGAATTTTGTGCAGTCCTGTGGGACTTGCTCCCGGTCTAAATCTTGTTCTCGCTCTAGTGGGTTGTTGATGCCTTTGCCGGTCCCCAGGAGGCCATGGACCCATATTTCAATGGATTTTATCTCTGATATGCCGGTCTCTCAAAGAATGACTGTTATTTGGGTGATTTGTGATAGGTTCTCTAAGATGGTTCATCTTGTACCACTCCCTAAGTTGCCATCTTCCTCTGAGTTGGTGCCCCTGTTTTTGCAACAGGTGGTTCACTTACACGGGATTCCTGAGAACATTGTGTCTGACAGAGGAGTTCAGTTTGTGTCTAGATTTTGGAGGACTTTCTGTTCCAAGCTGGGAATTCAGTTGTCCTTCTCCTCTGCTTTTCACCCTCAGACCAATGGGCAGACAGAGAGAACAAACCAGACCTTGGAGTCATATTTAAGATGTTTTATTTCTGCTGATCAGGATGATTGGGTTTCGTTTTTGCCTTTGGCCGAATTTGCTTTAAATAATAGAGCTAGTTCTGCCACTTTGATGTCACCTTTTTTTTGTAACTTTGGGTTTCATCCTCGATTTTCTTCAGGGCAGGTGGAGCCTTCTGCCTGCCCAGGTGTTGACACTGTGGTGGAGAGAATGCACCAGATCTGGGACCAAGTGGTGGATAAGTTATCTCTCTCCCAGTAAAAGGCCCAGCGGTTTTCCAATCGACATAGGACCATTGGTCCCCAGTTTAAGATTGGTGATATGGTGTGGTTATCATCAAAAAATATTGCTATGAAGGTGGCTTCTCCTAAGTTTAAGCCTAGATTTATTGGACCTTACAAGATTTTGGAGATTATTAATCCGGTCTCTTTTCGTTTGGCTCTTCCTGTCACATTTAAAATCCATAATGTGTTCCATAAGTCCTTGTTGAAGAGGTTTGTTGAACCAGTTGTTCCTGGGGTGGCACCTCCAGACCCTGTATTGGTTGAAGGTAACATGGAATATGAGGTAGAGAAAATACTGGATTCCCGTCTGGCTAGACGGAGACTCCAGTATTTGGTTAAGTGGAAGGGTAATGGTCAGGAGGATAATTCCTGGGTCTCTGCCTCTGATATTCATGCCAAAAGATTGGTGCGTGCATTTCATCGGGCTCACCCTGATTGCCCTGGTGGCGTGGTTGAGGGTTCGGTGACCCCTCCTCAAGGGGGAGGTACTGTTCTGAGTTCATTTTCCCCTTCGTCACTGGGGTCTGGTGAACTCCCTATTCTGGTAAAGGAAGGTAATGAGCCTGATTATCAGGCACCTGAGTCTAATGAGGATGACTGGCTGAGTGGAGTCACAGACTGGATATAAGGCTGCCGATGCCCTTCTGCCCTGCGGGTGATTTCTCTGTGGACTTCTAGGACACCAGTCTGATTCCTGCTCCTCTAAAGCTAAGTTTCTGTTTTGCCTGTTAGCTTTTTGTTTTGTTTTTTGTTTTCCTTGCTTTTCAGTATTCTTCCATTCCCTGCTGGGGTGAGCTGAATCTCCTTTTGCCTGTAGCTCTGTCTTCAGTATATTCCTGAGTACTGACATAGCTTTTTTGAAGCCTAGCGTCTTCAGGGCCTTTTTCACTGTCAGTCTGTTGGCTCTGATTTTCATAGAGTTTTTTTGCAGACAGCAGCCTTCCTGTCCTTTTCTATTTAGTTAGCTTGGGCCCCTCTTTGCTCAGTCTATCTTTCTGTCTATGTTAGTATTTTCATCTTGCTTCACCGTCGTTATATGTTGGGGGCTGCCTATTGCTTTGGGGTCTGCTCTGGGGCAGTTTAGATTTCCCCTTTCTTCCTTTAGGCCTATTTAATTCTCCGGCTGTGATCGAGGGGTCTAGGGCATCGTAGGAACCCCCCACGGCTACTGCTAGTTGTGTTGATAGGTTCAGGGGTCTGCAATCCGAAAGCTGCCAACTTCTCTGGTTTTCTGGACTTAGCTAGCATTTCTGTTTTTGCCTCCTACGGTGACTCAATAACAATGATTATTGTGCTTGTTTTTTATTATGTAAACCCCTTTTCACATGTAAAGTGCCATGTAATAAATGGCACTATAATAATAATAAATAATAATATACTAGCTTGTCCCGTGCAAAATTTTCGCTCATTGGTCGTCAGGGGCGCAGGCAATTTCAGAAAAAGCAAGCTGGTCAAATGTAAATGTATTTCATGAGATGATGAACACAGACAGGTATTTATATATGTAGATTGGTAATACAATAAATTGGTTTAATAAGTAGAGGCCCAAAAAACGTCTTCCGGTTGAGGTGCCACCTGCAGGTCATTGTGTCTTTTTGCGGGTTTATGGAAATTAATGTTTAAACTGTATTTAGTGATAAAATAATGAATGTGTGGTTTGTTTGGCTGTTTTCTTGCTGAAGGGGGCTAGTTTACTTTTCAAATGGTATATCACTTATGTGTGTGGGGCGAAGTAATCAGCGAAATGGTGTATCATTTGTTTTTGTGGGTGGAGTATGAACAGAGCAAGTGTGCAATTCAATAGGCAGTGTATGTTTCCAAATGTGTTTGCAAATGTGACTCACCTGCAGTGAAGTATGCAATCCTCCATTTTGTCTGAAATACAGTAGGCTGGGCAAGCAGTTCGGCAAGCTGGTAAGCCTCCAAGGCAAATGTTTGGATTTGTTTGTGATGTCTGTAAGCAGCTTTGTGGTGGTGTGCTTTGGGGTAGTTTGGTGCCACCTGCAGGTCATTTTTCCTTACTGCAGGTTTATGAAAATTAATGTTTAAACTGTATTTTGTGATCAAATCATGGATGTGTGGTTTGTTTGGCTATTTTCTTGCTGAAAGGGGGCAAGTTTACCTTTCAAATGGTGTATCATTTGTGTGTGTGGGTGCAGTATGAACGGAGATACAAAGGAATCACCGAAAAACACTGTTTAGAAATAATAGAATAGATATGTTATGGAGAGTGAAGTGCAGGAGTGTCACTAGCGTCAAAGATCTGGGGCTCCGGCCCCAAACTTCTTACCCAGAGCTCCGAATCTCTGGCAACTGCCACATTGAACTGAGTAAGCATCAATTTGATGACACCAATACGGTTCAATCCCATGATAGAGCAGGGAGCCACAAGGTCCCTGTCCTATAACTCTCTTCCTTGTAGGCCACTGTACGTCTGCAGCTCCTAAGAAGTTATCATACCCACGCAGGTGGCACAATGATGTCATACCGAGGTTGCAGT
The DNA here is from genome assembly GCF_039654945.1 of Dendrobates tinctorius. Taxonomy (NCBI): domain Eukaryota; kingdom Metazoa; phylum Chordata; class Amphibia; order Anura; family Dendrobatidae; genus Dendrobates; species Dendrobates tinctorius. The sequence continues at coordinate 508,266 of NW_027361870.1, forward strand.
GAACCAGGATTAGGTGAATCAAATCTTTATTTTTTATATTATTGGGCTGTGGGGGACTTCATACCATATATTTGGGCATCATACTGTATATAGGGCGCTGTGGAATATTATACTATAAATAGTGGGCTGTGAGGAAACCTTTAAGGGCAGGGTGTCCAATAGTTCTCACCTCAACAAGGTGTAGTGCCTCAACCCAAATCTTACCCAGATCTGTAGTGGGATGCAGGATGATCTTCTTCTGCCAAGGGTCCACTCAGGAAATCCCTGTCCATGCTGCGGACAAACTCATAAGCAGAGTTCCCCAACTCCGGTCCTCAAGAACCGCCAACAGGTTATGTTTTCAGGATTTCCTTAGTATTGCAGCGGTGATAATTGCATTACCAGGACAGTCAAGAGTTCCATCACCTGTGCAATACTTAAGAAATCCTGAAAACATGATCTGTTGGTGGCTCTTGAGGACCTGAATGTAATAGTATTACACAATCATACTATATTTAGGAAGCAATGGGACCGTCATACTGTATTTAGTGAACTCTGGGCCATCATACTATATATAGGGAGCGATGGGGAAATCATACTATATATAGGAAGCTGTGGGACCATCATACTGTATTTAGTGAGCTGTGGATCATCATACAATATATAAGGAGCTGTGGGACATCATATTATATATAGGAAGCTGTTGGGACATCATATTATACATAGGAAGCTGTGGGGACATCATATTATACATAGGAAGCTGTGGGGACATCATACTCTATACAGGGAGTTGTGTAGGTATCATACTGTATATAGGGGAGCTATGGGGTTATATTAATGCATAATGTATATAGGGGCTGTGGGGGCCATCATACCATATATAGGGAGCTGTGGTTACATCATACTGTATATAGGGACTTGTGCAGGCATCATACTGTTTATTTGGTAGCTGGGGGCCATCATACTATATATATATAGGGAGCTGTGGGGACATTGTACTATGTATAGTGAGCTGCGGTGACCATCACAAGGGTGGACATACCATAGGTGCAACCTATGCAGCCACACAGACCCAGGAGATAAAGGGGACCCACTTCCACCCCCAATGCAGCAATCAATTTCCGTTATAAATAAAGAGGCCTTCTTCAGTCTGTGTCAACTACTGGACCATCATACTGTATATAAGGAGCTGTGACGAACACCATAGTGTGTGTACAGTTGTGGCCAAAAGTACTGACACCCCTGCAATTCTGTCAGATAATACTCAGTTTCTTCCTGAAAATGGTTGCAAACACAAATTCTTTGGTATTATTATCTTCATTTAATTTGTCTTAAATGAAAAAACACAAAAAGAATTGTCCTAAAGCCAAATTGGATATAATTCCACACCAAACATAAAAAAGAGGGTGGACAAAAGTATTGGCACTGTTCGAAAAATCATGTGATGCTTCTCTAATTTGTGTAATTCACAGCACCTGTAACTTACCTGTGGCACCTAACAGGTGTTGGCAATAACTAAATCACACTTGCAGCCAGTTGACATGGATTAAAGTTGACTCAACCTCTGTCCTGTGTCCTTGTGTGTACCACAATGAGAATGGAGAAAAGAAAGAAGACAAAAGAACTGTATGAGGACTTGAGAAACCAAATTGTGAGGAAGCATGAGCAATCTCAAGGCTACAAGGCCATCTCCAAAGACCTGAATGTTCCTGTGTCTACCGTGCGCAGTGTCATTAAGAAGTTTAAAGCCCATGGCACTGTGGCTAACCTCCCTAGATGTGGACAGAAAAGAAAAATTGACAAGAGATTTCAACGCAAGATTGTGCGGATGTTGGATAAAGAACTTCGACTAACATCCAAACAAGTTCAAGCTGCCCTGCAGTTCGAGGGTACAACAGTGTCAACCCGTACTATCTGTTGGCGTCAGAATGAAAAGGGACTGTATGGTAGGAGACCCAGGAAGACCCCACTTCTTACCCCGAGACATAAAAAAGCCAGGCTGGAGTTTGCCAAAACTTACCTGAAAAAGCCTAAAATGTTTTGGAAGAATGTTCTCTGGTCAGATGAGACAAAAGTAGAGCTTTTTGGGCAAAGGCATCAACATAGAGTTTACAGGAGAAAAAAAGAGGCATTCAAAGAAAAGAACACGGTCCCTACAGTCAAACATGGCAGAGGTTCCCTGATGTTTTGGGGCTGCTTTGCTGCCTCTGGCACTGGACTGCTTGACCGTGTGCATGGCATTATGAAGTCTGAAGACTACCAACAAATTTTGCAGCATAATGTAGGGCCCAGTGTGAGAAAGCTGGGTCTCCCTCAGAGGTCATGGGTCTTCCAGCAGGACAATGACCCAAAACACACTTCAAAAAGCACTAGAAAATGGTTTGAGAGAAAGCACTGGAGACTTCTAAGGTGGCCAGCAATGAGTCCAGACCTGAATCCCATAGAACACCTGTGGAGAGATCTAAAAATGGCAGTTTGGAGAAGGCACCCTTCTAATATCAGGGACCTGGAGCAGTTTGCTAAAGAAGAATGGTCTTAAATTCCAGCAGAGCATTGTAAGAAACTCATTGATGGTTACCGGAAGCGGTTGGTCGCAGTTATTTTGGCTAAAGGTTGTGCAACCAAGTATTAGGCTGAGGGTGCCAATACTTTTGTCTGGCCCATTTTTGGAGTTTTGTGTGAAATGATCAATGTTTTGCTTTTTGCTTCATTCTCTTTTGTGTTTTTTCATTTAAGACAATTAAATGAAGATAATAATACCAAAGAATTTGTGTTTGCAATCATTTTCAGGAAGAAACTGAGTATTATCTGACAGAATTGCAGGGGTGTCAATACTTTTGGCCACAACTGTAGGTAACTATGGGGGCCAATATACTGTGTGTAGGCAGCTGTGGGCTTTCCATAGTAGTAATTTTGGTAATATTGGTCTTTGATTAGTGTGTTTAGGTTAGCAACAGTGGTATATGATAATTATATGTGTATAGATTCTCTTTCAACTTGCGGACAGTTTATGGGAGGGACTGTATGGGAGGCATATACCTTGGGGCTTGGGCGGGTCCCTTATCTTTTAAGTCCCTAGGAACTGTTCTGGTGAAGAGTTAAACTCCTGTGTAGAAATGAAAGCAGCAATGTGATTGGTAATTACACTGTAGCTAATTTTTGCTAAACTTCTTCAGGGATGGCTGTATTGGGGACGTCCTTTCTTACTGATTATAATATTATATATATATATATATATATATATATATATATATATATATATATATATATACATACACACAGTGAGGGGAATGCCTCTTGTGGTAAATCACCTGCTGGTTTATTGTAGAACAGCATAAACCATAGCAGAGTTCAGCAAAGTAAACATGCCCTTTCTGGCATAACGGCAAAACAAAAAGTTAACGTATAGCAAAGGCCAACTGTCTGGAGGATTAGTCCTCTCAGACCACCATGTGTCTTCAGCTCCACCTGGAGCCACCGTTTGAAGTCTTTCCTCTCCAAACACAGCACACAGGCAGCCTCTCAAGTCCAGCTATTTAAACCCAGACCATGAGACTCAGGGCCGGACTGAGACCAAAAAGCAGCCCTGGCACAAAAAAATTCACCAGCCCACATACAATGAATGACATCACCCAAATCGTAGAACACTGGCAAGTTGTGCCAACTTTTGCTTTAGCTCACACACACACACGTATCACACAGCTCACACGTATCACACACACAGCTCACACGTATCACACGTATCACACACACACAGCTCACACATATCACACACACAGCTCACACGTATCACACACACACAGCTCACACATATCACACACACACAGCTCACACATATCACACACACACACAGCTCACACATATCACACACACAGCTCACACGTATCACACACACACAGCTCACACATATCACACACACACAGCTCACACATATCACACACACACACAGCTCACACGTATCACACACACAGCTCACACACACAGCTCACACGTATCACGCTCTATCACAGCTCACACACACAAGTATCTCACACAGCTCACGCTCACACTCACCTATCACACAGCTTACACACACGTATCACACACACAGCTCACACGTATCACACACACACACAGCTCACACACACAGCTCACACGTATCACACACACACAGCTCACACACACAGCTCACACGTATCACACACACACAGCTCACACACACAGCTCACACGTATCACACACACACAGCTCACACGTATCACACACACACAGCTCACACGTATCACGCTCTATCACAGCTCACACACACAAGTATCTCACACAGCTCACGCTCACACTCACGTATCACACAGCTCACACACACACACACATCACACAGCTTACACACACAGTTCATACACAGCTCACGCTCACACACAGCTCACACACGCATGTATCACACAGCTCACGCTCACACACAGCTCACACGTATCACACACTCATGTATCACACAACTCACACACTCAAGTAGTTCACACAGCTCACACACACAGCTCACATACACACAGCTCACACACGCATGTATCACAGCTCACACACACACAAGTAGCTCACACTCACACACAAGTTGCTCACACGTATCACACACATGTATCAAACAGCACACACACGCATGTATCACACACAAGTAGCTCACACACAGCACACGCATGTATCACACAGCTCACACACACAAGTGGCTCACACACAAGTATCACACAGCTCACACACAAGTAGCTCACGCAGCTCACACACACGTATCACACACGCATGTATCACACAGCTCACACACGTATCACAGCTCACGCTCACACACAGCTCACACACACGCATGTATCACACACAGCTCACACACAGAAGTAGCTCACACACACGTATTACACAGCTCACACACACAAGTAATTCACACTTACACACAGCTCACACATGTATCACACACGTATCACACAGCTCACATACACAGCTCACACTCACACGCAGCTCACACGTATGTATCACACAGCTCTCACACACACAAGTAGCTCACACATGCATGTATCACACACGCATGTATCACACAGCTCACGCACACACGTATCACACAGCTCACACACGTATCACACATACACACAGCCACACACATACACAGCCTCACATACACACAGCCTCACACATAGCCACAGCCTCACACATACATACAGCCTCACACATACACACAGCCTCACACACACACATAGCCATACACACAGCCACACAATACACACAGCCCCACACATACACACAGCCTCACACATACACACACACATAGCCTCACAAACACACACATAGCCACTGTCATGCCCGCTATGTCTTCTATGCTGCAAGATCCTTGGAGCAGTGTGCACGCGCACCTCATGTCTGCTATGCTGCAAGATCCCTGGAGCAGTGTGCCTGCGCACCTCATGACTGCAGTGCTGCGTGACTCTTGGAGCAGTGTGTAGGCGCACGCGTACCTCATAGCTGCATGCCGTTGCAGTGTGTGTGCCCATCTCTGCTCTGCCTGCTGTGGTTGTCTCTGTGGTTCTGCCCCTGATCATGTGACCTTTCCTATGTTCCAGCACTGTCTGACCCAGCTAACCTCTCAGTGTTTCTGGAGCCCCTGATCATGTGACCTTCTCTATGGTCCAGCCCAGTGTGATCTAGCAATGCTCTCTATGATCCTAGAGGATCTGAACCAGAAGTCCTTCCCTGGTCCTGACCCGGAATTGCAGGTGCTATATCAGACCGCCCCTTCCTATGGTCGGCGCCTGAGTATCGTCTTGCTTCCCTGCATGGGTGCTTGGTCTGCTGGGTCGCTCCCTGTATTCTGTGCCCCTGCACTCTGCCCAGTAGTGCGTCTCTGCACACGCTCTGTGCTTGTATTCTGCCTCTTGTCCCGTGCCATGTCTTGTGTTGTCTTTTGTGCCATGTTTTGTCCTTGTTATGCTTTGACTTGTAGTACTTCCTATGTTCTCTGCCTTTGCCTGTTTTTGCCATGACTTGTCCTTGCTATGCTTTGCCTTGTAGTACTTCCTATGTTCTCTGCCTTACCTGTTTCGCCATGTCTGGCCTTTGCTATTCGGAGCCTTGTAGTACTTCCACGTTCTCTGTCTCTGCCTGGTTTTCCGTACTCTGTCTTATGGTGCTCTCTTGCACATTCCCTGTCTAGTCTCAAGGTTCTGCCTTGACCCGGCTCTGGGCTTCGGCCTACGCTCCGCTGCTAGACTCTGTCCTATTGTGCTCTCTAGCACATTTCATGGCTAGTCTCAAGGTTCTGCCTTGACCTGGCTCTGGGCTTCGGCCTACGCTCCGCTGCTAGCCCTTTACTCTCTCTGACCCCGCTCTGTGCTTCTGCCTATGTTCCGCTCCTTGTTCCGTACCTTGCCTAGCTTTGCCTTGTTTCTTTATGTGCCCTTTGCATGCGCCTGGTCTTCCTAGCCTCCTGTCTGTGCCTCAGCTGTGCCCGTCCTAGCCGTGCCCGCCTGCTTGTGCCTCAGCCGTGCTTGTCGGCCAGTGACAGCTGTGTCGCCTGTTATGCCCCAGCCGGGTTCGCCGGAGTCTTGCCCGTCTGTCTGTGCCTCAGCCCGACCAGCTAGTCAGTGCTCCAGCCGTGCTCTCTGTGCTTCCTTGCACCCATGCTGTCTCTGCACTGTGCTTTGTGTGCTTCTCTAATAGCACGCGCAGGCCCTAGCCTGCTCCTTGGCATGCCTCCCCGTGCTTCTGTAAAAGTACGTGCAGGTCTTGCCATGTACCCTGTTGTGCCCTCTTGCACACACAGGCCCTAGCCTACACCCTGTCGTGCCCTCTTGCATGCACAGGCTTCAGCCTGTACCCTGGCGTGCCTCCTAGCACGCGCAGGCCCTTGCCTTAGCCTGAACCCTGGCGTGTCTCTTAGCACGCACCCTGACTTGAACCTGACCCTGGCGTGTCCCTCGGCACGTGCAGGACCTTGCCTTGATCCCTGACCCTGGCGTGTCCCTCGGTACGCGCAGGACCTTGCCTTGAACCCTGACCCTGGCGTGTCCCACGGCACGCGCAGGACCTTGCCTTAGATCTTGAACCCTGGCGTGTCCCTACACACTCACCATGTCTTGTACTTTGAACGTCGAACCCTGGCGTGTCCCCTACACACGCACCATGTTTTGTACTTTGAATCTAGCGTGTCCCCTACACACGCACCTTGCCTTGCACCTTGCCCTGGTTCCTGGTGTGCCCCTAGCACGCACCCTGCCTGGAACCTTGCCTTGGACCTTGGCATGTTCCTTAACACGCACCATGTCTGGAGATCTGTCGTGCCTCCTTGCCTGAACCCTGGTTTGCCTGCCGGATACCCGGAACCTGTCGATCGCTGCCAGAGATTGTAAGCCTGATGACTGCGGCCTGATGTACGGAGCTGATGTCCGCAGCCTGATGCACTGATCCTGTCGATCGTTGCCAGCTGTCCGGAGTCCGATGCCATTGAGCCCTTGCCTGTACCCAGGCATGCCACCTGGCATGTACCATGCAATGGACCTTGGCGTGCCCTCGCACGCACCTTGCTGTGCTTTCCCTGTTATCACATCTTGCATCTGATGTAACCCTGAGTTTGCCTTAATGAAGATACCTTGAATTCACGTCTTGTCTTGTTTCCTGCACGTCCTTTGTCGTCAGACACTCATACTTAGTGTCTACCTGAGCCAGCCGTCTGGTCCCAGCAGTCGTGGTGGCTCACCCCCTTGGTCTTGCCCCTGACACTCCCTGTATAGGGGGTGGATTCTCACAAGGTTAGTTCGCCCTAGGTGGGTGGGTGCCACGACCCAGAGGGTCCACTCTAAAGAAAAAGTCGACTCAGCTGAAGCTGACTCCTCACAGCCCCACACACATACACACAGCCACGCACATACACACAGCCACACACAGACACACACACAGCCTCACACATACACACACACAGCCTCACACACGGCCTCACACATACACACAGCCTCACACATACACACAGCCTCACACACACACACATACACAGCCTCACACACATACACAGCCTCACACACATACACAGCCACACACATACACAGCCTCACACATACACAGCCTCACACATACACAGCCTCACACACACACACACAGCCTCACACATACACACACAGCCTCACACATCCACACACAGCCTCACACAAAGCCACACACAGCCTCACACAAAGCCACACACAGCCTCACACAAAGCCACACACAGCCTCACACAAAGCCACACACAGCCTCACACATACACACAGCCTCACACATACACACAGCCTCACACATACACACAGCCTCACACATACACACAGCCTCACACATACACACAGCCTCACACATACACACAGCCTCACACACACACACATACACAGCCTCACACACATACACACAGCCTCACACACACACACATACACAGCCTCACACACATACACACAGCCTCACACACACACACACACATACACAGCCTCACACACATACACACAGCCTCACACACACACACACACATACACAGCCTCACACACATACACACAGCCTCACACACAGCCTCACACATACACACAGCCTCACACACATACACACAGCCTCACACATACACACAGCCTCACACACATACACACAGCCTCACACACATACACACAGCCTCACACACATACACACAGCCTCACACACATACACACAGCCTCACACACATACACACAGCCTCACACACATACACACAGCCTCACACATACACACAGCCTCACACAGACACACACAGACACACACAGCCTCACACATACACACACACACAGCCTCACACATACACACAGCCTCACACATACACACAGCCTCACACATACACACAGCCTCACACATACACACAGCCTCACACATACACACAGCCTCACACATACACACAGCTTCACACACATACACACAGCCTCACACACATACACACACACACAGCCTCACACATACACACACAGCCTCACACATACACACAGCCTCACACATACACACAGCCTCACACATACACACAGCCTCACACACAGCCTCACACACATACACACAGCCTCACACACATACACAGCCTCACACACATACACACAGCCTCACACACATACACACAGCCTCACACACATACACACAGCCTCACACACATACACACAGCCTCACACACATACACATACACACAGCTTCACACACATACACATACACACAGCTTCACACACACAGCCACACACAGCCTCACACATACAGCCTCACACATACACACAGCCTCACACATACACACAGCCTCACACATACACACAGCCTCACACATACACACAGCCTCACACATACACACAGCCTCACACATACACACAGCCTCACACATACACACAGCCTCACACATACACACAGCCTCACACATACACACAGCCTCACACATACACACAGCCTCACACATACACACAGCCTCACACACTCTCCTCTGTGGTGCCGGGGAGGCTGGTGTCCACAGCTCTTCAGCTTCTCCTGCTCACAGCAGCACTGTCCCTGCACATCCCCCGGTCTCTCCTCTCTACCGGGATACTACTAGATGAGATGAGAGCAGGGGGAACTGTCAGCTGCTGACAGGAGCTTATCTCTCCCTGGGAGCAGCCATCTATGCTGACCTTATGCTGATTTCATCTTGATTGCTGCTGGCTCTCCCTCAGAGCTGCACAGGAGGACAACAGCCCCGGAGCTTTCATAGCGACGCCCCTGGAGGAGAGCAGAGAGGCGTCCTGTGCGCGCCCAGGCGGCCCTTTCAAATTTCTGACCTGGGCCCTGTGTGCGCGCACTCTCCTGCTTGCCAGCACTGAAGAGGCCGCGGCCGCGCTCGCTCACTGATGTGGGCGGCTGCGGCCCTTATCAGCGCGTGCACCAACAGGAGCGCGAGCGCGCACAGAGCCTAGTCTGAAGTTTTAAAGGGCCAGCAGCCCATTTTGTAGTTCAGAGCCGCCCGCCCACCGGGAATCTGCCGGTTTGCCAGATTATCAATCCAGGCCTGATGAGACTGATCTCATGACTGTGCCATCACACACTTCCGGTTAGCACACAGGTGTGCCGACTCTGCAGGTGGAGATAAGGTGGACATCCTCCCACCCACTCTACAGATGTCCACATAAAATCAGCCCATGTATGCTGATGTATTAATGTAACCCTCACAACGCATAGTGTGCTGGAGGAAAATACTCTGGTTTCACATCACTGACACCATTATGCGCGGCGACATATATCTCCTCTCATATTCCGTGCCGAAAGTGTTGGCACGCTTGAAAGTGTTCCAAAGAATAAAGTATTTCTCCCAGAAATTTATTGCAATTGCTCATGTTTTGTTATAGGTAGACACAGGCTCGTTTCTTCTGCTGCTTTATTTAACATACAGCAGAAACTACTGCAGGTTCATCAAAATTAACGAGGCATTTCTGGCACAACGTGAAAAATAAAAGGTAAAGATAAAAGATAAAGTATAGCACAGTCCATATGCTTGCAGGTATCCGCCCTCTTTGAATACAGCAACCGGGTTCAGAACGCCAAAGACCGAATGACTTGGAATGCTGACTAGCTTCTAAGCCCCACCCTGGAGAGGAGATATGGTGAACAGCCTCCCACCCACTTTTCACTAAGAGTCTGTCACCCTTTTTTTGGCCTTGCAGCTGCCGGCATAGACGTCGGGGGCTTATCTACAGCATTCTGTAATGCTGTAGATAAAGCCCCTGATGTAACCTGAAAGAGAAGAAAAACACGTTATATTATACTCATCAAGGTGGGCGATCCGGTCCGGCGCCTCCCATCTTCATGCGATGACGTCATCTTCTCCCATCCTGTAATGGCTCCGGCGCACGCGCACTGCTCTGCCCTACTGAGGGCAGAGCAGAGTCCTGCAGTGTGCAGGCGTCGAGAGAGGTCTGGCGCCTGCGCACTGCAGAATTCTGCTCTGCCCTCAACAGGGCAGAGCAATGCGCCTGCACCGGAGCTGTTACAGGACGGGAGAAGAGGATGTCATCGCATGAAGAAGGGAGGCACCGGACCGGACCGCAACATCCATCGGACTGGACCGCCCACCTCGGTGAGTATACTATAACGTGTTTTTCTTCTCTTTCAGGTTACATCGGGGGCTTAGCTACAGCATTACAGAATGCTGTAGATAAGCCCCTGACGTCTATGTCGGCAGCCAATAGGGCAAAAAAAGGGTGACAGATTCCATTTAAAAGCCTAGCCCTTAAAATGGCTGATTAACCCCTCTCAGAGCTTAGTGTGCTGGAGCAAAACCATTAGGATTCAAATCACTGAGACTAATAGCCTCATTGAAACATATCTCCCCTCCAGTACTTTGCCAGTGACTTTTGTCACAACATGCTTTATCCTCCTTATGTATTGGAACAGCACAAAAAAGACTAAAAAAAGGCAAATTGAACATAATATCATACAAAATCCCAAAATTGCTGACACCAACATTTTAATATTTGGTTGCTCACCCTTTGGAGTACATAACTTCAATCACTTCCCATAACTATCAACAAGCTTCTTACACCTCTCAACTGGAATTTTGGAAAACTCTTCATTTGCAAACTGCTCCAGGTCTCATATTTGAAGGGTGTCTTCTCCCAACATCAATTTTAAGATCTTTGTCTACAGGTCTTCAATGGGATTTCGATTTGGACTCATTGCTGCCACTTCAGAACTCTCCAGTGCACTGTTTCTATCCATTTCTGGGTGCTTTTTGAGTATGTTTGGGGTCGTTGCCCTGCTGGAACACCCATGACCTAGGACGCAAACCCAACTTTCTGACACTGGGCACCACATTGTGACCACCAATCCTTTGATAATCTTCAGGTTTCATGATGCCTTACACACAGTCAAGGCACCCAGTGCCAGAGGCAGCAAAACAATCCCCAAAAATCTTTTGAATCTCCACCATATTTGACTGTAGGTACTGTGTTCTCTTCTTTGTAGGCCTCATTCTGGTTTCGGTAAACAGTAGATGGATGTGCTTTACCAAAATGCTCTATCTTTGTTTCATCTGTCCACAAGATGCTTTTCCAGAAGGATTTTGGCTTACTCATGTACATTTTGGCAAACTGCAGTTTAGCTTTTTTATGTCTTTGTGTCAGCAGTGGGATTCTCCTGAATCTCTTGCCATAGCGTTTCAAATGTAATATAAAAATAAATATATCTATATATTGATATATACAGTATGTACAGTCATTGCCGAACTGTGATTTTTATCCCACCTATTTTTGAGCTTTTATGTGAAATTATGTCCAATTTGACTTTTTTTCTTCTGTTTTTTTTGTGTTGTTCCAAAACACACAAAGGCAATAAACATGTATAATAAAACATGTGTAATTGCAATAATATTCTGGGAGAAATATTTCACTTCCTGGAACAACTTCAAGGGTGCCAACACTTTCGGCTATGACAGTACATATGATGTAGCATAGGGTGTACTGCTAGCTAATAGGGTGAAAGCCATCAGCAAATTAATACAATGTGCAGGAAGAGATATACGTAGTGCAATTCCCAACCTCGGGGCCTCTTTCAGGCACGTCTCTGAGACGGATCATCAATAATATGGTCGTATAATGAATCAGGAGGCATCAGTATTTTTTGCATCTGCATTTTTTTCATTGCTATTATTTTCTACTATGCAAAAACACTCAAAAATGGATCTGCCGGTGCCGTTAGGTCACATTATGGTTCATAGGGAGTCGGTGATCCATCTGGAAGTCAGGATACTGCGTTGGGACTGTATGGGAATGTATAGGTCCATATTTTTACTACTTTTAGTCCTGCGCTGGATATGTTTAGGAGGTTGTCCTTTGTGTTGTTCTGCTGCCATAGGAACAGTATCTATGTATACTGAAATGTTTTCAATTGATTTCCAAGATGTAGCCATCAAGGACAGGGAGCCAGCAGTTCTTTTCATGCTGTAGAAAGTTCAGGCTCTGATTTAACCTTGTAACCTTACTCCGGGCTCAACTCTATCTTCCAGTAGTTCTCGCAGGGGAAATAAAAATGACTTGTGCCTGTGGTGTTTTACGGGCACTTGAAATCTGGTTGTAGGGGGGATTGTATGCATTTTTAGAGCGAGAGGAAACATTCTGAAGTTGTGAAACACTTCATACAGCGGTGACTTTTATGTATATAGCAAGTGGTGGAAGCCTCTGAAATGTGCGGGAGACTAATGCCGCATTCACACTGAGTATGGACCATGACGCACGGACTGGACGCAAGTCTTCTGACTTTGACAGCCTCAAATATGTCTATCAGGCTGTCAAATTCAGGTCTGGAGGGCGGCAGCTGGTCTGTGAACCACTGTCCGTACTCACGGAGGTATGAATGCGGCCTTATTAATACTGGCATGTCATGGAGTATTCAGTGTAAAGCAATGAGAAGGAAAGCCGCACTCACAAATCCTTTTTTCTTAATCCATCAGCTGGGACATTGTTGTGTACGCAGGAGGTGAGCAGGAGAAGGAGGACGACAGCCGTTTCCCGTCTACACGACGCTTCTACGGGTCTGTAGGGAAGGTGACCTGACGGACGGACTTGTCTGTAGGAAGAAGGGATGCTGGGTGCACTGTAGATGGACATTTATAATAATAGAAGGGAAACAGCTTGAGGAAAATGGAATAGGAGTGCAGTACCTAAGTTTAACCACAAGATGGCAGGGGGGAGCGTGAGTACAGGACTTGACAGCAGCTTATGGCTTTAGAAACCGCTTAGTCATGGGGGGGCGGGGAGACAGGAACCCAGGAGGGGATTTCCCGAGGAGGGAGATAAATTGGACAGGAGAGGGTTCCAGAGGGTTCCAGTCCTGGGAGGAGCTCAGGAGGAGAAGAGACAGTGAAGGAGAACAAACAGCAGTGGGGAGCTCGACCAGGGGACTGAGGAGAAAAGAAGTCAGGGGGGTGGCCCCGACACGAAGAACCGCAGAACAGACGAGGCCCCAGGGGTACCAAATTGATGACGACCTCGGACTGATGAAGCGCTGGCGGTAGATAGGCCTAGGGCAGCCCCAGTGAAAGAGCCGCGTGGAACGTCACTTCGACAGAAGGAAGATGCAGGTACCCGGGCCTGGATACGGAGAGCTGTGAAGGTGCTGCGGTGTATGGCTACGGTCGTCAGGAGGACGGCCAATAAACTCGGACCTGTTGTACCCGAAAATCTGCCTCCGTCTCGTCTCTGTGTCGTCTGTGCACGGTAAGCAGTGGACCCCCCCCCAATCCGGGCCATTACTACAGGTCCATACCTTACTTCATACAGTATGTGAAGAGCGTGGGATTTAAATGCTCCAAATTCATGAAGAGATGCCGCCACGGAATAAATTGGGCTCATCTTGGACTTTTTCAAAGACCTGTCAGACCAATGATCATCCCTTTTGGCTGTGCCTACGCACTTTTGAAGAATTGCAAGCAGTGTGAAAAGTTGCTTATATGGCACTCACCAAAATGAGTGACTTTGATATGACAAAAAAATAGTGACAATGTTTTAATAACGCCCATCTCCAAATCTATATACAGTATGTGATTTCTACAATCAGGATAAGTGAAATATTTCTGATGAATGAGGTCCTATTGCTCCAACATTCACAAGGATGAGGATCCCTTGTGCTTGTGATTAGTAGGGGACCATTTTTGGACAAGGCTTAATAGGCTTAGTAACATGGCAGCGGCAGCCTTGACTGCCATTGCTAGGATGCTTTGGCTGTGCATCTTATGATTGTCTGCTAGGAACTTCAGCCTCTAAGGGGTTAAAAGGCAGAGGTTGCCATTATCTGCGAACCCAACCCAACCATTGCAGCCGGATGTTTTACAGATGGAGGTCTCCAAGGAATGTTGGGGAGTTCTCCTCTTCTATTTGTATTTGTATATTGCATTGGGCAATGGCTTATAATGCAATTGCGTAATACGTATAATATAAACAATCGGTAGGAGATTGATAGTAAATGACCAATATCTGATGATTTCCACGTGTTTATATTTAATGCATATTTGTTGAGAAAACTGGGGTTACCATAAGGGATGATTTACTAAGTATTTGTGCAACAGTACATAGTAAATAAATGGTCATGCTAATTGAGTTTATAGAAATTCCTAAGGAAGATGGTGTCTGCCAAAATCTCACAAGGAGCCACCTGTCCCGCCAGCCACTGACAGGAGATTTGTAGGAAACCAAAAAATGACCACCAAAACCCAATTATACTGCAAATTATTGACCTTTGTCAGCAAGTCTCAACGATTGTCTATACCGCTATGAGATCTATTAAGGAAAATGTACTGAAAGGATTTGCATAAAGTTTAGGGTCCAAAAAAAGTGGACCCCACAGTTTGTTAGCCACGATACCTCAGGGCTCGGAGCAGAAGGAGCAATATTTGAATTTTGGAACACAAATTTAGCTGAAATAGATTGCGGGTGATGTGTCACATTTGCGGGGCCCCTAAGGTGTCGAAACACAAAACCCCCCACAACTGACCCCATTTTTTAAACTACAACCCTCAAGAAATTTATCCAGGGGTATAGTGAGCATTTTGAAACCACAGGTACGGCACAGAATTTGGACATCATATTGAATGTGTCGTCATATCGTCATCATATTTTTTTTTACGTTTTGAAAAAACCCTAACCCTAAACATAACCCTAACGGCAAAGAATGAAAGAAATAAAAATGATAAAATATATATATTTTTTAATTTAACTAAGGGGATGACACAGGGGGAAATGATCAAGGTGGTGCACAGCAAAGCAGGGCCCAAGCACTGTCCTGTTTACTAATTATTGGGCTTTTGATCACTATGATAAACCCTATCACAGTAATCAAAAGTCAACAACCAACAGGAAAAATCCTAGCGGTTGCCGGCAGATCTCGGCGGGCGTGCTGCGCATGGGCCCGCCATTTTGCTTCAGGTGAAGAAGTAGGAGGGCTGAGGTATGGCGTCGCCGGTACTGTGGGGGGCCCGGGGGACATCATTTCTCTCTTCTCTGCCATGTTAGATCATGTCAGAGGATAGAGAAATGATTTTTAAACTGGATCACACCTTTTTTTTTACATGATTGCCGTTATTCGGCCCTGATCGTGTTCCCAGGATCTCCGCTACCACCAGTAAATGAAAACCTAAAGATTTTCCTACTCTGGGGGGCGTTTTAAAAAGGCAATGAGGGAATAAGGCTCTTTAGCAGCCACCGTTTTAATACTTTTTAGCAGTTGTTAAGGGGCTAATAGATTTATTTTTGAAAAAGGTATCTATGATAGAAAAAAAATCTTTCTCATCTTATCATAGTGGCTGCTATTTGACACTTTTAGACCACATGACTAGTGGCAGAGATTAGCTCAGCAGAGAAAGAGGACACACAGACAAGAGGGATGCTTCTGTGGGGGCATCAGACTGTGTGTGGGGAGGGACAGTGGAGGCATCAGACTGTGTGTGTGGGACGGACAGTGGAGGCATCAGACTGTGTGTGGGACGGACAGTGGAGGCATCAGACTGTGTGGGGGACGGACAGTGGAGGCATCAGACTGTGTGTGGGGGACGGACAGTGGAGGCATCAGACTGTGTGTGGGGGACGGACAGTGGAGGCATCAGACTGTGTGTGGGGGACGGATAGTGGAGGCATCAGACTGTGTGTGGGGGACGGACAGTGGAGGCATCAGACTGTGTGTGGGGGACGGACAGTGGAGGCATCAGACTGTGTGTGGGGGACGGACAGTGGAGGCATCAGACTGTGTGTGTGGGGAGGACAGTGGAGTCATCATACTGTGTGTGTGGGACGGACAGTGGAGACATCATACTGTGTGTGTGGGACGGACAGTGGAGGCATCAGACAGTGTGGGGGACGGACAGTGGAGTCATCATACTGTGTGTGGGGGACAGACTGTGTGTGTGGGGAGGGACAGTGGAGACATCATACTGTGTGTGTGGGACGGACAGTGGAGACATCATACTGTGTGTGTGGGACGGACAGTGGAGGCATCATACTGTGTGTGGGGAGGGACAGTGGAGGCATCATACTGTGTGTGGGACGGACAGTGGAGGTATCCTACTGTGTGTGGGGAGGGACAGTGGAGTCATCATACTGTGTGTGGGATGGACAGTGGAGGAATCAGACTGTGCGTGGGGGACGGACAGTGGAGGTATCATACTGTGTGGGGGACAGACAGTGAAGTCATCATACTGTGTGTGTGGAACGGACAGTGGAGGTATCATACTGTGTGGGGGACAGACAGTGGAGACATCATACTGTGTGTGGGGGACAGTGGAGGTATCATACTGTGTGTGGGGAGGGACAGTGGAGTTATCATACTGTGTGTGTGGGATGGACAGTGGAGGTATCATACTGTGTGGGGGACAGACAGTGAAGTCATCATACTGTGTGTGTGGGGAGGGACAGTGGAGGTATCATACTGTGTGGGGGACAGACAGTGGAGTCATCATACTGTGTGTGGGGGACAGTGGAGGTATCATACTGTGTGTGGGGAGGGACAGTGGAGTTATCATACTGTGTGTGGGATGGACAGTGGAGGCATCAGACTGTGCGTGGGGGACGGACAGTGGAGGTATCATACTGTGTAGGGGACAGACAGTGAAGTCATCATACTGTGTGTGTGGAACGGACAGTGGAGGTATCATACTGTGTGGGGGACAGACAGTGCAGACATCATACTGTGTGTGTGGAACGGACAGTGGAGACATCATACTGTGTGGGGAGGGACAGTGGAGGCATCATACTGTGTGTGTGGAACGGACAGTGGAGACATCATACTGTGTGTGTGGGACGGACAGTGGAGGCATCATACTGTGTGTGTGGGATGGACAGTAGAGGCATCAGACTGTGTGTGTGGGGAGGGACAGTGGAGGTATCATACTGTGTGGGGGACAGACAGTGGAGTCATCATACTGTGTGTGGGGGACAGTGGAGGTATCATACTGTGTGTGGGGAGGGACAGTGGAGGCATCAGACTGTGTGTGGGGGACAGACAGTGGAGGTATCATACTGTGTGTGTGGGGAGGGACAGTGGAGGCATCATACTGTATGTGTGGGACGGACAGTGGAGGCATCATACTGTGTGTGTGGGACGGACAGTGGAGGCATCAGACTGTGTGTGTGGGGAGGGACAGTGGAGGTATCATACTGTGTGGGGGACAGACAGTGGAGTCATCATACTGTGTGTGGGGGACAGTGGAGGTATCATACTGTGTGTGTGGGACAGACAGTGGAGGCATCAGACTGTGTGTGGGGGACGGACAGTGGAGGTATCATACTGTGTGGGGGACAGACAGTGGAGACATCATACTGTGTGTGTGGAACGGACAGTGGAGACATCATACTGTGTGGGGAGGGACAGTGGAGGCATCATACTGTGTGTGTGTGACGGACAGTGGAGGCATCATACTGTGTGTGTGGGACGGACAGTGGAGGTATCATACTGTGTGGGGGAGAGACAGTGGAGTCATCATACTGTGTGTGTGGGACGGACAGTGGAGGTATCATACTGTGTGGGGGACAGACAGTGGAGTCATCATACTGTGTGTGTGGAACGGACAGTGGAGGTATCATACTGTGTGGGGGACAGACAGTGGAGGCATCAGACTGTGTGTGGGGGATGGACAGTGGAGGTATCATACTGTGTGGGGGACGGACAGTGGAGGCATCAGACTGTGTGTGGGGGACGGACAGTGGAGGCATCAGACTGTGCGTGGGGGACGGACAGTGGAGGTATCATACTGTGTGTGTGGGACGGACAGTGGAGACATCATACTGTGTGGGGGACAGACAGTGGAGCATCATACTGTGTGTGTGGGACGGACAGTGAATGGAGGCATCATACTGTGTGAGGAGCTATGGAGGCATTTTTGTTGGCGGCATCATATTGAGTGGGGGGCATATATCTATATTTTACTTTATTAATTTTTTCATGATAGTTACTCTTTCATTATATAAAAGTCTCTATTGTCTGTAGTTATCACTTTTGTTTATTTTACGGCTTCTTTGATCTAAAAAAGAAATAAGGTTTTTGCCTGCAATTCATATTCATGTTTCAGCCATTCACACTTATTAATAGTGCAGGGTGTTACATGGAACATCCTCTTCTCTCTTATGCTGCCATCTACTGGAGACTCTAATAATTTTATTTCGCACCGAGGACCAAAGACAAATCCTGTTTCAGTGCATGACATCACAAATCACTCCTCTATATTATGCTTGCTGCAAATAGAGTTGTATACTGTCCATAAAATCATAGACGACCCATAAATGCATGGCACTTTTTATACATGAGTTGATTAAAGCTGGAGGATCTTTTGTAAATATATTGTGCATATTTGACATTTATAGATGGGGTACACATAGAAATCATGGGGCTCCATAGCTGAAGTTCTTATTCCTCCCCAATACCCCCCCACAAAAAAAATTAAGATTCGTTGGGGTCACAGAAAAGTACATCTCACGTCTCCGCAGCCCTTACAAAGTGGTAGAAGCCCCTTAATTTTCCCATGTACTAAGATACTCAGATACTCATTTCATGGCCCCCATAAAGTATGATGCCAACAAAAGTTCCCTAGCTACAAAGTATGATACCCCCACAGTGCATTGAATTTGTCACAGTACCCACCACATGCACAGTATGATGACCCAACAGTATCCTCACACACAAAGTATGATACCCCACACTTCCCCCAAACACTATGATACCCCTACAGTGACCTTAATACAGTACTGTATAATGGCCCCCACACAGCCCTCCACACAGAATAATGGCCCTCCATATAATATAATGGCCCTCCACACAGTATAATGGCCCCCACACAGCCCTCCACACAGTATAATGGCCCCCACACAGCCCTTTACATAGTATGATGGCCTCTGCACAGCTTTCCACAAAGCTTGATGACCCCCCACACAGTATAATGGCCCCCACACAGCCCTCCACACTGTATAATGGCGCCCTCAGCCCTCCACATAGTAAAATGATCCCCTCACAGTATAATGGATTTCCTAGTATCAGCAAAGTGAATGGGATTCCTGAAGTCTCACAGACATGTTGGTTATTATTTCCTTGCAAATTTAAATCTGCATCATGTCAATTCGTTCAGTGTTTTTGCTGCAGATTTCACCCATAACAATGAATAGTAAAAACGCATCAAAAACGTATACAAAAAAATGCATCAAAAAATGCATGCATAAATGGTTAGAAATAAACTAATTTAAAAAATGTAAACGATACATCAAAGTGTCTATGTGATTAATAAAGTGCCAGGTACAGCTGTACTCATTTATGTAGACTCTTTATGAATATCTCATTAAATTGATGTGTTTAAGCCAAAAAATACATTTTTATGCAAGCATATCACAGAAACAATGCCATGGATATTGTTAACCTCAGCAATGCAAGTTGGATATTAGTGCGTTGTTAACTTCAGCAATGAAAATTGCTAAAAACCAGGTAGGTATCCATTAGGAAATGCCATTCCCTGTATAGTAAATCAAAGCAGCTGGGGATCACACAGCACAAACCAACTGTTGGCTTAGCCCTGTTTCACACATCCGTTTTTTGTGTCCGCCAAACGGAGCACATTTTTCTGCTGCAAATACTGAGCATGATGAGGAACATATAAGGATTATACGTTTGCAGAGGGAAACTTGCTGGATCTAGCTTTTGTATTTAGTGAGTTCCACAGGGCTTAAATGGAATCTGTCACCAGGTTTTTGCTAAGTAATCTGAGAGCTGCATTATGTATGGACAGAGACCTTGATTCCAGTGATGTGTCACTTACTGGGCTGTTTGTTGCAGTTTTGATAAAATCACTGTTTTATCTTCTACAGATCTAGCAGTTCTCTGAATGCTGAGCTCTGTATAACCCCGCCCACACCACTGATTGCAGTTTACTATGAACACTGCATAGGCACAAAGCCACCAATCAGTGGTAGGGTGGGGCTACACGGAGCAGGGGGACTACATGGCACAAGACAACTAATCCTTTAGTGATAATCTCCTGCTGCTAAAACATTTACTTCATTGAACCTACAACATACAGCCTAGTAAGTGACACATTGCTAGAATCAGGGCCTCTGCCCCTACATCATGTTGCTCTCAGATTACATAGCAAAAAGCTGCTGAGAGGAACCCAACTGGCACTTCATCTAGCACATAAAGGGACATTAAAGGGTTAATCTCATCTCATCCTTTCATGGCTGAGATGGGAATAGCTCTGCTGTGGAGGTGGAGCTGCCGAAACTGCTGGAGCGACAGAGCTACGTTGTTTCCTTAACCTACATATATATGAATGGAAGACGTGAGATCATTTTTTTTACTACTTAGTTTTTAGTTTCCATATCGAGAAATGATTGATAAATGATTTCAGTTTTATCTACTTCAGATTTTCTTCATAAAGTTAGATTTCTATACGGTTATGAAAGTCCATAGTGTAGATGTAGATATGTCAGCGTTTCTGGCACTACACGATCTTTGGGAATGTGATCCAGCTTTTCCCACATTCTGCTTCTATAGGACAAAACACAACAGCTGTTTGGCCCAAGATCAGAGGGAAACAGTGAGTTATACGCAGTCTCTCACATCGACTACACTTGGGCCCCATTCACACACTTCATGCTTTTTTTCTGGATAGTGAAAAAAAAAATGCTGATCACAGAATGCATCCTGCCTTTAGTTTCCTAGAAGGGCAGCTTTACGTCCAGTTCTAGATCTCAGAGGCTGATTTATTATTGCATACCATTTTTTGTCAAGTTTTTGGTGCTTTTTGCCTGTTTTTAATGTGCACCATATTTTCTTTTAATTTTCTCCTTTTTTAAAATCTATTTCATGTGTGATTTTTGTTTTTTTTATTTTTGTCATTGTGGATGGGTTTGGCGTTTCCAGATGTTTTCAGCATTTTTTTAAAAGAGTCCCTAAATTTTTACGCAACTGTACTCTAGTTTCTTTTCCTCCCAGAATATCTGAAATTTTCGCTCACATTTTGCATCATTTTAGCGGAACGTGTACTTTTTGCAATAAAAAGTTGTAATAAAAGTTTAAGGACAAAAATAAAGACCATTTTTATTGTGTTCAAATCCTGAACCATGACGCTCATTTTGAATAATTTTGAGCAAAAATCATCAACGAATAGCTGAATACCGAAAGACAAAAGTGACTAAGCCCTCAAATGAGGAATCAGGCACCTAGTGTGAAAGTTGCCTCATTGTCAGAGATTATGGAAAACAAGGGCCAGCATATTTATTTTCTAATCTCACAGATAACTGGAAGATAAATTCAACTAGAGGTTTCTAGTACCGGCAGTGTCGGACTGGGGTGCCAAGGGCCCATCAGTAACTTTGACTTTGGGGGCCCATTTTCACCTGCATACAAATATTATACTACCCTCATTCAGAAATTTACCTATATCTCTATATAATAATAAACAGGGTAGTTTGGTTACTGAATGATGAGATGCGAATAATGTGAATTATGCCAGTACTGCCCACACAGTGGGGTTGGGGGCCCATGTCTGCACAGGGGCCCACCGGGGGATTCCCCTGTTCCTCTATGGGCCTGTCCGAGCCTGAGTACCGGCACATCCCTATCTTCTTATAGCTTTAAATATATGTAAGGGGGTGCATGTGTGGTAGGGGCCCGGATTGGGGGGTGGTCCACTGCTTACCGCGACCAGACGATGCAAAGATGAGACGGAGGCAGATTCCAATTGTAACAGGTCCGAGTTTATTGGCCGTCCTCCTGATGACCGTAGCCACACACCGCAGCACCTTTACAGCTCTCCGTATCCAGGCCCGGGTACCTTCACCTTTCCTTCAGTCGTGGTGACTTTCCTCGTGGATCTTTTGCTGGGGCTGTCCTAGACCAATCTACCACCAGCGCTTCACCTGCCCAAGGTCGTCGTCCAATCGGTACCCCCGGGGCCTTGTCTGTCCTGCGGCCACCCCCCTGACTGTCTTCTCCTGTCAGTCCCTTGGTTGAGCTCTCCACCGTCATCAGTCTTCTGTAGTGAGTCTCTCCACCTGAGCTCCTCCCAGGACTAACCTAACCTGGAACCCTGTCCTGCCCTATTTATCTCCTCTCTCACTGGGAATTTCCCTCCTGGGTTCCTATCTCCCTGCCCACCATGACTAAGTAGTTTCTATAGCCGTAAGCTGATGTCAAGTCCTGAGCTACACTCCCCCCTGCCATCTTGTGGTCAAATTTCGGTACTGCACACCCTTTTCTGTCTTTCCCTGCTGTTACCTTTCTGTCATTGCCAATCTCCGTCTATAGTGCACAAACCGTCCCCTCCTACTTCCAGTCAAGTCTGTCCATCAAGTCACCTTCCCCACACATGGTAAGGGACTAACTTGCCTCCCCCCAGCAGAGATCATATGTGTAGGTATTCTGCATTAGGTCACTGTCTGAATATAATTATATACATTAAATGGATGTCTGTAATATTCCTTGCTTCCATTGTGGCATCACATAATATAAAAGGGCCCACACACAGGAAGTGAAGCAGTGTGTGACTGGAATTTCAAAGAGTTACTAGTGAGGCAGGGGATTTTAGACAAGAACCAGGCTTATCCAAAGTAATTCAGATTCTGGCAAGCGTGTAAAGTAGAGGAAAGCTGCAGAGAAGAGCACACAATGTGTGAACTACTAGAACTAGAAGTGGTGTTATAGCAATGTAGTGCACAGGTTTAGGCAAGTCTGCTAATGCTAGGTACTTGTCATAGGGACACTGTGACAGAGAGGAGGCAGAAGATTGTGGCGTCTGTCTACATTAACTACTGCCTTATTAGAACTACTTCACCATCCTTTTAAACAGTGCAGGTTTCCTTAATGTCATGGCAAGGGTTTATCAGTTCAGTTGATCACCTGGAACTCTCCATCCTGAATTGCCTTTGCTGTTCTGTGTTGGCCACTCCCTTTTGGTGTATGTGCTTGCCACTGGCACTTGGGAATTGCCAGTGATAGTTATACTTCCTGGTTTTGTGGTGAAGGAGAAAGTTCAGTGTTTGGAGAAGGCGGTTGGAGAGTTTTTATGGAGATTGTGTGGAGTTGGTTTGCATGTTTTTCCTTATCCTCTCACATTTAGTTTCCCCTCTTTATACCTCCTCTGTTTCCCACTCTGTTGTTTTGTGAGTGTATTTGTATGAGTGTAGTTTTCCTTTATCCCTATCTGTCTGTATGGTTAGTGATTTCCTATAAACTGCAGCCTCTCACCTCCCTGGGAGGGGGAGGGATCAGATAGGAACATAGGTAGATAAGAGAACCCCAGCGTCTCCACCTTCAGGAGTAATCCAGGGGACAGGGATAGACAAGGGTGCCCCTAGTTCGAGGGATCGGGTAGGTTGGGTAGGTGCCCTCAGTCCCTTGTCATTATGTGACAGTACTAGTCAGGTAAAGAGAAGAAGGTCTCTCCCCCCAATGAGTTAGGGAGCATGTGGGGCAGCATAGTGGTTCAGTAGTTCAAATCTCAATGTTTTCATGGGTTTTGCTCCAAAGACATACTGATAGGGAATTTAGATTATGAGCCCCAATGGGGACAGTGATGCTGAGGAAAAAAAACCTACACTTGCATGTAACACACACTGTTTAGTTTTCAGAAATTAAAAATGATCTTGATTAAAGGAAGTCTAAAACAAACACAATGATAACGGTAACTTTGATTTAGTGAAAAAGAATAGCGCAAAATTGAGAGTTATGGAAAAAAATAAAGAACAATGGCTACTCTTAAAGATTCTTCCTCTGAAAGTTATTCTTAATAAGATATACATGTCGGTTTCCAGCTGAGAATACTGAGCCGCTAAAATCAGTGACTGGCTAGAGTGGTGTCATGCGCTGTTGACGTGACGTAGAACGGGAAGTCAGCTCTGGACCCGGGCAGGGTATGTACCTTCTGAGGTTGTTATTTTAGGTACTTTACAGAGCTTGGGGCCCACTTTCCTGAAAGTAGACAACCTCTTTACATCTATGTATATAAAGCTAAAAGTGCTTTGAGGATTGACAATTCCTGATTCCGCATTGTTCCCACCTAGCACCACCCACATGGACTTCATGTCATCTGTTTAGCACCAATATGTCACTGTTCTCAGCAGTGCTGATTGTAATAACTATTTGTGGCCAAGAAAATATATTTGAACTTATCTTTTCCTACCCTACCAAGTAATGTTATTAGTTTGGTGCACTTAAGGCTCTTACATATGCAAATCACCTTTTCAGAGAGGGCGAGGACTGGAACTCTAATGCCACTTATTGGAAGTAGCAATCGTAAAAGTCAATATCGCCCCTTTAATGAGCCTTGTCACATGACTTGCTACTTCAAGTAGCTGGCATTAGACTTCGTGTCTCTGAAAATGAAATTTGCATTTTTAATTTCCTAGAGGAGCATTGCATGGCTAATAAGTCTCCTAACACTGGCATTTCAGACAAGGTAGGATGGTCACAGGGGAGTGCCAGCGAAGCGCAGGTTTAGGTGATGTAATGCAGCTCCAGCCGGGTGTCTCAGACGAGGAAGGGAGGTGCAAAGTTGGATGAAGCCTGGTCAGCAGGAGCACAAAAACGGGCTAAATTACTAGTAAATATTCTTTTATTAAATCCACAAAGTGTTTCAACAGGTAATTCTGTCTTCCTCAGGTGGCAATGTGACCTGAGGAAGACAGAATTACACGTTGTGGATTTAATAAAAGAAGATTTATTACTAATTTAGCCCCTGTTTTTGTGCTCCTGCTGACCGGGTTTCATCCAACTTTGTTCCTAACACTGGCATGTCAGGCATATCACTCTCCCCAAAGAGACGTTACCCCATAAACTTAAAGCTGTGGACATTCTCTTTGAAGATCCAGCCAAAAAACAGAGTCATCATCTCAAAGTGACCACACAGAGGTCTGCAGATGCCACCAGGCGAACTAACTGCATATGGGATTGAACAAGTCCCTTTGAAGTATATAGGAGCTGTATAAATACATGTGTAGCGAGAACCTTCTGGTTTTAACTGCAAGCAGACAGAATTTGATAATCTTAGTATATGACTGTTTTTATCCTCTTAATTGCAGTCATCATATTATACAGCACTGTGTACTTACAATTGCTCATTCTCCTTTAAGCCCCCGTTACACACTGCGATATCGCTAGCAATATCGCTGTAAAGTCACCGATTTTGTGACGTAGCAGCGATATTGCTAGCGATATCGCTGCATGTGATACTTACCTCCGACCGGCTCCCCCGCTGGTTATCGCTGATCGCGCGAGAAGCTGCTGGACCATTTCTCATCGGTCACTTCCTGCGGCGCTTCCTGCTGTGACGACGAGCGACGCGTGGTGCCGGGCGGGAGGACGCAGGATCGCCTCGTCTGACAGGTAAGTAGCGACCCCCGTCCCCAGCGATGTCGCTGGTGAGATCTGCCTGTGTGGCAGCTCACTAGCGACCACCTAGCGATGAACCAGCGATCCTGACCGCGTCATATCGCTGGTCGGGATCGCTGGTGCATCGCTAGATGTAACGGTACCCTTAGACGCTCCTTTCGACTGCTGCTCAGCAAAGATCCATATCTTGTATTCAAGCAGTCTGTATATGCGAAGTGCTGTCTGAGCATAAGAGTGGGGAACAGAGATTCTCTGAAGATGAAAGTCTTGTCCTCAGACTGTTTGAATATAGGATAAAGATTTGGGCTTACAGCAGTTGAAAGCAGCTTTCTAAGAGAGCATGTACTGTGCATTGAAACAATACTGCAGCATAAGGACTGGGAGAGAAGGAAGCAAAATAAAGTAATGAAGTACTACTGTTTACTGACTTGAGTGGCTTGTTGGGTGGGTGAAATTTCGGCTACATAGGCAGCCAGACAGGCTAATCCCCCACCCCCCAGAGATCCAGCTCCTATCATTCACTTAAGAAGCTTGTTCACAAAAGAGCCATCACTGTTACATACTGTGTCCTACCTTAGTATGTACAAGGCAATACAGCATAATATTTACCCCCTTAGCGACAGAGCCAGTTTGCAGCTTAATGACCAGGCCAATTTTTACAATTCTGACCACTGTCCCTTTATGAGGTTATAACTCTGGAACGCTTTAATGGATCCCGCTGATTCTGAGAATGTTTTTTCGTGACATATTGTACTTCATGTTAGTGATAAAATTTCTTCGCTAAGCCTTGTGTTTATTTATGAAAAAAACGGAAATATGGCGAAAATTTTGAAAATTTTGCAATTTTAAAACTTTAAATTTTTATGCCCTTAAATCAGAGAGATGTGTCACACAAATTTCTTAATAAATAACATTTCCACATGTCTACTTTACATCAGCACAATTTTGGAAGCAAAATTTTTTTTTGTTAGGAAGTTATAGGGGTTAAAATTTGACCAGCGATTTCTCATTTTTACAACATTTACAAAACCATTTTTTTTAGGGACCACATCATATTTAAAGTCATTTTGAGGGGTGTACATGACAGAAAATACCCAATAGTGGCACCATTCTAAAAACTAGACCCCTCAAGGAGCTCAAAACCACATTCAAGAAGTTTATTAACCCTTTAAGTGCTTCACAGGAACTAAAGCAATGTGGAAGGAAAAAATTAATATTTAACTTTTTTTTGCAAAAAAATTTTCAGAACCAGTTTTTTTTATTTTCACAAGTGTTAAAAGAGAAAATCAACCACAAAATTTGTTGTACAATTTCTCCTGAATATGCCGATAGTACCCCATATGTGGGGGTAAACCACTTTTTCAGCACACGGCAGAGCTCGCAAGGGATGGAGCGCCATTTGACTTTTTCAGCGCAGAATTGGCTGGAATTGAGATTGGATGCCATGTTGCATTTGGAGAGCCCTTAATGTGCCTAAACAGTGGAAAACTACAACAAGTGACCCCATTTTGGAACCTAGACCCGTTAAGGAACTTATCTAGATGTGTGGTGAGCACTTTGAACCTTCAAGTGCTTCACAGAAGTTTATAACGTAGAGCCGTGAAAATAAGAAATCCATTTTTTCCACAAAAATGATCTTTTCGCTCCCAAATTTTTATTTTTACAAGGGTAACAGGAGAAATCATACCCCCACAGTTATTGTGCGATTTGTCCTGAGTACACTGATACCCCATATGTGGGGGGGAACCACTGTTTGGGCGCATGGGAGAGCTTGGAATGGAAGGAGTGCCATTTTGGAATGCAGACTTTGATGGAATGGTCTGCGGGCATCATGTTGCGTTTGCAGAGACCCTGATGGGCCTAAACAGTGGAAACCCCCAACAAGTGACCCCATTTTGGAAACTAGACCCATTAAGGAACTTATCTAGATGTGTGGTGAGCACTTTGAACCTTCAAGTGCTTCACAGAAGTTTATAACGTAGAGCCGTGAAAATAAAAAATCCATTTTTTTTCCACAAAAATTATCATTTCGCCCCCAAATTTTTATTTCTACAAGGCTAACAGGAGAAATCATACCCCCACAGTTGTTGTGCGGTTTGTCCTGAGTACGCCGATACCCCGTATGTGGGGGGGGACCACTGTTTGGGTGCATAGGAGAGCTTGGAAGGGAAGGAGTGCCATTTTGGAATGCAGACTTTGATGGAATGGTCTGCGGGCATCATGTTGCGTTTGCAGAGCCCCTGATGGGCCTAAACAGTGGAAACCCCCCCACAAGTGACCCCATTTTGGAAATTAGACCCCCTAAGGAACTTATCTAGATGTGTGGTGAGCACTTTGAACCCCCAAGCGCTTCACAGAAGTTTATAAACGCAGAGCAGAGCCGTGAAAATAAAGTCTTTTTTGTTTCCACAAAAGTGATTTTTTAGACCCCAATTTTTAGACCCCCAAAGTTGGTAAATAGTGGAAACCCCTCAATTCTTGCTCCAACACACCCCTAACCCTAATCCCAACCCTAATCCCTAATCTTAATTCTAGCCCTAATCCTAGTTCGCCCTAACCCTAATTCTAACCCTAGCCCTAACCCGAGCCCTAACCCGAGCCCTAACCCTAGCCCTAGCCCCAACTCTAACCCTAGCCCTAGCCCCAACCCTAGCCCTAACCCTAGCCCAACCCTAACCCTAGCCCTAACCCAACCCTAACCCTAGCCCAACCCTAACCCTAGCCCAACCCTAAACCTAGCCCTAACCCTAGCCCAACCCTAACCCTAACCCTATCCCTAACCCTAACCCTAATGGAAAACTGAAAAAAAAATATTTTCTTTATTTCATTATGTTTGCCTATATAAAGGGGTGATAAACGGGGGGGTTATGTACTATTTTTTTTATTTTGATCACTATGATCGTTTATCATAGTGATCAAAATAATGAATGGAATCTGCCAGCCAGAGCCGGCAGATTGCCGGCGGGCGCACTGCACATGCGCCTGCCATTTTCAAGATGGCGGCGCCCATCGGAGGACGCCGGCGGGGTGCGGAACCACCAGGAGGGAAGTGAGGACCGCGGAGAGGTACCAGGGGGGGATCGGGGGATCGAGGACCCTATTTCTCTCTCCTCTGAATTGTGCGATCACATCAGAGGAAAGAGAAATTTAATGCATAATCGCAGCTTTTTTTGTTTTTTTGCGGTCGCCGTTATAGGGTTAATAATGGTGATCGCAAAAGTGGGGTCGGTAAAAACAGACCGATTCATGTTCTATGGGGTCTCGGCTACACCTGGCAGCCGAGACCCCGGAGAAAATCTGACACTGGGGGGCGCTATGTACTTTCTCCACAGCGCCGTGAATTAACAGCGCTGTGGTTTTAGTACACTCAATTACCGCCGTTTAAAGGCGTATCGGCTCCCATTATTTTTGTTTTCACATCAACAAGCTTTGTGTGTTACCATCTTTGGAACTCTGGAACCCACCTCCATTTAAATATCTGGGTTCTATTCCCATCAGCTCTCTGACCCCTCCAATATTTCCTTCCCCCTCCTTTATACCCTGCATGCCACGCCCTATGTGTCTGTAGATAAAATTCCTGTCTTATATGAAAAAGCAGGGAAATAGTAAATGTATACAATGATGAGCTTCCGAGTTATAACTCCCCTCACTCGCACTGTCTATACTATCTGTGAGCGCTGTTTGCATTCTCCATTGAATTCTATGAGATACAGTTTCAGACTGTTACCCCCCTCCTTCTTGCTCATAAGAGCTTACAGGGAGATCTCTATCTCAAGCAGGAGGCAAAGGAAACAGGCTGATGCTGCATCAGATATGATAGAGTGAAACTCTGCAGTGTTAAGAGAGGGCAGTTATTTGGCATGTATCTATCATTACTGCCATGAGATTGGACAGAGAGCTGAGGAGTGCAATGTGGTTAGACTCCACTCCCTGTGCAAAGCCAGAGGCATCATGAGCAATGTAATCTGAATTAAGGAAAATATATCAGAAAGGATGAAAGAACCAAGATGACAGATAACCTAGAAATGGTACATCAACTAAAACAGATAGGCACTATAGCTGGAATATGTTAGAGTCTCCTTCTTCCTTATTAGCCTATGTTGTACTATATAGGTTTGGACATAGTAGAGTGCTGCTTTAAGACAATATTTAACCCTTGTAGTTAACCTTGCCAGTGGTCACATTCCTTTTATTCTTTGGATATTCCAATATTGGGAAAAACAGCTATATTTAATAATTACAGTAATTTATGTCTGAATATTCACAATACAGGCAGCAAAATAACCCGTGCCAGGAGAAAGAATTGAAAACTGTGCTGACAAATGTTACATTTGAGAATGAATCAGATGGCAATGCGAAACATTTGTCAACCCACTGCCTCGCCCCCAAGCAGCCTACGTTATCCTTATATTTTTGTGATTACCAAGTTAATGTCACTGTGACGCATAAAATGTCTGGGAAGAACAATATTCAAATATTATCTTTTACTGGGAAACCAAAACAACACATACAAGCGCAAAATAGGGAAAAATGATTAATAATATTTTGACTCACAGTATTTTTATCCTTTTGAGAAAGTTGGAAGAACTCCTTACTCTGTCAGAGTGTGATCCGAGTGTCATTAGCATAATCCGCCCGATTCTCTCACATGAGAGAACATACGGCAGTGTTAGCGTACCCTAATGCTGAAGTTGTCTGTCTTCTGCTCTTGATTGACAGTTGTAACATTCAAACAGATGGCAGAAAAGAACTGCGGAGCCTTTAGGCCAAAGACCAGAGTGCACTTTAAGGTTAGGGACCACTCCTCAAGTGCTTGGGGAAGAATAGACAATCCAGCTTAGTCATCTTTGTTCTCTGCATGTCTGCTTTACAAGAGACTGCAGTAATATAGTAGGTTTATGCATACAATAAGTAGCAACGTTATAAACCTACTTTCACACTATGTAAACTATCTGTAAGCTCTATGAGCAGATTCTCCAGTGTATTCCAGATTCACACTGCTCCCCTCTTCTTCCTGCTTATATGATTGTAAGAGCTGACAGAAAGAAACTTATTACAAGCAGGAGGCAGGGGAGAGAAGCCAAATCTGCATCCCATGGTATATAGTGGTACGCAGTAGAGTGAAGCTGCATCAAATAAATTATAAAGACATACTACACTGTGATTTGGGCAACAGTGTTATGTCAACAGTCATAACATGCTACTCTTAAATAGGATTTAGATCAATGCAAATTATAAGACTCTGCCCGTTCTTTAAAGTCTTGTGTAGGTTTTTCCTTCTCTTTTATTTTTTGAAGGTGGAAAGATTTTCAGAGCAAAATTATTTTAATGAATATATAAACATGAATGATTTCACTACAATTGACAAGTGTTCACCATCTAGTGACTCCATATACAACATCCATAAAAATAGGGGACATCACAGTTTTGGACAACTCTTCAAATCCAATAAGCTAAAAGACACAATATATACTGAAAATATTTTTTTTTATTGTATTAACAAGTTTACTAAAATTATACTTGTATTTGTGAAAATAGAAATGACATATTACAAATCATAGAAAATATTCGGTAAATATGTAATCTTTAATAGTAGAAAAATGGAGTAATTGTAACCAAACTACACTATAAGATACATCCACAGTGCAAGATTACTATTAAAAAAATTCAAGTGTTTCTATTTTTTCATTCATTCATCATATAGTTTGGTCACTAAATCTCTATTTAAGAGATTTACATTTTTAGATGTTCCCTCTTTAGTGGCCACAGTAAAAAAAAAGACAGGACTCAGATCATTGGATGCATCCAGGACAAGTTCTGTGTCGTTATCCTTTATAACATTGAGGTGTTGCTGTTGTCGAATTATGTGGTCTTGTGAATCCTCACAGTGCGTGCACTGTGTTCTGTAAGATGACGGAGCCAGGAGCGGCAAACACATGACTGCAAGTGTGTGGTTTTCAGACATACAATCACGTGCCAACTACACATGCATGGTCTTACCCAATGTATTGAGTGAGGCACGGCAAGTTTAGTCAGAATGTGGCCTAAAACATGGAAATTACATGGAGTCATATGACTGCCCAGCCCCGACACCAGAAACTCCTCTCAAATCGGACAAGTGCAATCCAATGAAAAATCGGATTGCACTCCGCCCAGTGTTATACTATAGGGCGGTGCACTTCTGAGATTATTTTTTCATGCCAATTTGGCATGCGAAAACAATTGGATTGGATGCACCCATGCAAGTCTATGGGAGTGTGGCGCCCCTGAGGCTCAGTCACCACAGAGGTACTGCACCTTCTCCTAAGGTGTAGTGCCCCACCAACTAGGTAAGTTGGGAACTCCTTTCCACACTCCAACACCTGCATCCCACACACAGGATAGTTCTGCACTGACCACATTGCGGCGTCATGCTTAGAGGGTAGCAGAGCACCTTTCGTGGGTCCTTGCTTCGTAACACGAGATGTGCTGGGAGGTGGGTGGAGTGGAGATCCATATAAAATAGTGGGAAGGTTTAGAATGACAGGTCAGTCTCAGATCAGTCTGAGAGGAGTCTGACGGGAGGTCAAGGCAGAGGAAGACAGTTAGTCAGGAGAGGCTGGAGACTGGTCTTTGTGGAACGAACTCCCTAGGAGAGGAGAGAGAAGAAGGAGTGCTGCAGCTGCCTCAGTGATCTGAGCCGGCTGGCACGGGAAAGTAACAGAAGGAGAAAGACGTAGAACTGCAACCTAAGCTTCCATAAGAGAGAGAAGGAACAGCGCGGAACGAAGGAGTAGGAGAACAGAGAAGAGTTGTGGGTTGGAAGAGGAACCCTGCCTATAGGTTCTCAGCGCAAGGTCGGGGCCCGGTCCCCGAGGTTGTATGGACACTTACGGTTCTGCAGCAGACACCGGTGGAGTAGTTGGCTGTAAATGCATTACTCCCATCCAAGACTTGGGGCACAACAGCATCTGTATAGGGAGCCGGGACTCAGGATAAAGGGAGTCCCCGAAGTAGGCTACAGCTGTCTGCCGTACAAGGAGAGTTGTTAGGAACATCTGACAGGAGGAACTTCAGAGTACCACGGTACTGGAGCTCTTCACACTAAAAGGCGCAATAGAGGAGTCGTTCAGGAAAGGTACATGTTGGCGGAGTGTTGGAGAGGAGAACCCTGACTTGCCCGGGAGGTTGACTGGGTCTCTGCCCCGGAGGACGACACGGCACGTTGGCAGGCACCAGTGTGTACCACGAACTGTGAGTAAAGCTTTGGAACTACAAGCCCTGGTGTCTTCCAGTTATTGTGCACCAACGCCGTCAGCACCGCTACATCTGGGTATCATCCTTTACACTACCTGCGCCTATACACTGCCCTAGGGTTACAGCTTCACCTGTGGGGAGCTACACCATCTATGCTGCAACACACCATCAGCTTAACATCTTGCTTGCCAAACACCACAGGTGGCGTCACAAACTATTTCATTTCATTAACTACAAACCACCATTGATTTGGGCGCCCAGGGCCACGGACCGGGTCACAGCTGCCGTGACACATCCCACTGACACCGGCCCGGTACCGAGTACCCCACATCCCTGGGACGGGGGCGACCCAATTTTGGTGTCACGAACATGATGACGAGACCCGATGCCATCGGGTTCTGTGCACCTGAAATTGAAAAGACTTTGAACTTTTGAAAATATGCAGAAGACCTAATTTAATAGACTGTAAAATGGACATTAGAAATGGCCGCTGGTGCGGAGAAGAAGGGCGTGAAGAGATGGGAGGTCCTAGGAAAAGACCGCGAATAGTATTGGGCCTTCCCTGCCTGAACTACTATGTGACAGCGACATGGCCCACCCCCGGAGGGGTTCGCATATTGGCTTGGTATGGAGGCACTGGAAGAAGACGCCGCCCCCGGAAGGAGGGGCAGAAGAAGCCAGTGGCGGGAAAGGGGCCGAGGCAGGAAGAACGCCAGAACGCCATTTTGGAGAGTGAGGGAAGGAGGCCTGCAGAGCGCGGGGAAATGGATCTCCCTGGTGCCATGGCTGAAGGCTCCAACCCGATCTACGAGATGAACCGCCGGCATTTGGAAGAAGAAATAGTCAAGCTGACCACCTGGCTGCGGCTGAGGCAGGAAGCCTTGGAGAGACTGAGCCGGCAGCGCGCCCAGGAGGGGCCTACACCTGCGGTACCCGCGACACCGGTACCTGCCGCTGCTGCACCGGATCTTTTCCTGGCAGACCTTGCGGAGCTTGGAGCCGCTGCCATGCCATCGGCAGCGTATACTGTCCCCTCTTTGCCGCTGATACCGGAGGACTTGTATACAGCCCAGGGAGCTGAAGCGGAGGAAGAGAAGCTCCTGCCTGGATCTGGCGCGGCTGCGCAGGTCCCGCCAGCGACCCCCGCGGAAACGGAGTTGCCATGGGCTCCACCGCCGTCCCCGGTGTCTCACCGGGCAGCGCCCGCTGCCACCACGCCTGCACCGGAGCAGAGGCCGCACCGCCGGGAACTCCCAGGTATATACCCCAGCCTTCCTAATGGGTTGATGGGGAGGAGGAGGAGGACCATGCTGCTAGGGGTACGATTGGAGCCGGCATGCCTGATCTGACATCTACAGGCCAGAGGGGGGTCTGGATTGTTTTGGGACGGTGATCTCGGGATCGCTTCACTGCCAAGTCCCCAGGTAGTTGCCTGCCAGCGCCGACAAGCTGCAGAAGCCTTAGGAGCTAGACCTCGTACCAGAACCACGGAACCACCTATTGAGGAGGAGCAGTTGATGGGCATTGAGATACATCATGGGTTCCATTTGCCCCAGCTTCAAGGCCCTTTAGTAAGAAACCAGAATCGGGATGATACTACATCTGAGGAGAGTTCCAGTTTGGCTTCCAGAACCCCAGGAGGGGACCACAATTAGGAAAAACTTCCAATCTCGTTACCCAGGAGGGTTTATTTGCACCAGTTGTGCCTTGTTTTTGTTATCATGCTTTTCTGGTAGCACTTTTGTTGCCTAGTTTTTTGCAATGGCAGTGTTTTCCCAATTTGAACTAGCGATCATGAACTTGGAGTGATCCAAAAACTTTTATTGTAAATAGTTGCACCTCTTTAGGTGCCCTCTCTTGGTTTTACATATTTAGACACTTTGCGAAAATAATGTTTTTGCATGGACACTTTTCGAAGATGATGTCTACCTCAAAGGACACTGCAAGAAATCCCGGCTGGGAGCAGTGTCCAGCACTTACAAGAATAATTGTTGAATGTTTTACTGTGAAGTATTTGATAATGTGTTTTATAAGAGTATTAGCAACTGAGAAAAGGCTTTTATAGAAGAATTAGGAATGTCTGATATAGAAATGAATAAAGAATTTAAAGTGACAGGTGACGGACCAGGTACTTGCGGTCAGCGTCTTGCGTCTAAAGAGAGGAAAATGAAAGGAAAATGTGTTACAGAGAATAGCACTTTGAATTGAGAATTGCACTTAGAATTAAAAATTTTAGATAGAATTGTTTGTAACGTTCAAGATGAGTACCTCCTATAGGAAGGAAGATTAGTATAAGAAAAGTTTGTTATGCATTACAAAATTTTTGTATGTTTCTTTGCTGTCTACTTTGTTATCTTGCAGCCCGCAGACGTGCTGTGTTTAACGGGGGGGTATGTGGCCCCCCTGAGGCTCAGTCGCCACAGAGGTACTGCACCTTCTCCTAAGGTGTAGTGCCCCACCAACTAGGTAAGTTGGGAACTCCTTCCACACTCCAACACCTGCATCTCACACACAGGATAGTTCAGCACTGACCACATTGCGGCTTCATGCTTAGAGGGTAGCAGAGCACCTTTCGTGGGTCCTTGCTTCGTAACACGAGATGTGCTGGGAGGTGGGTGGAGTGGAGATCCATATAAGAGTGGGAAGGTTTAGAATGACAGGTCAGTCTCAGATCAGTCTGAGAGGAGTCTGACGGGAGGTCAAGGCGGAGGAAGACAGTCAGGAGAGGCTGAGGACTGGTCTTAGTGGAACGAACTCCCTAGGAGAGAGAAGAAGGAGTGCTGCAGCTGCCTCAGTGATCTGAGCCAGCTGGCACGGGAAAGTAACAGAAGGAGAAAGACGTGGGGGCGTGGCCTGGATCTCACACAGGGAGGACGTGTTTTATGGCAGCTCCCGCTCCTAGCCACAAAATTGCCTTATTTGGCCCAGATAAAAGCGGCATAAAAGCGACAAAAAAGATTTTTAGAGTGCCCCGGGCTTGGAGAAGAAGGTGAGGGGTGGTGTGGAGACGCGGCACCGGAGCGCTGAGCGGCCTCGTGGAGAGTGCTGCGGCGCTGGAGGAAGACGGGCGCCATCTTTATATATCCCCCTGAGTACAAGACCCGGAGATCCGGACCGCAGGAGGCCCTTGGTGGAGGTGTGAGACCGCAGAGCAGGGAGCGGTCTCGCCTGTTGGAGCACAAGGCGGTGAGAGGAAACCCCCGGTGTGCTGTCTGTGTGGCCTGCGGGGATTGCTGTCGCTGCATGAGCTGCATGAGGGGGAGGAGGGTGCTGGCTCTGGGCCAGACAGGTTGTTGACGGCCCCCGGCGTTGCTGAGACTTTCTGCAAGGCCTGAGCGGGGGATATCGCTCCCCCCACATAGAAGTGCTGCTGTCTGCTGATATAAACGCAGCAGTGGAGAGTTGGCGCTACCCTGTCTCTGCCGGCTCCAGCGGATCCCCGCGGATGTTTCCAATTTTTAACCCCTCACCCTCCAAGTTACATGGGGTTATTTTTATATAGCAAAATGCTGTACTAGACTTTTCTTGACGCACGGGTGGTAAATTTTAGGCACGCTTCAATTGAGCAAAATGGTCAAAACTAATAAAGAGCGTGCAAAACCGCTGACTGCGGAGGCGCATCGAAGCAAACAAGGTGAAATGGATAAATTTTTGAAAAACAAATCTGCTACGTCTAAGCCTAATGCTAAAAGGCTCCCTGTAGAAGTTGTGGAGGAGGAGCATGCCGAGGACTCAGATTCCAGTGACGATGCTTCTGGCAGCGATGTCACTCAATCAGACTCTGGGAAACTTTCTAGATCGTTTTTTAAAAAATTATTAGCACAGGCTATGAAACCATTGGTTAATGAAATATCTGG
This sequence comes from Dendrobates tinctorius, assembly GCF_039654945.1. Taxonomy (NCBI): domain Eukaryota; kingdom Metazoa; phylum Chordata; class Amphibia; order Anura; family Dendrobatidae; genus Dendrobates; species Dendrobates tinctorius. The sequence goes on from NW_027361870.1 coordinate 545,681, forward strand.
TATGAGAGCGGACTTGTTACACATTGGTAATAGAGTGGAGTCTTTGGAGTCCTCTCAGTCCTCTATCATTAGCCACTCCAATGCTATGAGAGAACATCTAGATTATCACAGAATACAGCTTAACAACTCTTTTCTGGCCCTTGAGGATCAGGAAAATCGGAGTCGCAGAAAGAACATACGGATAAAAGGCTTGCCTGAAAGTGTTTCCACAGAGATATTGGAAAAAGCTACTAAGGAGATCTTTGCCCTCTTAATTCCACAAGAAACATGTGACCGAATTGTAATAGAAAGGGTGCATAGATCTCTTAGACCAAAGCCGAAACCAACGGAACCTCCGAGGGATGTGATTTGCGGCCTACTGAGCTATTTGGATACCAATGCTATTTTGTCCGCTTCAAGAGACATTAAAAATCTTTCTTATGAGGGATCTGCTATTCATCTTTATCAGGATGTTGCGCTGTCGACCCTTGCAAAAAGAAGAGTCCTAAGGCCCCTCCTGGAGGTGTTACGCTCGCGTAAAATCTTATATAAATGGCTGTTTCCGTTTGGTATATCTATACAAGGAGATGGTAGGCAAATAATGGTTCGGACCCCTGAAGATTTACCCAAAATATGGGACGCTTTTGGCATTGCCCCTATGGACATTCCTTCCTGGCTTCCTCTAGACATGGATCATCGTACGCCTCCCCCTGTTCATGCTTTTACTGGAGGACAGGGGGACTGGGTCTTGGGAAAGAGACGCTCGACTCCCAAAAGAGGGAAATCTGGAACGGAAAAGGAGATACCCCCCTGAGCTTTCTTGTGCTTCTCCCGGTTGTATTTGTTTTTTCCACACTGGAGCCGGACCCCTCGGCCCGTTCGGACATGCTTTATCCTATTTTAGCTTGCTAAGTTTGACATTTATTCAGGTGTTGATATCATTCAATTGCCGTATAAGTTAACATATGCCACTCGTGTGTCAGAAATGTTTTTTCCTGTTCTGTTATGGGAGGTATTTTTGACCCCCTGCCTCTGCCACAGACAGGTAGTTGGTTCTTGTTGTATTTCTCATGTTTTATCTTAATAATTTTTAGGTTTTTTGTTATTTTTCTTATCTCTTTGTTTTTTTCTTTTAATTTCTGTGGTTTGATGACGGAGGAATCCTTTTTATTACCTTCTTTAACAAATTATGGGTGATAAGGTGAACTTAGCCACTATAACTGTGGCCTCGTATAATGTAAAGGGCTTACGCTCTCCGAATAAGAGAAGCCAAGTGATGAATCTTTTGCACTCAAAGAAATCTAGTATAGTTTTCCTGCAGGAGACACATTTTAAAAAAGGGAGAGTCCCAGATATGTCTAGATCTCGCTACCCGACCTGGTATCACAGTACGGGCGGTTCAGCGTCGGGTGGAGTGAGTATTGCTATAAAGAAAAATGTTCCTTTTATTTTGAGCGATTGTTTATCTGATTCAGAAGGCAGGTACATTATAATTAAGGGCTTTTTGGCTAACACTAAGATTACCTTGTGTAACTTATATGCCCCAAATAGGAACCAGATAGGTTGGCTGTGTAAAACATTGAATGTTCTGGAACTTTTTACTGAGGGTCTGTTGTTGGTGGGAGGGGATTTTAATGTATCTTTGAACCCAGCCTTAGATACTTCAACGGGCAGATCGGCTCTTTCTCAGAGGGCGCTGAGACGATTACACCTTTCATTACAAAAATTGCATCTGATAGACCCTTGGAGAACGCTTTTTCCTTCGGGCAGAGATTACACTTTTTATTCCCATCCGAATAATAGCTATCACAGAATTGATTACCTACTGGTACAAACAGCTAATCTCCAATTAGTTAGAAAAGCTAATATAGATATCATTTCTCTCTCAGATCACGCTCCCATTTTTCTTGACATAGAGATAAAAACTCTACCACGGCCGGCTGGGTCGTGGTCACTGAATGAAACTCTTTTGGACTCGGATTCTCACATTGAAAAACTGACAAGTACTCTTGACTTCTTTTTTCAGAATAATTTGCACTCAGGCCCGCCCTTGCCTATGGTGTGGGAATCTCATAAAGCAGTAATGAGAGGGGAATTTATAGCCCTAGGCTCATATTTGAAAAAGGAGCGATCAAAAAAGGTTGTGTCTATTCTACATCAAATCAGTTCCTTCGAGAGGTTACATAAGAGATCTCAGGTAAATAAAATATTGTCAGAACTGACAGATCTGAGAACCTCATTAAAAAACCTTTTAAACATTAAATCAGCAAAAATTTATATGAGAAGTAGACAGAAGTTTTATCTCCATGGCAATAAGAGTAGTAAGCTTATGACATCCCTACTTAAGAAACAAAAGGAAAAGACGTTTATTAGACAACTTAGAGCTTTAGATGGCTCTTCAATTCTCGGGACTGCAGATATTGCCAGGGAGTTTAAAGACTTTTATGAAAATTTATACAATTTAAATACACCTGATAGCGTGCAGGAGCCAGTCACAGCCTTAGCAAAAATGAAAGAATTTTTGACCTCGTTACATCTCCCTAAAATAACTCTTGAAGGTCAGTCCTTATTGACTGCCCCAGTTACCCCTACAGAGATTTTAGACATTCTTTCTACTATTCCGAACGGAAAGGCACCGGGCCCAGATGGTCTTCCCATTATCTATTATAAAAAGTTTATAAAACCACTGTTACCTCACCTAGTGTCTTTGTTTAATTCCTATTTAGCAGGCCAGCTCCCCCCTAGACAATCCTTGGAGGCATACATCACAGTCCTCCCTAAGGAGGGTAAAGATCCCAATCTGTGCACTAGCTACAGACCAATATCACTGCTTAATGCAGATATCAAGATGTGGGCTAAAATATTAGCGGGCAGATTAAGCAATTTCTTACCTAAGCTAATTTATGCAGACCAAGTAGGCTTTGTAAGAGGCAGGGAGGGGAAGGATAATTCTACTAAAGTCATTCAGTCTATAATGTTTGCTAAGACTCGGGGTATGCCCTTGATGCTCTTGTCGACGGATGCTGAGAAGGCTTTCGATAGAGTGAGCTGGAGGTTTATGGAACAAGTAATGATTAAGTTTGGCTTCCCTCCTCAATATATAACAGCAGTCCTCTCGCTTTATTCACAACCGACGGCCAAGGTCAGAGTCAACGGCACCCTGTCAGATAGTTTTGGGATTAGCAACGGGACTAGACAGGGTTGCCCCTTGTCGCCTTCTTTGTTCATTTTAGTTATAGAAACTTTGATACAAAGCATCAGACAAGATCAACGTATAGAGGGGTTGACGGTGGGTCAGAGGTCACTTAAGACTCTAGCTTTCGCAGACGATTTGCTTTTCCTTATCTCCAATCCATCCCAGGCCTTTCCAATTATTCTTCAAGCCTTTCATCATTTTGGTCTCCTTTCTAATTTCAAAATCAATTTGTCAAAATCTGAAGTGTTAAACATTGGTCTCCCTCACTCTCAGACCTCCACCATTCGTACGCAGATTCCATTCTCTTGGGCCACTAATTCTATTAGATATTTGGGAATAATGATAACTAGAGACCCCACTAACCTATTCCATGACAATTACACTCCTTTAATTCAAAAGGTCAAAAACCTGATGCAGAAGTATAGCTTACCCACTTTATCCTGGATGGGTCGTATTAATGTGTTTAAGGCATATATAATGCCCATTATACTATATACCATGAACATGGTTCCGATTCGGATTCCCCTGACATTTTTTGGAACATTAAAATCCCTTATTGGAAAATTTATATGGAAAAATAAAAGGGCTAGGTTACCTTATAAGTTTCTTTCTCGTCCTCTCTCTTTTGGAGGGTTAGGGGTTCCAGACCTTCTTTTATATTATAAGGCTATCCATCTCAGTAGATGGTTAAAGGTGGTGTCCTGTGCTGAAAGGGAGGAGGGGGATAGTGTTGACTGGGCTTTACTGGGCCCGAGAGGTTTGCCGTATCTCTGGACTAGGGCTAAGCCGCCGGCCTCTCTTAGGTTGGATGATGTAACTACAACTACGTTGCGTATTAAAAGATTGGTAATGGGAGAGTTCCCGGAAGATACTTTCCCCTCCACATTGACACCGATTGGCTCAATTCCCTATTTGTTAGAGCAAGACTTTCAGGATCCATACAATTTATGGTCCAACCTCCCTAGAGAAACGTTAAATAGTTTTTATAGTAATAACACTTTGCGGGAGGGATCTTGGCCACAGGGGGCATCGGTCCAACCAACAAATTTTCTCCAGAAACAACACATCAAACGCATACTTTTACAGTTTGGAAGGAGATTCCCGTCTAAATCTAATTGGTCCTGGCTAGATATTATGATTAAACTTCCATCCCCACGGCAGAAAATTATATCCCGCATTTACTCACATCTCATCTCTCCGAATGTACATTCTAAACCCTCATTTATACACTCGTGGGAAATTGAACTTAATATCACGTTTACAGAAGATCAAATATCTAAAATGCTGTCAAATGCTAGGGGTTTTTCTAGATGTGTACTTTTGCAGGAGAATTCTTATAAAATATTAACTAGGTGGCATTTAACTCCAGCTAAGTTGTTCCAGTTAGGCCTCGTGGATAATGATGATTGCTGGCGATGCCTCAATCCTAGAGGACATCATACGCATATATTCTGGGAATGTCCTAGATTGCGAATTTTTTGGGAGGGAGTTGAGTTAGTTCTCAAAAAATTAGGATTAATAAAGGTGGATCTTGGAGCCACGGAAGCTCTCCTTTCATGCCCGTCAAAAGATTTTTTACCAAAAAAACATGGGCTTCTTCCACTGATGTTGAGTGCGGCGAGACAGTTGATAGCTACCCATTGGAAGGATGTAGCTCCTCCCACGTTGGGAGAATGGTATACGAAAATAAATCAGATTTATCGTTTAGAGGAGCTGTCTAGCTGGGAAATTTATAATCATAAAGCTTTCGTGTCGACTTGGGCCCCTTGGAATAGGTACTTAGAAGACAATCCTCTTTAGGAACATTCTGGAGTTTTTTGTTTTGTTAGGCTCTACTGAATTGGGTGGCTTCTGCTTTGGGGCTCCTGGCCTTACTACCCCATATTAGATAGCTCAATTGTAATACATGGAGAAGCGTTATTTTTTGAAGTGCACCCATGCAATGATTGTGCTCATGTTGTCAACCACATGTTGTTATTGTTAATGTTGTTGATATTGTATATGAATATGTTCCCTTTTCCCCTTCCCTTTCTTTTTTCCTTTCCTCCCCTACCTATTTTTTCCTTATTTTCTCCTCCCTTCCCGCCCTAAACCAGACACTATTTAATATGTCGCCAACTGTACCTGAGAATTGGTGTTGTGTTTAATGGTGATGTTCAAAAACTTAAAAAATTCTAAAATAAAGAATTTACAAAAAAAGAAGGAGAAAGACGTAGAACTGCAACCTATGCTTCCATAAGAGAGAGAAGGAACAGTGCGGAACGAAGGAGTAGGAGAACAGAGAAGAGTTGTGGGTTGGAAGAGGAACCCTGCTTATAGGTTTTCAGCGCAAGGCCGGGGCCCGGTCCCCGAGGTTGTATGGACACTTACGGTTCTGCAGCAGACACCGGTGGAGTAGTTGGCTGTAAATGCATTACTCCCATCCAAGACTTGGGGCACAACTGCATCTGTATAGGGAGCCGGGACTCAGGATAAAGGGAGTCCCCGAAGTAGGCTACAGCTGTCTGCCGTACAAGGAGAGTTGTTAGGAACATCTGACAGGAGGAACTTCAGAGTACCACGGTACTGGAGCTCTTCACACTAAAAGGCGCAATAGAGGAGTCGTTCAGGAAAGGTACATGTTGGCGGAGTGTTGGAGAGGAGAACCCTGACTTGCCCGGGAGGTTGACTGGGTCTCTGCCCCGGAGGACACGGCACGGAGGCAGGCACCAGTGTGTACCACGAACTGTGAGTAAAGCTTTGGAACTACAAGCCCTGGTGTCTTCCAGTTATTGTGCACCAACGCCGTCAGCACCGCTACATCTGGGTATCATCCTTTACACTACCTGCGCCTATACACTGCCCTAGGGTTACAGCTTCACCTGTGGGGAGCTACACCATCTATGCTGCAACACACCATCAGCCCCAGAGGATCTGCACGCAGCGTTGGCTTAACATCTTGCTTGCCAAACACCACAGGTGGCGTCACAAACTATTTCATTTCATTAACTACAAACCACCATTGATTTGGGCGCCCAGGGCCACGGACCGGGTCACAGCTGCCGTGACACATCCCACTGACACCGGCCTGGTACCGAGTACCCCACATCCCTGGGACGGGGGCGACCCAATTTTGGTGTCACGAACATGATGACGAGACCCGATGCCATCGGGTTCTGTGCACCTGAAATTGAAAAGACTTTGAACTTTTGAAAATATGCAGAAGACCTAATTTAATAGACTGTAAAATGGACATTAGAAATGGCTGCTGGTGCGGAGAAGAAGGGCGTGAAGAGATGGGAGGTCCTAGGAAACGACCGCGATGAGTATTGGGCCTTCCCTGCCTGAACTACTATGTGACAGCGACATGGCCCACCCCCCCGAGGGGTTCGCATATTGGCTTGGTATGGAGGCACTGGAAGAAGACGCCACCCCCGGAAGGAGGGGCAGAAGAAGCCAGTGGCGGGAAAGGGGCCAAGGCAGGAAGAAGAACGCCAGAACGCCATTTTGGAGAGTGAGGGAAGGAGGCCTGCGGAGCGCGGGGAAATGGATCTCCCTGGCGCCATGGCTGAAGGCTCCAACCCGATCTACGAGATGAACCGCCGGCATTTGGAAGAAGAAATAGTCAAGCTGACCACCTGGCTGCGGCTGAGGCAGGAAGCCTTGGAGAGACTGAGCCGGCAGCGCGCCCAGGAGGGGCCTACACCTGCGGTACCCGCGACACCGGTACCCGCCGCTGCTGCACCGGATCTTTTCCTGGCAGACCTTGCGGAGCTTGGAGCCACTGCCATGCCATCAGCAGCGTATACTGTCCCCTCTTTGCCGCTGATACCGGAGGACTTGTATACAGCCCAGGGAGCTGAAGCGGAGGAAGAGAAGCTCCTGCCTGGATCTGGCGCGGCTGTGCAGGTCCCGCCAGCGACCCCCGCGGAACCGGAGTTGCCATGGGCTCCACCGCCGTCCCCGGTGTCTCACCGGGCAGCGCCCGCTGCCACCACGCCTGCACCAGAGCAGAGGCCGCACCGCCGGGAACTCCCAGGTATATACCCCAGCCTTCCTAATGGGTTGATGGGGAGGAGGAGGAGGACCATGCTGCTAGGGGTACGATTGGAGCCGGCATGCCTGATCTGACATCTACAGGCCAGAGGGGGGTCTGGATTGTTTTGGGACGGTGATCTCGGGATCCCTTCACTGCCAAGTCCCCAGGTAGTTGCCTGCCAGCGCCGACAAGCTGCAGAAGCCTTAGGAGCTAGACCTCGTACCAGAACCACGGAACCACCTATTGAGGAGGAGCAGTTGATGGGCATTGAGATACATCATGGGTTCCATTTGCCCCAGCTTCAAGGCCCTTTAGTAAGAAACCAGAATCGGGATGATACTACATCTGAGGAGAGTTCCAGTTTGGCTTCCAGAACCCCAGGAGGGGACCACAATTAGGAAAAACTTCCAATCTCGTTACCCAGGAGGGTTTATTTGCACCAGTTGTGCCTTGTTTTTGTTAGCATGCTTTTCTGGTAGCACTTTTGTTGCCTAGTTTTTTGCAATGGCAGCGTTTTCCCAATTTGAACTAGCGATCATGAACTTGGAGTGATCCAAAAACTTTTATTGTAAATAGTTGCACCTCTTTAGGTGCCCTCTCTTGGTTTTACATATTTAGACACTTTGCGAAAATAATGTTTTTGCATGGACACTTTTCGAAGATGATGTCTACCTCAAAGGACACTGCAAGAAATCCCGGCTGGGAGCGGTGTCCAGCACTTACAAGAATAATTGTTGAATGTTTTACTGTGAAGTATTTGATAATGTGTTTTATAAGAGTATTAGCAACTGAGAAATGGCTTTTATAGAAGAATTAGGAATGTCTGATATAGAAATGAATAAAGAATTTAAAGTGACAGGTGACGGACCAGGTACTTGCGGTCAGCGTCTTGCATCTAAAGAGAGGAAAATGAAAGGAAAATGTGTTACAGAGAATAGCACTTTGAATTGAGAATTGCACTTAGAATTAAAAATTTTAGATAGAATTGTTTGTAACGTTCAAGATGAGTACCTCCTATAGGAAGGAAGATTAGTATAAGAAAAGTTTGTTATGCATTACAAAATTTTTGTATGTTTCTTTGCTGTCTACTTTGTTATCTTGCAGCCCGCGGACGTGCTGTGTTTAACGGGGGGGTATGTGGCGCCCCTGAGGTTCAGTCGCCACAGAGGTACTGCACCTTCTCCTAAGGTGTAGTGCCCCACCAACTAGGTAAGTTGGGAACTCCTTCCACACTCCAACACCTGCATCTCACACACAGGATAGTTCAGCACTGACCACATTGCGGCTTCATGCTTAGAGGGTAGCAGAGCACCTTTCGTGGGTCCTTGCTTCGTAACACGAGATGTGCTGGGAGGTGGGTGGAGTGGATATCCATATAAGAGTGGGAAGGTTTAGAATGACAGGTCAGTCTCAGATCAGTCTGAGAGGAGTCTGACGGGAGGTCAAGGCGGAGGAAGACAGTTAGTCAGGAGAGGCTGAGGACTGGTCTTAGTGGAACGAACTCCCTAGGAGAGAGAAGAAGGAGTGCTGCAGCTGCCTCAGTGATCTGAGCCAGCTGGCACGGGAAAGTAACAGAAGGAGAAAGACGTAGAACTGCAACCTATGCTTCCATAAGAGAGAGAAGGAACAGTGCGGAACGAAGGAGTAGGAGAACAGAGAAGAGTTGTGGGTTGGAAGAGGAACCCTGCTTATAGGTTTTCAGCGCAAGGCCGGGGCCCGGTCCCCGAGGTTGTATGGTCACTTACGGTTCTGCAGCAGACACCGGTGGAGTAGTTGGCTGTAAATGCATTACTCCCATCCAAGACTTGGGGCACAACAGCATCTGTATAGGGAGCCGGGACTCAGGATAAAGGGAGTCCCCGAAGTAGGCTACAGCTGTCTGCCGTACAAGGAGAGTTCTTAGGAACATCTCACAGGAGGAACTTCAGAGTACCACGGTACTGGAGCTCTTCACACTAAAAGGCGCAATAGAGGAGTCGTTCAGGAAAGGTACATGTTGGCGGAGTGTTGGAGAGGAGAACCCTGACTTGCCCGGGAGGTTGACTGGGTCTCTTCCCCGGAGGACATAGCATGGAGGCAGGCACCAATGTGTACCACGAACTGTGAGTAAAGCTTTGGAACTACAAGCCCTGTCTTCCAGTCATTGTGCGCCAACGCCGTCAGCACCACTACATCTGGGTATCATCCTTTACACTACCTGCGCCTATAAACTGCCCTGGGGTTACAGCTTCACCTGTGTGGAGCTATACCATCTATGCTGCAACACACCATCAGCACCAGAGGATCTGCACGCAGGGTTGGCTTAACATCTTGCTTGCCAAACACCACAGGTGGCGTCACGAACTATTTCATTTCATTAACTACAAACCACCATTGATTTGGGCGCCCAGGGCCACGGACCGGGTCACAGCTGCCGTGACACATCCCACTAACACCTGCCCGGTACCGAGTACCCCACAGCCCTGGGACGGGGTGACCCAGGAGCGTGTGAAACATTGCACTACACTCGGATATCTTCCAAATGCAGTGTGATTCCCGACGATTCCGGCAACAGAGGAGACGGAGAAATTACTTTCTCCGTCTCCTCGGCACCTGTGCTGCGATTCTTTCATGCCAGAAGATTGGAGCACAGAGCACTGACACTCGGATCATGCTCGTAGCAGAGCAGGAGCCGAGGGTCATTAGAATATCACATCCGATGCTATATGCTAGTGTGACCCCGACCTGAGGATTCATAAGTCTGCAGTCACATAAATTGACTGTAGATGTATACCCCAAGGCCCCGGACAACCCCTGTAAAGGCTTTTTCTTCTTTTGGCTCAAAGTAAATTCACTTCAATAAAATGTACTGTTATAGAAGAATCCAGTAAACACATCTATACAATCACATTTACCTAGCTGATCCAAGAGTGTCTTAGAAAACACAGTAAGGTTTGAGAAAGAAAAAATTCTGACACCCAGAAGGTAAAGGTTTATAGGGTTAAACCTCTGTGTTCTTTCTGTAGGATCATATTTACCTGCTGTAAGGGAAGAACACACATACTGTATTGCTGTTAATGCCAACATTATAGAAGGTTTGGTGGTCCAGACAGAAACCTTCCAGGGACTTCAGAGTGAGAACCTCAAAGTAGATGATTAAAGGGATTTTACTATGTTTTTAAGATATCCCTTGATATGACTTCTTATCCATAACTCGACTATCTTTGACAGTCTAATTTAGAAAGAAAAGAACAGAGACGTTCATGCTTGGTATCTACTCAAATCCGATGGGCTTTTGTAGACCTGATATCGGGATCTCTGGGGGCCCAATGGTCATACCCGAAGCAATCAGTAATATGATCCACAATCAATAACATTTGGTAAAACCCTTTTAAGTGTCATCCAGGATATTATAAAAAGCTAAGAATGTGTTAAATATATCACAACCAGGGCTGTGGAGTCGGAGTCGGAGTCGTGGAGTCGGAGTTAGTTTTGGTTGGAGTCGGAGTCGGTAGAAATGTACCGACTCCGACTCCAGCTTTAAAAAAAATGTATTAATATTTCATAATTGAACTTTCATATGAATTTTATAAATGTTACTCAAATATATATGTTCTATCAAACTATGAACAACAGTGATAAGCAGTTCTGCTGGAGATAGAGACATTTCTTACTTCTTGGGTGTCACTGTTCTCCACTGCCCTTATCTAATCTTATACTTGGTTAACCTCATGCTGCCCCAACCCCCCTACTTACAATGTATGAAACTGAAAGTGAAAATGTGTTGCAAATTCTTAGTAGTAAAGCTCCTCCTCTAGACTAGATCATACTAGGTGTGTGTCTTCCAAGCATCTCACAGCTGCCTGCTACTCAGAAGAGGAAGACTGTAAGAAGTATTATCCTTTCAACAAACTTTGCATTAGTTAACTGTTAGTACCTGAGGAATAATAACAGTATTACTGACCACTATATCAGTTGTACGACCTGCCAATAATTTTGTACAATTGTTTTTAGGAAAAACAATTGTCATTTGGATTGTGAATGCAGAATTAAAAACCTGAGTGTCAAAGAAGCATCACATTAAATCAGCTGTATTTGAACATTTCACCATCACTCAAGATAGAAAACATTATGTCTGTCAGTGTATGACAAATGATCCAGACGAAAACAAATGCTGTGAAGCCAAGATGAGTGCATATTCAGGCAAAGATAAAAATGCTCCTACCAGAGCTTCTAATCTAAAGAGACATTTACAGCGCTTTCATCCAGAAGTACTGAAAGCAGTGGATGAGAAAGACTGCATCCAAACCAATGAACCAGTGCCCAGCTCTTCCAGCCAAACAAAGGAGCAGAGAACTTTGCAGCCATCAGTTGCAAGATATTTTGTCAGTGACAAAGTTACTGTGACAATGACAGTAGATACATTTAAAAAACAGATCATAGAGCTTGTTGTAAAAGATAGTGTGCCTATTTCATTATTTTCACGACCAGCTTTTATGTGTCTGAATGGGGAAATGGCCCGCAAGCTTGGCTCTCTGGAGAGAGAGAGTATTAGAAAATTAGTAATCGAAGAAGCTTTTAAACAAAAGGAAGAACTTAAAAAAACTCTCAAGGGACGCTTTCTGTTTCTTAAAATGGATGCCTGCACACGTCACAGAGTGAACTATTTTGCCATCAATGTCCGATTTGTTTGTGACAAAAATGAAATAGTTACCAAGACATTGGCAGTAAAAGACACCAAAGCTCATCACACCAGTGAGTTTCTCCAGGTCTTGGTGGAAAAGGTTCTGCAAGACTATGAACTTAAAAAAGAGCAAGTTCTTTCTGTCGTAACTGACAATGCTTCAAATATGATAAGTACTATTAAGCTAATGAATGAGAGTAATGATGGTGACCAGCAGCTAGAAGAACATTCTGGGTCCACAGACACAGAAATGTTTGAAATAGAGGAACACAGTATTGTAACTGAGGAGCAAACTGAAGTTGCTTCAGATGAACAGCAACATGATAGTTTAGATGATCTTGTTGAAACTGTGTCAATATGTTCTTTCATTCATCACATGCGCTGTGTTGTGCATACGCTACAGCTGGCTATAAGAGACAGTCTGCAAGAAGGACATGCTGCTGCACTGATTGGCAAGGTGAGAAAATTGGCTACTGTTGCCAGAACCCCTAAAGTTGACTCAATTTTGAAGAGACGTGCTGGAAAAGGGGAAATTATTGATCAAGCCACACGATGGGGCAGTACTTAATGATTCAGCGCTTGGTTGAACTGAAAACCTTTCTTGTAGACATGGCTAACCCTCAACTGACGCTAAATGAAAGTCAGTGGAATCAGGTGACTGAGCTAGAAAAATTGCTAGAGCACCCATTTACAGTGACTAAAAAATTACAAGCAGAGGACTTAACTCCAGGTATTTTCTTATAGGAGTGGAAGAACCTGATGTTTTGCCTGTCCCAAAGAGGAGGGTTAATTGCAAGTGGCATTGCTACATCAATGAAACGGAGAGAGGAGCTACTATTACAAAATAACATTCTTTTGGCAGCTGTTTATGTAGACCCAATGCATCAGATTCTTCTAGATGATCAACAGCTAAGTAAAGGAAAAGAAGCTCTGTTTGAAATAGCAATAAGGATGAAAGGGTTGCAGAACAGTCAGGAGGAACAAGAAGAATTTGGTCGTCCTGCCACATCTTCACCCTCATCATCAACTGATGAAGAATTTAATTTCGAAAAATATTTGGATCACAAGGACCGTGCAAAGCGTTCTCGCATAGAAGAAGAGTCATCCCCATCAAGGAACACAGCCAGTACATTTCAGCAGAATTTTTCATGTGCACTAAAAGAAATTGAGAAATTTGACCGTTCATCAAAAATAACAGTGCAACAAGCGATTCCTCTGTATCCTGACATTGTCAGAGATGTTGCCCGAGTGGTTACTGCTTTGCCACCAACACAAGTTAGTGTAGAGAGGTTGTTCTCTGCTCTCAAAATAATTAGATCAGATTCGAGGGCATCCATGAAGGAGGATCTGACAGAGGCAATACTTTTTCTGAGGACAAATTTATAGATTTCTTCTTATTAACTGCATAAAAGTGTTTATTGCATATTTACTTACAGTTTAGAAAAGTTTATAAAAGTTATTTGCTATATTCTAATTGTATTCTAATAAATGTAGTTTTTGCTCTAAGTGGTCTGATTACTTATATGATAGTGAGAAACTGAATAAGCACGATGTTTAATATTTTACAGCAGTAAATTTGTTGTTATGAATTGTCCATTTATGAAGGAGTCGGAGTCGGAGCCGGAGTCGGAGCCTGATAAAATCCAGGAGTCGGAGTCGGAGTCGCAACTGTGGCTTACCGACTCCACAGCCCTGATCACAACAAACATAACTGACTTCCCACCGGTCCAGTCTTAGTGCTCTAGTTGTCCCCACCAGTCCTAAACAATTTTTCATCACATACATTTTTCGATGTGACAGCTGCAGCCAATCACTGACAGCATTTACATGTATGACACATGAACGACGGGGTCAGTGATTGGTAGCACTGGTAACATAAGTGATGGGCAGCCCACGATCATGTGGTATTGCTCCAGCAGGGGATTTAGAAAGCTAGTAATGGTTACTTTGTAATTTTGACAGATTACCTGTTCTTAGTCCATTTTTCAAAACTTTTGGCCAAAAGCTTTAAGTGATTTTGGTTACAAGTAGAGTTGAGCGAATTTTTCAAAATTCGGTTCCGAATATGATCGGCGCTGAATATTGATTTTACAACGTCAATGGGAGGAGAAATGATCGAATATGTTTGGAACCGATCATCAAACATAAATTCGGCATGAATAGGGTACCAATATGGAAAATTCAGATTCGGCGACCGATTCCGAACATATTCGCTCAACTCTAGTTACATGTTACATATTTATTCCCTTTACATTACAGTAGTGCAAGTGGGCAATACTGAACAAGGTACACATTTTGTAACAGTTATATAATTTTTGGCACCATTTTTTATGATTTTTTTTCGCCTTAAGTTCTTACGCCAAGGGAAATGATGACTTGTTCGATACTCTAGTATAAAGCGGCTGCTTGAAGTGTCTCCATATCACTAAAACAAGGCGTAGAAGAAATACAGCACAGGCCACTGCCAGCAACACCGCTGCGAAAAAGAAAACGCTGATGAGTATAAGAGGACAAAACAGTCAAGTAACTCAGTTATAGACAGTAAGATGCACAGGAAGCCTTGATCCTACACGGTTTCCAATATTTTCCTTCCTCGATTGCTTGTAAGGAAAATCACATATAGTATATATATTTTAAATGATCAGAGTTATCAATACATTTGTGCCAATATTCTGGAGTAGAAATGTGACGTTCTAGTGCAGGGGTGGGGAACCTCAGGCCCCAGGGCCATTTACGGCCCTTAATGACCTTTTATCCGGCCCCCGGGCAGATTCTCAGGGACTGCAGTGCTTTGGCAAGGAGTTGTATTTTGACTGCCACCAGCTCCTTAATTTCTTCTTGCTCTGTGAGCATACACACGCAGTGTTCACTACTGAACACTGAAGGGCATGCAATGAAAGATTACATCCTGACACCAGTGCCTGAGTCAGGATGTACTTTGTGGGCGGAGTTTGTACGGCCCCCGAAGGATGCTACAAATGTCCAAATGGCCCTTGGCAGAAAAAAGATTCCTCACCCCTGTTCTAGTGAATAATGTTGTTTAACATAAATATAAAAGGGGTCGGTGTTTCAGAGTTGTGTCCAGTGAGAATCATTTAGCCAAATCTTTCAGCATTTTTATCACTTAGTTCAACCTGGCATCTTTTTTTAAAATTTTTTATTTTTTGCTTACTCCAGATTTATTTATTAAAATGACTAATTCTGATTTGTGGTCCACCGATGTGATCTCCATGACGTGTAAGAATAAAGAGTCTGGGGCACTAAAGTTGGCCCTTTAGCTTCCCTGTGCCTGTAAGGTTCGCTCAAGAAAGAGGAAGAAAAGCAGATGAATGAGTTCTGTTTTTTTTCTGGAAATAAAACCAACCTTTTCCGGATAAACCCTTTTAAAACGCATTATATGTCAAAGAGATCTTTGTGTCTCCCAAGTAAAAACTATGTTAGCCAAAGGGGCACAGCACTCTACCGAGCTTTACATGCCCTTTGTTTAATTGTTTGTTGCAGATGTCGACAAGTCAGAAGTTACTGACTTGTTAGCTGGAGGCACATCATCTTCACTCTGAGACTTGAATTATTACTTTAGCTGTTCCCGCATAAAAAGGTTCAAAATGTTGTCATTTTTTTCTCCAAAGCTGATGTGTTTAGGATCTTTCTTTGTGCAGATGTTGTATTCATTTTTATGTCACTGTATGAACATGAAAATGTAAAAGTAAATGTTTGGTTTGTCCAATGGTGGGGACAGTGACGCCAGCGCCGATTTTTATTTTATCAGTGACAAACATTTAGAAGAAGGTAGTGGACAACCCCTTTAATATATTGTCCCCTTTGCGTTAAAAACAATACATATAGAGGGCAGCATGGTGGCTCAGTGGTTAGCACTTCAGCCTTGCAGCGCTGGAGTCCTGGGTTCGAATGATGTGATGATAATGTGTGCAAACCATAAAGTGCTGCGGAATATTTTAGCGCTATATAAAAATAAATATTATTATTATATAGTACTTCTATCATCGATTGTGTTTTGTGCACCAAATTCAACAAAATCACTCACACGGTTTAGTTTCATGAATTTTGCACAAAAAAAAAAATATATATCCTTAACTGTTTTTGTGACTTTTCAGTGCAAAAATTTGTTCTTGTTGAACTGGATGCACGATATAATAGTGGCTGCAGAGCAGAATATCTCTTTTTTTTTTTTACAATTTAACCACTCCATTGCAGCGATATCACATAGCAATCTAAATAGTTAACTTAACCCAAGTCTAAAGGCCCCTTTACATTTAGCGATGCACCAGCGATCCGACCAGCGATCTGACCCGGTCAGGATCGCTGGTGTATCGCTAAATGATCGCTAGTGAGCTGTCACACAGGCAGATCTCACAGCGGTGCAGCAGTGACGCAGCGCACGATACTTACCATTCACACACAGCGATCCAGACGTCCTCCCGCCCGCCTCCACGCGTCACTCGTCGTCACAGCAGGAAGCGCACGACGAGAAATGGAGCCGGACATTCTCGCACGATCAGCGATGGACAGCGGGGGAGCCGGTCGGAGGTAAGTATCACACATAGCGATATCGCTATAACGTCACAAAATCGGTGACGTTATAGCGATATCGCTATGTGTAAAACCCTCTTTAGTGTGTGTCAGAGAGTTTTTACTGGGGGCATGTACTACTTCTTCCTGTAGGATACTGACCAATTATAAGCAGGCAGCAAGACTCACAAGAAAGAAGAAAACACTCCCCATAGCTTTCAGTAGATTTCTCTGTGTCTGAGATGTAGCCCTGCTCTCCTGGTCTAACCTCCTGCATGATTAGAAAGCACAGATAACTACCACCTTTCAGATAAGGTCACTGTTGTGGAGGGGCAGTGCAGCAGAGTTTAGCTGTGTCACATTAAACACCCTTCAAACAGCTTGCCTCATTTTTTAGCATAGTCACCTCAGCTGTACATTCCCTCCCCCACACTTCCTGTCCACATATGTGCCAGTAATCACACTTATGTATGTTGCACTCAACTTGTAATCACTCAGCATCAAGAGCCGAGCAGGGTCTCATTACATCTCACACAGGAGGAGAAGTCCAGAACAGGCAAGTTATTCCTATGTGAGATGTATTGACAGTCTGATATGACTACAGAGTGATTACAAGTTGCTTGAGTACAGCAGAAGAAACAAGAAGCCATAGAAGTCCATAGATGGGAGGAATATCGCAATTGCAGGGCGCATGGGCGTGACAACCACTATACGTCACAGGGCCCTGTGACAATAATGGGAGACAACAGGCACGCAAATGAAGACTGGAGTCCAAGTTTCCTTCCAGGTACAGCATGCCCCGAAGACTGTAAGACCGGATTAACATAAAAGATTAAAAGAGGATATCTGAAGCACGAGACTGCAGATATGAGGCATACAGGCATGACTATTTTAAGTATTTTAAGTATTCTAGCACTTGTATGTCCATATTAATAGCTTACATACGTCCAAGGGGGTGACAGATTTCCTTTAAATAAGAAAGACAACTTAAAAAATGGCACAAATCTTATAGAGATTATGTCTAGATACTAAAACTACTAAAAGGGCAAATTACTCAAGAAAATTGGAGAAACAACAAGGATGAATCAGAGCCACAATGTCTACCTTGCAGAATTTCCTTTAAAGTCGCAAACTTAATACGAAGTAGAATGCAACATTTACCTATATAAATATTATTCTCAGTAGGAGAAGCTTCAATGAAATGTTTGTCCAACGCTCCAGATAAGGCCACAATAACCACAGGGTACACGGTCAGTGTATAGCGGATATACTTGTCAAGTACAAAGTTTTCCAAACAGAACCTAAAAGAAAAAATGGCATTAACATACGGTCGTTGAGCTTTTCAGGATTAAAAAAAGCATGGTTTCTTTCTTCCAGATACAGCGCCACATCTGCCCACAGGTTGTACATGGTATTACAGTTCAGCAGAATATTCTTCTTTATAGAAACCACTGGAGCCATAGGCGGAGGAGGACATGACTTGGGGATGGGTGGACCTTTACTCCTGCAGCTTTTTTGGTATAGTGGTGTAGATTTTTAACCCCTTCCTGCCATCCGACGTACTATCCCGTCCACGGTACCCGGGCCCGTATGATCGGGGAAGGGATAGTACGTCGGCGTGATCAGCG
This sequence comes from Dendrobates tinctorius, assembly GCF_039654945.1. Taxonomy (NCBI): domain Eukaryota; kingdom Metazoa; phylum Chordata; class Amphibia; order Anura; family Dendrobatidae; genus Dendrobates; species Dendrobates tinctorius. Next base: position 563,695 of record NW_027361870.1, read on the forward strand.
GCGCCCACGTGGTGAGCGCCGCTGATCGCGGCCGGGTGTCAGCTGATTATCACAGCTGACACCCGGCACAATGTGTCAGGGGCGGTCACGGACCGCCCCCGACACGTTAACCCCTTGCACACCGCGATCAAACACGATCGCGGTGTACCGGGGGTTAAAGGGAAGCATCGGCAGGGAGGGGGCTCCCTCCGTGCTTCCCTGAGCCCCCCACGGCAGCGCAATGTGCAGCGCTGCTGCGGGGGACTCCCTTCCTCCAGGCCCCCGAATCCAAGATGGCGACGGGGGCCTTCGGGGGCCTGCGGAAGCTGGCTTCCTCAGTGCCTGCAAAGCGCAGGCATGAGGAAGCCTTCTGCAGTGCCTGTGTCAGATCGCTGATCTGTCACAGTGATCTGTGATGTGACAGATCAGCGATCTGTCACAGGACAGTGATGTCCCACCTGGGACTATTTAATAAAGTAAAAAAAAAATAAAAAAAAGTGTAAAAATAATTAAAAAAAAAATCGCCAAATAAATTAGAAAAAAAATAAAAAATATTCCCCCAATAAATCCATTTTTTGGAAATAATAAAAAAAAAAACAATAAAAGTACACATATTAGGTATCGCCGCGTCCGTAACGACCCGCCCTATAAAACTGTCCCATTAGTTAACCCCTTTAGTGAACCCCTTAAAAAATAAAAATAAAAAACGAAGCAAAAAATAATGATTTATTATCATACCGCCAAACAAAAAGTGTAATAACGCGCGATCAAAAAGACGCATATAAATAGCCATGGTACCGCTGAAAACGTCATCTTGTCCCACAAAAAATGAGCTGCCACACAGCATCATCAGCGAAAAATTAAAAAAGTTATAGCTCGCTGAATAAAGCGATGCAAAAATAATTATTTTTTATATAAAATAGTTTTCATTGCATAAAACCGACAAAAACATAAAAAACGACCTAAATGAGGTATCGCTGTAACCGTACTGACCCGAAGAATAAAACCGCTTTATCAATTTTACCGCACGCGGAACGGTGTAAACGCACCCCCCCAAAAGAAATTCATGAAACGCTGGTTTTTGTTCATTCTGCGTCCCAAAAATCGGAATAAAAAGCGATCAAAAAATTTCACGTGCCCGAAAATGGTACCAATAAAAACGTCAACTTGTCCCGCAAAAAATAAGACCTCACATGACCCGGTGGGTCAAAATACGGAAAAATTATAGCTCTCAATATGTGGTGATGCAAAAACTATTTTTACAATAAAAAGCGTCTTTTAGCGTGCGACAGACGCCAAACATAAAAACCGCCATAAATAGTAAATCAAACCCCCCGTTATCACCCCCTTAGTTAGGGAAAAATAATAAAATTAAAAAAATGTATTTATTTCCATTTTTCCATTAGGGTTAGGGCTAGGGTTAGGGTTAGGGGTGTGTTGGGTTAGGGTTAGGGTAGGGTTAGGGTTAGGGTTAGGGCTAGGGTTAGGGTTAGGGCTAGGGTTAGGGCTAGGGTTAGGGTTAGGGGCGTGTTGGGGTTCGGGTTGGAGTTAGAATTGGGGGTTTCCACTGTTTGGGCACATCAGGGGCTCTCCAAATGCAACATGGCGTCTGATCTCAATTCCAGCCAATTCTGAGTTGAAAAAGTCAAATGGTGCTCCTTCCCTTCCAAGCTCTGCTATGCGCCCAAACAGTGTTTTACCCCCACATGTAGGGTATCAGCCTACTCAGGACAAATTGCAAAACAATTTTTGGGGTCCAATTTCTCCTGTTACCCTTAGGAAAATAAATAATTGGGGGCAAAAATATCATTTTTGTGGAAAAAAATGATTTTTTTATTTTCACATCCGAGTGTTATAAACTTCTGTGAAGCACTTGGGGGTTCAAAGTGCTCACCACACATCTAGATAAGTTCCGTGGGGGGTCTAGTGTCCAAAATGGGGTCACTTGTGGGGAGTTTCAATAGTTTAGGCACATCAGGGGCTCTCCAAACGCACATGACACCCGCAGACCATTCCATCAAAGTCTGCATTCCAAAACGTCACTGCTTCCCTTCCGAGCCCCGACGTGTGTCCATACAGTAGTTTTCTCCCACATATGGGGTGTCAGCGTACTCAGGACAAATTGGACAACAACTTTTGGGGTCCAATTTCTCCTGTTACCCTTGGGAAAATGAAAAAATTGGGGACTAATTGATCATGTTTGTGGAAAAAATACGATTTTTTTATTTTCATGCCCTTGCATTATAAACTTCTGTGAAGCCCTTGGGGGTTCAAAGTGTTCACCTCACATCTAGATACGTTCCTTAGTGGGTCTAGTTTTCAAAATGGGGTCATTTGTGGGGGGTTTCCACTGTTTAGGTACATTAGGGGCTCTCCAAAGGCAACATGACACCCGCAGACCATTCCATCAAAGTCTGCATTCCAAAACGTCACTACTTCCCTTCCGAGCCCTGACGTGTGTCCATACAGTAGTTTTCTCCCACATATGGGGTATTGATACTCAGGACAAATTGGACAACAACTTTTGGGGTCCAATTTCTCCTGGTACCCTTGGGAAAATAAAAAAATGGTGACTAAAAGATCATGTTTGTGGAAAAAATACGAATTTTTTTATTTTTACGCCCGGCGTTGTAAACTTCTGTGAAGCACTGGGGGGTTCAAAGTGCTCACCATACATCTAGATAAGTTCCTTGGGGGGTCTAGTATACAAAATGGTGTCATTTGTGGGGGGTTTCCACTGTTTAGGTACATTAGGGGCTCTCCAAAGGCAACATGACACCCGCAGACCATTCCATCAAAGTCTGCATTCCAAAACGTCACTACTTCCCTTCCGAGCCCCGACGTGTGCCCATACAGTAGTTTTCTCCCACATATGGGGTATCAGCATACTCAGGACAAATTGGACAACAACTTTTGGGGTCCAATTTCTCCTGGTACCCTTGGGAAAATAAAAAAATGGTGATTAAAAGATCATGTTTGTGGAAAAAATACGAATTTTTTATTTTCACGCCCGGGTGTAATAAACTTCTGTGAAGCACTGGGGGGGTCAAAGTGCTCACCACACATCTAGATAAGTTCCTTAGGGGGTCTAGTTTCCAAAATGGTGTCATTTGTGGGGGGGTTCCACTGTTTTGGTACATAAGGAGTTTTCCAAACGCGACATGGTGTCCGATCTCAATTCCAGCCCAAAACGTCAAATGGCGCTGCTTCCCTTCCGAGCTCTGCCATGCGCCCAAATAGTGGTTTACCCCCACATGTGGGGTATCAGCGTACTCAGGACAAATTGCACAATAACTTTTAGGGTCCTGTTACCCTTGGAAAAATAAGAATTGAGGGTGAAAAGATCATTTTTGTGGAAAAAATATGATTTTTTAATTGTATGGCTTTATGTTATAAACTTCTGTGAAGCCCATGGAGGTTCAAAGTTCTCACCAAACATCTAGATAAGTTCCTTATGGGGTCTAGTTTCCAAAATGGTGTCATTTGTGGGGGGTTTCCACTGTTTTGGTACATCAGGGGTTTTCCAAACGCGACATCGTGTCCGATCTCAATTCCAGCCAAAAACGTCAAATGGCGCTGCTTCCCTTCCGAGCTCTGCCATGCGCCCAAATAGTGGTTTACCCCCACATGTGGGGTATCAGCGTACTCAGGACAAATTGCACAATAACTTTTAGGGTCCTGTTACCCTTGGGAAAATAAAAATTGGGGTGAAAAGATCATTTTTGTGGAAAAAATATGATTTTTTAATTGTACCGCTGTACGTTATAAACTTCTGTAAAGCCCTTGTGGGTTCAAAGTTCTCACCACATATCTAGATAAGTTCCTTGGGGGGTCTAGTTTCCAAAATGGGGTCACTTGTAGGGGGTTTCCACTGTTTAGGTACATCAGGGACTCTCCAAACGTGACATGGCGTCCAATCTGAATTCCAGCCAATTTTGCATTGAAAAAGTCAAACGGCGCTCCTTCCATTCTGAGCTCTGCCATGCGCCGAAACAGTCGTTCCCCCCCCACATATCAGGTATCTGCGTACTCAGGACAAATTGCACAATAACTTTTGCAGTTCAATTTCTCCTGTTACCCTTGGTAAAATAAAAAAAATTGAACCTGTAGTATTTTTTTTATGAAAAAAAGTTAGATGTTCATTTTTTTTTAAATATTCAAAAAAATTCCTGTGACGCACCTAAAGGGTTAATAAACTTCTTGAATGTGGTTTTGAGCACCTTAAGGGGTGCAGTTTTTAGAATGGTGTCACTTTTGGGTATTTTCTATCATATAGACCCCTCAAAGTGGCTTCAAATGTGATGTGGTCCTAAAAATAAAATGGTGTTGTAAAAATGAGAAATCGCTGGTCAACTTTTAACCCTTATAACTTCCTAACAAAAAAAAATTTTGGTTCCAAAATTGTGCTGATGTAAAGTAAACATGTGGGAAATGTTAGTTATCAAGTTTTTTGTGTGCCGTATCTCTGTGATTTAAGGGCATAAAAATTCAAAGTTGGAAAATCGCGAAATTTTCAAAATTTTTGCCAAATTTCCATTTTTCTCACAAATAAACGCAAGTTATTTAAATGAAATTTTACCACTAACATGAAGTACAATATGTCACGAGAAAACAATGTCAGAATCACCGGGATCCATGGAAGCGTTCCAGAGTTATGGCCTCATAAAGGTACAGTGGTCAGAATTGTAAAAATTGGCCCGGTCATGAACGTGCAAACCACCCTTGGGGGTGAAGGGGTTAAGCACGAGGGATGTTGCTTTAAGAGTAAGAAGCCCAGTATGTCTGTGCCTGGTGGGTTACTGTGAGGAGTGTGGGGCTTATATAGAGCAGGAAATCTGTGTCTCTCCCTCTTTCTTGCACAGGATGAACAGGAGGAAGCATGTCTGCAGTTTCAGGGAGTATAATACTGGGGATATCACCTCACACAGATGATAGGAGCACATTCACCTCAGACATCATGTACTAGTGTAGTATCAGCACCTACATTATGTATGGGATCAATATTACCTCAGCAATTCATGTAGCTGCCGTGTCCCTCATGTGCATGCTACATTTTCCTCACAGACTGTGAGCTTCCATGTGACCTCCCTGCAGACATGTTTGATATACTACTCTGCATTCACCTCAGACATTGTGTAGTGTGTACTAGTGTAGTATCAGCTCCTACATCATATCTGGGATCAAGATTACCTCAGAAATTCATGTAGCTGCCATGTTACCTCACTTATTGCAGAGGCAGCTTTTGTGTGACCTCCCTGCAGACATTTCTGATATACCACATTACTGCTGTATTATACAGAGTCTTCATGAGTTCTGGGTATATGTATGATAGGACAGAGCAGGGACACATACAGTGTCTGCCATTACTATGGTGGAGCTGGGCAGTCACATGTATTAGAGCAGTGGTTTTCAACCAGTGTTCCGCGGCACACTAGTGTGCCGCGACACATGGTCGGGTGTGCCGCGTGTCCACATGGCTAATTTACATGCGATGCAAATTAGCCATGTGGAGGCAAGCAGGGCGGCGGGTCGGAGAGGCAGCAGTCCCGTGTTCCTGTGTCGCTTCCTCCCTGACACAGCAGTCAGCGGCGAGGCTGGATGACATCATCATTCAGCCCCGCGGCTGCTGTGCCTGTGAGAGGAAGCTGCCGGTGAGGAGAGGTGAGGGGTGTGTGTGTGTGTGTGTGTGTCTGTCTGTGTCTAGGTGAGAGGTGTGTGTTTGTGTGCGTGTGTAGGTGAGTTGCTGGATGTGATGAGAAGCAATGATGGGAGTCATGGAGAAGGCGGTGATGGGGAGAGGGCAATGGAGAAGGCGGTGATGGGGGTGATAAGAAGGCGGTGATGGGGAGAGGGCAATGGAGAAGGCGGTGATGGGGGTGATAAGAAGGCGGTGGTGGGGAGAGGGCAATGATGGGGTTGTCGAAAGGGCAATAATGGGGTGGTGGGGAGAAGGAAATGATGGAGGTAGTGGAATGGGCAATTTCTACATGAAGGGGATTATGATGGGGCATATTACTACAAGAAGGTGATAATGATGGGGCATATTACTAAAAGAAGGGGATAATGATGGGGCATATTACTAAAAGAAAGGGATAATTATGTATAATATGTACTGTTTTAGTGTCATTTTGTGCCATTTTGGTTGGTGGTGTGCCCCGGGATTTTTTACGTCTAAAAAGTGTGCCGCGGCTCAAAAAAGGTTGAAAATCACTGTATTAGAGACACTGGTGAGAGGAGCAGTCGGCGGATGGTATATGTATGATGAGAGGCTGCACTTCATGTCAGTGCACTGTATACTGACCCTGCTGTGTGCTGATTATCCCCCCTTCCCAGTTATGGAGTCTGATGATCTGTATGTGACCTCATCTCTGTTACATACTTTGATGCTGGGTGTGCAGATCCAGTGTAACCAGGTTACTCACTATATGTGGTATATGTGTAAAGGCTCTATTCCTGTGCTGTATACTTCACCTGTACCACAGGTCTGTATACATGATATCACTCCTCACTCTGCTATATACGGATCATGCTGGGTATAGACATCCTGTGTCTCCAGGTCATTTTCCTGGCTGTACATATAACCTGGACATGACTTTCAGCTTAGTGCTTGATCTCTGTAGCTATTGCTGCCTTTAGTCCTCCCCCTCGTATGTTGCATGATCAGAGTATACCCACCAAGAGCTTATTTTATATTACCTAAGATGGTGGCTAGCACAGGCCTGAATGGATTATGTTTTATCATGTGTAAAATAAATAATCGGGGAGTAACTCAGCACATTTGAGTGGGCACTAATAACAGCACATGGCGGGCGGTGAGTGTGCACTAATAACTCAGCACATGGCGGGCAGGGAGTGGGCACTCCTAGTGAGATGCTGCACATTGCTCTGGAGAACACATCATGGGCCCAGTTTTCAGTCCTGTCTCTCGTCTATTGTATGTAGTAGAGTGACCGACTGGGATACAGAACTTGCAGTTTTCTGCTCACACACCTATGGCTGCAGGCAGCTTATTATTATATTAGACCTACATGTTTCTTACCATTTATGTGCAGCTGGTGATTAGAGTCTGTAACTGCTGTAGAGGAGCAGGCGGCTTCTCATTTATTGCTGCAGCATATAACACAGCATTGCCCATCTCTATTTCTGGACCTTACGATGGGATATTTTCCATTATTAACTTGTTGTATACCTTGGTTGTAAACCTGCATGGTTTTTCACCCTCACTTATCCCACATGTTTTTGTGCGGTTGGAGGGGTCCTTGAAGTTGGTTGAATATGGTCTTGGGGATCCATTGGGATATGGTTTCCTCCTTTTGGAATTTAATATGGTTCTGGATCTGGTGAAAGGTGGAGGGGAGTTTCGGCAAGGGTTTGTCGGATCCCTAGGAAATTGAAGTGAACATTGGAACCCTTGTGGTTATGGTGCTCCCGAGCTGGTGGGGTAACGGCCAGGAGTAATTGTTGGTACATTTTATGTTCACTTTATGTTTGATAATCACCAGATTTTTGGGAGCTTCAAGGACTCCTACCAGCGTGTTAATATTATTTATGCTTTGTTGTTTTATGGTATGTTTGTTTTAATAAAGGTGTGAATAATAATTATATTAAAAAAAAAAAGGGATCAGTGTATACCCACCAAGTGTTTATTTTATATTACGTAAGATGGTGGATAGCACAGGCCTGAGTGGATTACCTGGAGCCTGGTGGTTGGGGGGGTCCTTGAAGTTGGTTAGAAATTGGTCTGGGGGATCCATTGGGATATGGATTCCTCTTTTTGGAAGTTAATATGGTTCTGGACCTGGTGAAAGGTGGAGGGGAGTTTCGGCAAGAGTTTGTCGGATCCCCAGGAAATTCAAGTGAACATTGGAACCCTTGTGGCTATGGTGCTCCCGAGCCAGTGGGGTAACGGCTGGGAGTAATTGTTGGTACATTTTTATGTTTGGTAATCACCAGATTTGGGAGCTTCAAGGACTTCCCCCCGCCCAGCGTGTTAATGTTATTTATGCTTTGATGTTTATTTTATGTTTATTTTAATAAGAACATGACTTGAAAAAAAAATTAAAAATTAAAAATTAAAAAAAAAAAAAAAAAAGTTAATTGTTTTCATTTTAGTGGGTCCTTGGAAGTTATTTATAAATTGGTCAGTAGGGGTAACCATATTAAGTATGGACCTCTGGGGTGGGGTTCTTGGAGTTGACGCTGAATCAGCGACAAGGAATTGGAAGTTAAAATTCTGGATCTGGCTTTTGGTTACGGCGCTGGACGGGTAACTCTCGACGGGGTGTTACCCGGGAGCTTTTGGTGGTTGGACTTCCCGGAACGGGATGTTTGGTGCCCTCGAGCTGGTGGTTTACGGCTGAGGGTAACGTGGATTTTTAAGTTCTTGTGTTTTTGCCAAATATTTAGCCAGAATTTTTGGGGCTCCAAGAACCCTCCCCTCATGTCAAATAAGATTGTGTATTTAATACTTATTATAAATGTTTATGTTATTTGTTAATAAACTGGCCGCTGACCCCCCCTGGGTTTGGAAGGGTAACCATTTCAGGTATGGCACCCTGGTTTTGAGGGGTAATCATCTCAGGTATGGCCCCCTGGTGTGGAGGGTAACCATCTCGTGTATGGCCCCCTGGTGTGGAGGGGGTAACCATCATGGTATGGCCCCCTGGTCTCCAGAAGCATTTATATTTTATAGGACCTTGTTAGGGTAAAGTCCCTGGGGTCATAGCAATCATAATTTGCATGCCTACAGAAGAAATTGGCTCCTCTGAGCCAGGAACAGTGGCTGGAGGGGAGAAGAGAACAAGGTTGTCGATTGGACAATGCAGTTATCTAGTGCATGAAACTGAAGAGCAATGTACCTAATCTGTGTGCCCTTGAGTCAGTGGGAGTGACTAAGGGTAAAGTAATCAAGTGCATTAACATGAAGGGCTATATGCCTATTCCCGATGGCCTTGAACTGGTGGGAGCGGCTAAGGGTATAATCAAGTGCATTAACACAAAGGGCAGTATGCCTACTCCCGGTGCCCTTGAGCCAGTGGCAGCGGCTGAGGATAAAGTAATCAAGTGCGTTAACACAAAGGGCAATATGCCTATTCCCAATGCCTTTGACCCAGTTGGAGAAGTCAACAGTAAATGTTATCAAGCGCATAAAAAACAATTAACAATGGCGTGGCAGTTTTATTAATAATGCCTTTGTAGACTTTTTCTGCTTTAGGTTTATTTAAATTACTACTTCCAGATATTCTGAACCTTATTTTATGGTTGGTTATAATGTTATATTGTGTATAGTTTTTAATTACTCCCTATTTATAATATCTTTCTATTGATATTTTCATCACTTTTCGGGTAGTGATAGTAAGTGGGTTTAAGAAATTTTACTGCACAGCTACTGTAAATAATGGTGGTTTCTAGAACTAAAATCTGTGATTTGGTGAATTATTAGAGCTGGCTACAATACGTGCGGTATAATAGTTTTTTGAGGCATGACAGATGTCATTATACAGGTATTCAGATTGTGGCTACGACCTTAATTATGGTTTACTTTCCACATTCCCCATTATGGGATCCTCATTGCAGGATGTTTAGCAACTGCTATTTTGCTGTAGTTACCATATAATCGATCATAACTTGGTAGCATGGCATTGATAAAATTAATCTGTCAGAGCTCTGAAATTTTCATTTTATTACTTGTGTGCACAGACTTTCCATAGCATGTAGAAATGGTTGATGGCTTTGTTAGGCATGGTTGATGGGGGTCGAGTCCATTTAAGGTGTCAAATGGCCTCTCTGGTGGCGGTTTAGGAGTCAGGTGTAAGTTGCAGGCAAGTTAAGGTGGACTCATTTTAACTAATAGAGGATGTAAAACCTCATGGTGGTGAACAGGCTCGGCTTTGGTGGCCAGCCTCAAGGACGTTGTAATGGTAACGTCAATCAGGGGCGGGCACAGTGGTTAAGCACAGGAGTGAGGATAATAGGGTCATTGGTGCCCTGAAAGTTTACTGGCTCTGCTTGAATGGCAAGCCAGTGCGTGCCGCCCCTTTATGGCTGTCTGTCCTGGTTCTGTATGTCAGACAGCTGGGGATATCACAGTACTTGTGAATCCCAATGTACTAGCTCTTCAAATGACTCCTACTGTGATTGTTTTAATCCTGTGATTTAAATAAAGCTGTGGCCATTTTGACAACCAAAATAATGTGTTGTGTATTTATTCTAGTGCCTAGGTTTACTGTAGTTATGGTGGTTTTAAGATAGAGTGGGGGTCCGTCCCATATCCATAAGTCAAGAAACCACTGGAGCCATAGGCGGAGGAGGACATGACTTGGGGATGGGTGGACCTTTACTCCTGCAGCTTTTTTGACATAGTGGTGTAGATTTTTAAGCACGAGGGATGTTGCTTTAAGAGTAAGAAGCACAGTATGTCTGTGCCTGGGTGGGTTACTGTGAGGAGTGTGGGGCTTATATAGAGCAGGAAATCTGTGTCTCTCCCTCTTTCTTGCACAGGATGAACAGGAGGAAGCATTTCCCGCCCACCCGCCCTGTTTATAATCATTGTCCTAAAATGTTTTAATTATTGCTTGTATGATGAATGCTTTATTGTATTTTTGAATTTACCATTGTATATTTTGTTCCAGGTTCAATTTTATCATGGCTATAAAGAGTTAACAGCATTACCCTTCTAAGCCCAAGGGAAGGGCCATCCATCAGCCATGGTTCCCTAGAGGTTTCCTCCACAGGGGGTTTTTCCTCTCCTGAGTGCTGTAGGATGACTCTTTGTGAGTCGGAGGTTTGCCAAGTTAGTCCCCTTAATGCTTTTGCAGGGACTTCTAGTTTATAAGTTTACTAAAGTGATTTATTAAAAAAAAAAAAAAAAAAAAAAATGGTGTCAAATGTGAATTTATAACCCGTCACAGCTTTGTGGTCTAGGAGTCAGGTGGAAGTTGCAGGCAAGTTAAGGTGGACTCATTTTAACTAATAGAGGATGTAAAACCTCATGGTGGTGAACAGGCTCGGCTTTGGTGGCCAGCCTCAAGGACGTTGTAATGGTAACGTCAATCAGGGGCGGGCACAGTGGATAAGCACAGGAGTGAGGATAATAGGGTCATTGGTGCCCTGAAAGTTTACTGGCTCTGCTTGAATGGCAAGCCAGTGCGTGCCGCCCCTTTATGGCTGTCTGTCCTGGTTCTGTATGTCAGACAGCTGGGGATATCACAGTACTTGTGAATCCCAATGTACTAGCACTTCACCTGACTCCTACTGTGATTGTTTTAATCCTGTGATTTAAATAAAGCTGCGGCCATTTTGACAACCAAAATAATGTGTTGTGTATTTATTCTAGTGCCTAGGTTTACTGTAGTTATGGTGGTTTTAAGATGGAGTGGGGGTCCGTCCCATATCCATAAGTCATGAAGCTATGCTGCAAAACCCATTGACCGTTGTGGCGCTGCCACGTTTTTGTAATCCTGTATAACTCCTTTAAGTAAATAAAATTCATTAATTACAATTGCCATTATATGTATTATGAATTTTAATAACGTACCACAAAACCACTTCAAACACCAAGATGGACAGGCATACTGTAGTAGAAGTGCTATTAGGAATGCCACCATTGTATGTCAATGCCGCTGCAAAGTTTAGTAGACATGCTATTGTGGTCCAAGTTGCATACACAGCTATTCCATTCTGAGCCTGTAAAGACACAATGGTGGATCGCTAGAGGAAAAGCGGATTTTTAGATTATTTAAAAAAAAAAAAAAAATGCAGTAAGCTTTCTTAAGGCCACCACAGGCATTAGACAGCTGTCGACTGAACGGTGGTTAGGTCGATCATTCTGCCAGCAGCTGTCCCAGACACCGCTCTCGTTCGGCTGGGCGCTCCTCTGTTCCCTATGAGACAGCCATCACTTCTCCCCATTAGACAATACATTCACACATACCAGATTGTTATTCTCCCTGACAATAAATTGTCCGGGGCTCTCCTATGTATTGGACTGTCTGCTGAACACGTTGATATCAGTGGGTTCGGCCGACGTTAGTCTAATTTATATAGGGGGCTTTACTCTTGGAGACAGTGGTAATATGCCAGCAGTGATAAGCTGATTTCATTTGGACTGGCCGACTATCTAATGTGTATGGGGTTGTATTAAAGGTGTCCTGGGAAAGAACGAACGGGCGACATTGATTTGATTGTGTCCGTTTTTACCATCAGCGATGCATCCTACCCATTAGGCAGGAAACAATGGACAGCACTTGGATACAAATTGGATCAAATTCATGTTCTTTCCATTTTTTTCATTGACCATTTGACTTGTAAGGGTGATTGTAATCTTGATATTACAGTATATCAAAATAAATCTCGTCTCTATTTTTTTTTTGCTCTGTGCAAAAAACGGATATTTCACTATGCCCATGTTGCATTTGTGCTCTGAAGCACATAACAGCCCATAGAACACTATGTGAAATATGTAATATGTAACATCTTCATTGCCGAACACCACAGGTGGCGTCACGAATCATTCATAAACTTTATTCAACCACTCAACCCCTTTACATGGGCGCCCAGGGCCACGGACCGGGTCACCGCTGCTGTGACATTCCCCTCTGAAGGACCGGCCAGGTACCGAGTACCCCACAGCCCTGGGAGGGCGACCCACATCTAACACTCCTTATTCCAGGTTGTCTATATTTTGTTGCGCATACCGTACATTGAGCATAGCATCTGTATGTATGGGGAACATATGGCGTTGTGATTTTGAATGACATAAAATAAGTTTCTTGCACAACTTACAAAGATTCGAATAAGCCACAAATCCAGTCGTCTTTGTCTATGAAACCATTCACCATGAAGATGGAGTGCTCGATGTGAAATAAAGAGCACTATGTGGTTTGTCAAAGCAATGACACCCAGAAATACCAAGGCAGGAATCAAAAGTCTAGAAAAAAAACACTACAATAAACATATGTAGATAATGAAATAAAATAAATAAATTAAATAACTACGAAATTCAGTGATAATGACTGTATGCATCTTCATACGCAAGATAATTAACAGATGGCTGATATATTGCCAAGAATAGTGAAAATAATACAAGGATACTACAGCAAGTTCTTCTACAATGTACAAACCATACTTACTCCCGGTCCCAGAGGAAAAGCCAACCTACATTGAGAATATTATTCAGAATCCATACAAGGTAGAAGGAGACTGGAAAAACATCTGGTTTCAAATACATCCAACCAAGCTCACTCCTATGGAAGGAGCAGGAAAGACATAAAATAAATGATTTATAGAGCAAAAGGATCAAATTATATATATATATATATATATATATATATATAAAAAATATTTATATTTTATATTCTGTGTAATACTTTAGTCAGGCCCACCTAGCTTGATTAACAATTCCTCAGTGCTCCTCCTCTCTGCTGCTGCAGAGATGTCATACAGCTCAGTACAAGCTACGGCTATCAATCAGACTTGTGAGCGGACACTGAATCCACTTGGGCTCCTGATGTCACGGGTGTGTCAGTGGTGACTGACAATCATCCTGGATCCGGCTGTAGAAGGGCATTGCGATTAGCTCAAGCACCTTCTTGATTTTTGTATCTCTGTTGTGGAGCGATATCCCGCTTCCTTTAGGACCCAACAGTTGCCTCCACCTTCTACTGCTAATTAGACACCTTTGCTGAAGGTTTTTATTCATTCCATGGCTGCAGCAGGTTGCTGATGTTAGCTCTTAGGCTGGTTTCAGACTAGCGCATTTTACATGCAGCGCACGGTGCCGCTAAGCCCCGCCCCCTGCCCGCCCCGTCCGGTCATTTTCTCCTACTATCGCACACGGCTGCATGCGATCTGTGCACCCTAGCTTTAGCATAGGGTGCACAGACTGTGCGCTGGCCATGCGCTAGTAGGATTTTTGCGTGCGCTGCGCACTTTTGAAGGTGCGCTGAGCGCATCAAAATGCAACATGGTGCGTTTGGCGCACACCGGCGCACCTTCAAAGTGCGCAGCGCACGCAAAAATCCTACTAGGGCACGGGCCAGCGCACGGTCTGCGCACCCTATGCTAAAGATTCTAGTTGCAAGTTCTAACAATTGGTTAGGTCCTTCTCAGAAGACTCTTGGAGGATTGCTGGCGTGACATCTCGGTGGTCTTTTCAAGTTAAGTGTTCCCCTCGTTCGACTACCCTCTCTGTCTTTAGTTGTAGAGGAGACTGACTAGTGCTCACCCAGTCCTCTCCCTAACTAGGGCCTATCAGTACGGTCAGGCAGGGATTAGGTTCCTGTTCGGTGATAGGTGCAGAACCTATATAGGGATGTTTAGGGCAGACAGGGTGATGTTAGATCTGCCTACGGGTCACCACTCGCCACTTCTCTAGTGTTTGGGCTCCCCCTTCCCTCTTCCCTTTGTTGTGCACTTACTCCTTCCTCACTCAGCGTGACACCTGAGCTCTCTCGCATGCAAATCTCATAAAATGTGCATTGTAATGAAAGAATTATACAGCCATTCTGACATGGATATTTTTTGATCAAGTAAGTACTAATGGATCTATTAACTATTATATGCAACCTGTATTGTGAAATCTGGTAACAGTTCTTCTTTAACAGCAGCCAATTTTTGCACTTTAATTTTTCCTCCTTTTTATCTAAGATCCATAATATTTTTACTTTTACATCTACAAAACTGTGTCTGTTTTCGTTCTTTTTTGGACAAGTTGTAATTGTGAATGACACCATTCATTTTAGCAAACAAAAATTCCAAGTGTAGTGAAACGGTGAACAAAAAAAATGCAAATCCGCAATTGTGGTTTGAGGCTTAGATTTTTCCAGTGATCATTTTATGTTTAAAATGATTTAGCAACATGATTCTCTGGGTTAGTACATTTATGTTGATACTAAGCTTGTATAGGTTTTTTAAAAATTAATAGTTTTTTTTAATAAATTTGTGAAAAAAACTTTTTATTTGTGTCACCATTTTCTAAAAAAATATTGTTTTTTTACTGTAGTTTAAGGTGTATGAGGGCTTAGTTTTGGTGAGAAAGCTAGAGTTTTCATTGATTCCAATATTGGAGCAAATCTAATGTTTTGATTGCTTTTTATTGTATATTGTTGAGAGACGTGCAGCAACCGAAAAACGGCAAATCTGGTGTTTGTTTTTTTCTCTACAGTGTATATAATAAATAATATATATATTGATTGGAGTTTTGCTGATGTGGCGATAACACATATGTCTATTTTTTGATTCTTTACATGTATTTATTTTAGTATTGAGAAAAGACATGCGTTTATTCAGATTGTTATGCTCTTTTACTTGTTTCATGTCCCCCTAGTGGACTTCAACCTGTGAGCTAGTTCTAACTACTTCACTTTTACGAGCAGTCAGTGAGATGATTGGGACTGGTTGCTCTCACCCCGGGGCGTGGTATGGCAGATGAAAAGGAGACCAGTTGTTTCATTCAGTGTCTTTGTAGAGGTGTGCAGACCTCCAGTGTTATTTGTCTTTGCTAAGGACTAAAGAGCTGATTACTAACCCAAGTGGGTGAACCCGCGCTTCTGTATGGACTATTCACTTTATGTTTTCACTTTGTGCTCAAAAATGAAGAAGCTGTATATTCTTTATTTAGCATCCAGACAAAAATAGACTCATATTGTATGAACGTTTTCGGTCCAACAACGGACCTTCATCAGAAAGGATTTTTTTGTTTTTTTTAAGGAGGTCCTCCTTACACGGCGGCACCCTGGATTCCTCCTGTGGGCACTAAGCGCTGTATCTGTTTGCAGAGCCTGCACTCCTAGCGCTGTTAACCCATTCCTGTAGCCCTGCTTTATCCAGTCACATTAATCTAACTCTAACCAGATAGACTCGTGCTCCAGCCTCTATATAATACCAGCAGCATAGACTTTGCTGCCACCTAAGGATATCTATTACCCTAGTTGTATCTTTTGCAGTTTTCTACCAAAAGAAACCAAAGAAAACCTTTCTGATGAAGGTCCGTTGTTGGACCGAAAACGTTCATACGATATGAGGCTATTTTTGTCTGGATGCTAAATAAAGAATATACTGCTTCTTCATTTTTGAGTGCCAAGTGTTTTTGTACTTATTTATGGGTTGGAAACCTTACTTGAGCACCGAACAACCTTCCTTTTTTTTCTCTGGAGTGCAGTGTTCTTTTGTCTACTAGGCTGTTTTGTTTGGTTATCCTAAATGGTTTATGGAGTTTTAATAAACCAACTCGGACGTTTTCTGAAAACTGCTTTCCGTGCCTATCTCAAACCACAACTGAGTAGAAATAGAAAGAGTAGAAATCTCTCAAAGCTGAAAAACAGCCAGTATCCACCGTGTATAATGCAGGCTCAGCTCCTGTGCCTGCTTCATACATGCACACCTGATATGCTCTGTACATGTACAGCGTATATTGAATAGTGGTTAAATGGTACCTAATGTAGAGGCAGTATACTACAGCTATCAAGTGTGTTGAATAAATGCACTGAAAATATAGTTTGAGTCCTCTACCTTCATCACCCTTCTGGATAGTGACTGATGGTCTACTATGTATGGAATCCATTCTTCTGGAGCGTGTTCTGCGTTTTTCATGGATAGAACACTTCCCCAATATAATATATAGAGCTGCTCACATGTCTGTTTTTGATCAAAATTACCCATACAAGTCTATGTATCCGTGAAATATCATTAACAGCACAAGGACGGCATTTCCTGTCAGTTTTTAACATTGTAATTTGTACGAGAAGTTTTGAGATTTGCTTATTTTATATGTTCATATCAGAAAATCAGTTATGAAACTGACTCACCAACCAAAAAACTGATGAAATGCAGACTGTCTTTTAGCACACAGGAAAAATCACTTACACCTGAATGTAAGCCCTCCATACATATGAAAACATGTCAGCCGCACAGGACGATATCGACAGTTTGGCAGACACTCTAATATATATGGGGGTGCCGGTCCAATTGATTGTTGGGGAGATGCCGATTTGGTATTTCGGACTGCTGATTACTTTGTTCTTCCGGAGATAAGCTGCCGGCAGACATGTCAGTCGGCGGCTTTCTCAAAAAGAACACAGCAGTTGTCGACCAAGCGATCACTGCGGTGTATGGGAGAGACCGCCGAGATGGCTGCTGGCTGAACAATAGGCCAACGAATCGTTTGGCCGACAGCCATCTAACGTTTATGGGGATTTTAGAGATTTTTAAGACAGCCTTCAAGGGAATAACATGCTAGAAAGCATTGTGCTGTGACCTTCATACTGACTTATTTATTTCTACCTTCTGCAAAATCCAGAAAGGATATAACCGAGCCAGAGGAACTGCCAAGCATAGATCACATTCCAGATCATAAATGTCCATCTCGATGGTGTGAAATCAGTTCTGAATTTATCCGATATATTTCCCACTCTCTGTAAGAATATATCTGTGGGTACAAACATCATTCTCGTCAGGGTAATTTCTGTATGTTGTAATTATACCTAATAGGGTAAATATTCTATGTAATAACAGTGAATGGCCCCTGCTAATAAAAAGCATCTTGTACATTACAATAACCCCAATTACAGGGGAAATCCAGCCTCCTAGCTGCGCAGCAGAGCTGTCTGGGTCTCCAATGACTCCGCAGCTCCTGCTCTTTCCCTTTACACAGCAATCACAAAACCGCTATGTATGGAGTAGGAAGCGTTGGCACTTCATAATACTGTGTACACAGCACTTCTTTAGCCCTGGAGAAGGCAATAAATGTATGTGCTTTCTTTATGGCTACTCCGACTGACAGCCAGATCTCCACTTTCACAGCTGAATGATCACATGTGGCTATGCTCCTATGCAGTTAGGTTTTAGAACACCCCTGCAGAGTAGGAGTGGGACCGCCTGGATGTTTAAAATTTATGGGCGATCCGGAAACGGTTAAGAATAGGCAGCCATAGATTAACAATTTTACTCAATAACCCTAATTACAAAAAAAAAATAAATAAAAGGATCTCTAATGTCAGGGTAAAAAACTGGACTTTCTAGCCAATGTAAGATCCAGATTTCCACACTGTCGGATCCTGTCATGTAGAACGGGATCCCCAAACCGTCTCTTCATTTGAAAGAGAGAGATCTTGAGTGTTATTGTGAGATCTCACACTTTGAATTACCATATTTTTCATGACTATAAGTCACACTTTTTTTCTCCCAAAATTTTGGGGGAAAGCGGGGGTGCGTCTTATAGTCGGAATGTACTTTGTTGGCGTGGTGGCAGCAGGAGTTGGGCGAGTTTTCTGGTGGTCCGATGCTGCAGGGCGATGATCTCACTCCCATCCTAGCCTGGTGCGGCAGTTTCAACGGTGCTCGGTGCTGCGGGGGGCTCTGGAGACAATATGTGAAATCCCAAAGTCCCCGTTGTGGCCTCTGTAAAAATGGCCACCAGAGACGGCGCATGTGCAGATTGAGATCTCAGCTCCAAGACCTCATCTCCCGAGATCTCAGGACGAGATATTGTTGCCGAGATCTCAATCTGCGCATGCGCCGCCTCCGACGGTCATTTTCCCAGAGGTCACAGCATCAAGACAATAGAACTGCGGGGACTTCCGGCTTTCACATAATGTCGCTGGAGCGAGATCATCGTCTTGCAGCGTCGGACCACCGTAAGAATCGCCCAACTCCTGATGCCACCAGTGCTGCCGATCCCCCCAGGGTAAGATGAATTCAGGACTGTAAGACGGACTCCCATTTGACGCATTAATTTTTTTTCTCCCCATTTTCCTTCTGAAAATTAGGGGTGCATCTTATGGTCCGTTGCATCTTATATTATGAAAATTACGGTATACAAGTTCTGCTACATCCTTTACTAAGCAGTTTCCGGACCACTAATGATGTTTCTTATCAGTAACTGCTCAGTGAAGGATGTAGCAGAGCTTTAATTCAAAGGGTTTACAGATCCTGCTGTTCAGTCCAGGTACCCACAATCTGGAATTTTAGACGAGTGACTCAGCTAGAAAGTCAAATGGGGAACATCTAAGCCCAGTTATCGGGATCTTTGAGGGTTCCAGTGGTGGGATAGATGAGAAATGTCCAAACTGGGACACCGCAACTAAAGGGTTTGCACTAACTTATATGGTGGGTACCTTCAATTCTTAGCAATGGAGAGCCAGCTTTCTTCCTCTTGGGGAAAGAGTGAATTTGCAATTCTAAGGTTCTATGTGGTATTTAATAAATATGCTAACCATAGCGTATGGTCAATAGTGCATTTTCATGGCATTTCTGGCACTTTATAATTTTTTGCAGAATATTTTGCCATTTTTATTAAAATAGATGGCAAAGAATGACTCCAAAATGCCTACGCTATCAGTAGAGGAAATTGGAAAAAGTTTTGTTCATCTATGGCAGTGAAAAGGCAGATCTGGTGTAATGGACAAGGAGCGTAGATTTATGTATTATTGCTACAGTGTAACTATATATTATCACATTTCTTTACCTTTCATTAATCCAGAGCCAGCTCCGGCATTAAACGCCACAGTAACAATGTACACAGCGACAGTGAGGAAGATCAGGATTATCTTGAATACGCTGTGCTCGTACATTTTTAAACCTAAAGAAATCATTAGAGATATATTTGCTGGTCAGACAGAATGAATGCATCCTGGAGTATCTCATTCAGTTTCCTGCTAGACAAGAGATAACTGTGAGCTGAAGGCTTTCTCCCCCTGACTCCATCCTCATCATCAGGGCCGCCATCAGGGCATTACTGCCCTGACTGGCGTATGGGGCCTGCATCGGGCCCGGTCTCCTCTGCTCACCGGGCCCGGTCTCCTCTGCTCACCAGGCCCCTACCGGCAGGTAAACCAGGTCCTTAGCGCGGCGCTGCGGGCGGCAGCTAAACGCTATTGACATGCGGGCCCGCCGGCCCGCACGTCAATAGTTAACAGCCGCCAGCCAATCGCTTCTGCAGCTTGGAGGGACGGAGCCTCGCCTGCCGCTGGAGAGCGGCCAGGTAAGGAGAACTTTTTTTTGTTTGGTTGGTTTTTTTTACAGCGGCGATCCGGGGGGCCGGGGGCAGAGTGCTGGACATGGGGCAGAATGCTGGACTGGGGTAAAATGCTGGACATGGGGCAGAATGCTGGACTGGGGCAAAATGCTGGACATGGGGCAGAATGCTGGACTGGGGCAGAATGCTGGACATGGGGCAGAATGCTGGAGACTGGGGCAGAATGCCGGACATGGGGCAGAATGCTGGACTGGGGCAGAATGCTAGACATGGGGCAAAATGCTGGACATGGGGCAGAATACTGGAGACTGGGGCAGAATGCTGGACATTGGGCAGAATGCTGGAGACTAGGGCAGCATGCTGGACATGGGGCAGAATGCTGGACATGGGGGCAGAATGCGAGACACGGGGCATGATTGGAGACACTGGGCAGAATGGAGATACGGGGCATGATTGGAGACAGATGGGGCAGGGTTGGAGACAGATTGCACAGGATCAGGGGGCAGAATGGATATGATGGAGATCATATGGGGAAGAATGGATACTCATGAGGGTGGGATGAGAGAACATATGGCTGAAGCCAGGAATGAGAAACGCGGGGGTCAGGATGGGGGATATTATTACCATAGGGGCTAATTAAGGGATATTATTACTGCAGTGATGTATTTAGTTTTTTGAGGATACTGTTTTAAATGGGGGGGCGGTCCTGTTACTGTGCAGAGCGACACAATGTCGCCTTTTTTTCTTCATGTGGTGTAATGTAGAAGTTGGGAAAAAATAAGTAATGTGTTCTGCAAGCGGAGCTCTAGCTAACTGTGTTATTTCCTGCAGAGACAAGTCCTGGCTGGAAGACGTGATGGCAATCTGTGCTGGATGAATGAATAGCAAGAATGAAGGACTTCACCTAGAGACATCACTGGTGAGTTAGTGTGTTACCTGTACACTGACACTATACAATGTATACTATATACAGAGGTCCTGTGTATAATGTCACCAGTGATCACTGTGCTACCTGTACATTATATACAGAGCTCCTGTGTATAATGTCATTGATCACTATATTACCTGTACACAGACACTGCATACTAAATACAGATCTCCTGTGTATAATGCCACTTATGGTGATAGTATTATGTTTTTTTATTAATGATCAGTATTGTAGTATTCAGTCACCATGTGGTGGTAATATGTGGTCTGGGCATGGTGCGGTGGTATTTGTTCCTTGCATGTGGTATTATTCAGTCACTATGTGGTGGTAATATGTGGTCTGGGCATGGTGCAGTGGTATTTGTCCCTTGTATGTGCTATTATTTGGTCACTTTGTCATGGTAATATGTGGTCTGGTCATGGTGCGGTGGTATTTGTTCCTTGTATGTGATATTATTCGGTCACTATGGTAGTAATATGTGGTCTGGTCCTGGTGTGGTGGAATTTGTTCCTTGTATGTGGTATTATAGGTCACTATGTGGTGGTAATATGTGGTCTGGACATGGTGCAGCGGTATTTGTTCCTTGTATGTGATATTATCGGGCATTTTAAAAATTGAAAAATAAATAAAAATATACCTAAAGTGTATTGCATATTTTAACAAATATTTAATAGGTAACAGTAGAGTAGAGCCCGGCCAAAAGTGCCTACCCTGTTATGGTGGCTGCTTAAAAAATCTTTTGTCCAAAGCAAAAGCTGCCGGCTATATGTGTGATCTGGTGATGGGAACTGTTAATGTGTGATAAGTGAGAAGTGGAGTTTTTCTAAGAGAGAGCGGTGGGACTGTGGACAGTTTGAGGGATGGAGGCGGGGCTGGGTGGAGTCTGGGCGGAGTCTCAAGGGGGCCCTGAAAATGTTGCCAGTATGGGTCCCAGAAATTCCTAGTGGCAGTCCTGCTCATCATACCTATGGGTCAGCTGTATGGGCAGGTTATTTCTATGGTAAAAAGCTGCCTAACACCTTTACCATGTTTCTCCAGCAATTAAATAAAAATACAACATGTCACCATCATGCTTTGCCAGTAACCATAGACTTAAGACCTGTTCACATGGACTAATAAGTGGCATCTGTCAGTAAATATTCAGCACGGTGGCTCAGTGGTTAGCACTGTTGCTTTGCAGTGTTGGAGTCCTGGGTTTAAATCCCACCAAGGACAACACCTGCAAGGGTTTTCTCCGGGTTCTCTGTTTTTTTTCCCACACTCCAAAGACATACTGATAGGCAACTTAGATTGTGAGCTCCAATGGGGACAGTGATGATAATGTCTGTAAAGCGCTGGATGAACAAAGAATAATAAATATTTACCCATCAGCAGTTGTTTATTAGCAAACCGCGATAAGTGATGTGCACAGTCTGTAAGAGTGATGGACTACGTGGAAGCAGTATGTTACAACAGTTTACTAGTGAACACACATATCCCCCCACCCCATCTGCAACTGATTATTTTCTATTTACTGCTGCCATAAATCAAACAGAGATATTGTGGAAGAAATCATGAACTTCTGCAGCGGGGGTTATCTGCCCTATAGATCTACAGTAATAGATACTCCGCTGCTTGCACAGATCGCCTGCACACACACACACACACTACCAGCCCCATACTCACCGTTCTGCTCCTCTTATCCACAATGTACAGAAAATGGGAAGCGTCACGTTATTTAATAACATGAAACTTACACAATAGCAGGAAAGCCTACAGGGGCCAGTAACGAGGGAGGATGGCGAAGTGAGTCACAGTCCTGACCAGTGATTGGGTGGAAAGTGATGAATGGAGAGGCTTATGCAACTCTCCAAGGGACATGTTATACAACCGAGGTACCGTGCCGTCTACAGGGGTATAGGCGGATGGTCAAACAAATATACAATATATCATGTCTGTATTAGATCTACATGGATACGGTGGTGTAGAAGCATCATGGAGGGCACACGAATTGCTTCCCTCTCCATGGTATGGTGTAAGGGTGTGTGCACACGCTGCGGATTCTGCTGCGGATCTGCAGCGGATTTGGCCGCTGCGGGTCCGCAGCAGTTTTTGCTGTGGTGAAGAGTACCATGATTCCCTATGAGAATAAAAAACCGCTGTGCAGACGGTGCAGGTTTTTCCCGCGCGGTTTTCCTGCGGTTTCGAAACCGCAGAAAGAATTGACATGTCAATTCTTTCTGCGGATTCTGCTGCGGTTTGCCATCTCCTCCATTGCGGAGATGAAAAACCGCAGAGCAATCCGCAGGTAAAACCGCAGGTCTTTTTACAAAATCCGTGCGGCCAAATCCGCACCCTAATCCGCAGTGTGTGCGCATACTCTTAGGCTACGTTCCCACGATTCGGAAGCAGCAGCGCTTTGGACGCAGAGTATTTTTGCTGCCTTGTATTGAACGCAGGTGAATCCGCCGGTGATCACTGAACTGTGCGGATTTACCACGTTCAATACATTTCTACTGATTAAATTTCTGACTAAATTGACAAACTGCGGTCTTGAAAGATGCACCGCATGTCAGTGTCATTGTATAGTGGATACCCTAATAACTGCCTAACCTAAGTGATTGGTTTTGAGCATTGTTGAAAACAAACATGAATCTGGGAACAACATGCAAACTCAATGCAGATGCTGAAATCCCAGGAGAAATCACTGAACAATTACGTCTTCTAGCAAAAATGAAAAGTGATGTCTTCCCTGCTGAGACCCGCAAGCTGACCATAACCGAGTAAAGGTACTGTCACACTTAGCGATGTACCAGCGATCCCGACCAGCGATATGACGCGGTCAGGATCGCTGGTACATCGCTAAGTGGTCGCTAGTGAGCTGCCACACAGGCAGATCTCACCAGCAACATCGCTGGGGTCGGGGGTCGCTACTTATCTGTCACACCAGGCGATCCTGCGTCCTCCCGCCCGCGTCCACGCGTCGCTCGTCGTCACAGCAGGAAGCGCCGCAGGAAGCTGACAACGAGAAACGGTCCTGGACGTTCTCGCGCGATCAGCGATAACCAGCGGGGGAGCCGGTCGTAGGTAAGTATCAGACATAGCGATATCGCTAGCAATATCGCTATAACGTCACAAGTTATAGCGATATTGCTAGCGATATCGCTTAGTGTGACAGGCCCTTAAGAGAACCTCTACAATCCCAGAAGATATCGGCCCTGAGTCTTGTCTGTTTTAGAAAAGCTGCTTCTTCTACTATATTGTAATTATAATAGATCAGGTTTGGGGATTTAATAAATGAGCCAAAACCAGACAGCAGATACAGAGAGCCATTAGCTCTAGAAAGCCCGACATTTCTGTGTACTATACAGACAACTTATTTCAGTTCAACTGTAAAGCGCTGCGGAATATGTTGGCGCTATATAAATAAAGATTATTATTATTATTATATTATTATAGTGGACATGTAATACTTCATATCACCTGTTGAGGCACTATAGGAAAGATGAATGCTTACTGACAGGTTGGCTATAGGTGATCTCCGCAGGTCCTAGCAGCGGGACAGCCTGTGATCAGCTCATTTTCAGGGGTTCCTTTTATTGAAAAAAAAGGAGATTGTCCAACGTGATGACCCTTTTAGCAGAATTTTCTAGGTTGTAAAAAATGTTATACATAAGCAAATAGTGATTAATGGCATGCTGTTTTTTTTCATTCTAAAATTTTGACTGTTCAAACTAATTTATTATTATTGTCAACTTGATAGAGTATACAAAGGGCTATTTGCAAAACAGAATGTTATCCCCGATAACTAACTGATCTACTTCTGGCATCCCCAGCGATCCTCAGGTTTCTGGCACATGTAAGCTGAGCTCTGCAGACCCCCATCTTGAATGGAGTGGAGGTGCGCGCGCTAGACTTCTGCTCCATTCATTGCCTATGCCACTTCCACAGAAGGCCAAGCCCAGCAGTCGGACCCCTAGTGATCAGTAATGTAGCCCCTAATCTATGGATAGCGACTAAGTTACTATTTTAAGAATAATCCCCTAATATGCACCACTGGCGCAGTTTAGCGTGAGAGCTGTAAGTTATACGATGCTTAGACATTGATGGAGGGATCTGTCCTACATTATTACACCACCCTCTTCTATTATGTACCACAAAACAGCACACAAAAAGTTTCAGGTTACCACACTCATTTATTGCTGCTGGGATTCCACGTGACCTTTGAGTAGTTATTATGTT
This sequence comes from Dendrobates tinctorius, assembly GCF_039654945.1. NCBI lineage: Eukaryota > Metazoa > Chordata > Amphibia > Anura > Dendrobatidae > Dendrobates > Dendrobates tinctorius. The sequence continues at coordinate 588,795 of NW_027361870.1, forward strand.
ATACAAAGGCTGAGATCTTTTGTGGCTCATGTAGTAAAGTGATCAACCCCAAGGAAATTCTAGAAGTTCCTACTATTTCAACATGATAAAAACTCAAAGGTGTGAACTGGGATATAAACTGTTGTGCCTGCAGCATGTAAGCGCACATTCACACTGGCCACTGAACAGAAAAAAAATAAAGACAGAAACAGAATGATTAAATACCCTGCAGTAAATAAATAAACAGCATAGTGCATGAAAATAAAATGCGGTACTTGGTTAACTTGTTTTTTGGTCAAAAAAATGCAAAAGCCATCCCACCACTTCACGGTGACCGTACTGGGACAGTCCTAACTCTAATATTAAAAACCTTACTGTCACACTGGCCACTATATTATTTCAACATGATAGTTTTGTCTACATGTTTTGTGGCTGTGAATACAGTAATGTTTGCCTTTATTATGGTAATAGATAAAAATCTATGCCCCACAGCGATCTCATAATCGTGTTATTCACAGTGAAGGTGTAAGGCGTCAGGTTCCTGTAGCGGTTCAACCGGAATCCAGAGCCTCACATTCTGCAGTCTCCCATTGTCTTTCAACTGCATAGGAGATTGCTCAGCAATCCCGGCTTCCCAGACGCTCTGCCCAGACCTGCTCTGTGGGGCTGGCTATTGCTGCCACCTTTGGGTCAGCAATGGCAATGAAGGCTGCTCAGCAGCAAATCGCTCCAGTGGCTAAGTCCTCCTGCCGCTCCACTGAGCATGCTCACGAGACGATCTCCCATTGGAGATTGGGAGCCACATGTCCAGGTCCTTCTCCAGATCTGATTGGTCCATCTCAGGGATCTGGAAGCTTCCAGGAGGTCCTGGCTATAAAAGGTTCACATGGCTGCTCGGCTATGCGCTAGTATAGACTCTAATTGCTACTGTGTGAATGGTGATGGATGTATGGACTGCAAATGACTCATTAAGATTCCCCTCCCTCTGATATTACGAGTGCGCTTAGGGATCTAGTTATAGAGTCTACACCAGTCAGTGGCAAGTTACTGGCCACACGGCACATCCTCCACAGTGCTAGCGTCCGACAGTGCGCCCCTCTTGGGCACTGTCGCTTTGCGGCTGAGTCAGTTGCTGCGCTGCTGCAGCAGCACTAGTTGGCGTGCGCAGTAGCGACGCTGCATGCACGGTAGGTCTAGATGGACACCGCCCTGAGTCTTGGGCTTAGTCCTGTGACCACATACCATGCGTGCACTTCGCTGAGTCCTGTAAGGTCAACAGGCTCTGCATTTATGTTCATGCCTTAGGCAACTCTGTGAATCAACAGAGTACACCTAGCGCACATCGGGTGACATATAACCCACATGCGTTATACCGCCATATAGCGCGTCTGCCATTATCTAGCAGCGGTTTTAAGACCTACTGCACGGTGGACCCAGGGCAGCGAACGCACTTTCTATTATTTAATATTTAGTGCGTTCCGCCGTCCCTCACATTATACTAGCGCAAGGGTCTGGCTAGTAATAGCGGACCAGCAGCAGTTATTGCAGTACATTCGCCAGCTGGATGGCAGGTTGGCGACTCTCAAGAGTTCTGCCTCAGCTGTGAAGGTTACTGAGGCTGCTGCGTAGGTAGACGCAGAGGCTGTCTCGCGTGTGTCCACGTCCACGCCTGCGCCGACAGGATCCCGCCTCCCGTTGCCCGATAAATTTTCTGGTGACAGCGCCTCCTGTAGGGGTTTCGTGAGCCAGTGCTCTATCCAGCTTAAGTTACAGGCTGCGAGATTCCCTACAGAGCGGGCTAAGGTGGAGTTTATCGTTTCCCTTCTGTCGGGCAGGGTGTTAGAGTGGGCCACGCCACTGTGGGAGCGTGGTGACCCTGTGGTTCGGACCGCTGCTCAGTTCCTAACATCTCTGAAGTAGGTCTTTTTGGGGCCATGAGTCACTCACGACACCTCTCTCCAGCTAGTAGCAATAACACAGGGATCCCTCTCGGTCAGCCAGTACGCCGTCCGTTTCCGGACACTGGCTTCCGAGCTGGAATGGCCTGATAAAACCCCCTCCCTGTGTTCTGGAGAGGTTTGGTGGAGCATGTTAAGGATGCTCTATCTACCAGGGAGGTTCCCGTAAGTCTGGAGGAGCTGATTGCCATTTCCACCCGCATCGATCTCCGTTTTTCAGAGCGCAGGCTGGAGCGTGCTCATGTGGTAGGGGCCCGGATTGGGGGGTGGTCCACTGCTTACCACGACCGGACGATGCAAAGACGAAACGGAGGAAGAATTCAGTTGTAACAGATCCAGGTTTATTGGCCGCCCTCCTGACGACCATAGCCATGCACCGCAGTTCCTTTACAGCTCTCCGTTTCCAGGCCCGGGTACCTTTCACCTTTCCTTTAGTCATGATGACGTCCCTCGCAGATCTTTCGCTGAGGCTGTCCTAGACCAATCTACCGCCAGCACTTCACCTGCTCGAGGTCGTCGTGCAATCGGTACCCCCGGGGCCTCGTCTGTCCTGCGGTACGTCGTGTCAGGGCCACCCCCCTGACTGTCTTCTCCTGTCAGTCCCCTGGTCAAGCTCTTCACCGTTCTCTGTCTTCTGTCCTGAGTCTTCCTCTGCTGAGCTCCTCCCGGGACTAACATGCCTGGAGCCCCAACCAGTCCTATTTATCCCCTCTCTCACTGGGAATTCCCCTCCTGGGTTCCTATCTCCCCGCCCCCCATGACTAAGCGTTTCTCAAGCCCAAAGCTGCTGTTGAGTCCTGAACTACTCCCCCAGTCATCTTGTGGTCATTTCTAGGTACTGCACTCTCTTGTCTGTCTTTCCCAGCTATCACCCCGTTGTCCTTGTCAATCTCCGTCCATAGTGCACCAACCGTTCCCTCCTACTTCCAGTCAAGTCTGTCCGTCAAGTCACCTTCCCCACACTCAATCCAGACGGAAGGTTAGCTTGGCTCCCAACCTCTTTGAACCTCTAGAACCTCCCGAGCCGAAGAGTTTACCTCCAGAGCCCATGGAGGTGTCCCGCGCCGGTCTCAAGACGCGTCCGGCACAAAGCTCCACACGCTGTTACCAGTGTCGACAGTCTGGTCACCTGGCTATTAGGTGTTCGCAGCGGCCGAAAAAACAAACGCGTCCACAGGTAATTGGTGGGGGTCTATTCGCTATGGAGACCTTCTCCCCCCAACCGGCGCTCCAAGGGACGTTAGATGGCGGTGATTTCTCCTGGGAGGTACAGGTCACAGTGGATTGCAGGGCAGAAGGGAATTTTATGTCCTCGTCCTTCGCCCAACAGCACGCTATCCCGTTAGTACCTCTTCCTCACCCAGTGCCCATCAGGGAGGTAAATGGGTCTACCTTGTCATCCCAGATTACCCATCAAACAGCACCCCTTAGGCTCTCAATTCAACCATCTCATCAGGAGACCCTGTCCCTGCTCATTATGCCAGAGGTCATCGATCCCTGGCTCCATTACCATTCCCCTCATATAGAGTGGTCCTTGGGGAAAATACTGGGATGGAGCAAAGACTGTGTGGGAAGGTGCATGGGGGGAGGCGTCCAAGTAGCCTCTGCGGAGGTGCCTGCGGATCTTTCCGCGCCCCCTACTGGGAATCTGAAGACCGTGGCTCCGGTCGTCCTCGAGTCAGTGCCACCAGGCAAGACCTTTGTCCCGCCTCACCTGCGGTCCAAGGTTCTTGCGTGGGCACACGCGTCCAGGGTGGAGGGTCACTTTGGCTACAAGCAGACCACAAAACTCCTGGCAAGCTCTTATTGGTGTCCGCACAGGGCTCGGGACACTAAAAAATACATTCAGGCATGCGCCTCTTGTGCTCGGAGCAGCTCCTCTAAACAGAGGCCGGCTGGGTTACTGTATCCCTTGCTGGTGGCAGACCGGGCAATGGAGGTTCACGACAGTCTGGGTCACACCCCGCATGTCACTCTATCCTCTAAAGTGAGAGTGAAGACGCCCGCCGACACACATCGGCGCCCCGCTACAACTTCTGTTCCTGGCGACTTAGCCATCCCTGACGCCTTCCACGTGTCCCTTCTCAAACCTGTTCACTTTTCCCGGTTTTCTGAGTCATCTGCCGGGACATCAGACTTGTCTTCGGACAAGCCTGAGGCCTATGCCTCTGTGGGACACAAGGTGGTACGTGGCAAAAAACTTTATTTGGTGGATTGGAGGGCTCAGGAGGGAGGGGGCCCTGGGGGGGTAATGTTAGGCGTCGGGTTCCTGCAGCGGTTCAACAGGAATCCAGAGCCTCACATTCTACGATCTCCCATTGTCTTTCGACCGCAGAGGAGATTGCTCAGCAATCCCAGCTTCCCAGACGCTCTGCCCAGACCTGCTCTGTGGGGCTGGCTATTGCTGCCTCCTTTGGGTCAGCAATGGCAATGAAGGCTGCTCAGCAGCAAATCGCTCCAGTGGCTAAGTCCTCCTGCCACTCCACTGAGCATGCTCATGAGACGATCTCCCATTGGAGATCGGGAGCCACATGTCCAGGTCCTTCTCCAGATCTGATTGGTCCATCTCAGGGATCTGGAAGCTTCCGGAAGGTCCTGGCTATTAAAGGTTTGCATGGCTGCTCGGCCATGCGCTAGTGTAGACTCTATTTGCTACTGTGTGAATGGTGATGGATGTATGGACTGCAAGTGACTCACGGTAGGTCTAGACGGACACCGCCCTGAGTCTTGGGCTTAGTCCTGTGACCACATACCGTGCGTGCACTTCGCTGAGTCCTGTGAGGTCAACAGGCTTGGCATTTATGTTCATGCCTTAGGCGACTCTTTGAATCAACAGAGTATGCCCAACGCACATCGGGTGACGTATAACCCACATGCGTTATACCGCCATATAGCGCGTCTGCTATTGTCTAGCAGCGGTTTTAACACCTACTCCACGGTGGACCCCGGGCAGCGAACGCACTTTCTATTATTTAATATTTAGTGCGTTCCGCCGTCCCTAACAGAAAGATACGAATCATGGGTACTTTTTCACACAATATTGATGGTCACATTGTGTCCAAAGCCTTATCACACCCAATGTCCCCATAATCATAACAGCCATAGTGCTCCAAAGATGAGGGACAAAGGTACTTAGCGCCCAAAGCATGGTAGTTGTCAGATGGACAGTTATTTATTTAATTACCCCTTCCTCACTAATCCTTGGCATTCTGATTGAAAATATATGTCTGTAATGCTTTATAAAGGAGTGTGCCAAATTTCATAGAAATGAGTAGATATATGGGCATGTAGGTCATAGGAAGCTTAATAAAATGATATCTTGATATCTGCGATCTGATGTCTGATTCCAGAAAAATTTGTGTTTTTCTTTTATGTAAATGAGATGTTCAGGACTATGGGGTGTCTTGTATTGTATGGAGGACTATGGGGTGCATTATACAGTACGGAGGACCATGGCGAGTGCATTATACTATATTGAGGACTATGGGGTGCATTATACAGTACGGAGGACTATGGGGAGTGCATTACACTATATGGAGGACTATGGGGTGCATTATACAGTACGGAGGACTATGGGGAGTGCATTATACTACACTGAAAAGCAAAAGGTAGCAATGTTTTGAACTTTTGACTTCCAGGCTCCATATCTCACCATTCACTAATGCTTCAAATGTGACACCACCATAATTTTGTAAATAATCATCTCATACATAAATTTGACTTGCAACTATTTAGCATATGATTAGTTATGCAGATTCTTGTCATGTCACTGTATTTTTACTGTTTTTCTCCTGGTGGCGGAAAGATCTTTTTCTCCCTGTATGCTACAAATTACATCCTGTTCTCTCATTCCCTAATAGCTCAGTGTGTTATTAGGTTGATTCTCAAGTGAAAGGTCACCAATTCGAATCGAGGAGCTGCCATGAAGATTTCACAAGAAAAAAGAAACTGCATCATCTAGCTCATCGATAGTGGTCTCTCGGCCAAGAAACTTGCCAAAGGGTGGACGTCCAGGCAAAAATATTGGAGTCGACATATGAGGAAGCCTCAACTTCAGTATTGTCATAAGAAGTGTCGGCTTGAGTTTACGAAAAATGGACAGAAGAAGATAGGGAAATGGTGATTTGGAGTGATGAGATGAAAGTCAATAGACTAGACATTGATGGGTGCAAATGGGTCTGGAAGAAATTGTCATGTATCTAGGTTCGAAGCCTTGAGCCTGTGCTTTGTTGTTGGCTTTTCTGTCTGGCAAGCCACAGCATATACACCTTTTCTTTGGGTGTTTAATTTCTGCTTTTCTTGCTTCAGTCTTTTTAGGGTAATGTGTTTTCATTTTCTCATTTGTCTTCCCTATCACCTTTCGGGTGCAGTTTTATTTATTTTCCCCCTGCTGGTATATCCTGCTGGTGATAGTCTCATTTGAATGTCCAGCTATACTGATGTAGTTTAAGCTAGTGAGTGAAAGACCAGCTATGGTTCATCTCTCTCCTGTTTATGTTCTTTACCCTGCACCTATCTTCCTTTCTTTTTAGGAAGTAGGCGGCGTATTCTCTAACAAGACGTACTTAATCCTTTATTTTTTATTTTGTGGTTTGCTTTACTCACTCAGCAATCTCTTTCTTTTTCAGCACTCTTTCCCTTCTGTAGGTAATTTGCACTCTACTTTACCCTACTGTTCTTTAGGAGGAACGTGAAGCACTTTCTGGCAGTATAGCTCCATGTTGCCAATGTCTGTTCTGTGGTTAGGGATAACTCAGCTCTCGCAGGAACCACTAGAGACTGCGGGGTCAGTATCTCTAGTCTGTAGAGGAATCAGCAGGGTCAGTTGCAGTTTTTAGTGTGTTACCTATTTTCCCAAATGAGTTGATATACTATCATAACAGAAACAAGGAAGGAAGCGGCTAACAGATTGAGAAATTGAAGGCACTGTCAAGTTCAGTGGAGGAAGCCTGATTATATGGGGCTGTTTCCCAGGCAAAGACATTGGATACTTGACCAGGATCGATAGTGGTCTCAATTCTGAGCTATATGTGAGTATCCTACAAGACGAGTTACTTCATACACTATGTACCCCACAGTCTCCAGACCTCAACCCAATCGAACACTTTTGGGCATAGTTGAAGAAAAGCTTTATATATACCTGAGTCGATCAGTATGCACCAACTTTGGGAACGTGTAGAAGAGTGGGAGAAGATGCAAATTAGATATTAGAAAAAACTTTTTAACAGTGAGGGTGAACAATGAGTGGAAAAGGCTGCCACGAGAGGTGGTGAGTTCTCCTTCAACAGAAGTCTTCAAACAGAGGCTGGACAGACATCTGTCTGAGATGGTTTAGTGGATTCTGCATTGAGCAGGGGATTGGACACGATGACCCTGGAGGTCCCTTCCAACTCTTACATTCTATGAGTGTATGACCTGGGATCAAATTTCGGTCGAGACATGTTTGAATCAGAGAGTATGTCCAGAAGGATTCAGGTAGTGTGCAAAGCCAAAGGTCGATTTACAAAATACTGGCAAAATAATAAAAATTTAGATTTTTAGGAGCACAACAGTAACAATGCAGTGACATGACAAGAATGTGCATAACTATGATATGCTAAATAGTTGCAAGTCAAATTTATGTATGAGATAGGCAAGATGATTGTCTATAAAATGATGGTAGTCTCACATTAAAAGCAGTAGTGGATGGTGAGATATGGAGTCTGAAAGTCAAAAGTTTAAAACATTGTTACTCTTGCTCATCAATGTAAGTCTCCCTGAGAATCTGCCTTCAGAGAATTAAAAGGAGGATTTAACAGTGTGCTGTGTAATGGCTGCTCTCCTGATCTCACTGCAGAGCTTCCATCTCACAGGCAGACAGTGCTGCAAAATTGTTGCAATACAGCAGAGCTGTGAGAGCTGCAAAAAATGTGTTTGTAAGAAGACAAAGTTCAGTTCTGCTGTTCTGTGTTAGTTACATGTCTCACACTGGTATTTCTCGCTTTCATTTACAGTAAGCTCTGGAGGCAGATTCTCATGAAGAGCAGTGTCCACCCATACTCATGAACAGCTCACTTAAATATAAAAAAAAACATGAATTTCTCTGGAATAAGACATCGGATCGAAGATATCAGGGTATTCACTTTCCTATGACCTGCATGAACATATAGTAGACTTAGGAGGGTCAATTCTACTGACAAATCCCCTTTAAATTTTATAGATAAATTACGTAAAGTGAATCTTCAAAAATGGATTAAAGTGAAATTTGCTCACTTTTCTCCAATTTTGAAGAATCATGTTACTCCAGAAAGGCTTGTTGTAGTCCCATCCCTCTGACACCCAGCAACCAACTTCTCTATGCCACTAGACTCCATGAGCCCTTTGTACAGGTCTCGGTGCTTCCAGAAGAAAGTACAGTACAGTATCCCTATATTAAAACCTACCTGCATAAATAGCCATTGTTCTTTTGTAATATATTATCAAGGGGAGTCTTATATCAGGTGCCGCTATTGGGAGAGGGCTCAAGAGCTGAAACCCGCTTCATAAAAAGGCAGGTGTCAGTTCTTTCAGTAAATTCATCTAAGGCCACGTTCACACATTCAGTATTTGGTCAGTATTTTACGTCAGTATGTGTAAGCCAAAACCAGGAGTGGGTGGTAAATGCAGAAGTGGTGACGTGTTTCTATTATACTTTTCCTCTGATTGTTCCAGTCCTGGTTTTGGCTTACAAATACTGATGTAAAATACTGACCAAATACTGATAGGGTGACCGTAGCATAAGAGCAGTGATCTGAGCTACCTTATTACTGCACAATGAAAAATGAGACCTAAAAAACAATGGTGGAATTGCCTTTTTTTTCAACCTTTCACCCCAATTTTAGCCCGTTTTTTCAGCACATCATTTGGTAAATTGAATGGTGTCTTTCAAAACTATAATTAAAGGCCTTTATATGGCTAATGTTTACAAAAAAAAGCTTTTGAAAGAAGTGGAGAAAAATACAAGACAAATATGAAAATTGGCTCAAATGGAAGGTATTAAACTTTTTTATACAGTCTTGTTAGGAAAAAGTGACTGATGTAATAAATGCACTAATTGTCCTACGGTGATTGGCCGGGCAGACTCATTTGCTTCGGTATGGCAGCACATGGAAATGTCAGTGTGTACTCCAGCTCCTCCTTGTGGATTGAGAATGGTACTGTAATACATAAAGATGATAAAAAATACACACATTGTTCATATAAAGCACACACCTAGTGCCCACACAGTGCCTATGGTGCCATATAAATCTACTGAACCCATAATGCGCCCCAAACACATTCCTGGTTGGATTGCTTTTGTGCTCTTTGATCAAATAACGCTAACTAAGTATCTTACGTTTTTTTTAATGTCTACAGCAATACTGGAGTTCATGTATTCATGCTATTTCAGGGATAGGAAGATGTGCATTGAGAAAAGGTAGAGGGGAGGAGGTGCATAATTAATTTTTTTTTTTGAGGTGTCACCAGCCACCACCTAGCCTGCTTGCTGTAGTGCATCACAAACATCTGTCAAGTCTGCAGTCTTCCCCATGATTGTGGAGCCTACTGAAACAGACTAAATTACTTTTTTAAACGCACTTAGTAGAAAGCCTATGCAGGTGTTTTTTGTTAATTATTCTAATTTACTGAGATAATGACTTTTGGGTTTTCATTGGCTGTGAGCCGTAATTATCAACATTAACACAAGTGAACACTTGAAATAGATCACTCTGTAATGACTATATAATATATGAGTTTCACTTTTTGTATTGAAGAACTGAAATAAACTAACTTTTCATGATATTCGAATTTTGTGAGAAGCATCTATATACCACTGAAACTGAAACTCTATCACTTACTGCTTGTGAAGTTCTCTGCTTGAATCCCTGTGCTATCTGCAGGGGCACCATAAGGGCATTACTGCCCTTACTGTAGTATGGGGCTCGGTAAGCAGAGAGAGGTTCAGACTGGGCTCTCTCTTTCTGCTTCTGGTCACCGGGCCCCAGTGGCAGGATTCTGCCAGTTCAGTAGCTGAACGTGCGTCTGAGGATGCACTTTCAGTTGAAATCCAAAGCCATATTTAAGAGCCACCAGACAGTGACAGGCTGGCAGCTGACATCAGCACGCACATCGCCGGGGTATGACATCACTGCCATGAGTTGGTGTGTCTGTGCCTCAAATGGTTTAGGGAATGGGGCAGAATGGTGACAACATGGGGGCAGAATGGAGACATAAGGCAGAATTTTGACAAATGGAGGCAGAATTTAGGGGGGCAGAATGGAGACATTGGGTAGAATGGAGACAAATGGGGATAGAATTTAGACAAATGGTGGCAGAATGGATACATATGGGGGCAGAATAGAGACCAGGGTTGCCATCAGGGTATTATTGCCCTTACTGACGTATAGGGCCTGGTGAGCAGAGGAAGGCTCGGACCGAGCCCCCCCTCTTTCTGCTTCTGCTCATCGGGCCCCAGTGGCAGGATTCTGCCCGTTCAGTTGAAATACATTGCCTTTTGGGAAGCCGGTGGCTTCTAGTTAGTAGTTGCCAGCTAATCACAGGCTGTCAGCTGACGTTGGGGGGAAGTCGCCAGCATATGACATTACAGCCATGCGCCGGTGTGTCTGCGCCTCAGATGGATTAGGAAGAAGATGCTGCTGGACCTTGGCCATATAAGAAGAAACTTTTTTTTTTTCTTTTTCATAAACCCGCTCTAAGGGAGATCATATGGGGCAGAATGGAGATACTTGGACGCAGAATGGAGACAACATGTGGCAGAATTTAGACACATGAGGGCAGAATGGAGACACACGGGGCAGAATGGAGACACACGGGAGCAGAATGGAGACACACGGGAGAAGAATGGAGACAAATGGGGCAGAATGGAGACATGAAGCAGAATGTAGACAAATGGGGCAAAATGGAGGCACATGGAGCAGAATAGAGACACATGTGGGAAGAATAGCGATATGGGGCAGAATGTAGACAAACGGGGCAGAATGGAGGTATGGGGCTGATTGGAGACAAACGGGGCAGAATGGAGACATGAAGCAGAATGTAGACAAATGGGGCAAAATGGAGGCACATGGAGCAGAATAGAGACACATGTGGGAAGAATAGCGATATGGGGCAGAATGTAGACAAACGGGGCAGAATGGAGGTATGGGGCTGATTGGAGACAAACGGGGCAGAATGGAGACATGGGGCAGAATGTAGACAAACGGGGCAGAATGGAGATATGGGGCTGATTGGAGACAAACGGGGCAGAATGGAGACATGGGGCAGAATGTAGACAAATGGGGCAAAATGGAGGCACATGGAGCAGAATAGAGACACATGGGGGAAGAATATTGGGCAGAAAGGAGATACAGTTGTGGCCAAAAGTATTGACACCCCTGCAATTTTGTCAGATAATACTCAGTTTCTTCTTGAAAATGATTGCAAACACAAATGCTTTGGTATTATTATCTTCATTTAATTTGTCTTAAATGAAAAAACACAAAAAGAATTGTCCTAAAGCCAAATTGGATATAATTCCACACCAAACATAAAAAAGAGGGTGGCCAAATTATTGGCACTGTTCGAAAAATCATGTGATGCTTCTCTAATTTGTGTAATTAACAGCACCTGTAACTTACCTGTGGCACCTAACAGGTGTTGGCAATAACTAAATCACACTTGCAGCCAATTGACATGGATTAAAGTTGACTCAACCTCTGTCCTGTGTCCTTGTGTGTACCACATTGAGCATGGAGAAAAGAAAGAAGACCAAAGAACTGTCTGAGGACTTGAGAAACCAAATTGTGAGGAAGCATGAGCAATCTCAAGGCTACAAGTCCATCTCCAAAGACCTGAATGTTCCTGTGTCTACCGTGCGCAGTGTCATCAAGAAGTTTAAAGCCCATGGCACTGTGGCTAACCTCCCTAGATGTGGACGGAAAAGAAAAATTGACAAGAGATTTCAACGCAAGATTGTGCGGATGTTGGATAAAGAACCTCGACTAACATCCAAACAAGTTCAAGCTGCCCTGCAGTCCAAGGGTACAACAGTGTCAACCCGTACTATTCATCGACGTCTGAATGAAAAGGGACTGTATGGTAGGAGACCCAGGAAGACCCCACTTCTTACCCCGAGACATAAAAAAGCCAGGCTGGAGTTTGCCAAAAAGTTACTTGAAAAAGCATAAAACATTTTGGAAGAATGTTCTCTGGTCAGATGAGACAAAAGTAGAGCTTTTTGGGCAAAGGCATCAACATAGAGTTTACAGGAGAAAAAAAGAGGCATTCAAAGAAAAGAACACGGTCCCTACAGTCAAACATGGCAGAGGTTCCCTGATGTTTTGGGGTTGCTTTGCTGCCTCTGGCACTGGACTGCTTGACCGTGTGCATGGCATTATGAAGTCTGAAGACTACCAACAAATTTTGCAGCATAATATAGGGCCCAGTGTGAGAAAGCTGGGTCTACCTCAGAGGTCATGGGTCTTCCAGCAGGACAATGACCCAAAACACTCTTCAAAAAGCACTAGAAAATGGTTTGAGAGAAAGCACTGGAGACTTCTAAGGTGGCCAGCAATGAATCCAGACCTGAATCCCATAGAACACCTGTGGAGAGATCTAAAAATGGCAGTTTGGAAAAGGCACCCTTCTAATATCAGGGATCGGGAGCAGTTTGCCAAAGAAGAATGGTCTAAAATTCCAGCAGAGCATTGTAAGAAACTCATTGATGGTTACCGGAAGCGGTTGGTCACAATTATTTTGGCTAAAGGTTGTGCAACCAAGTATTAGGCTGAGGGTGCCAATACTTTTGTCTGGCCCATTTTTGGAGTTTTGTGTGAAATGATCAATGTTTTGCTTTTTGATTCATTCTCTTTTGTGTTTTTTCATTTAAGACAAATTAAATGAAGAAAATAATACCAAAGAATTTGTGTTTGCAATAATTTTCAGGAAGAAACTGAGTATTATCTGACAAAATTGCAGGGGTGTCAATACTTTTGGCCACAACTGTACATTGAGGCAGAATGGAGACATGGGGCAGAACACAAGGGGTCAGGAATGGGAGAACACAAGGGGCCATAATGGGAGTACACAAAGGGCCAGGAATGTGATAATACAAGGGGCCAGCAATCGGAGAACACAAGGGGCCTGGAATGAGACATATGGGGCCCAGAATGACGTACTCATGGGACCAGGATGTAGGACATTATTACTGTAGGGATTAATTAAGGGATATTATTTCAGCTGTGATGTATTTTATTTTTGAGGATACTGTTTTCAGTGAGGCGGAGAGGTCCTGTTTCTGTGCAGGGCGACACAATGTTGCTTTTTTTCTTTATCTGTTGTAATGTAGAAGTTGGGGGAAAATTGTGGAACTTGCTCTTGTAGTAATGCTCTACATAACTGTGTGTTATTTTCTGCATAGACGAGTCCTGTCATATAAATATACAAACTGATAAACCTCCATTGTGGGACACATAAAAGGCTATATACTCCTATTAACCACACTATTTAATTCTTAAGAATATAAGTCTAACAAGACTCTATACATAACATAGGGTTACTCAGTGCGCTAATTTGTAAGTAACATACTAAGGTCCATCCTGCATAACAAAAATCGCATCTGGCCCAGCAATTATACCATAGCCATAAACAGACACTACAGACATAATACAAAGTGATCATTTAAACCTCTAATGTTATATCCTGAAAGACTCACATGTGTGGAGCAAATGCCACGTGTCCCTCAGCCCGAAGCATGACACGCCCCCTGAGGAAGAGTTGTTAGACTTATATTCTTATGAATTAAATTGTGTGGTTAATAGGAGTATATAGCCTTTTATGTGTCCCACAATGGAGGTTTATCAGTTTGTATATTTATATGACATGTTTTAATTTTTTGATTAATAAAAATGATGTTTTATAGTATATGCAATTTGTGCTATTTCTGTACTCCAGTTCTTTGAACTAACGGTGGGACAGACGGGTTGATATTGTAGTATTGGCACATACAATAGTTTGGATCTAATTTGATATTATAGATGAGTCCTGGCTGGAAGAAGTGATGGCAGTCTGTGCTGGATGAAGCAGAAAAGAGAGAGTTCAACTAGACAAATCACCGGTAAGTAATTGTATTACCTGTACACTGACACTATATACTATATATCAGGGGTTCTCAAACTACGGCCCGCGGGCCACATGCGGCCCGCCAAGGACTTTTATCCGGCCCCCCCGCCAGGCCGACATTGAACTCATGAACTGCACTGCAGTTCAATACCGGCGGGCCCTCTAATCGCGGGCGGGACGAGGCGCCGAGGAAAGGCGTTACGCAGCCCTCCGTATGCAGCAGAGCACAGTGCACACAGATGGCGTGATTGTCATCACGCCGCCTGCGCGGCCTGATGACGTCATGCCGCCTGTGCAGGACTGAGATGAGCGGGCGCCTCTTCAGAGCAGCGGGGGACATAGGTGAGTACTGTTTTTTTTTTTTTTTTAACGCCGGGTCCTATTGGGGTCATTTACCTGCCTAATGGGGACATGTGCTGCCTAATGGGGACATTTACCTGCCTATTGGGGTCATTTACATGGCTAATGGGGACCTGTGCTGCCTAATGGGGACATTTACCTGCCTAATGGGGACATTTACCTGCCTAATGGGGACCTGTGCTGCCTAATGGGGACATTTACCTGCCAATTGGGGACCTGTGCTGCCTAATGGGGACCTGTGCTGCCTATTGGGGACCTGTGCTGCCTAATGGGGACCTGTGCTGCCTAATGGGGACATTTATCTGCCTAATGGGGACATTTACCTGCTTAATGGGGACCTGTGCTGCCTAATGGGGACATTTACCTGCCTAATGGGGACATTTGCCTGCCTAATGGGGACCTGTGCTGCCTAATGGGAACTGTGCTGCCTATTGGGGACCTGTGCTGCCTAATGGGGACTATGCTGCCTATTGGGGACATCTACCTGCCTATTGGGGACTTGTGCTGCCTAATGGGGACCTGTGCTGCCTATTGGGGACATTTACCTGCCTAATGGGGACATTTACCTGCTTAATGGGGACATCTACCTGCCTATTGGGGACTTGTGCTGCCTAATGGGGACCTTTGCTGCCTATTGGGGACTTGTGCTGCCTAATGGGGACATTTACCTGCCTATTGGGGACATTTACCTGCCTATTGGGGACCTGTGCTGCCTAATGGGGACCTGTGCTGCCTAATGGGGACATTTACCTGCCTAATGGGGACCTGTGCTGCCTAATGGGGACTGTGCTGCCTAATGGGGACTGTGCTGCCTATTGGGGACCTGTGCTGCCTAATGGGGCCTGTGCTGCCTATTGGTGACATTTACCTGCCTATTGGGGACCTGTGCTGCCTAATGGGGACCTGTGCTGCCTATTGGAGACATTTACCTGCCTATTGGGGACATTTACCTGCCTAATGGGGACTTGTGCTGCCTAATGGGGACATTTACCTGCCTATTGGGGACATTTACCTGCCTATTGGGGACCTATGCTGCCTAATGGGGACCTGTGCTGCCTAATGGGGACCTGTGCTGCCTATTGGGGACATTTACCTGCCTAATGGGGACCTGTGCTGCCTATTGGGGACATTTACCTGCCTATTGGGGACCTGTGCTGCCTATTGGGGACATTTACCTGCCTATTGGGGACATTTACCTGCCTAATGGGGACCTGTGCTACCTAATGGGGACCTGTGCTGCCTAATGGGGACCTGTGCTGCCTAATGGGGACCTGTGCTGCCTATTGGGGACATTTACCTGCCTATTGGGGACCTGTGCTGCCTAATGGAGACCTGTGCTGCCTATTGGGGACCTGTGCTGCCTAATGGGGACATTTACCTGCCTATTGGGGACCTGTGCTGCCTAATGGGGACCTGTGCTGCCTATTGAGGACATTTACCTGCCTAATGGGGACATTTACCTGCCTATTGGGGACCTTTGCTGCCTAATGGAGACCTGTGCTGCCTATTGGGGACCTTTGCTGCCTAATAGGGACATTTACCTGCCTATTGGGGACCTGTGCTGCCTAATGGGGACCTGTGCTATCTATTGGGGACATTTACCTGCCTAATGGGGACATTTACCTGCCTATTGGGGACCTTTGCTGCCTATTGGGGACCTGTGCTGCCTATTGGGGACATTTACCTGCCTATTGGGGACCTATGCTGCTTATTGGGGACCTGTGCTATCTATTGGGGACATTTACCTGCCTTTTAGGGACCAATGCTGCCTATTGGGGATTCTTGCACCACACCAGTCTGAGCCTGAGGTAAAAGTGGAGTTCCACCAATATGGGCACTGGTGAGGCTGCATTGATGGGCACTGGTGAGGCTGCATTGATGGGCACTGATCAGGCTGCATTGATGGGCACTGATCAGGCTGCGCTGATGGGCACTGATCAGGCTGCATTGATGGGCACTGATCAGGCTGCGCTGATGGGCACTGATGGGCACTGATCAGACTGCATTGATGGGCACTGATCAGACTGCATTGATGGGTACTGATCAGACTGCATTGATGGGCACTGATCAGGCTGCATTGATGGGCACTGATCAGGCTGCATTGAGGGGCACTGATCAGGCTGCATTGAGGGGCACTGATCATGCTGCGCTGATGGGCACTGATCAGGCTGCATTGATGGGCACTGGTGAGGCTGCATTGATGGGCACTGGTGAGGCTGCATTGATGGGCACTGATCAGGCTGCATTGATGGGCACTGATCAGGCTGCGCTGATGGGCACTGATCAGGCTGCATTGATGGGCACTGATCAGGCTGCGCTGATGGGCACTGATGGGCACTGATCAGACTGCATTGATGGGCACTGATCAGGCTGCATTGATGGGTACTGATCAGACTGCATTGATGGGCACTGATCAGGCTGCATTGATGGGCACTGATCAGGCTACATTGATGGGCACTGATCAGGCTGCATTGAGGGGCACTGATCAGGCTGCATTGAGGGGCACTGATCAGGCTGCGCTGATGGGCACAGACCAGGCTGCATTGATGGGCACTGATCAGGCTGCATTGATGGGCACTGATCAGGCTGCATTGATGGGCAGTGCAGTTTGTATGTCTCTGTGTGGGCAATTTTATTGCTGGTATATTGTTTTTGTAGCGCTGTATATATGTTGGTATTTTACTAACAGCAATTTTGAATCCCTAGGAAACAATGATATCAAGAAAGAGAAAAAATTGACTCAAAGTGTAGGATATTCGAAGAACCCAAAAAATCGGTAAGTTTGATGATTTAACTTCATTTTTAATATTGTATTTGTTCCTATTTTTGTTTTATTACCTCTAAATAAGATATGTGCAGTGTGCACAGGAATTTATTCATAATTTTTTTAAACTATATTCCGGCCCTCCAATGGTCCGAGGGACCGTGATCTGGCCCCCTGTTTAAAAAGTTTGAGGACCCCTGCTATATATCATGTACAGAGCTCCTATGTACAATGTCATTGGTGATCACTGCATTACCTGTACACTATATACAGAGCTCCTGTGTATAACGTCACTGGTGATTCCTGTATTACCTGTACACTGACACTATATACAGAGCTCCTGTGTATAATGTCACTGGTGATCCCTGCATTACCTGTACACTATACAGTATACACTATATGCAGAGCTCCTGTGTATAATGTCATTGGTGATCCCTGTATTACCTGTACACTACATACAGAACTCCTGTGTATAATGTCACTGGTGATCACTGTATTATCTGTACAAAATACACTATATACAGAGCTCCTGTGTATAATATCACCAGTGATAATTGTATTACCTGTATGCTATACACTATATACAGAGATCCTGTGTATAATGTCACTGGTGATCACTATATTACATGTACACTGACACTATATGCATAGCTCCTGTGTATAATGTCACTGGTGATCCCTGTATTACCTGTACACTATATACAGTTGTGGCCAAAAGTATTGACACCCCTGCAATTCTGTCAGATAATACTCAGTTTCTTCGTGAAAATGATTGCAAACACAAATTCTTTGGTATTATTATCTTCATTTAATTTGTCTTAAATGAAAAAACACAAAAGAGAATGAAGCAAAAAGCAAAACATTGATCATTTCACACTAAACTCCAAAAATGGGCCAGACAAATGTATTGGCACCCTCAGCCTAATACTTGGTTGCACAACCTTTAGCCAAAATAACTGCGACCAACTGCTTCCGGTAACCATCAATGAGTTTCTTACAATGCTCTGCTGGAATTTTAGACCATTCTTCTTTGGCAAACTGCTCCAGGTCCCTGATATTTGAAGGGTGCCTTCTCCAAACTGCCATTTTTAGATCTCTCCACAGGTGTTCTATGGAATTCAGGTCTGAACTCATTGCTGGCCACCTTAGAAGTCTCCAGTGCTTTCTCTCAAACCATTTTCTAGTGCTTTTGGAAGTGTGTTTTGGGTCATTGTCCTGCTGGAAGACCCATGACCTCTGAGGGAGACCCAGTTTTCTCACACTGGGCCCTACATTATGCTGCAAAATTTGTTGGTAGTCTTCAGACTTCATAATGCCATGCACACGGTCAAGCAGTCCAGTGCCAGAGGCAGCAAAGCAACCCCAAAACATCAGGGAACCTCCGCCATGTTTGACTGTAGGGACCGTGTTCTTTTCTTTGAATGCCTCTTTTTTCTCCTGTAAACTCTATGTTGATGCCTTTGCCCAAAAAGCTCTACTTTTGTCTCATCTGACCAGAGAACATTCTTCCAAAACGTTTTAGGCTTTTTCAGGTAACTTTTTGGCAAACTCCAGCCTGGCTTTTTTATGTCTTGGGGTAAGAAGTGGGTCTTCCTGGGTCTCCTACCATACAGTCCCTTTTGATTCAGACGCCGACGGATAGTACAGGTTGACACTGTTGTACCCTCGGACTGCAGGGCAGCTTGAACTTGTTTGGATGTTAGTCGAGGTTCTTTATCCAACATCCACACAATCTTGCGTTAAAATCTCTTGTCAATTTTTCTTTTCCGTCCACATCTAGTGAGGTTAGCCACAGTGCCATGGGCTTTAAACTTCTTGATGACACTGCGCACAGTAAACACAGGAACATTTAGGTCTTTGGAGATGGACTTGTAGCCTTGAGATTGCTCATGCTTCCTCACAATTTGGTTTCTCAAGTCCTCAGACAGTTCTTTGGTCTTCTTTCTTTTCTCCATGCTCAATGTGGTACACACAAGGACACAGGACAGAGGTTGAGTCAACTTTAATCCATGTCAACTGGTTGCAAGTGTGATTTAGTGATTGCCAACACCTGTTAGGTGCCACAGGTAAGTTACAGGTGCTGTTAATTACACAAATTAGAGAAGCATCACATGATTTTTCGAACAGTGCCAATACTTTGTCCAACCTCTTTTTTATGTTTGGTGTGGAATTATATCCAATTTGGCTTTAGGACAATTCTTTTTGTGTTTTTTCATTTAAGACAAATTAAATGAAGATAATAATACCAAAGAATTTGTGTTTGCAATCATTTTCAGGAAGAAACTGAGTAGTATATGACAGGATTGCAGGGGTGTCAATACTTTTGGCCACAACTGTACAGAGCTCCTGTGTATAATGTAACTGGTGATCACTGAATTATCTGTACATTGAAACTATACACTGTATGCTATGTACAGAGCTCCTGTGTATAATGTTTCTAGTGTTCACTGTATTATCCGTACATGGACATTACACCCTGTATACTATGTACAAAGCTGCTGTGTATAATGGCACTTATGGTAATATAAGTATTGTGCTTTTTTATTGTATGGTAGTATTTGGTCACTATGTGATGGTAATGTGGTCTGGCCATGGTGTGGTGGCATTTGTCCCCTGTATGTGGTGTTTTTCGGTCACTATGTAGTGGTAATATGTGGTCCGGCAGTATTTGTCCCTTGTATGTGGTATTATTCAATCACTATGTGGTGGTAACATGTGGTCTGGTCATGGTATGGCAGTCTCTGTCTCCAGTATGCGGTATTATTCTGTCACTATGTGGTGGTAATATGTGGTTTGGTCATGGTGTGGCAGTATTTGTCCCTTGTATGTGGTATTAGTCACTATGTGGTGGTCAAATGTGGTCTGGTCATGGTGCGATGGTATTTGTTCCTTGTATGTGGTATTATTTGGTCACTATGTGGTATGGCCATGGTGTGGTGGTATCTGTCCCCTGTATGTGGTATTATTGGTCATTTTAAAAAATATATGTGACACATTCCCTTAAAGAAAAATAGAAAAATATACCTAAAAAGAGTATTGGATATTTTAAGAGATGTTAAATAGGATAGAGTAAAGTAGGGGAAAAGAGTCTACCTTGCCTTGTTGTGGTGGCAGTCTTAAAAAATCTTTTGGCCAAAACAAAAGCTGATAGCTATGTATGTGATATGGTGTTCGATGGGAACTGTTAATGTGTGAGTGGTGAAGTCGTGGGGCAGAACTGGAGTTTTTTCAAGGGTGCGAGGTGGGACTGTGGAAGGTTCGCGGGGTGGAGGCGGCGCTGGGGTGGAGATAGGGCGGAGTCTCAAGGTGCCCTAAAATGTTGCCTCTATGGGGCCTTGAAATTCCTGGTGGAAGCCCTGGCTATCTGCTCCTGTTTGCTTGTTTGAATTTCTGCTGTCTGACCGTGGCCATTTTCCTGACCATTCTTTTGTCTTCTGATTTGACTTCTGTCACCTCTGGTTCGCTCCTCCTGTCAGCAGCTCTTCCATGAAAGCAATCCAGTAGACCACATTGTAAGGCCAGAACTCTGTTCAGGGGTTAAAGGGCGAAGGCCTTTGGAATCTGCCAGACGGAGTGGCTAGCTCCAAGTCTGTCCAGGGTAGCCTTTTTCAGTCTACGGCCTCTGACAGATGTTACAGCTAGCTGGCACTAGAAGCCATGCTAATGAAGTATCTAAAATCACTAAACAATCCTATCATCCTTCTAGATTTACATTTTGATGATATACTTTTGGAATAATGTTTTTTCCTCAAGACAAGGGAGGTTTAAATAATGGGACAGGATATGATCCTAAAAATAGATGTCATATCTTCGAGAATCAACCTAAATGGAAACTTTAGTAAAATTCAGTTTTCTACTTTAAAAGTTTCTTACTGCTTTATTTAAACAAATATCAATCACTGTATAATGACAGGTCAACTCTATAGAAGAACTAATAGTTGTTTCTAGTCTGTATAATTCTATGTGAGCTAAATACAAACGTATAGCCTTATAAGGATTTAGTCTCCAGGAAAATCATACCTTTTAGTTTAATAATTATTTCCTCCATTATGCAGAAAAAGCTCTTTAGCTTGGTGCACCCTTGATGTAACCGAGTGGCTTAGTGTACCCGGAAGAGCAGTGAGCGGCTGCAGCAGAGATGAGAGAGGGCTTTGTAATCATTCATCTCCGACACTTAAACAGTGAGCACATGTTCAAGTTTTTCTCTTCAGACAGAACTCACTCTGGGTTAGCCAGCATTGTTCATCAATGTAGGTAGGAGCTAGTGATGCATGAAAAAGTCTTTGGTGGAACTATGGACTAAGCCGCTCGGCTGCACCAAGGGTGCACTAAGTACCCTAACTGGCATCTTTGATTAATAACTGCACAACGGAGGAAACTATTATTGAATTAAATGTATGATTTTATGGGGGCTAAATCCTCTATTTGGCTGTTTAGTTTGAAATATGTTAGGCTGACAAACTTCTTTTAAAGGGGTATTTTCTAGTTTGGAGGTCATCACCATCCCATCCCTAGGATAGGAGATAACTTCCCAATTGCTGGGGACCTGATCATTGGGACCCCACTGATTTACTTGGGCTCTGGTTTGAGAATTTTCTTGTTATGTGCTAGCAGAGTTCCAAAATGCTTTGATCATTCCTTAGGTTGCGTTGGGATTTGTATTTTCTCAGAAGTATTTTTATTTTATTTATCTTTTTAAAGAATGTGTTCTTTTACATTAACTTACACATCAATCTGGTAAAATCTATTAAAGATATTCAATGGTTTACTATGGGGTAGTGATGCAACTAAAAAGAAAGCAGTGGTCACAGTTGTCACCTTGTTTTATACTTGTATGCCTCCCTTTCACATTAGGCTTTTCAAGGTGTGGGTTCACAGGTGCCCTGGTCCACTAGCAGAAACCGCATGGACCAGGGATCATCCCACCGAATGCTCGCTCTCCTTTCACCATAATACAGTGTGGCAATACTTTATTGAATCAGAAAACAAGCAAATAACAAGTGAAACAGTCCCAGAAAAATCACCAAGATAGTTCAAAATTAGAGTCTCACCCTTCCACTGACTCGCCGGGATAAGAACAGCTGTGACTTCAGAGCTTCCAGGGCCAACTACCCCACCTGTGGTATGCAAAAACAGGAGATAATGACAAGCTTAGGAAGCTGACAGTCCATTGAGGTACAAGGCCAGTTGATTGGAGGGTCATGACTTGGCTTCTTTGAACATCTTTGGAGCCAGGTGACCGGTGGGTTTGAATCCTGGCTTTCCCAAACTTATCTATGGGGCTCAGGTGACCGATGTCCTGGCTGCTGTCCTGTAGAGAGTCTCTGGTATTTTGGATGTCTGAATGTCTTGGCTGAATACCTCTTGATTGTATATATCTCACTAATATAGTTCACATAGGTGTTGTTCTTCAAGCCAGCATTTACAGGTAAAGGGGAAGAATGGTGGCAATATCAATTCTCATTGTTCGATTATGTAATCTATTTGCATAGTTTTTCCTCCTCTGTTTCGCAAGTCAACAAACTAGCTGGCCTGGACAACGTTTAGTCAACATATATTAGCAAACATCATTGTTCAATGACCCTGTATCACAGCCTTGGAAAGCTAGCAGACAATAAGTCATAGGAGCTTATATCAGATGCAAACATTAGCCATTCATCCATTTAGAAGTATCAACTTAAGGGCCTGTCACACTAAGCGATATCACTAGCAATATCGCTATAATGTCACTGGTTTTTGTGACGTTATAGCGATATCGCTATGTCTGATACTTACCTCCGACCGCTCCCCCGCTGGTTATCGCTGATCGCGCGAGAACGTCCTGGACTGTTTCTCGTCGTCAGCTTCCTGCTGTGATGACGAGCGACGCGTGGACGCAGGCGGGAGGACGTCAGGATCGCCTCGTCTGACAGGTAAGTAGCGATCCCCGACCCCTGCGATGTCGCTGGTGAGATCTGCCTGTGTGGCAGCTCACTAGCGACCACTTAGTGATGTACCATCGATCCTGACCGTGTCATATCGCTGGTCGGGATTGCTGGTACATCCCTAAGTGTGACAGTACCTTTAACCTACAAGAGTAAACATTTCATCCTCTTGACCATGAAGAAAGAAACACGTAAATTCAAAAGTTAACATCTAGATAACAGTCTATTCCTCCTGGCTTGCTGAAAATAGACGTCTGGTTAATTAAGATAAAATGCTGTGTCGTCACACAAGGCTTGCACACAGTTGTGTATCACGATTTATACAAAGTCTTGACACATGAGGCTCCTAGACAAGCATAGTGGGGTTGGTGAGAAAGGGAAGAGGCACATAGAAGACCAAGACCTTGGCTTCAAAACAAGTAAAACCGCCATGATGCAGACGTGAGTCAGAATCACAAATTAATCAATTTTGCATGTGCGTGATTTTTCACACATTATTCAACTCACAAATAAAAACTAATAAGGACAAGAGAGTGCAAGTGGTGCTGAAATCAATGTGCGCCAAATGTCTGGCCAACAGATGTAAAGACGGAGGGGGGACGAAGAGTTCATATATGAAGACATTTTCAAGATTAGAAACTGCGGAGAATTGTCTCATCTTCCTGACTGATGTTTTACGAATTAGAAACACGTTCTAGTTTGGCCGCTGTGATGGAGCACAGCACTTTTATACCCTGGTCTGGAGTCCAGGATGCTTCGGTTAGAGGTTTGCATAGACTGGATACTTTGCAGTAAACGAGGTCTGCACCACCTGTGTGTAGTTAACAAATAATTATAAATTAATGTTTCTAAGTAACAGCAGTCTGTTGGCTGGGTCCGAAGAAATTACACACATATTGGAAAATGTCTCTTTGTGAGACAGTGGGAAATTGGTTAATTTAATGGAAAATTGACATTATGCACAAAGCCATTTTTTCAATATATGTGTACAGACAAAGTGCATTATTGTTTTGGGATTTATTTTTAGAGAAGATAACAATTTCTTTCCTTCGTGCAGTGTTTGAAAGAAAATTGCATAAAATGTAGTCTGTCTGCAAACTGAAAAGTGGACCAAACCTTTTACTGTCATAGGTACATTTGAGGACTCACAATGACTTTTTGCTTAGTTTTTGATGCTGCACATTTTCTGCACCTATTAGTTTACGTGAGTCTTTTTACATGCAATTTTATTGCGCTTTTGTCTCTTGTTGGTATGTCATGTTTTAAGTAAAGTTGCTTTGCTTTTGATACTTCCTGGTATTTGGCTTAGATAAAATTTTATTGATATAGTCAATTGAGGACTACGTGTACTTTTTACCAGCAAACTTTCGGCATCTAATGGAATTTTATGGGGAATATCCGCACATAAAACTCCACGTACCCATAAGAGAAATTTAAAATGTTGTGGATTTTGTGCATGTGCAGCAGGTTAGTATATGCTGCATAAAAAAGCACAGTGGGAAGGAGATTTCTATGACTCTCATCCACTTTGCTGGAACTGTAAGACGTTGCGTTTCTGGTGCAGCTAAAGTATGCATCTTCAAAATACTCACCAAAAAATCATCGTGGGAGCCTTACCTTAGATTACAAAAAACTGGCTGTGTGTGCTCTATGTGCTCCTCTGCATATCGGACTGGTGCAAAAGCCGCCTGAAATTAATGGTGGACAAAACAGTACAGACTAGTGAATGTTTTCTCCAAACGAACACAAATCAATGTACACTACCACGTAGGCTACAATTTATTTGTTTGCGTTCCGTTTGGCACATGGAAAACACATTGACGGAACACATGGTCACATGAACTTAGCTAAACCATGTGTAATTTGGTTCTGCAACACGGTGGATCACTGGTTAACATTGTACGGTGCCTCAGTGGGTAGCACTGTTGCTTTGCAGCGCTGGGGTCCTGGGTTCAAATCCCACCAAGAACAACATCTGCAAGGAGTTTGTATGTTCACCCCATGTTTGCGTGGGTTTCCTCTGTTTTCCTGCCACATACTTATAGGGCATCTAGATTGTGAGCCCCAATGGGGACAGTGAGGATCATTTCTATAAGGCTAGTAAAATAAAGAAAATGTGTTACTTACCTTTTTTGACTCTACAGACAACTGTTCTCCCTCGAGTCCAAGTGATCAGGTTTTCGGAGTTCTACTTTGTAACCAAGTAACTCCTGCTGCCTTGTTTCACGTGCAGTATATGCCCTAATTTACAGTTTTTTGTTCCCATGGGACAAAGCGTATAATTTCCGGCAGTATTATTTATGACCAGTAGATGGGGTCATAAAGCCTTCCTACAGTCCTCAATATACTTTGAGAATTATTCCAGGGTATGAATCTCAGCCGTGTGTCTTATTCATAGAACACAAATATATATTAAAATGTACGAGTTCAATCCGATTGTGATGGGACAGTGTTGTTTTCCCCGTGGAATATACATTGCCAACAGACATTAAGATTTGCTGCTCAGGTTCAGCATTTATACCTATCTTTGCCATCATCAAAACTTCATTGTCCAATTCTTAATTGCAACAATCACAGTACTTTTGGCCATCACATGGAAGACGTAATATTACCAACTAACCATTCAAGTTAGTCCCCCATCCATTTGCCATAACAGGGGTTGTCATCAAGGGGCTACCCTTTGTCATATAGGAAATGATATACAGTGAAACCGCTCCAAATAACCGCCTCCATCAGAAGAGCACTCAGTTATCTAAAGTAGCTTTTATATGACAGATTTTCAGGTTCACCTTATATTTAAACAGTAACTAAACTTTTTTTTTAGACATTTTGATCAGTCTTTGCAAACTTATTACCTTTGTAATATACTCAACTGCCTGATCTGGCTTCTTTTTCTCTCCATCTCCATGCTGAAAAGTCTGTTTCAGCTGCCTTTATCATATACTTAAAGGGAATCTGTCACCTATTTTTTTGCATATAAGATGCGGCCACCGCCATTAGGGGCTTATCTACAGCATTCTGTAATGCTGTAGATAAGCCCCCGATGTAACCTACAGAGAAGAAAAACACATTATATTATACTCACCGATGGGTGTCGCGGTCCGGTCCGGCGCCTCCCATCTTCTAGCAATGACATCCTCTTCTTTGCTTCCTGTCGCGGCTCCGTCGCAGGCGCACTGCTCTACCCTGTTGAGGGTAGAGCAGAGTACTGCAGTGCGCAGGCGCCGAAGCCATGACGGGAAGCAAAGAAGAGGACGTCATTGCTAGAAGATGGGAGGCACCGGACTGGACCGCGACACCCATCAGACCCGGACCGCCCCTGGGTGAGTATAATATAACTCGTCTTTCTTCTCTTTCAGGTTACATCGGGGGCTTATCTACAGCATTACAGAATGCTGTAGATAAGCCCCTAATGGCGGTGGCCGCATCTAATATATGAAAAAATAGGTGACAGATTCCCTTTAAAGTGTACCTGTCATATTCATAAACGCCATATACCTGCAAATATAGTGGTAATCTCTAAATAAATAGCATTTAAATCCTGTGTTTCTGGCTTACTAGAGGGAGAAAATGAAGCTTTATTATCCTGCTGCCATTCACTTCCAGGTGCAGCGAGCGATTATAGTCACTGCTTACTACATAGTCAATGCAATGTAATCACTTCCCAGAACTTTGATTGACAGCTAGCTCTGCATATGTACGCTGCACACATATACTGCAGAACTGACTGTCAATCAATTTGCCAGGGAATGATTATAGCTGACTGTTTAGTGAGTTGGTGACTGTAACAACTCGCTGCACCGTCCTGATGACCGGAAGTAAGAGGCTACAGGGAGAATGTAATTTTATATTCTCCCTTTAGCCACTACTCTGGTAAGTTGGCTAAACAGAATTTAAAGGTAACATATCAGAAACTTAATCCTCCCCTCAAAAACATTAATATATCTGTGTAGCCCTTTAAAAGATAAGCCAGTTGGTCCTTCTATGACCCCAAAGTGCTGCTCCAGCAGCAAGAAATCATGTTTTCAGTTGTGTCTGCAAATGCATTGAGGCATGACGATGCACATCTAGCTTCTCTTCCTCACACAGTAGGACCTACCTAGCAGCACCCTCCTCAGTAGCTGTGAACCAGAGCAAATGACCTGTCAAGTAGCCAAGGGAGGGTGCTAGGAAGGGAATACAGCTTGAGGCCATGCTGACACGTTCAGTTTTTGGTCAGTATTTTACATCAGTATTTGTAAGTCAAAATCAGGAGTGGAACAATCAGAGGAAAAGTATAATAGAAAAGTAATAATCGAAACTCGTCACCACTTCTGCATTTATCATCCACTCCTGGTTGTGGCTTACAAATACTGATGTAAAATACAGACCAAATACTGAATGTGTGAACGCGGCCTGAGGCTGAGAAGCAAGAAGGATATTGACACTCCCCAAATGGACTTCCAGACTCAAATTCAAAATACGATTTCTGCTACTGCAGCTTTGGGCTCATAAGAGGATCGACCGGCTTATCTTTTTAAGGACTATACAATCATGTTAATTGTGTGAAATGAGGTGGTGATGGGGGTAGGGGTAGTAGTTTCTGACAGGTTCCCTTTAAACACTTTAACCTGTAAATTATCTGCAGGTAAACAGAACTAGAGTTGAGTGAAATTGTTCGGATTCGGTTCTAAATACGATCGTCATCGAATATTGTTAGGCTATGTGCACACGTGTGGAATTCCCGCAGAAATTTCCACGTGAATTCCGGAATTCCATTCCGCGAGAAATATGCGAGAATTCCGCATTTTAAATTCCCGTGTATTTCCCGCGGAAAAACTAGCGATTTGCAAGCGTAATTAGCTTGCAGAATACTAGCGTTTTCCAAGCGATCTGTAGCATCGCTTGGAAAACTGATTGACAGGTTGGTCACACTCGTCAAACATAGTGTTTGACGAGTGTGACCAACTTTTTACTATTGAGGCTGCCTATGCGGCATCAGTGGTAAAAAGATATAAAGTTTAAAAAAATTAAAAATCGTGATATTCTCACCTTCCGGCGTCCCACACAGCATCCCCGATCCTCGCGATGCTCCCAGCAAGTCCCGTTCCCAGGGATGCCTTGCGACAATGACCTTTGATGACGTCGCGGTCTGGCGAGACGCTGCGGTATCGCGAGACCACAAAGTCATCAAAGGTCATTGTTGCAAGGCATCCCTGGGAATGGAACTTGCAGGGAGCATCGCTGAGGCCTGGTGACGCTGCGCAGGATGCCGGAAGGTGAGAATATCACGATTTTTTATTCTATTTTTTACAGGGATATGGTACCCAGAGCCTGGAGGAGAATCTCCTCTCCTCTAGACCGTGCGTACCATCCACAAATGTTCTGCTTACTTTTCGCATGGTGGGCATAGCCACATGCAAAGTAAGCGGAACAATGCTTTCCCATGTGTGTGGATTTTCCTGCGATTCTGCACAAAGAATGAACATGCTGCGTATTTTTCTGCGATGCAATTCTGCCGCGGAAAAACACGCAGCATTAGCACAGCATGTGCGGAATCCCATAGGATTGCATGGGATGCTTTTTTTTGCGTTTTCATGGCAAAATTGCGCGTTTAAAAACGCCACGAAAATGCAAAACGCTACGTGTGAACGCAGCCTTATTGCAATATTCGTTGAACACAGCCGAACGTCATTAGAGTCAATGGGAGTAGAAATTACCGAATAAGTTTGGAACCGATCATCAAACATACATTTGGCATGAATAGAGTTCGAATATGACACAAATAAGGCAAATTCAGATTTGGCGACCAAATCCGAACAAATTCGCTCAACTCTAAACAGAACTTCTGGATGAGACAAGTTCTCTCTAAGTGCATGATCTAAGCAGGTTACATAGCCCCTTTCAGGATGGAGTTTGAGAAAAGGTAATGGAGCATATTACAAACATTCAGAATTTGGAAAGACTGATCAATAATTGAATGATAAAAAATTTGGGTTACTATTTAATGTCCTAGCCCTATTAAGAGGACAGCTCCTCTGGAAGACTCTTTTCGGGCATTTAAGTTTCAACACTTGAATACTTTGATTCCACGTTTTTTTTTTCTTTAGGGAGATTTGGGCAGCATTTCATATCTCTACATTAACGTTTGGGGTGATCGATCATATAAGTGGGAAAGACGGGAGCAAAAGCTGTTAGTCAAGGCTGTCAATATGGAGATTTTCCATTGGAATGCATGTCTAGAATCCATAATGGGCATTTGGGTTGACATGCCTAATCCCACACCAATAGTATTCAACACTTCATGACAATTCTCTCTGCTGACATCCCCACCATCATCATGGAGGACTTCAACATCCCCATTGACACCCACCAACCAGCAGCCTCCAAACTCCTGTCACTTACCTCATCCTTTGGACTTACTCCGTGGTCCTCCACAGCCACCCACACAGATAGACATACATTAGACCTCATCTTCACCCGCCTCTGTTCCCTATCTAATCTCACAACCTCTCACTTCCCCCTATCTGACCACCATCTACTCACCTTCTCATCCTTGTCCTTCTTACCTGCCCCCCATGTCCAGCCACTAGCACATCCTCGCAGAAACCTCGCACACCTAGACATTCACAGACTCTCAGACTCTCTTCTACCTCTGTCCTCCATATCTTCACTCCACAACACGGACAGTGCCACCGCTTTCTACAACCCCACCCTCACATCAGCCATAGACTCAGTCGCTCCTCTCATGCATGGCAAAGTGCGACAATCCAATAGGCAACCCTGGCACAACAACCTCACCAAAAAACTTCGACAAGCATCCAGGGTCGCAGAGCGGCGTTGGAAGAAAACACGCCTGCCAGACGACTTCACTGCTTTCAAACAAGCTGCACTTGCCTTTAAATCATCCCTCACCTCTGCTAAACAGACCTATTTCACAAACCTTGTATCTTCACTATCCCACAACCCAAAACAACTGTTCAGCACATTCAACTCTCTCCTCCGCCCACCACTGCCACCTCCAACTCCCCTCATCTCTGCTGAGGACTTTGCCACCTACTTCAAAAACAAGATTGACCAAACAAGGCAAACCTTTACAGCTCCACCACCCCAACCGCTCCACATACCAGACCTCTGCCCCTCCCTAATAACCTTCCTCTCCAACATCACTGAAGGAGAGCTTACTCATCTCCTTTCCAAATCACGCCTCACCACATGTGCACTTGACCCCATCCCTTCCCACCTGCTCCCCAACCTCACTAACATGATCATTCCAGCCCTAACCCATCTCTTCAACCTATCCCTAACTTCTGGTACCTTCCCCTCTGCCTTCAAACATGCCACCATAACACCCATCCTCAAAAAATCAAACCTTGACCCAACTGCTATGCCCAGCTATCGCCCCATATCACTGCTCCCGTTTGCTTCCAAACTCCTTGAACAGCATGTCCATGCTCAACTTTCCTCCCATCTCTCATCTAACTCCCTCCTTGACATCCTGCAATCTGGCTTCCGCCCCCACCACTCCACTGAAACTGCCCTGACCAAAATTACTAATGACTTAAGGGGGTTTTCTAGCAATATCGCTAAAGCATCACCAATTTTGTGACGCAGCAGCGATATTGCTAGCGATATCGCTATGTGTGATACTTACCTCCGTCCGGCTCCCCCGCTGTCTGTCGCTGATTGCGCGAGATCGTGCAGCTACATTTTTCGTCGGGCGCTTCCTGCTGGCGCCGACGAGCGACGCGTGGACGCGGGCGGGAGGACGTCAGGATCGCCGCATCTGAAAGGTAAGTAACGACCGCTGCTGCGTCGCTACGTCGCTGTGAGATCTGCCTGTGTGGCAGCTCACTAGCGACCATTTAGCGATGCACCAGCGATCCTGACCGGGTAGTATCGTGGTTGGGATCGCTGGTGCATTGCTAAATGTAAAGGGGCCTTAACACACAGCCAAAGCTAACAGACAATTCTCCATCCTCCTCCTCCTTGACCTGTCCTCTGCCTTTGACACAGTTGACCACTGCCTACTGCTACAGATTCTTTCTTCCCTTGGCATCAAAGACCTTGCCCTATCCTGGATTTCCTCATACCTTTCTGACCGCACATTCAGCGTCTCCCACTCCCACACTACCTCCTCATCCCGCCCCCTCTCTGTTGGAGTCCCCCAAGGCTCTGTCCTGGGGGCCCCTACTTTTTTCCATCTATACTCTTGGCCTAGGACAACTCATAAAGTCCCATGGCTTCCAGTACCACCTGTATGCAGATGACACTCAGATTTACCTCTCTGGCCCAGATGTCACCTCTCTGCTGTCCAGAATCCCGGAGTGTCTATCAGCCATATCCTCGTTTTTCACCTCTCGCTTCCTAAAACTCAACGTAGACAAAACTGAACTCATTATCTTTCCTCCATCTCACGTATCTTCCCTACTCGATCTATCTATTATGGTAAATGGCATCATGCTCTCTCCCGCACCTGAAATCCGCTGCCTTGAAGTAACTCTCGACTCTGCCCTGTCCTTCAAACCTCATGTCCAATCTCTTGCCACCTCCTGTCACCTCCAACTCAAAAATATTTCCAGAATCCGTCCCTTCCTCACTCCTCAATCTACTAAAACTCTTGTACATGCCCTTATCATCTCCCGCCTTGACTACTGCAACACCCTCCTCTGTGGCCTCCCTGCTAACTCTCTTGCACCACTCCAGTCTGTCCTCAATTCTGCTGCCCGACTAATCCACCTCTCTCCTCGCTACTCCCCTGACTCTCCCCTTTGCAAATCCCTCCATTGGCTCACTGACCTACAAAGCCATCGACAACCTTTCCCCTCTCTAAATCTCTGAACTAATCTCCCAATATCTTCCCTCACGTACTCTTCGATCCTCCCAAGACCTCCTACTCTCCTCCACACTTATTTGTTCCTCACACAACCGCCTCCAAGATTTCTCCTGAATATCCCCTATCCTCTGGAATGCCATGCCTCAACACGTCCGATTATCCACCACCCTCAGATCCTTCAAACGGAACCTGAAAACCCATCTTTTCAGGAAAGCTTACAGACTGCAATAACCATTCTGCCGCCTCACCACTGCCTGAGCTGCCGCCTCATCACCACCAGAGCTGCTGCACCCCCGACCTTCAATCTTTTCCCCGCTATCCCGTAGAATGTAAGTCCGCAAGGACAGCGCCCTCTCCCCTCTGTACCAGTTTGTCATTGTAAATTTGTTGTGGAAACTTGTTTACTGTTAACGGTATCTATAACTTTGTATGTAAACCCCTTCTCATGTACAGCACCATGGAATTAATGGCGCTATATAAATAAATAATAATAATAGTACTTCATCACCCAGCCACTACCAAAATTCACTGCACTCTCTGCTGAAGGTACCATATATTAATAAGAGAGCTATATTTTGTAATATTTCTTTGTTGCACAATGTTGAAGTACGAAACTGCAGAGACGATAAATTCTATATATGTTCTGGATCCTGGGTGTATCCTACCTGATTTTTAATCTACATTTCATGACTGACAGTTTTCACTTATACTAAATGCAATGTCTACGCCCTTTCCAGATGTATTGTCCTATATGGTAACTACATATGTTTTCATCACACATGATAACAGAAAATGAACCTCCCTAGTAACAACATAATACACATCACCACATAAGAACAGGCCACTGTTTATAAGTGAAAGAACATTTCACAATATTGAAAATGATTAATCAGCGACATCTAAGGCTAGGTTCACATTTGCGTTTGATTCCGCAGCGTATCATCCGCTTTCCCAAACGCATGCAAAAACACATGCAAACGCATGTTAACGCAGCGTTTTGGGATTTCTGTATATATAGACACAGTGCACTGAGGAAATACTCGTCTTTAGCGGCTGTATCTAGCTGCAAGATGGATCTTGACCTGGATAGCTTCCTAGAAGATCTGGATTTACAATTGAAGTTGGCTGCTGCCTTTGCTTTTGCTTGTCAAGAACACAGAAGAGAAAGACTGAGAAGACGTCGTCATCGCTATTGGCAACACCCCATCCTTGAACTCTGAGAGAGCCGTGGAGCCTACTACTCTTTGTACACCTGAGCTGCAGCAAAACGTGGAAAAGTTTTTTTGACTACACGAGGATGTCACAACAGAGCTTCCATGACTTGCTGCTACGTGTTCAGGATCCATCGCCAGGCAGGACACACAGCTCCGTCGAACAATTTCTGCTGAGGAACGTCTTTTGGTCACCCTGAGGTACGTAGTGTTGAAAAAGAAGCTCCTGTCACAAATAACCCTAATCCTACCCTATCCCTAACCCTATCCCTAACCCTATGGAGTGTACTGATTTTTGTTTTTCATTTTCTTTTCCGCAGATTCCTGGCTACTGGAGAGACATTGTCATCGTTGCATTTCCAATTCCGGATTGGAGTATCCACCCTTTCTAGGATTATTGTAGACACCTGTAGTGCTTTAGTTGGTATTCTGTGGCAAGAATTCCTCCCCCAACCCACGAGTGAAGTCTGGATTGAAAATGCTTCCAAATTCCAGGAAATTTGTAATTTTCCTAACTGTGTGGGGGCTGTGGATGGCAAACACATTAGGATTATGAAACCAGCTGGAAGTGGAACAGAGTACTTCAATTATAAAAAAAAAACTTTTCCATTGTTCCAACGGCTATTGCGGATGCCGATTGTAGATTTGTTGCTGTGGACACTGGCTGATTTGGATGAGCCAATGACTCGCAGACAATCAAAAACTCTGACATGGGCCGACTGTATGGGAATGATTTTAATTTTCCACCACCACGACCTCTTCCCAACACTGATGGACCACCAATGCCTTTTGGCATTCCAAATGTGTGCCAACCTCATTAAGCCATACTCATGTCGGAACTTAAATCACACAAAAAAAAATTTCAACTACAGACTGACAAGGGCACGAAGAACCGTGGAGTGTGCATTTGGATTGCTGGTATTGAAATGGCGCATTTTGTGCACATCCATTAATCTAAAAATTGACACTATTGATGAGGTTGTGAAAGCATGTGTTATTCTGCACAACTACATCATGGTAAAAGAGCGAACAAGCTTACAACCTGAGGAATCTGTTACATTGCATGACCAATTTCACCCTCTGAGAACCACAGTTGAAGTTGCCCAGATGAGGGATAAGTTTGCTGCTTACTTTGTTTCAAATAATGGACATGTGGTACGGCAAGACGAAATGATTTAAGCCGCTAAGTTAAATGTACCTGTTATGTTTTGTACCTGTTATGTTTAAATGTACCTGTGATATTAAAATGTACGTGTAATGTAAAAATTTACCCCTAATGTTTGTTGAGTTAAATATAAACTACCTACCTTCCCTCAAAAATAAAGTGTATTTGTGTCGTACCTTACCTTAAAAATAAAGTGTGTTTGTGTCGGCGGTGGCGCATAAAGATACAATAAGACAAGATATAGTGCTAAAAAAAAATACAACTTTTATTTTCTAACACTTTTACAAAAAAACGGTTAAGCTTGGGGTGATTTGTTTTTTCTTTGGGATTTACATGAGGGTGAAATGGGGAGGACCTTAGGGGTGTGGCGCTGTGAGGATTGGGTGGTAGTTGATGAGCAAGGGGTTACAGGGGAAGGGTCTACAGGGGAAGTGGCAACAAATTGAAGGATTGGATCAGGGATGGCAGTGGAGACATTGGGGATAGATGACAAAGTGGAATCGATAGACAAACTGGAAGGAACAGAGACACAAGGGAAGGTAGTGACAAATTGGTAGGTGAGGGTGGAGGTGGTGGGTTCAATGTGGGCATTGCTTTTTGGCTCCTGGTTTTGGTCCTGATGCCAAGATTTTTTTTCTTGGACCTCGCTTTTCTTGGCTGAGTGGGAGTGCTGG
The DNA here is from genome assembly GCF_039654945.1 of Dendrobates tinctorius. Taxonomy (NCBI): domain Eukaryota; kingdom Metazoa; phylum Chordata; class Amphibia; order Anura; family Dendrobatidae; genus Dendrobates; species Dendrobates tinctorius. Next base: position 623,762 of record NW_027361870.1, read on the forward strand.
GCTCTGTAGCAGTCATCTGGTATGGTGCTGCATTGTGGATACTGCTGGCTGCAGGGGTGCTGTAGTGGGCAGGGGTGCTGTAGTGGGCAGGGGTGCTGGACTGGGCAGCATCGTTGATACTGCTGGTTGCATGGGTGCTGGACTCTGGAGCATGGTGGATGCTGCCGGCTGCAGGGTTAATGGACTTGGCAGCATGGTCGCTCGGTGAACTGGAGGTGGTGGTCATGGCGGATAGTTCAGTGTTGTGGGAGCTGGAAAGTAGATTGGCTGCTGGTAATATCATCAAGCCTGTTGATTGTAGGATTGTGACTGCTGCTGCTGTAATGTGCGGCTGTAAGCAACCTGGCAGGCCTGCATGACGTTCAGCTGGAGTTGAGGTGTAAGGAGTTGAGGTTTTTCCGCTCAATTGCAGAAAAAAAAATGTTGCGCCGGTCTCCCAAGATTGGCTTCCATGCAGTCGAGGCGTTTGTTGACTTCCTTGAACCCACTCTTCACTCTGTCAGCAATCAACCTAATCCCATCCTGGAAGACCGAGCTTAGTTGCAGAAACTCGGGTATGCCTGACCTTTCCCAGGCCCTCTGCTGCTGACGAGAAGACCCAGCAAAAGCAGAGGCAGAAGGCTGGGAGAGGGGAAAACCTAATGGACTGGCTGCCTCCTCCCCAGCCTGTGAAGCCTGCAAGGTTGCTCCATCGCTGGTGGATGACTGTGACCGCGTCTGTTCAGTGGCTGGTAGATGAGGGGCCGCTTCAACCGAGGATGATCCGGATTGTGTGGTGCTTCACCAGGTTCTGTGTGGAAAAGAGAAAAACATTAGTGCAAAAATCAAGGATGTGTAGTACTGCTCCAGGTTCTGTGTGTGGAAAAAAATTAAACATTAGTTAAAAGAAAAAAAAAATTACATACTTACGTTCGCTGAGCAAGCGCAGACCTCAGAAAGGCAATGTCTCGGTGGTACTTATATTTTAGGAACCTTGCAGCAGAACCTCTTCAAACCCAAACCTCCTCTCTCATGTCCTTGTTGAAGCGGTGCTTCATCGAGCGCCGACGGATTTTGATTCGCTTCACTGTGAAGGTGAAAAACAAAAATTAGACAACAATGCACATCCATTCACAGGTTCACTGCCGGTCCAGACCACATTGCAATACTTACCAAAATCAGTTCTGGCTCGTGGCGTGGCACGGTCCGAACCAGGCAGCAGCGATATTGCCACTTCTTCCCAGAACCGTCTAATCACAACATTGTCGGAGTGCTGTCGGTCACGGGTGTTCCACAACGGTACTCGCTCTTGCACTACGTGGATGAGTTGTTCGTTGTCTATATCAAGTGTGGCTGGTTCATGTTATAAAGCCTATAGATAAAATAGAAATAATTTTAAGTAAAACTGGAAAAAAAAATTGTATTACAACTCTGATGAAAAGAATACCCCGTCTTTCCTCCTGAGACACATGAGCCCGACGACCCTGAGAAGAATCCTCTCCACTGGACTGCTCCTGCTCTTCATCACTGCCAGGTACCTGTAAAGAAATTAAATGATTTAACACATGTAGAGTATTGCCAGTCAATACACACCATTCCGTAAAGTGAATGTGATTACATAATCTTTGTCGGGTCCACCCTGGGAAGAAGTCTGTTCTTCACTTGAGGACATTTCGAAGAGCAGGTAGCAGTCAAGTGAAACACTACAGAAAAGAGCAGAAGAAAAATTAAACTTGTGATGATCCAAAAACAATGTAGACCAAAAAATAAAAAAAATGACAACATTACAGGCAGTAGTCCAACACCACAGCAGTCAGCACAGACCAGGGACAGACGGCAGCAACAGGAGACAACCACAGCACCAGGAGATGACCAGTAGAAAACAGCTGCACCAGGAGACACCCATTGCGCCAGAGAGAATCGGCCAGTCTACAAGGAATAGAAAAAGCATTCAGAGAGACAGACATTTCCAAAGTTTCTATACTTACATAGACAGTGTTGCCCTCACCATGACAGAAAGCAGCACCAGGAGACGAACTGGAGAAACCCGTTGAACCAGGAGCCAACCAGGAGGCAACCATTGTACCAGGCCAGTCAACAAGTCTAAAAGTAAACAGAAATTTTTTTTAGTACAAACAGCAGTGAGGGAGGATGACATTTTCTAAGGCTCCATACTTACATAGCAAGTGTTGTGGTATCGTACAGAGTCCAGAGAGGCAGGGCTGCCATCAGGGCATTACTACCCTGACTGGCATATGGGGCCCGGTGGGCAGAGGGGGCCCGCATCAGACCCGGTCTCCTCTGCTCACCGGGCCCCTACCGGCAGGTAAACCGGGCCCTTAGCGCGGCGCTACGGGCGGCAGCGAAATGCTATTGACATGTGGGCCCGGCGGCCCGCACGTCAATAGTTAACAGCTGCCAGCCAATCGGAGGCTGCCAGTTGACGTTAGCCGCAGTGCGCACCTCGCCGGCGTCTGACGTCAGTGTCAGTCGCCGGCTAGAGTGCGCTGCAGCGTGGAGGGACGGAGCCTCTCCCACCGCTGGAGCGTGGCCAGGTAAGGAGAACTTGTTTTTTTTTTGTTTGTTTTTTTACAGCGGCGATCCGGGGGGGCCCGGGGGCAGAATGCTGAACATGGGGCAAAATGCTGAACATGGGGCAGAGTGCTGGAATGGGGCAGAGTGCCGAACATGGGGCAAAGTGCTGGACTGGGGCAGAATGCTGGACATGGGGCAGAATGCTGAACATGGGGCAGAATGCTGAACATGGGGCAGAATGCTGAACACGGGGCAGAATGCTGGACATGGGGGCAGAATGCTGGACATGGGGGCAGAATGCTGGACATGGGGGCAGATGCTGGACGTGGGGGCAGAATGCTGGAGACTGGGGCAGAATGGAGATACTGGGCATGATTGGAAACAGATGGGGCAGGGTTGGAGACAGATCGCACAGGATCATGGGGCAGGATGGATATGATGGAGATCATATGGGGAAGAATGGATACTCATGAGGGCGGGATGGGAAAACATATGGCTAAAGCCAGGAATGAGACACATGGGGGTCAGGATGGGAGATACAGTGATGTATTTAATTTTTTGAGGATACTGTTTTAAATGGGGGGGGCGGTTCTGTTACTGTGCAGAGCGACACTATGTCGCCTTTTTTTCTTCATGTGGTGTAATGTAGAAGTTGGGAAAAAATAAGTAATGTGTTCTGCAAGCGGAGCTCTAGATAACCATGTTATTTCCTGCAGAGACGAGTCCTGGCTGGAAGACGTGATGGCGATCTGTGCTGGATGAATGAAAAGCAAGGATGAAGGACTTCACCTAGAGACGTCACTGGTAAGTTAGTGTGTTACCTGTACACCTACACTATACATTGTATACTATATACAGAGGTCCTGTGTATAATGTCACCAGTGATCACTGTGTTACCTGTACATTATATACAGAGCTCCTGTGTATAATGTCATTGATCAATATATTACCTGTACACTGATACTGCATACTAAATACAGATCTCCTGTGTATAATGCCACTTATGGTGATAGTATTATGTTTTTTTTTAATTAATGATCAGTATTGTAGTATTCAGTCACCATGTGGTGGTAATATGTGGTCTGGGCATAGTGCGGTGGTATTTGTCCCTTGTGTGTGCTATTATTTGGTCACTTTGTGGTGGTAATATGTGGTCTGGTTATGGTGCGGTGGTATTTGTTCCTTGTATGTGATATTATTCAGTCACTATGGTAGTAATATGTGGTCTGGTCATGGTGCGGTGGTATTTGTTCCTTGTATGTGGTATTATAGGTCACTATGTGGTGGTAATATGTGGTCTGGACATGGTGTAGCGGTATTTGTTCCTTGTATGTGATATTACTGGTCATTTTAAAAATTGAAAAATAAATAAAAATATACCTAAAGTGTATTGCATATTTTATCAAATATTTAATATGCTACAGTAGAGTAGAGCCCGGCCAAAAGTGTCTACCCTGTTATGGTGGCGGCTTAAAAAAATCTTTTGTCCAAAGCAAAAGCTGCCGGCTATATGTGTGATCTGGTGATGGGAACTGTTAATGTGTGATAGGTGAGAAGTGGAGTTTTTCCAAGAGAGCGGTGGGACTGTGGACAGTTTGAGGGGTGGATGCGGGGCTGGGTGGAGCCTGGGCAAAGTCTCAAGGGGGCCCCCAAAATTTTGCCAGTATGGGGCCCCGAAATTCCTAGTGGCAGCCCTGCAGAGAGTTATGGCCTTGCTGTGTTCACACTTCCTTTTATAGAGCTCTCAATTAGCTGGTGGTTGAATCACTTCCTAGACCAACTCATTGAAAAAAACGCATGCTTATAGAACGCATGTGCGTACGCATGTCCTTGTGTACACATGCGTTCCCATAGACAGTAATGCGTTTATTTGACGCACTCATCCGCATGCGCATGACTGCGCATATTTGACGGATTTTTGCCGCTTCCAAAAATCCAACATGTTGCGTTCGCCGGACCCCACCGCACACCGAAAAACAACGCATGCGTACGATGACGCATGCGAACTGCTGCAAACGCATGCCCCTGCATACACCATGTTAAAGATAGGGAAACATGACGCATACGGATTGCTGCGGATGAAACACTGCGCAAACAGACACAAATGTGAAACCAGCCTTAGACCTAAAGAGTCATCATAATAATTATCTAGAAAAACTGTGTCCTTTTCTAAGTTTTAACATTCAGAATGAAACAGTGAATTCACAATAAAACAGAACAGAACATTATTATACAGTTCAGGAAATATACGGGTGGCTGTTCCTCTTTTCTGCCTGAAGGGGGAGCTATATCTGGTGCATGGTTGGCAGTCAAAGTGATCACATTTGAGCAGTTATTGCACAAGGTTATAATAGGGAAAATTTCTGCACCACCACTCTTTCCAGAAAAAAGTGTGACTCTGAGTCACTACTCATGGACAAGTCGTGAGACAGAGTAGTCAGGAGGTCCAAGATCAGATCCCAGGAGGGCACATAATACAGAGGGGCAAGACAAAGCAATGGTCAGGTAACAGTCTTGGGTCAAATGTCAGGAGAGTATGTCAAGACAAGGAAGTAATAAAAAGGAATAGAGGCCAAGTCCAGGGTCAGGTACCTGAAGTCAGAGAGCGTTAAAAGCAGAAGGGATAAGCCACATGAATAGTCACGACAAATCCTAGGTCCAACAACAATATCAGAGAAACAGACACAATGCTAAGCACACACACCAAACTAAGCTAAGCTACAGCCAACACTGGACTTCTCACTGCTAGCCAGCTAAATAGCCAGCAAAATCACTAAGGGTGAGAGGTACCTGGGGAAACGCATGAAGAATGAACCAGATTGAGCAGCAGGGCTGTCAATCAAAGTGCTGACAACGCAACATGCCCCAGCATCAGATTGCATGACTTGACTGTCAGCCTCAACACTGACAGTCCAACACACTCCAGATCCCATAGGGCGGCTGAGCTGTCACTCACAGTGTACCTAGGCCAAAATAAATGATGAAACCGTGACAAAAAGCACTTAAAGTTGCTATATACATATGACAACCCTGTCTCACGAGGATAACGCTCATTCGTAGGGTGAAAAGCTCTTTTGGTTTACCCAAAAGATCATCATTCTCGGTGGCGCATCGTCCTGTGCAAACAGGATTTGAGTTGCCGAGAACAATGACAGCCTATACGCACTGAATGATCTTTTACTGATTGTTCAGTGCTCATCAGACTGTGTGAACAGACTATTAAACAACCGGCGATCAGCGGCCATTTAGTGTCACCAGTCGCCTAGTGTAAACGGATTTTAACAATAAGGGATTCGTCACAGCAGAAAACCATTTAAAGCCAAGGTAACCAACAATTTCTGCTATTTTATTGCGATGTCAGGAAGCAAATCTTATCAAGGAAAACCTGCTGGTCCTCTCTGAATGATTAATGCCAGAAAATGGCTTATGTTTGAGGTGGGGTTGTCGTAAAGTGATAGTTGAAAACTTTGACGCTGCTTGTTTTCTGTGACATCATCCCTCCCACTCAATGGATTAAATAACAGAGAGAGAGACTCACTCTCCTGATGTGGAGGAAACAATTTGGAAGCCCATGATAATATCCTATAAATCATCCTATGTATATGGGGGGATGTTCTGAGGAGTCTATGTTTCTGGACGTTGCACGAAAAAATCTGAATTTGAAACAGTGTCTCTTTTTTTCCAAAGAAAAAGGAATCTCCGTTCTGCGGTCTTTTCTTTTTTTAGAAGTTGGCAGTAAGTGTTTGATGACTTCTAGTCGGAATGCCAATAGCTTTTCTTAGCCTTTAACCAAAACCATGAGAAAATCCAAGTCCCAGATTTTTGGCATGTCCTGTGTGATCCAGCTTACATCTTGCTCTTCTCGTGGAAACTGCGAATGAGCGCAACCCCCATGAGCTACTCAGTTATTTTTGCTCTTTTTGTTGCATTTTTGTGTATCAACTGATTTACAATCACTGACTGTAGGAGTACACAGAGCACTTACTGCACAGATATTGTAAGAACCCTTTAGTTACATGTCTCATATACTCTTATTTTATTATTGTTTAGAAACAATTGCAAGAAAACTAATTGAATCTTTTCCAATTGCTTATGTTTCTGCAGTGATTACTAATATGTGTGTAAGAGTTTGACAGGGACTCTAATGCACCTTTGCTCCTTAAGACACCATTTGTAAAGTTTGTGATGTGGTTTTAAGTGCATTTTTATGGAGTGATATAAAATGTAGAAGTGCATAGAATCTTATAGACACTAATGCATATGGTTCTTGTAAAGTGATGCAATCAATGTATGTGAGTAGTGCATAGGGAGAGTATAGGATTAGATTTAGAACATGAGGTTTAGTATAGGGCTTAGAGGGTAGGTTAGATAGGAAGATACAGTATGCAGTGGTGGGAAAATTAGTAGTAGAATATAGTGTACAAGATAGGATTCAGTTATTATGTTTTGGTCCAGACCAGCATGGGACAGGGTGGGTCAGACAAAAAGAGGAAGCACTTCCGGGTCTAGTTAGTGTTCAGTGTTAGAGAAAGTAAGAGAAAAAGTTAAGTTCAAGGGCAGTGTCACAAGGAGGTTTTCTTAAACTTCTCCAACTGTCATGGCGGCATCAGGATCTGTGGAATCAGACAATCCTCCTTGTGACTCCATAGATAGCTATGGTCAGCACAGAGTCACTCAAGCATCGACTTCTAGAGCTACAGCTCCTAGGCAGGTTAGAAGGAATGAAATCTTTGCTGGACTTAGCTTGTTGATTACCTGTGGTCACATCCTGAGGGAGAATCAGTCGTGTTTGCTCTTTCCCTATTTAAGCTGGCTCCACTGTTCAGGTAATGCCAGTAAAAGTTCTCAATCCTGGTCAGGAGAGTTGGACACAAGAGGTGGGATGGCTTTTGCATTTTTTTCTTTTTTATCAAAAAACATGTTAACTAAGTACAGTATATTATTTTCATGCACTATACTATTTATTTATTCACTACAGGGCATTTAATCATTATGTTTCTGTCTACTTTTTTTTTAATTATTATTTGTAAATGACTGAGGCTGAGTGCACACGATCCAGAAGTGCCAGCGCTTTGGACGCAGTGTACAGTCATGGCCAAAAGTTTTCAGAATGACACAAATATTATATTTTCACATGATCTGCTGGCCTCTGGTTTTTATGTGTGTTTGTCAGATGTTTTTATCACATACAGAAATATAATTGCAATCATATTATGAGTAGCAAAAGGTTATATTGACAGTTAGAATGAGTTAATGCAGCAAGTCAATATTTGCAGTGTTGACCCTTCTTCTTCAGGACCTCAGCAGTTCTCCCTGGCATGCTCTCAGTCAACTTCTGGATCAAATCCTGACTGATAGCAGTCCATTCTTGCAAAATCAATGCTTTTATTTTGTCTGAATTTGAAGGTTTTTGTTTGTCCACCCGTCTCTTGATGATTGACCACAAGTTCTCGATGGGATTAAGATCTGGGGAGTTTCCAGGCCATGGTCCCAAAATCTCTATGTTTTGTTCCCTGAGCCATTTAGTTATCACCTTTGCTTTATGGCAAGGTGCTCCATCATGTTGAAAAAGGCATTGTTGATCGCCAAACTGCTCTTGGACGGTTGGGAGAAGTTGCTCTCGGAGGACATTCTGGTACCATTCTTTATTCATGGCTGTGTTTTTAGGCAAGACTGAGAGAGAGCCCATTCCCTTGGCTGAGAAGCAACCCCACACATGAATGGTTTCAGGATGCTTGACAGTTGGCATGAGACAAGACTGGTACTAGCGCTCACCTGGTCTTCTCCGAATAAGCCGTTTTCCAGATGTCCCAAACAATCGAAAAGGGGATTCATCAGAGAAAATGACTTTACCCCAGTCCTCAGCAGTCCACTCCCTGTACCTCTTGCTGAATATCAGTCTGTCCATGATGATTTTCCTGGAGAGAAGTGGCTTCTTTGCTGCCTTCCTTCTGACCAGGCCTTGCTCCAAGAGTCTCCGCCTCACAGTGCGTGCAAATGCACTCACACCTGCCTGCTGCCATTCCTGAGCAAGCTCTGCACTGCTGGTAGCCCGATCCCGCAGCTGAAACACTTTTAAGAGACGGTCCTGGCGCTTGCTGGTCTTTCTTGGGCGCCCTGGAGCCTTTTTGGCAACAAGGGAACCTCTCTCCTTGAAGTTCTTGATGATGCGATAGATTGTTGACTGAGGTGCAATCTTTCTAGCTGCGATACTCTTCCCTGTTAGGCCATTTTTGCGCAGTGCAATGATTACTGCACGTGTTTCTTTAGAGATAACCATGGTTAACAGAAGAGAAACAATGATGCCAAGCACCAGCCTCCTTTTAAAGTGTCCAGTGGTGTCATTCTTACTTAATCATGACAGATTGATCTCCAGCCCTGTCCTCATCAACACCCACACCTGTGTTAATGGAGCAATCACTGAAACGATGTTAGCTGGTCCTTTTAAGGCAGGACTGCAATGATGTTGAAATGTGTTTTGGGGGATAAAGTTCATTTTCTAGGCAAATATTGACTTTGCAAGTAATTGCTGTTAAGCTGATCACTCTTTATAACATTCTGGAGTATATGCAAATTGCCATTAGAAAAAATGAAGCAGTAGACTTTGTAAAAATTAATATTTGTGTCATTCTCAAAACTTTTGGCCATGACTGTATGTCCGCTGCGTCCAAAGTGCTGCGTCTATTGAATGCAGGTGAATCTGCATGTGTTCAATACATTCTATTGGTGTATTTTCTCTTGCAGAAACTACCATCTCTGCGAGAAATTGACATGCTGCAATCTGGAAAGATGCGCCGCATGTCCGTCTCCTCGGTAGAGCCGCGGGCATCTGTGCACGCATAGTGGACATGGAAATTCTTGAAATCCCATCCACTATACTGTAACAGATGGCCACTGCGGGTTTGACACTGCTTAAGTATGCAGCGTCAAACCCACAGCGATTACTGATGATCGTATGCACATACCCCTATTGTTTAAATCAGGCTTTTCAGATTTTTTATTATTTATTTTTATTTTACTCATACAGTTGCATTAATTCCGCATAGCTTTACATATGGTATAACACATTTTTTCCTACACAGCAAAATCTGTGTAGGAGTAATCACTTTTGTTTAATTTTCAGATTAATTTATTTTAGTTAAATGTCAAGAAATGTTATATCTAATACTTAAATATAGCATTTTCAGTTTACTTATATAGCGCCATTACGTGAAATCATTCCCAGGGCACCAGATTAGGACATTAGAGGGACCTGTGATTACTGAGATTTATGGAAACAAGACAGACGTACACAGGAAGGGTGGCGGGCATAAACAATACTCTATTTTCAGTCTGATAAGAAGAAAAGACTTGTGCAGAAGGGAATATTTTATTGTAATTGTGCTATATTTTTAGAATAGAAAAATGAAATCCTGTACTATCCGAATAAACCAAGTCACCGCAGTTTAGCATCGGCCCCATGAAAGCTATCATGCCCCTGTAAGGAGGTGACTGAGGTCGTCACATGCCTCCCCTTCTTTGGACACTGTTCACATGATAACATGCAGTACCTTGTTGTTTGATAATGTTTTAATGTGCTGTATTGTTTATGTACTGTAATGTGATGTATTTGATGTGTGTTATGTATAGAAGTAGGGATAGAATAGAAGATAGCATAGGGCAATAGTGGGATTAGATTAGTGGGGCACATTAGAGATAGGGAATAGGAGTATTAGCTTAGGGTTAGTTAGCAAAGGGGTTTCCAGTAGAGAGGGGCTACAGAGCAGTTCAGCATAGAGCAGGGGATATAGAGAGGGACTACCTGGTTAGGGCTCCGTGCAGTCAGGATGCAGCAGTGAACAGTAATAGTCTGCCAGCTGTGGGGATAAAGCTGCTACGTCAGGGAGGGGCCCCAGGCTGAGGAACGTGCTAGCGGTCACCACCTTCAATGGAAACCAACCCCAAGAGGATCCGGGGCCTACGGTCGGGATTAGGTGCAGCTGAGATGGCGAGCATTCTACCTTCTATTGAGACCGGATGAGGGGAGTGGGAAGAAGCTGGTGGACCCAAGGGCACGGACGGTGCAGCTGGGACAGGGACTGTCCAGAGAGGTCGGAATGGCCAGACGAGAAAGAGATTGTCAAGTGGGACAGGGATTGTCCAGAGGGGCCAAGATGACCGGGAGAAATGGAGACTGACAGAGAAAGCTTCAGGACTGCCATCGCAAAGGAACTGTGCTGCACTTGTAATGAAAACCCTGTCATTAAGTAAAGTTGAATTGTTGGGCAAGGATATGGAGTTTGTAGTGATTTGTGAGATCCAAGGATCTGAAGCCGGAGTGACAGACGACGAGAGGACTTCAGCAACTGAAGTGAGTGTTCTGCTGCACACACAGCAGGAGGGACATTATGTTTCTTCTGTGGGGCGCCAGGGTGTGGGAACACTACAGCTCTTTGCCAAGACTACCACCCTGACTGCCTTACACCCCATCTTCTCCTCTGTAATGCTTCATGCTTAATCTCACTAAGATATTGGTTTTTTGGGAAATGTTGTGTATAGTAGATTTTGGGCAAGACCGGCCAACCAATGCAATGAGTCGGAGGTGCTCCTGACTCTCATTTGACAGATGTTGGGGAAGAGAAGGATCTGGCAGAATCTAAACGCTTATTCCCATCACCCAATTGGCAACATATGAACGCTCAGACCAGGCAAGTGCATGAGGAATTCCGGAGAGATAGTGGTAAGATGAACGCTAATTTGGCCGACAGCCATCTATAGTATCTGGGCACCTTTATACTGGACAAGAAGACTCGCAACGGCTCTTGGGCCGAAGAATACAGAATGACTCAACCCAGACTGGAACTAGCTCTATCCTGCACTACTTCAGTAATTCTGTATGGTTGGAGGGGATCAGGTTCCTTTTTTGTTACTTACATATTTAAATATCGAGGTGTATATTTTTTGTGTAAAATTCTACTAGTTTACTACGGCCAAAATGGCATGACAAATGTTCACTATAGGAACACATTGCGTGTGAACGGATGAACAATGGGGTCGTTTTAGTAACCAATATGATTTGGTGATTCTGTCCATTGTGTTCCTAGTGAGCGTCGTATGTCTTGTTTTAATGTACGGTAATCCATTTTAGTAACAGGATTACAGAATTGGGTAATACTCTAACACCTCTCAGATCAGAGAATGGGTTAGGCTGTGTGCACACGCTGCGGAAAAGGTGCGGATTCATCCGCGCGGATTTTGTACAATCCGCAGGTGAAACCGCAGGTCAAAAGACCTGCGGTTTTACCTGCGGATTGCTCTGCGGTTTTGCCCTGCGGTTTTTCATCTCCTCAATGGAGGAGATGGCAAACCGCAGGAGAATCCGCAGAAAGAATTGACATGTCAATTCTTTCTGCGGATTGAAAACCGCAGATAATCCGCGCGGAAAATTCCGCACCGTCTGCACTGCGGTTTTTGATTCCCATAGGGAATCATTGTACTGTACACCGCAGCAAAAACTGCTGCGGGTCCGCAGCGGCCAAAACCGCTGCGGAACCGCAGCAAAATCCTCAGCGTGTGCACACAGCCTTAGAGTTCCAAAAGTAATATAAGATCTAGGGATAAAGTAGTCATTTCTACCCTAATATACAATAAAATGTTACTCCTGGTATTATCCAGATGTAATTTAATGACAATAGCAGTGATATATTGAAACTTGGACAAGAATTGTCACACGTGGGGGTCATAATCTCACGCAGTCTCTACCTTGGTAGTGTATGTATTGTTGATGAGCATCATAGATTATCACTAGAATGAGCCACCACATTCTGGTAAAGATCATTGCAAAAATACCATTTACATTCTAATTCTAAAAAGGTATTTGAATAAAACTTCTCAAGTAAGTACACAAGGTGAAAAATTCATATTGAGGGGAATGTTGCCGTTATTTGCAAATATATCAAAATGTGTCATGCAACGATTGATGTTCTCGGTTCAATTTTAGATATAACACTTCGGTCTAGACCTGATTTTTTTTTTTTGTTTTTTTTTATGGCACCCCCTACATCAGAAAGTTTGAGACTTTTAAAAAAAAACTTGCAATTTCCAAATATGGCTAAAGCATTATTTGCTAACTACACCCAGATTACACCCACGTTGTATCCACTTACAGGCCACCCATAGACTTAAGCATCCAGGCAGTGTGACTCCTACTCTGCGATGACATTCTAAAATGTCACAACGTACTAGTGCCGCTATATGCGATCATGTAGCTACAGGAGCCGGAATCTGGCTGTCAGAGACAGCCAATGTTCGTTCCAACAGAAAGGGATCAGTTTATTACCACCCATGCCTTCCATATGGCTGTATATAGCGGAATAAACAAGTACTGCGTGTGCAATAAAAGGAACCACTACCTCTTACATATATATCAGTCATGTGATTGATGGGTATAAGAATGGAGCAGGAGCTGCTGGAACATAAAAGACCCAGACAGCTCTGCTATTCTGCCAGCAGGCTGCATTTCCCCTGTAACTGTGGCTAATATACCAGCCCAAGTGTCAAGGGAAATAATAAATACAAATATTTAAAATTAAAATGTAAAAAAAATTTACATATTGAAATGCCCCCCACGTTTTTAACAATATTATCGGGCGCACAATGCGCAAAATGAATTAAGAAAAAATATTTGAAGGTAAAAAATAAATTAATGAAAAAATAAATAAAAATGCCACTGTCAATCCAAATCGCTATCACTAGCCCTACCCACGTACAAAACAAATGCATCCGATGTATAAAAAGAATTGTTACAGAATGTATTTTAGTGGTCCTTTGTTGTCTTAAAAAAATAGAAATATTGGAAACACAGATATTTACTTCCCTTATTTTCCCACCAATATCACCCAATGTTAGCAAAATAAAAAAAAGAGACTATGACAGCGACATAAAAATAAAGCCCCACATACTACAATAAAAGATGCAAAAATATTAAATAAGGAAGATGTTTACAGCTCTTTAAACTGCATTTACGAAAAAAAATGTGCCTAGCCAGAAAAAGAGTTAAATGGCCTGGTCTTGAACTGGTTAAAAATGTCAGTTTTGTCAAAAAAACCCCCAAAATTTGCAACCTTTTAAAGAGAAACAAATTAGCCCCAAACCCTAGATATATTTCCCTTATGATCTTTACTACCTGTATATTCTGTACTCCTATCTATACTGCACCATTGTAAAATATTAAAATAAAAAAATTCCATCCATCTTCCTAAAAAATCCAGGTGTGGTTGTTCTTATATTCATAAATATTTATTGACTGCAGAAACCATATCGTACTGTGTAGGGAATTGACATAAGCTGATTAAAAGTCCCATAAACCCTCTTGTGTCAACAAACTTTGTATAAATCAATAGTACAAAGGCATATAAGAAATGTTGTAAAATATATTATGAAAGAAACATGCTTTTTTCTCCACCTTTGAGCCCCTTATTCTCCAATGCTCTGTCTCCACAGGTGAAAACAAGTTACAGGGCCAGCTCATTGAGGGTTTAGATTACAGCTTCTTATTGAAATCTATGGTAAAGGGAAACCCCCCTCATAGCCTCCTAAATACATTATGAGATGCAACCTAGCCTCTTATATTCAGTATAAGTCCCCAGATAGCCTCCTATATACAATCTGTGCCCCATATAGCCTTCTAAATACAGTGAGCCCCACATAGTCTCTTACATACAGTATGCATTCCACACATAGCCTCCTATATATAGTATAAGATCTCCACATAACCCTCTATATACAGCTCTGTCAAAAATTAAGAGACCACTGCAAAATTTTCAGTTTGTCTGATTTTTCTCTTTATAGGTATATTTTTGAGTAAAATGTAAATTGCTCTTTTATTCTATAAACTACCGACAACATGTCTCCGAATTTCCAAGCACTAAATTTTGTATTTATTTTCAGAAAATGAGAAATGGTCAAAACAACAAAAAAATGCAGTGCTTGCAGACCTCAAATAATGTTAACAAGTTCATAATCATTTAGAAACAACAATACTAATGTTTTAACTCAGGAAGAGTTCAGAAATCAATATTTTATGGAATAACCATGATGTTTAATCACAGCTTTCATGCATCTTGGCATGCTTTCCACCAGTCTTTCACACTGATTTTTGGTACAAAAATGTAAGCAGTTCTTTGCTTGATGGCTTGTGAATATCCATCTTTCTCTTCTTTACATTCAAGAGTTTTTCAATGGGGTTCAGGTCTGGAGATTGGGCTGGCCATGACAGGGAGTTGATGTGGTGGTCCTTCATCCACACATTGATTGATCTAGCTGTGTGGCATGGTGCATTGTCCTGCTGGAAAAATCAGTCCTCAGAGTTGGGGAACATTGCCTGAGCAGAAGGAATCTACTGTTTTTCCAGGATAATCTTGTATGCGGCTTGATTCATACTTCCTTCGCAAAGATTAACCTGCCCAATTCCAGCCTTGCTGAAGCATCCCCAGATCATCAACGATGCTCCACCAAATTTCTCAATGGGTGCAAGACACTGTGGCTTGTACGCCTCCCCAGGTTTCCGTCTAACCATTAGATGACCAGGTGTTGGGCAAAGCTGAAAATTAGACTCATCAAAGATTGCCTTACTCCAGTCCTATGGTCCAATCTTTATGGTCTTGGCAAACTTCAGCCTGGCTCTCCTTTGCTTCTCATTGATGAAATGCTTTTTTCTAGCTTTACATGACTTGAGCCCTGCTTCTAGGAACCTGTTACGAACTGTTCTTGCCGTTCTGGATTTTATCCCAGCTGCCATTTGCCATTCCTTTTGTAGGTCACTTGATGTCATCCTGCGGTTGCTGAGTGACATTCAAATAAGATGAAGGTCATCCCAGTCAGTGGAGAATCGCTTTCGCCCTCTGCCGGTCTGTACCTTTGTTGTCCCCCAATGTCTGCTGCTTGACCTTGTTGTAATGGACTGCTGTCTTAGAAATTTTAAGGATGGTGGCAACATGATGCTCACTGTTTTCCTTTGCTAGTAAAGCCAGAATTAAGCCCTTCTTTTCCTCACTCAAGACTTTTCTTTTCAACTCCTTTGGCATGGTTAAAAGTTATTTTTTCATTCCTATTACTTTTGGGACATTACTAGCACATGTTTTGCCATCCAGCTTATCCTATTGCAAGAGGATTGTGAACACCACAGCAGGGTTTTTTATACTATCCTTCATTAAATAAGATTTGGTTCAGGTGACCACCTAATCAGAAGCACATTAAGTAGAATGAGGTGTACTCTGGTAGGAATTCACCTGACGCTGGAATGGCTGTCAGACATGTAGAGATGCTAATTTTTATAAAACTGTGTGTCTCTTAATTTTTGCCAGAGCTGTATAGCGAGCCCTCACATAGCCTCCTATATACAGCAAGATATCCCACATAGCTTCCTATTTACAATGTGAGCCCTCACATAGCCTCCTAAATACAGTATAGGCCCACACATAGCCTCCTAAATGCACTATGAGCCCCCACATAGCCTCCTAAATACAGTATGAGTCCCCATATAGCCTCTTATATACAATGTGAGTTCTCACATAGCAACCTATATCACTATAAGCCCACACATAGACTCCTACTTTCAGTAGGAACCCCACATAACCTCCTTTATATAGTTTGAGACATCACATGGCCCCTATATACTGTATGAATCATCACATAGCCTCCTACATACAGTATGAGCCCCCACAAGGATTCCTAAATTTAGTATGAGCCTCCACATAACCTCTTTTATACAGTATAAACTCCCATATGGCCCCTATAAACAGTATGAACTCCCAAATAGCCTACTATATGTAGTATGAACCCCACCTAGCCTCCTAAATACAGTATGAGCCGCCCCATAGACTTCTATATACAGTGTAAGCCCCCATAGAGCCTCCTAAATACAGTATGAGCCTCTACAAAACCTCCTAAATACAGTGTGAGCCCCCACATAGCCTCCTATATGCATTGTGAACCCCCACATAGCCTTTAAAATACAGTATGAGAACCCCACATAGCCTACTATATACATAAAAACAAGCCATACACTTCTGAGAAAAAACCCAACACATACTCCTTTTGCTCCCATTCCCTCGGCACTTTGTTCCTGTCTTCGGTGCAACTGACTCTTCGCACTGCAGACTGCTGTCTCCAGCGGCTCCATCATCCAATAATCCTGAGGATGCGGACAGCGGTGACATCAGGAAGGGATGGCGGGTGAGTGAATGGTGCGGCCCTTGGGCCACTGTTTTCAGCATTTCGGTTGTCTCGGTCCATGGGCTGGACTGGAACAATCGGAGGGCAGGATGTGGTCTCTACTGTAGAGTAGGAAAATTAAAAACACTACACGTCAATAGACAGATGAGGCTGGCAGCATAAAAATAATATAGAGCATTAGAACATAAAAAGCCTTATTCTACACTCAAAGCAAATATTGTAGAACTCAGATGTAGGTTACACTGCACTGTTCAAAAGCAAGGGTATACTGTATGTATGGGAAATGACAGGTGACACTGGCAAGTGAACCAGGGTGAAGAGATCAATGGAAACAGAACTTCTTTGCTAGAGCAGGAGTGTCAAAAAGGGAATTACCAGTGGGTGTGGTTTTTTTAGAATTTGGACTATAATTTTTATATTTTGTTTATGTAAATAAATCAAATTTATTTAGTAAAGTAAGCTTTGACCAGTCCAAGATAGGGATTTGGTCGGTCGTTCATTCTATTCCTTTTAAAAGAGTAACTAACTAAATTTGCATGTTCTTAATAATTTTATCTAGCATGGAAAGTTCTAAAACTTTTTACAAATCACTTTATAAGGAATTTTCTATTCCTGTGAAAAAATTGCATGTCAGTGGTTTCCAAATCCCTGCTTTCCCCCTGTTTATTTGTTTGCCTTCAGCTGCATTAACATCAGAACATACACATTTGGAGTACAGATGATGGCAGTGAAAGGGTCAGCACTGATCGGGTTCTGCATGACATCTCCAGCCTCTGAGTTAGGACTCATTCACACGTCCAATTTTCAAGTACGAATGCTATCTGTATTTTTCACGGATAGCAGTTGTACTTGTTTTAGTCTATGGAGACTATAACATGACCGTGATTTTTAGCGGACTGAGAGGTTTGCGGAAAATAGTGGAGACTTGTCCAATTTTCATCCGAGGGTCGGATCAAAATCGGCAATACAAGTCAACGGGTCCCTGCACGGTCTGATTTTTACTCACTGTCAGAATGGAGAAGGTAGATACACTTTTTTCTTTATTTCTCCACGTACGAAAAAAAATGGATGACACTTGGACCAAACTCTGGTCAAAGTCTGATCAGAACAATCAACCTATTTTTCTCATATGTGGGAAAAATTGGACGTGTGAATGAGCCCTTACTGAGACACAGATGCTGAGCTGACACATCACTGCCATCATCTGTACTCGAAAATGAGCACGCACTGATATCAATGCAGCTAAAAGCAGGCAAATGGATTGGGAAAAGGCAGGGGTTGGGAAGCCACTTAAATGCATTTTTTTCTTACAGAAATGGTGACAAATCCCATAATAAAGTGATTTGCAAAGTTTGATAACTTTCAATGCTGGACCAAATTAATAATAAGAAAAAAGAAAAAAAGCGTACTTACTCTTTATAGTATTCCACGTATGGTGGAACTGGCATGGTTACCATCCATGTTAATCTACCATATTGCAATACAATAATTTTGTATCTGTTCCCTTTATTTTACCGGTGTGCATTTTTATATGTCAAATGGTCCCAGACCTTCATTTCTAGTAGCGGTTTTACTTCTTTGTGACTGGTTATATAAGTTTACCTTTTATATAACAATTACAGTCATATGTTAAAGTTTGGGCACCCCTATTAATGTTAACCTTTTTTCTTTGTAACAATTTTGGTTTTTGCAACAGCTATTTCAGTTTCATATATCTAATAACTGATGGACTCAGCTATATTTCTGGATTCAAATGAGGTTTATTGTACTAACAGAAAATGTGCAATCTGCATTTAAACAAAATTTGACCAGTGCAAAAGTATGGGCACCTCAACATAAAAGTGACATTAATATTTCGTAGATCCTCCTTTTGCAAAAATAACAGCCTCTAGTCGCTTCCTGTAGCTATTAATGAGTTCCTGGATCCTGGATGAAGGTATTTGTGACCATTCCTGTTTACAAAACAATTCCAGTTCAGTTAAGTTTGATGATCGCCGAGCATGGACAGCCCGCTTCACATCATCTCACAGATGTTCAATGATATTCAGGTCTGGGGACTGGGATGGCCATTCCAGAACATTGTAATTGTTCCTCTGCATGAATGCCTGAGTAGATTTGGAGCGGTGTTTTGGATCATTGTCTTGCTGAAATATCCATCCCCTGCGTAACTTCAACTTCGTCACTGATTCTTGCACATTATTGTCAAGAATCTGCTGATACTGAGTTGAATCCATGCGACCCTCAACTTTAACAAGATTCCCGATGCCGGCATTGGCCACACAGCCCCAAAGCATGATGGAACCTCCACCAAATTTTACTGTGGGTAGCAAGTGTTTTTCTTGGAATGCTGTGTTTTTTAGCCTCCATGCATAACGCCTTTTTGTATGATCAAACAACTCAATCTTTGTTTCTTCAGTCCCCAGGACCTTCTTCCAAAATGTAACTGGCTTGTCCAAATGTGCTTTTGCATACCTCAGGCGACTCTGTTTGTGGCGTGCTTGCAGAAACGGCTTCTTTCGCATCACTCTCCCATACAGCTTCTCCTTGTGCAAAGTGCGCTGTATTGTTGACCGATGCACAGTGACACCATCTGCAGCAAGATGATGCTGCAGGTCTTTGGAGGTGGTCTGTGGATTGTCCTTGACTGTTCTCACCATTCTTCTTCTCTGCCTTTCTGATATTTTTCTTGGCCTGCCACTTCTGGGCTTAACAAGAACTGTACCTGTGTTCTTCCATTTTCTTACTATGTTCCTCACAGTGGAAACTGACAGGTTTAATCTCTGAGACAACTTTTTGTATCCTTCCCCTGAAAAGCTATGTTGAATAATCTTTGTTTTCCGATCATTTGAGAGTTGTTTTGAGGAGCCCATGATGCCACTCTTCATAGGAGAATCAAATAGGAGAACTACTTGCAAGTGGCCACCTTAAATACATTTTCTCATGATTTGATACACCTGGCTATGAAGTTCAAAGCTCAATGAGGTTACAAAACCAATTTAGTGCTTCAGGAAGTCAGTAAAAAGTAGTTAGGAGTGTTCAAATCAAGAAAATGTTAAGGGTGCCCATACTTTTGCACCAGTCAAATTTTGTTTAAATGCAGTTTGCACATTTTCTGTTAGTACAATAAACCTCATTTGAATCCAGAAATATAACTGAGTCCATCAGTTATTAGATATATGAAACTGAAATAGCTGTTGCAAAAACCAAAATTGTTATAAAGAAAAAAGGTTAACATTAATAGGGGTGCCCAAACTTTAACATATGACTGTACAAGTTTCCATCCAACACATGAAATATGCAGATGACATGTAGACACATATAGAGCCGGACACTGCTGGGCATAAAAATGGAAAGTGCTGTCATACCTAAGAGAGCGCTGATGATATATTATATATTAACCTCTTCATTGCTGGAGGAGTAAAGCAGGCTTTGCCAGAAACTAGGCGTACTACAAACCATCCCTGCCTACAGGGGCTATGCTAAACACGTCATTATACAGACCTTTCCGTGCTTAATTAGCAGCAGGGTGGGAATGTACGGGAGGTGTTTTCTAGATACCATTATGTCAGCATCCTTATAAAAAAAAGAAGAAGCAAGCCTGACAACTTTATATGCATGACACGACGTAAAGAATGACAAGCGTGAAAAATAGAAATGTAAACAAAAATAATGAGTTGTCGGCAAAAAATGGTTGTCAGCAAGTGTCATAACGATGGGTGTTTGGAAATTGCATTATTTTGAAGGTGGGGGCTTGGATTGTGGAAATGTTATGTGTGTAATGACTGCCTACAGTTGTCACCTCTGATCCTCCCATATATTTGGTGGTGTTTATTTTTCTGAATATCACTGTTATACTCTATCTTATAGGGTGCACACCGCATGCAAACTATCTGTAAAGATGTTTTAAATAGCAAGATATACATAGACGTCCCAATTTCCAAATCTCTGTACCAGTCCCGGCAGGTCCACTGCTGGTTTGACTATAAGGCAGGGATCACACATGTGAGAAACACGGCCAAGTCTCTCATGTTATCACTTGGCACTGCCATGGGCACTTGGGAGTGGAGCGTGCGGCTGCATAGCAATCCATGCAGCCGCACGCTCCGTTCCTGAGTGCCGGCCGCAGTGCTGGGAATTAACATGTGAGACTCGTCCGTGTTTCCCACATGTGTGATCCCGGCCTTAGGCTATATTCCCAAGATGAGTTTTTGGTGAGTTTTTTACGCTGTGTGTTTTGGAAAAAATTCAAGTAGCCTATTTTACTTAATGAGTGCAGAAATGGTCAGGAAAATCTACAACAACAAAAACTCACCAAAAGCTCTTCGAAGGAACATAGCCTAAACTAGGAGATAGTTTCCTAGGTCAGCACATGATGAGTGATGTGTGTGAAGGCCACAGGCCCATTTCAATAGCTACTGAGTGCACTGATTGGCTGCCGCTGAGTCTGTCAAAAGACATGTGGGAGACTCCCCAAATGTATGGAGGAAGGTGCTGTGGTCAGATGAGACCAAAATGTAACTTTTTGGCCACCAAGGTAAACGCTATGTCTGGCGCCAAACCAACGCAGTTCAACACCCCAAGAACACCATCCCCACAGTGAGACATGGTGGTGTCGGCATCATGCTGTGGGGATGTATTTTGGTGGCAGGGACAGAATAAATGGTCAGAGTCGAGCAGAAGATGGATGATGCGAAATACATGGATACTCCTGAGCAAAATCTGTTTCAGTCTTTCAATGATTTGAGACTGGGATGGAGGTTCACCTTCCAACAAGACAATGACCCAAAGCATAATGCTAAAATAACATTCGAGTGGTTTAAGGGAAAACATGCAAATGTTTTGGAGTGACCTAATTAAAGCCCAGACATTAATCCAATTGAGAATCTGTGCTCAGACATGAAGATTGGTGTTCACCAGAGGAAGGCCATCTAACTAGAAAAAGCTGGAGCAGTTTTGCCTTGAGGAACGAGCAAAAAATCCCAGAGGAAAGCTCATAGAGACTCATCCAATGCGACATACAGCCGTAATTGCCGGAAAAGGAGGCTCTACAAAGTACTAACTTTAGGAGGGTGTATAGTTATGCAAAATGAAGTTTTCACCTATTGTTTGCTTCACCATAAAAAGAAAACCAAATGTTCACAGTTGTAGGAATGTTCTTTACATGAACTGATGTAAACCCTCAAAAACAAACAAACAAACAGTGTAATTCCAGGTTGTGAGGTAGCAAAACACAGAAAATGCCAACGGGGTAAATACTTTCGCAAGCCACTGTATAATGCAATATTTTCTTTCTCCAGAAATCACTGTGTGGTATAAATGACCTGTTAAAGGAAACCGGTCACATCCTTTTTTGCTATTAAACTGCCCCCAATGTCTAGTTCGCGATGCACATTGCGCCACTAACATGTTTATCTCAGCAAAGCGTCCCCGTATTTAGCGCAAAAATCACTTTTTATACTTTGATGATTGCCCCACATACCATCTGATTCAGTCTTAGGGCGAGGATCTCTAGCCTTTCAGTCACATTCAGTCACATGTCCTTTTTCAAACCCTCTACGACCATGGCGTCACAGCTCCCTACGTCACCGCCATCTCCCCGCGGATCCAGCACTTGCGCAATGACGCTCAGCTTTCTAGGCATGGCACTGAATCAGGGTGTACGTCCACTGCGCCTGGTGGCCTAGATGGCAAATGTCTGCACTACATGTATGGAGCAGGCTCCCAAGCCCAAGTGCAGCAGCCACCTGATGCTGCGATTGGCGCTAAAGGGGCACTTACATTGCAAGATAATAGTGAACGAGCGTTATTACCAGTGTTGGTTCCCTGATTACCTTGCGGTGCGTCATCCTGTGTAACCAGGACTCGCACTGTCGAGAACAATGGCAGCCAATGTGCAGTGAGCAATCTAGTGCCGATCGCTCAGTGCACATCGTTTACTTTGGTACACCAGAAGGAAAAAAAAAACTAAAATGGCAGAATCGCTGATTTTTTGCAACTTGTCCTCCCATAAAATAGAATGAAAACAGACCAGAAAGATGTATGGATCCCAAAACCGTGATGATAAAACCACAGCTTGTCCTGCACAACACAACTCCACCAAATAGTAGAAAAGTCTTGGGAGGCAAGGAGGAAAAAATCAAAAGTGAAGAGGACACTGGGACTCTGTGGCCCAGGAACCCACATAAGCACTGAGCCGGCCCTGAGGCAATGGCTGTTATGAAGAAACGTATGGCTGTCATTGTAATGGAGGCCCATGAATGGCTCTGCTATGGGGGCACTGTAGTGGGTGACAGGCTCTGTTATGGGGGCACTGTAGTGGGTGACTGGCTCTGTTATGGGGGCACTGTAGTGGGTGACTGGCTCTGTTATGGGGCACTGTAGTGGGAGACAGGCTCTGTTATGGGGGCACTGTAGTGGGTGACTGGCTGTTATGGGGGCACTGTAGTGGGTGACAGGCACTGTTATGGGGGCACTGTAGTGGGTGACTGGCTCTGTTACATGGGGCACTGTAGTGGGTGACTGGCTCTGCTATGGGGCACTGTAGTGGGTGACAGGCTCTGTTATGGGGGCACTGTAGTGGGTGACTGGCTCTGTTATGGGGGCACTGTAGTGGGTGACAGGCACTGTTATGGGGGCACTGTAGTGGGTGACTGGCTCTGTTATGGGGGCACTGTAGTGGGTGTGTGGCGCCCCTGAGGCTTCAGTCGCCACAGAGGTACTGCACCTTCTCCTAAGGTGTAGTGCCCCACCATCCAGGTAGGCTGGGAACTCCTTTCCGCATTCCAACACCTGCACCCACACACAGGATAGTTCAGCAGGGACCCATCCATGCTTTATGCTGGAAAGGTCATAGGGTGCCTTTTGTGGTCCCTGGCTTCGTAACACGAGAGGTGCTGGGGAGGCGGGTGGAGTTAGATATAAAAGAGAGGGAAGGTGTAGGATTTTAGGTCAGTCTGGGGTGAGTCCCAGAGAAGGAGGTCAGTCAGGCAAGGGTCTGAGAGAGAGAGAGAGCAGGCTGACAGCAGGTCAGCCTGAGAGGAGCTCAAGGCGGAGGAAGGCAGTCAGTCAGGAGAGGCTGAGGACTGGTCTTAGTGGAACGAGCTCCCTAGGGAAGAAAAGGAGAAAGAGACGTAGACTGGAGACTACAGATTCCATAAGAGAGATAGAACAGATCGGAACGAAGGAGAATAGAAGGACGGTGGGAAGCTGGTTGAAGAAAGATAGAGAACCCTTCCAGTCCAGAGAGCGCAAAGGCCGGGGCCCGGTCCCCAAGGTTGATTGGATCTTTATGTCCGGCAACAGACACCGGAAGAGTAGTGAGCCGCTAACGCCTTGCTCCCATCATAGACTTGGGACACAACAGCAACTGAATAGAGAGCCGGGACGCAGTGAGGAGTCCCCGAAGCAGGCTACAGCTGTCTGTCATACAAGTAAAGACTAGGAACACCTAGAGAGAGGCATTCCAGGGTAACTAAGTACTGGAGTGCTTCGCACCTAAAGGCGCATTGGAGGAGTCGTTCAGTAAGGTACATGTTGGCGGAGTGTGGAAGGGAGAATCCTATCCTGCCTGGAGGTTGGCTGGAGCCCTGACCTGGAGAATACGGTACAGAGGCAGGCAGTTGAATGAACTGCAAACAGTGAGTAAAGCTTTGGAACCGCATACTCGGGTGTCCTCCAGTTATTCCCGCACTACACCTGGGTACCAGCATCTATACCATTCTGCGCCTCTCCTCATCCATTGCACCTACACTGCCCTGGGACTACAGCTCCACCTGTGGGGAGCTATACCATCTCTGCTGCACCACACCATCAGTCCCAGCGGATCTGTATGCAGCGTTGGCTTACCATCTTACTTGCCAAACACCACGGGTGGCGTCACAAACTATTTATATAAACTTTAACACCATTAACATCACCGCCATTGATATTGGGCACCCAGGGCCACGGACCGGGTCACCGCTGCTGTGACACATTCCCGCCTTGACACCGGCCCGATACCGAGTACCCCGCTGCCCTGGGTGTGCGAGGGCGACTCAATTTTGGCGTCACGAACAGGATGACGAGACCCGATGCCATCGGGTTCTGTGTGCCTTGGATTTACAACTTTTGAAAATGTGCAGAAGACCAAATTTAATAGACTGTAAAATGGACATTAGAAATGGCCGCTGGCGCGGAGAAGAAGGGCGTGAAGAGATGGGAGGTCCTAAGAAAAGACCGTGAAGAGTCTTGGGCCGTCCCTGCCTGAATTACTATGTGACCGATGCATGGCCCACCCCCCGAGGGGTTCGTATACTGGCTTGGTATTGAGGCGCTGGAAGAAGACGCCGCCCCCGGAAGGAGGGGCAGAGAAAGCCAGTGGCGAGCAGAAGGGCGGAGCAAGAGGAAGAACGACAGAACGCCATCTTGGAGAGCAAGGGAAGGAGGCCTGCGGAGCGCGGGGAACTGAATCTCCCTGGCGCCATGGCTGAAGGCTCCGACCCGATCTCAAGAATGAATCCCCAACAGCTGGAGGACGAGATTATCCAGCTGACACGCCGCCTGCGACTGAGGCGAGAAGCGCTATGGACATTAAACCTGCAGCGCGCCCAGGAAGAGCCCACACCTGCGGTACCCGCAACACCGGTACCCACCGCTGCTGCACCGGATCTTTTCCTGACAGACACTGCAGAGCTCGGAGCCGCTGCCATGCCATCGGCAGCGTACTCCGTCCCCTCTTTGCCGCTGATACCGGAAGAGTTATACACAGCTCCAGGAGCTGAAGCGGAGGAAGAGAAGCTCCTGCCCGGACCTGGCGCGGCTGCGCAGGTCCTGCCAGCGACCCCTGCGGAACCAGCGCTGCTGCTGGCTCCACCGCCGTTCCCGATGTCTCACTGGATCGCACCCGCTGCCGCCACGCCTGCACCGGAACAGAGGCCGCACCGTTGGGAACTCCCAGGTATTTACCTCGGCCTTCCTAACGGGTTGATGGGGAGGAGGAGGACCATGCTGGTGGGGGTACGATTGGAGCCGGCATGCCCGATCCGACATCTACAGGTCAGAGGGGGATCTGGATCGTTTTGGGACGGTGATCTCGAGATTCCTTCACTGCCAAGTCCCCAGGCAGTTGCTCAACAGCAACAACACACTGCAGAGGCCCTAGGAGCTAGACCTCGTACCAGAACAGTGGAACCACCTATCAAGGGAGAACAGTTGATGGGCATGGAGATACATCATGGATTCCATTTATCACAGTTTCAAGACCCCATAGCAAGGAACCAGAATCAGGATGAGAACAGTTCCAGTTCAGCTTCCAGAACCCCAGGAGGGGACCACAATTGAAATAATTTTCTAAATCTTGTTACCCAGGAGGGTTTGTTGCACCAGTTGTGCCTTTGCCTTTCTTTTGTTCATCATGTTGCCCAGTTTTTGATTGGCAGCATTGCTTTTGAAATGGAACTGTGGAGATCATAGACGCTGATTGATCCAAAAACTTTTATTGTAAATAGTTGCACCTCTTTAGGTGCCCTTTCTTGGTTTTACATATAAAGACACTTTGCGAAGATAATGTTTTTGCATGGACACTTTTTGAAGAATGATGTCTACCTCAAGGAACACTGCAAGAAAGCCCGGCTGGGAGCAGTGTTCAGCACTTTGCAAGAATCTTTGAATGTTTTATGATAAAGTATTTGATAATGCTGTGTCTTGTGAAAAGTAAATGTCTCTTATAGAATATTTGATACAGAGAATTAGAAAAGTTTTGAGATAGAATGTGAGAATTGAATAAAGACTGAAGAATTGAAAGTGACGGGTGACAGGCCAAGTGCAGATGGCCATTGTCTTGCGTCCAGTAGAGAGAGAAAAAGAAAAAGAGAATAATTGATAGAAAATGTAATAAAGAAAATGTGTTGAGTATAGCACTTTGAACTAGGAATTGCACTTATGTAAATTTTTGATACTAAGATAGGAAGTTAACCTGTTTGTAACGTTTAAGAAATGTGCCTCCTACATTAGGAAGATTAGATAAGTATTGTTGAATAGCATTTAAAATTTTTGTGTTCCTGTATTGTACCTTTTGTTGTCTTACAGCCCGCGGACGTGCTATGTTTAATGGGGGGTATGTGGCGCCCCTGAGGCTTCATTCGCCACAGAGGTACTGCACTTTCTACTAAGATGTAGTGCCCCACCATCCAGGTAGGCTGGGAACTCCTTTCCGCATTCCAACACCTGCACCCCACACACAGGATAGTTCAGCAGGGACCCATCCATGCTTTATGCTGGAAAGGTCATAGGGTGCCTTTTGTGGTCCCTGGCTTCGTAACATGAGAGGTGCTGGGGAGACGGGTGGAGTTAGATATAAAAGAGAGGGAAGGTGTAGGATTTCAGGTCAGTCTGGGGTGAGTCCCAGAGAAGGAGGTCAGTCAGACGAGGGTCTGAGAGAGAGAGAGCAGGCTGACAGCAGGTCAGCCTGAGAGGAGCTCAAGGCGGAGGAAGGCAGTCAGTCAGGAGAGGCTGAGGACTGGTCTTAGTGGAACGAGCTCCCTAGGGAAGAGAAGGAGAAAGAGACGTAGACTGGAGACTACAGATTCCATAAGAGAGATAGAACAGATCGGAACGAAGGAGAATAGAAGGACGGTGGGAAGCTGGTTGAAGAAAGATAGAGAACCCTTCCAGTCCAGAGAGCGCAAAGGCCGGGGACCGGTCCCAGAAGTTGATTGGATCTTTATGTCTGGCAACAGACACCGGAGGAGTAGTGAGCCGCTAACGCCTTGCTCCCATCATATGTGAAAAATGAGGATGAATGACCTCATGGAGATCAACATCCAACACTGCGGAGACACCATCACATGTTTCTCAACGCAGTGATGCTAGAGCAATGCCCCCATCCCTTATGGGAAATATGCAAAAACATGTAATTCAAAAGCCGCGGAGACACCATCACATGTTTCTCAACGCAAGCAATGACTAGCCAGGTCTTTCACCGGGAAGGAACAACCACGGGAAGGGCAGTCTCCAATGAAGGAAACCACATATGCCAAAACATGGTATCCATCCACAGACAGCTGTTTCGGGGTACTGCCCCTCATCAGTGTGGAGTAGGAAACTGGCTAGTAGGAGCAATGCCTAGTAAAAGACTGTGAAAAATGAGGATGAATGACCTCATGGAGATCAACATCCAACACTGCGGAGACACCATCACGTTTCTCAACGCAGTGATGCTAGAGCAATGCCCCCATCCCTTATGGGAAATATGCAAAAACATGTAACTCAAAAGCCGCGGAGGCACCATCACATGTTTCTCAACGCAAGCAATGACTAGCCAGGTCTTTCACCGGGAAGGAACCACGGGAAGGGCAGTCTCCAATGAAGGAAACCACCTATGCCAAAACATGGTATCCATCCACAGACAGCTGTTTCGGGGTATTGCCCCTCATCAGTGTGGAGTAGGAAACTGGCTAGTAGGAGCAATGCCTAGTAAAAGACTGTGAAAAATGAGGATGAATGAACTCATGGAGATCAACATCCAACACTGCGGAGACACCATCACGTTTCTCAACGCACTGATGCTAGAGCAATGCCCCCATCCGCGGCTTGTGTTTTGCATGTTTTTGCATATTTCCCATAAGGGATGAGGGCATTGCTCTAGAATCACTGCGTTGAGAAACGTGATGGTGTCTCCGCAGTGATGGATGTTTATCTCCATGAGTTCATTCATCCTCATTTTTCACAGTCTTTTACTAGGCATTGCTCCTACCAGCCAGTTTCCTACTCCACACTGATGAGGGGCAATACCCCGAAACAGCTGTCTGTGGATGGATACCATGTTTTGGCATAGGTGGTTTCCTTCATTGGAGACTGCCCTTCCCGTGGCTGTTCCTTCCCGGTGAAAGACCTGGCTAGTCATTGCTTGCGTTGAGAAACATGTGATGGTGTCTCAGCGGCTTTTGATTTACATGTTTTTGCTCCCATCATAGACTTGGGACACAACAGCAACTGAATAGAGAGCCGGGACGCAGAGTGGAGTCCCCGAAGCAGGCTACAGCTGTCTGTCATACAAGTAAAGACTAGGAACACCTAGAGAGAGGCATTCCAGGGTAACTAAGTACTGGAGTGCTTCGCACCTAAAGGTGCATTGGAGGAGTCGTTCAGTAAGGTACATGTTGGCGGAGTGTGGAAGGGAGAATCCTATCCTGCCTGGAGGTTGGCTGGAGCCCTGACCTGGAGAACACGGTACGGAGGCAGGCAGTGGTGTGAACTGCAAACAAGTGAGTAAAGCTTTGGAACCGCATACTCTGGTGTCCTCCAGTTATTCCAGCACCACTACACCTGGGTACCAGCCTCCATACATTCTGCGCCTCTCCTCATCCATTGCACCTACACTGCCCTGGGACTACATCTCCACCTGTGGGGAGCTATACCATCTCTGCTGCACCACACCATCAGTCCCAGCGGATCTGTATGCAGCGTTGGCTTACCATCTTACTTGCCAAACACCACGGGTGGCGTCACAAACTATTTATATAAACTTTAACACCATTAACATCACTGCTATTGATATTGAGCCCCCAGGGCCACGGACCGGGTCACCGCTGCTGTGACACATTCCCGCCTTGACACCGGCCCGGTACCGAGTACCCCAGCTGCCCTGGGTGTGCGAGGGCGACTCAGGTGACTGGCTCTGTTATGAGGGCACTGTAGTGGGTGACTGGCTCTGTTATGGGGGCACTGTAGTGGGTGACTGGTTCTGTTATGGGGGCACTGTAGTGGGTGACTGGCTCTGTTATGGGGGCACTGTAATGGGTGACTTGCTCTTTTATGGGGGCACTGTAGTGGGTGACAGGCTCTTTTATGGGGGCACTGTAGTGGGTGACTGAC
Organism: Dendrobates tinctorius; assembly: GCF_039654945.1. Taxonomy (NCBI): domain Eukaryota; kingdom Metazoa; phylum Chordata; class Amphibia; order Anura; family Dendrobatidae; genus Dendrobates; species Dendrobates tinctorius. Next base: position 653,342 of record NW_027361870.1, read on the forward strand.
TCTGTTATGGGGGCACTGTAGTGGGTGACTGGCTCTTTTATGGGGGCACTGTAGTGGGTGACTGGCTCTGTTATGGGGGCACTGTAGTGGGTGACTGGCTCTGTTATGGGGGCACTGTAGTGGGTGACTGGCTCCGTTATGGGGGCACTGTAGTGGGTGACTGGCTCTGTTATGGGGGCACTGTAGTGGGTGACAGGCTCTTTTATGGGGGCACTGTAGTGGGTGACTGGCTCTGTTATGGGGGCACTGTAGTGGGTGACTGGCTCTGTTATGGGGGCACTGTAGTGGGTGACAGGCTCTGTTATGGGGCACTGTAGTGGGTGACTGGCTCTGTTATGGGGGGCACTGTAGTGGGTGACAGGCTCTTTTATGGGGGCACTGTAGTGGGTGACTGGCTCTGTTATGGGGGCACTGTAGTGGGTGACTGGCTCTGTTATGGGGGCACTGTAGTGGGTGACAGGCTCTTTTATGGGGGCACTGTAGTGGGTGACTGGCTCTGTTATGGGGGCACTGTAGTGGGTGACTGGCTCTGTTATGGGGGCACTGTAGTGGGTGACTGGCTCCGTTATGGGGGCACTGTAGTGGGTGACTGGCTCTGTTATGGGGGCACTGTAGTGGGTGACAGGCTCTTTTATGGGGGCACTGTAGTGGGTGACTGGCTCTGTTATGGGGGCACTGTAGTGGGTGACTGGCTCTGTTATGGGGGCACTGTAGTGGGTGACAAGCTCTGTTATGGGGCACTGTAGTGGGTGACTGGCTCTGTTATGGGGGCACTGTAGTGGGTGACTGGCTCTGTTATGAGGGCACTGTAGTGGGTGACTGGCTGTTATGGGGGCACTGTAGTGGGTGACTGGCTCTGTTATGAGGGCACTGTAGTGGGTGACTGGCTGTTATGGGGGCACTGTAGTGGGTGACAGGCTCTTTTATGGGGGCACTGTAATGGGTGACTGGCTCTGTTATGGGGGCACTGTAGTGGGTGACAGGCTCTGTTATGGGGCACTGTAGTGGGTGACTGGCTCTGTTATGGGGGCACTGTAGTGGGTGACTGGCTCTGTTATGAGGGCACTGTAGTGGGTGACTGGCTGTTATGGGGGCACTGTAGTGGGTGACTGGCTCTGTTATGAGGGCACTGTAGTGGGTGACTGGCTGTTATGGGGGCACTGTAGTGGGTGACAGGCTCTTTTATGGGGGCACTGTAATGGGTGACTGGCTCTGTTATGGGGGCACTGTAGTGGGTGACTGGCTGTTATGGGGGCACTGTAGTGGGTGACTGGCTGTTATGGGGGCACTGTAGTGGGTGACTGGCTCTGTTATGAGGGCACTGTAGTGGGTGACAGGCTCTTTTATGGGGGCACTGTAGTGGGTGACTGGCTCTGTTATGGGGGCACTGTAGTGGGTGACTGGCTCCGTTATGGGGGCACTGTAGTGGGTGACTGGCTCTGTTATGGGGGCACTGTAGTGGGTGACAGGCTCTTTTATGGGGGCACTGTAGTGGGTGACTGGCTCTGTTATGGGGGCACTGTAGTGGGTGACTGGCTCTGTTATGGGGGCACTGTAGTGGGTGACAAGCTCTGTTATGGGGCACTGTAGTGGGTGACTGGCTCTGTTATGGGGGCACTGTAGTGGGTGACTGGCTCTGTTATGAGGGCACTGTAGTGGGTGACTGGCTGTTATGGGGGCACTGTAGTGGGTGACTGGCTCTGTTATGAGGGCACTGTAGTGGGTGACTGGCTGTTATGGGGGCACTGTAGTGGGTGACAGGCTCTTTTATGGGGGCACTGTAATGGGTGACTGGCTCTGTTATGGGGGCACTGTAGTGGGTGACAGGCTCTGTTATGGGGCACTGTAGTGGGTGACTGGCTCTGTTATGGGGGCACTGTAGTGGGTGACTGGCTCTGTTATGAGGGCACTGTAGTGGGTGACTGGCTGTTATGGGGGCACTGTAGTGGGTGACTGGCTCTGTTATGAGGGCACTGTAGTGGGTGACTGGCTGTTATGGGGGCACTGTAGTGGGTGACAGGCTCTTTTATGGGGGCACTGTAATGGGTGACTGGCTCTGTTATGGGGGCACTGTAGTGGGTGACTGGCTGTTATGGGGGCACTGTAGTGGGTGACTGGCTGTTATGGGGGCACTGTAGTGGGTGACTGGCTCTGTTATGAGGGCACTGTAGTGGGTGACAGGCTCTTTTATGGGGGCACTGTAGTGGGTGACAGGCTCTTTTATGGGGGCACTGTAATGGGTGACTGGCTCTGTTATGGGGGCACTGTAGTGGGTGACTGGCTCTGTTATGGGGGCACTGTAGTGGGTGACTGGCTCTGTTATGGGGGCACTGTAGTGGGTGACTGGCTCTGTTATGGGGGCACTGTAGTGGGTGACTGGCTCTGTTATGGGGGCACTGTAGTGGGTGACTGGCTCTGTTATGGGGGCACTGTAGTGGGTGACTGGCTCTGTTATGGGGGCACTGTAGTGGGTGACTGGCTCTGTTATGGGGGCACTGTAGTGGGTGACTGGCTGTTATGGGGGCACTGTAGTGGGTGACAGGCTCTGATTTTGCTATGAGGGCACAGTAGCGACCATTATATTGGGGGCACCGTGTGGCTGTCACCGGACACTGGGACTGACTCTGTGTGCCCTGTAGCCGTCACTGTGTTGGGGGCAGTATGTCTCTGTTATGGGGGCACCATAGTCATCAGTGTAATGGCACAGTGTGGCCGTCACTAGACTGAGGGGCAGTGTGGCCCAGTGATGGGGCACTGAGGGCACCATGACACGCTGTTTGTCACGGGGCACTGTGGCCATCTCTGCTCTGTGACTGCTGTGTCTGGCATGATATGCCCAGGGTGGGTGACCCTCCGGCGGAGCAGTGGGGTGCAGGTGGCAGGGATGCCCAGCCTGTCGCTTGGTGCCAGCAGTGGTGCCCTCCTCACACATCGCCTTAGCTGCACAGAGCAGTGCACGGCTCCTCCTCCGCCATCACCGCCTCCTTCTTCTCCTCCTCAGATTTTCCAGTCTGCCAGCTCAGCCGCGGCTTCTTCCTCGTGCTGTGATCACCGGCTCAGCCAGGCTCAGACCTGCCCGCCCTCACCCTGCTGCTGCAGCCGCCCTCCTCCGCCTCCTGCCGGGCTCCAGCTGATCCGCTCCCTCTGCAGCTGCACCTCTGTACAGACACTGCTCTGCAAGATGGCGGGGTCCCTGGTCGAAAGGGAGACGATGGTAAGTGGCTTCTGGGGGGTAGGGGAAGACGTGGTGCCAGTCTGGTGCTGCCATCACACACAGTGTATGCGGTGGGGTCCTGTCAGTCTGTGCCAGCTCCGCTGTGTCTCCAGTGAGCTGCCCGGTGAAGCACGTCCTCACCAGTCACCTATGCGGTGCTACCCCTGTACTGTGCCAGCGCTATACTCTCCCTGTACTGTGCCAGCGCTATACTCTCCCTGTACTGTGCCAGCGCTAGTCTCTCCCTGTACTGTGCCAGCGCTATACTCTCCCTGTACTGTGCCAGCGCTAGTCTCTCCCTGTACTGTGCCAGCGCTAGTCTCTCCCTGTACTGTGCCAGCGCTAGTCTCTCCCTGTACTGTGCCAGCGTTATACTCTCCCTGTACTGTGCCAGCGCTAGTCTCTCCCTGTACTGTGCCAGCGCTAGTCTCTCCCTGTACTGTGCCACCGGCGTTATACTCTCCCTGTACTGTGCCAGCGTTATACTCTCCCTGTACTGTGCCAGCGCTATTCTCTTCCTGTACTGTGCCAGCGCTATTCTCTCCCTGTACTGTGCCAGCGCTATTCTCTCCCTGTACTGTGCCAGCGCTATTCTCTCCCTGTACTGTGCCAGCGCTATTCTCTCCCTGTACTGTGCCAGTGCTATTCTCTCCCTGTACTGTGCCAGCGGCGCTATTCTCTCCCTGTACTGTGCCAGCGTTATACTCTCCCTGTACTGTGCCAGCGTTATACTCTCCCTGTACTGTGCCAGCGTTATACTCTCCCTGTACTGTGCCAGCGTTATACTCTCCCTGTACTGTGCCAGCGCTATTCTCTCCCTGTACTGTGCCAGCGTTATACTCTCCCTGTACTGTGCCAGCGCTAGTCTCTCCCAGTACTGTGCCAGTGCTATTCTCTCCCTGTACTGTGCCAGTGCTATTCTCTCCCTGTACTGTGCCAGCGTTATTCTCTCCCTGTACTGTGCCAGCGTTATACTCTCCCTGTACTGTGCCAGCGCTATTCTCTCCCTGTACTGTGCCAGCGTTATACTCTCCCTGTACTGTGCCAGCGCTAGTCTCTCCCCGTACTGTGCCAGCGCTAGTCTCTCCCCGTACTGTGCCAGCGCTAGTCTCTCCCCGTACTGTGCCAGCGCTAGTCTCTCCCCGTACTGTGCCAGCGCTATACTCTCCCTGTACTGTGCCAGCGCTATACTCTCCCCGTACTGTGCCAGCGCTAGTCTCTCCCCGTACTGTGCCAGCGCTAGTCTCTCCCCGTACTGTGCCAGCGCTAGTCTCTCCCCGTACTGTGCCAGCGCTAGTCTCTCCCCGTACTGTGCCAGCGCTAGTCTCTCCCCGTACTGTGCCAGCGCTAGTCTCTCCCCGTACTGTGCCAGCGCTAGTCTCTCCCCGTACTGTGCCAGCGTTATTCTCTCCCCGTACTGTGCCAGCGCTAGTCTCTCCCCGTACTGTGCCAGCGCTAGTCTCTCCCCGTACTGTGCCAGCGCTAGTCTCTCCCCGTACTGTGCCAGCGCTAGTCTCTCCCCGTACTGTGCCAGCGCTAGTCTCTCCCTGTACTGTGCCAGCGCTATACTCTCCCTGTACTGTGCCAGCGCTATACTCTCCCTGTACTGTGCCAGCGCTATACTCTCCCTGTACTGTGCCAGCGCTAGTCTCTCCCCGTACTGTGCCAGCGCTAGTCTCTCCCCGTACTGTGCCAGCGCTAGTCTCTCCCCGTACTGTGCCAGCGCTAGTCTCTCCCCGTACTGTGCCAGCGCTAGTCTCTCCCCGTACTGTGCCAGCGCTAGTCTCTCCCCGTACTGTGCCAGCGCTAGTCTCTCCCTGTACTGTGCCAGCGTTATTCTCTTCCTGTACTGTGCTATTCTCCCTGTACTGTGCCAGTTCTAGTCTCTCTGTGCTGTCCCCAGTGCAGTATTGAGGGAAACACCACACAACTACAGGGTAATATGTTACAGTGTCACACATGTATACACCCATCTATTATTTGTATCTACCTCATGTCTATCTAAACACTGGAAAAGGTGGCAGCGCTGCGGTATGATATTTTGTACAAGAAAGCTTATTATTAGTTCATGTGGTGAAGTCTCTGTCCCATCACAGAATCTTTCTCAAGCCTGGCACATGCATCAATTTACTATAGTGCTGCTTCATTATCTATCTATCTATCTATCTATCTATCTATCTATCTATCTATCTATTATCTAGCTATCATCACTGAATAAGAACTATATGCAGCCACCTTCGTGTTTGTGTATTTAGTGCATATTTGTGGTGGAAATCATGAGGCTGTGATTGGAAATGGTCATTTTTAGGCTTCGTATAACACGGCCGAGTGCTATGTGATGTTTTACGGGATAGCACTCCAGTGTTATACTGTAGGGCAGTACAGATCAGGGATATTGTTCTCATTATGATCTGGTATGATAAAACAATTGTAGCATTCTGCAGGTGCGTCCGATGATCATACAAGTCTATGGGTGCGTGTGAAACATTGGACTGCAATCAGATGTCATCCAAGTGCAGTTCAAATACCGCAGACACAGAGAATGGAGAAGATGGATAAATTAAGTTCTGACCAAGTTTGATGGGAGTGTCATTAGCAATTCTCTTGCGTGATGGAACTTATGGCGGTGTGAGCGAGCCCTTACTATGACATCTGTACACACATTGCAGTTATATTACCATTGTAGCCACAATTTTACAGAAATCAGAGTTGCCATTTGTGAATGTACCCTTTATATGGGGCAGGGGTCACCAGACCACTTTTACCCTAATAAGAACAGTCTTTGGCATATGGGATGTCATATCCGAGGCTAGGATCACCGTATCTTCCCTCATCAGAGAGTATACGGACAATTATGCAAATTGCACTCTGATCACAGTTTGATCAGCGCATGATCACAGTGTGATCCGATTTTCTCTGATGAGGAGATGGAAAATAAATTTCTCCTTCTTATCGATTTTGTCATTTCGTGAACATCGGACTACATTCAAGAGTTTTATCCGCGGACTCACTGACTTTCTCTTTTTAAATCATAATGACAACCCAAAACATCCAAATGACCCTCATCAAATGTTTACATACCCTGGTGATTTTGGCCTGAATGGATTTGACTGGCTACTAAAGGTAACATCCTCACCTGTGACCTGTTTGCTTGTAATCAGTGTGTGTGCTTAAAAGCTGAGTGAGTTTCTGGGATCCAGACAGATTCTTGCATTTTTCATCCAGCCACTGACACTCCTGGATTTTGAGTCATGGGGAAAGCAAAAGAATTGTCAACAGATCTACGGGAAAAGGTAGTTGAACTGTATAAAACAGGAAAGGGATACAAAAAGATATCCAAGGATTGATAATGCCAGTCAGCAGCGTTCAAACTGTGATTAACAAGTGGAAAATCAGGGGCTCTGTAAAAACAAAACCACGGTCAGGTAGGCAACTAAAATTTTGTCCACAACTGCCAGAAAAATTGTTCGGGATGCAAAGAAAAACCAACAAATAATATCAGCTGAAATACAGGACTCTCTGAAAACTAGCAGTGTGGCTATTTCAAGATGCACAATAAGGAGGCACTTGAAGAATAATGGGCTGCATGGTCGAGTTGCCAGAAGAAAGCCATTACTGCACAAATGCCACAAAGTATCTTGCCTACAATACGCAAAACAGCACAGAGACAAGCCTCAAAACTCCTGGAACAAGATAATTTGGAGTGATGAGACCAAAATTGAACTTTTTGGCCACAACCATAAACGTTACATTTGGAGATAGGTCAACATCAAAAGAACACCATTACTACTCTAAACATGGAGGTGGATCGCTGATGTTTTGGGATGTGTGAGCTACAAAGACACAGGAAACGTATTCAAAGTTAAAGAAAAGATGAATGCAGCACGTTTTCATCAAATACTGGAGGCAAATTTGCAATTATCAGCCCAGGAGCTGCGCATGGGACGTACGTGGACGTTCCAACATGACAACGATCCAAAACACAAGGCCAAGTCGACCTGTCATTGGTTACAGCAGAACAAAGTGAAGGTTCAGGAGTGGCCATCTCAGTCTCCTGACCTCAATATCATTGAGCCACTCTGGGGAGATCTCAAGCTCGCAGATCATGCTAGACAGCCCAGGAATTTACAGGAACTGGAGGCTTTCGGCTAAGAAGAGTGGGCATCTTTACCATCTGAGAAAATAAAGAACCTCATCTACAACTACCACAAAAGACTTCAAGCTGTCACTGATGTTAGAGGGGGCAATACACGGTATTAAGAAATGGGGTATGTAAACTTTTGATCAGGGTCATTTGGATGTTTTGCGTTATCATTATGATTTAAAAAGAGAAAACACAGTAGTTTGACAATAAATGGCTTCACCCAACCACTAACCATGAGTGGAGAAAAAGTGTTGGTGTTATCATTAATATTCTCTGAAAAAATGCCAAGAAAGAAAAAATTCTGCTGGTGTATGTAAACTTTTGAGCACAACTGCATTTTTCTCTTGCAAAATCACTGAAATTGTACATTCCTACATATTTGTATAATGGTACCCTTAAAGGGTAAATTTCCGCAACCATTCATGTATCTTATGTAAAATATCCATGAATGCAACAGAAACAACCCAATTCACATTAAGGCTAAGGTCACACTAGGCTTTTTTGGTGCCTTTTTTTTTTTGTTGCTTTTTTAATGCTAATTTTCAGCTGCTTTTTACAGTGCAAACCAAGTCTATGAGATTTCAAAAATCTCATGCACACAAGTTTTTTTTGTCATCGGTATTTTGTGCTTTGCATGTTTTTTTTTGCACAGTGGAGCATGTCACTTTTTTCAGGGTTTTTTCAGCATTTTTCACCCATTGTCTTGAATAAGTGGTGAAAGAACGCTGAAAAATGCACCAAAAACGCACATATCATGCTTTGATATTTTTTTTTTGTGTAGCAAAACCTGATTCTATAGAATAGGACTTTTTTTCAACAGTAAATTTTATCAGCATGCACAAGAGGCAAATCTAGTGTGCCAAAACCGCCGCAAAAAACCGCACAAAAACCGCAAGAAAAACCAAGGAAAACATTTTTCTGCAGCTTCTTTGTTGCCAAGAGATCAGGTTTTGCTGCAGAAAAAAAAACGCTGAAACAACACCTAGTGTGAACTTATCCTAAAGCCGGGGTCAGACTGTCGAGAAACTCGGAAGCGTCTCGCACGTCAGTCAATACCTGGCACTGCCGCCGGCACTCGGGAGAGGCTCATGCGGCTACATGTATTTCTATGCAGCTGAGCACTCCGATCCGAGCGCCGGCGGCAGTGCCGGGTATTGATGTGCGAGACTCGTCCGAGTTTCTCGCATGTGTGACCCAGGCCTTATGGTAAAGATTTCTTGCTACAAATCTGACAACTAACCTTAGGCCAAGTTCACACAAAAGTGGGATTTCTTGGGCCCGCGTCCGTCCATGTGCAGCTCTGCGCTCCTCTGCATCCCGCATGAGCACACTGAGGTCATATCCAGATTTTTTCCTATGGTACAGATAATACGAAAAAAGACCGCTGAAGCCTGTGATTCACTACAGTGCTCTGATGACTAAAGGAGCATGTCATAATAGAAGCAACCAATGACCCCCTCATCTAGTCACTTGACCGCTGCAGGCAATCACAGGCTTCAGCTATTCTGTTGACATCCGGAGCGGTCTGCACTGGATCCACGAATATGCCTCCGATTTCTATAGACAAAAAAGCATCCACTGACGGTCATCTGAGAGCATCCTAAGCTACAACATGAGCTTAGTACCAAGATTTTGCACGTTTTTGAGCCAGTTGCACTAGCAAGACCAGGTGTATATGAGAGCCCTGTGCTGCATTCCTGCCGTATTGAGGTACTTATAGTGCATTGGCCTTACCAAACCTGTCTTTATCCTTCTTGCTTAATTAAACTGCAGTGATTAAATCAGTCTTTATTCCCCAGGGCCGGGCTCCATGAAACACATCAATAATTAAAGTGCTCTGATTAGCACAACTGGGAATGTATTTGCATCATACTCAGTTTGCAATTTCATAAATCTGTATGTGGCTGTAAAGAAACCTCTGACCGGCAGATATAGGGGGAGATGTAGTAATATATTTTTCCTATGATCTCCCAATACCTGCAAATGACAATTCTTGTTGGTGTCAGTGGATGGCTCATTTGTAGAAGTTTTTAATCTTAGCGCTGTGGGGAAAACATTACATGCTAGACTGGCTATACTTAAAACTGTGTTGCAGATTTTGTCACTAGTTGGTAACATGTATGTCAGGCAATTGTTGCAATGTTGATCAGAAGAAGACTTGTGGGCCACCATTCGTGAGGAGAAAACTGAGCTTTCTGATGACTTGTTTGAGGGATTTAGCACTCTCCGAATTCAAAGAAGCTTATTGTATAAGCCGGTCAGTTCGTGCTGCTACGGTCACACTGCATAGGCTTAAAGCGAAGAGCAAAATTCTGCCTCTTTAGATATTATGTTTCTCAGCTGTCGATATTTATTTCCCTAGCATAAATCTCTAGAAATCAATGTGGTATCAGTACTGCCACTGCTATAAATTAGATTTTTTTTTTTTTTAGAATTTTTGTCTATGTACAATTTCCTAGCACTTGTTTTATTTTTTTGGCCTGTGTGGAGTCACTCTTTTACATCTCTCTAACAAGTCGTCCGAATGAGCATACATTACTGGGGCTGATTTCTGAAAGATGTCTTAAAGGGGTCTTCCAAGAATGTAATAAAATGGCCCACCCGTAAAGTAATTCAAAAGGCAGCCCGTCCTAGTCACGTGTCAGAGCAAGCTGCAGTTTGAAGAAAAATAGCCCCTAAGACCTGTGTCTCAACTGACAGAGTAACTGTATAGTAAGCACATGAACCAGAGCATAAGGGCTGTGACAGACGAAATAAATCTTCTCCTTGACTGACTGAACATAAAGAATTTTTTTCTCCAACTTCAGTCCTCCATGCTCAGTTAGCTGACAAGATTTCTTTTCCTGTCATATATTCTCAGCCAGCTCCAGTATGTGTGCTTTCAATATAGCTCCTCTGTTATTGAGACACAGGTCTCAGGAGATGTGTTTATTCAGACTGCAGCCCGTCCTGCCACGCCACTAGAAAGGGGCCAGCTTTTGAGTTGTGCGAAGGGGCCATTTTATTACATTCTTGGAGAACCCCTTTAAGTAAAAAATATCTTTATTGTCCATTGCAATGGACAATAAAGACAGCTTTTATAAATGAGGTCTTGTTTGTTTTCTGTCATAAAGAATCTGACAGAAAAATAAACACGCCTGTCAGCCTTTGGATGAAAGCTTTTCTATTAGACACCACTGTACAAGTTACGGTCTGTGTGGAGCCCATTATACAGCTGTGTGAAGAAGATTTTTTGTCCTTGTACCATCCTGAGAATTTTTTGTACATAGTATTCTTGTAATATCATCCTGGACGGTATAGGTCAAAGTGACTGTAGCAATTTCACCTTCCTCAGAGTCACTGAGGCCTATTACTGAGGCCTTGTAAGCACTAAAGAGGACATTTGTTAAATAGCGGAGTATATATAATACTAGATGGAGGCTCGATGCTATCGCATCTGGAGGGTGGTAATGTCACGTTGGGGGCAGGCTTTGCAGCATTGAGAATCTCTCCCCCCATGTGCTCACCCACCTATCCACCCTCTCTTTCCCCATGTGCTGACTTCTCCCGTCTGTGCTCTCTTCTTTAACCTGTCTACCCCATGTGCTATCCCACTTGTCTGCTGTCTCTCTCCTTTCTGTGCTGTGTTCTCCCCTCATGTGCTGTCCCATTTGAGCTGTCTCCCCCCTGTGCTCTGTCTCTCACCCCTGTGTCTGACCGTGTACAGAACATACCACAGCTCCTGGGCAGGGGAGGAAGCAAAAGACAATACTGACATTACGGCAGGAGATCGCAGAGGATACATTTTGTGAGGTAAAATATTGTTTAAAAACAGTCAGTGAAATATTTTGTCTCACAAAATGAATCCTCTGTGATCCCATGCTGTAATGTCAGTATTGTCTTTTGCTTCCTCCCCTGCCCAGGAGATGTTGTATGCTCCGTACACGATCAGACACGGACAATTATTAAAATGAACTTTCGTTCGTGGGAAAACCCTTTAATGTGACCGGCTTCCTCTGCCTGTAGACAAGTCGCGCATCTGCCGCCAGGATTAGCCGAATGATTCACTGCGCCTACACGGAATTCGCGCAGGTGCAGTGCGACTGTGTTCCGCTGGTGGTACCGCGCAAGAGGCTGTGTGAGTGAGTGTGGTGTGTACGGCGTATAGAGTGTGTGTGTTGCGACGATGTTCCGCTGGTGGTACCGTGCAATAGGTTGGTACCAGCAGCAGTTTCCATATTGAGACACCCATCACTTATTTAGATTGTGAGCCCCATTGGGGACAGTGATGATAATGTGTGCAAACTGTAAAGCGCTGCGGAATATGTTAACGCTATATAAAAATAAAGATTATTACTTGGGTGTCCCAATATGGATATATGGAATTCTGGGATACGGTGACATCTGGACAGAACAGGACATGCAAACATTACAAGGCAATTGTATAAATAGATACTTAGGGTTGCCAGCTTTTATTTTGTATATTGTTTTATCGTGTAGTTGGAGACCTTAAAGGGAACCTGTCATGTAAAATAACGCTATTAACCTGCAGATATGGGGTTAATCTGCAGGTTAATAGCATTGTGACACCTTGTGACTGCTGCACTGAGAGCCCCGCTGCCAGGAGGAAATGAACTTTATTCTTCCTGGCAGGCTCGGTCTTTCAGTCATAGAGGTGGGCCGACACGGTTTCAGTCATCACTCAGTGCCCAGAGAGCGGCAGCAGTAACCCTGGCACTGACTGACAGCAGGATCAGCATTAGGGTCGTCTGTCAGTCGGTGCTGGGGAACAGCTACAGCCTCCTTTATGCCACTGAGCAGTGGCTGAAACCATGCCTGCGCCATCCCTATGACTGAAAGACCGAGCCTGCCAGGAGGAGTAAAGTTCATTTCTTCTGCCCAGCGGGAGCATTTTTTTACATGACAAGTTCCCTTTAGCTTTATTTAAAGAGGTTGTCCACTACTTTAACATTGATTGCTTAGCCGTATGATCAATGTCTGATCGAGAGGGCGCAACACCCGGCACCCCATGATCAGCTATTCCCGATGTTGGCAGCGGCCGTAAACTGCACAGTTATGGAGCTGCACAACGCAGCTCCATCAGTTCTATAGTGTTTTCGGCCTGGGACTGCACATCCACACGCTGTCCAAATCAGTATGGGGCAGATGTGCCATGCCCTGCTGCGGCCATTCTTCTGTCAACGGAACTGCCCTGTGCAGCTCCAGAACTGAGAACAGCTGATCGGCTGTGGTGATGGGTGTCGCACCCCCCACGATCAGACATTGATCACCTATCCTTTAATCACACTTGGCCATGCAAATCAATGAGTCCATGGAACCCATCAGACTGCCCTCGGATGACGTCTTAGTGTGGTGCAATTTTCACGGACTGATAGAATGGAGAAGATGGAGACATTTTTTTTTTCCATCTACTTCGCATCGGACCCCACTCTGATCACACTCTGTTTAAACTCTGATCAGAGCGTGATTAGCATAATCAGCCCAATTTTCTCGGATGAGCGACCCTTACCTAAAGATAGTTCCATCAGTGTGTGAGGACCACGCGTCTCATTCCTGGAACTGCTGCGCCCGGCAGAACAAACTGGTTCTGCGTCAAGCACTGGACTGGAGCAAATACCTAATGATCAGGGCACATGGCATATTTAAACCACATTACTAAGTTAGAGTCAGTAATTTGGTTTTATAACGTGCAGTTTGTTTATTTTTAGGATGATTTTTTTTTTTTAACCATGAGATTTCAAGGTGTATCTGCAAAAAAGGGAAACATTTTTTTTAAGGGGGAAGGGGATTTTGTTCCATACTGAAACCTAAGAGCATTGCAATAATCAATTAGATATACAGTAGAGCAGTAATAGATGTTTGCTATAGTTTAGTACAGGGATACGAGTACTGTAGATCTTCTCTGCACTGTACGCCGTGATATCATTTCTCCTTGTGTCAGGATCAGATAGGGTTACGGCTGTAAGTAACAGCCTGTCAATGGTGACTGTCATATCCAAGGGTCTGTGGTTGTTACAGTTGGCCATATAGGCTGTAAATGGATTTTCATGCCGCTTTTAGGAAGGTGACACCAATCTGTTCTATAAAATGCCCTTATGCATTTCCAGTCGGGAGTGATCTCTTGGCCTCCATGCAGGATGCATATTGTTGCCAGGACGTTTCGCACAGATTTTTTGCAACCAATGATGTTTTTTTTTTTTTTTTTAGGTTATACATAAGTGTGACCACATTACGAATGACGGCCGCTCCCTGCCGTGTTTACATAGGCCAGTAATCACAATTATCGGACATTAAAGCAGTATTGAGGATATGACATCAATGGATATCGGGGGGCGGCTTCACTCCTGTAGGCATTACATGTTCACATAAAGCGATGTGACCATGGACCAAGGCGACGTTCCCACCATGAGCTTTTGCTGAGTTTTTGATGTTGCAGATTTTCTGCAACCATTAAGTAAATCTGTTACTTGTGTTTTTTCATTGTGTTTTTGTGTGCATTTTTTTTTTACATCCATTTTTATCGCATTTTTGACATAGCATTTTTTGTCTATTGTCGCTGTGTGACGTTATAAGCAAGCAGGGAAGAAAGAAGCCTCCAGCAATGGCACGGTGATAAACAGGATAAAAACTTCCCATGTATTGATATATTAAAATTGTGGCGGGGCCTCCATACATTTTTTAAACCAACGCGTTTCAGCTTACAAGGCCTTACTTGTAGAACCATGAGTAAGGCTATGTAAGCTGAAACGCGTTGGTTTCAGAAATGTATGGAGGCCCCGCCACAATTTTTATATATCAATACATGTGAAGTTTTACCCTGTTTATTGCGCCATCGATGGAGGATTCTTTCTTTCCAGATGATTTCCACGCCCTAACATTCGGTGAACATTGCCACAACATATCTGGTGAGCTGACTCTCCCTCCAACATCTTTCCCGTATTGGACATGATATAAATAAAGCTGCTTTAATTTTAATACTTTCTGGTGACTTGGCTTTGACAAAACTTTATTGATACAGTTATGTGCGGATTATCCGCGTTTACGATGCATTACCATTGTGAGATTGCGCTAAAAACACACGTGCGTTTTTTAACTGCTGATTTTCCACATCTAATGCAAATCTATGGGAAAAATCTGCGCAGAAAACCCGCAAGAGAAATTGACATGTTGCGGATTTGAATCACGCACCACAGCTCAGTTTACTCTAAGCAAAAAAGAAGCACCCAATTTGTTGGAATTGTAAGGCTGTGTTCATACGTTGCGGGGTTTTTTTTGCGGATTTACCAAAAAATCCGCTTAAAAGAAGCTTCCCATTCATTTTAATTCATTTTGCACTTTTTGTGCGTATTGATGCGTTTTTTTTCCGCGAAAAAAGCGCTTTGCGGTAAAAAAACGCAGCATGCTCATTAATTTCACGGAAAATTCCGCATTTGTTGCTATTTTCTATGGGACGTGCTGAAAACAACGCATAAAAACGTGCGTTTTTTGCGCCAAAAAAAAGGAAAAAAACGCGCATTTTCTGGGAAGGAGTCCTGTTTTTATGCAGAAATTTTCTGCATACGTGTGCACATAGCCTAAAAAGTTGCGTTTTTGATGCAGCGAAAATACCCATTGTCAAAAACACACAAAAATCTCATCGCGGGATTGCAGCCTGAGGCTACTTCCACACATCAGTTTTTAAGCATCAGGCGCAATGCAGCGAAAAATGTATAAGCCGGCGCCGGTTGCCACCGGATCCGGCTTTTTTCCCATAGACTAGCATTATTGCCGCATTGCGCCTGATGGCCATGCGGCGTGTCCGGCTTTTGCCGGATACGGCAAAAAATGCCTGTCCGGCGTCTGCAAAAAACGTTCCCTGCAACGTTTTTTGACAGCTTCGGACCGCTTTTTTCCACTGCGCATGCCCGAAGACTCTCTAGCCCTCTCCTGCACCGTCTCCGGCCTCAACAGATGATCTGGCGGGCTGCGGCTTCTACCGGATCAGGTTTGACAACTTTTCGCCGCAGCCCGCCGGATTTAAAAAACTGAACTCTGAAAGTAGCCTAAGGTCTCACTTATGCAGGCTGATTTCAGGCCAATAAGGAGCATGGACTCATTCATTGCTCATTTCCCAGCCTGTTTAGACAGGCCAGCGAGCAGTAATTGGGACAGAATGTTTGCGAATATGATTGTTCTGTCCCCATATACAGTACATGATATTGGAGCTCAGCAGTTGGTTACCTGCTGTCGATAATTATGTGGGTATTTTTTATGTTAGCCTATTCGATTCCATGATCCAACAAATGAACGTTTTGCTAGTTCGTTTACACTGGCAAATAATCGGGTACGAGCATTCCTTACTATGGAATTAAAGGTCATATAACGTTCTCCAATTTTTTTGTGTATTTGCTCGTTGCTTTTTAGATCTCAGCTAAGAACTAGTGAATGGGAATGTTTTTGGTTTAATCCCAAATAATAGAAATCTGACCTGATCAAGTCATAACCGTACTAGTACAAACTGTAGAGGGTCACGTAAAGGGATTTTCCCATGAACAAAGTACATTTTAATTAATAGATCTTTGTATAATAATAATTTTCACAATTTCACAATTACTGAAGAAGTCTAAACGAAACATGCGTTGGGGCGGCAGGAACACTCCAGTTACCTCCACTTCACCACAGTAAGTCCATTCCTCCTGCTCTGTGCCCTCATTGCAGTTAGGCATCCTGTCAGGCACCGCTGATCCCTTTGACTGCACTGTCACTTTGGGTCAACCTGATTGCACTTTCTAATAGCAGTTCATACAGCTTTACTCTGTGTACTGTCACTTTGATTCTTATTATTTCTTAAATTTATTGTATTTACTTGCTATATGTCACTTTATTTATTTTTGATCAACCAGCTTGACACATCCTTGTAGGAAATTTTTCACTATTTTACTTACTTGTTGGTTGATTATTTGTGTGCACTCTGCACTTTACATGGTAACCTGTGCCCCTTGCAATTTTGGTGCCTAGGAGCCTTCTTTTATCTAGGGGTTAAGAGCTGTCTGAAAACTGTACTGTAAGTATGACATGACCAGGACTGATTTGTACCCTCTGGAATTAAATCAATAAGGTTCCTATTTATTATTATCATTATTATTATTAGTTGTGCTCACTCCGGCAGCTCTCTGTTTTCACTTACTAGTTCATGTGAGGGTTCTCATACAGAGCGCTCCCTATCTCTGCACTATGTAGTGTCACTTTCTCCAGGGATCATATTGCAAGTGCTGTAATCTTTTAGACAGGTGCAAAGGTGGCATTGCCTCTTATCATTCCTGGAGGTCACACGTTCACGCAGGAAGAAAATAAAACCTTCTTCGTCTCCTTCGCTTATTCATGGCAGGATAATATTGATTTGTACTATATAGTATGAGAATTGTAATAACTGGACATTATACAAATATCTGTAATATGTTCTCTTTGCAGCAGCTGGACAGCAGGCGTTTAAGCAGTCCGTTAGGGTCACCGGTGCAGACTGAAGTGTATTTTCCACGCCTGGTAAGTCAGGGCTTTCTTTACTCGATTTACATAATGATTATGAATATGATATTCATTGTAAATCTCATTAAAATGAGAAATATTTGCATGTATGTGCTGTCAAATTATCTAGTGAAGAGGTACGACATCTATAGTGCCAGCTGGTGATAATGTGTGTAGCAATGTGCATGTGCACCTAATTGGCTGAGTGCTGATGGACACACATGCTCAGTCACTTCCAAGCAACCGCAACTACTCACAGCAGAGGAACCAATGGCTATCTGCCATGCTTGTCAGTAAAAGAGCAAAGCCATAACAGTATAGGGTAAAAGATTTCTTCTTTAGGGCACAGTCAGGCGGCCGTATAAGACGGCCTATGATCACATCGCAGTGCACAGACTGGCTGGTGGCTCTCCTGACCCAAGAGTGATAGCCGCATAGAAACACATGCCGTCAAGCTCAGGTCAGGGAAGCCGCCAGCTAGTCCAAGCACTGCTGACTGCACCCTTAGAGTAAGTAAGAAGAAGGGATTATGTTGTCAGCTGCCAGAGGGGGAAGGAGACTTATAATATTCAAAGTCCACACAGAGCAGCACCAAGGGGTGGCACTTAAAAGCAAGACATGATGAAAATGTTGTTTTTAGCCTAAAAACACTGCAGATTACTTTAAAATGGACCTGCTACTCTTCAAAAATATATATTTTTTGCCTTTTGTAAATGCAACTTTTCTCTTAAACCTAACTTTATTTTTTTAGTTAATGCACCTCTCCAATCCTGAATTATGGCCCCTCTTCCCCTCTTATGAAAGTTTAGTAATTTTACCCAACTAGGCGGGATCCTCAAAAAGACTCACACAAGAAAAGTTGAGAACCACGCCCACTTGACGATAAAGAATAGATTTATATACTGGGAAGACGTAGTTAGGAACAAAGAGATACAGGACAAAAGATAAACTAATTCAGATTCAGGAGAACATGTAAAAAAATTACTGATTTATAAAAGACAAAAAAAAATCACACCTGAAACCAGATAAAAAGAGAAGTTGACTCAATCTTTGCATTGTGCGTCTGTGTGTGCCACACTAAACATGGAGAGCATAAAACTGTCTGAGGGCTTAGAATGAAAATTGTAGAAAAATATCAACAATCTCAAAGTTACAAGTCCATCTCCAGAAATCTTGATGTTCCTTTGTCCATGGTGCGCAACATAATCAAGAGTTTTACAACCCGTGGCACTGTAGCTGATCTCCCTGGACGTGGACGTCAGAGAAAAATTGATGAAAGGTTGCAACGCAGGATAGTTCAGTCGGTGGATAAGCACCTCAAATTAAGTTCCACAAAAATTCAAGATGTGCTGCATGTTCAGGGTGCATCAGTGTCAGCGCGAACTATCTGTTGACATATGAATGAAATTAAATACTTTAGCAGGAGACGCAGGAGGACCCCACTGCTGACACAGAGACATAAAAAAGCTAGACTGCAGGTTTCCAAAATGTACGTGAGTAAGCCAACATCTTTTTGGGAAAGGGTCTTGTGGAATAAGACCAAGATAGAGCTTCTTGGTAAAGCACATCATTCTACTGTTTACCGAAAATGGAATGAGACCTACAAAGAAAAGAACACAGTGCCTATAGTCAGTCAAATATGGTGGGAGTTCAAAGATGTTTTTGGGTTGTTTTGCTGCCTGTGGCACTGCATGCCTTGACTGTGTGCAAAGCATCATGAAATCTGAAGATTACCAAAGGATTTTGGTCGCAATGTAGTGATCAGTGTCAGAAATCTGGGGTGGCATCCTATGTCATGGGTCTTCCAGAAGGACAGTGACCACAAACTTACTTCAAGAAGCATCCAGAAATGCTTGGAAACAAAGCTCTGGAGAATCCTGAAGGGGCCAGCAATTAGTCCGGATCTAAATCCTGGAGACCTGGAGTAGTTTACAAAAGGGTGGTCCAAAATTCCAGTTGAGACATGTAAGAAGCTTGTGGATGGCTATTGGAAGCAATTGATTGCAGTTATTTATTCCAAAGCGTGTGCAACCAAATATTAAGTTGAGGGTGCCAACAATTTTATCCAGCCCATTTTTGGAGATTTGTGTGAAATAATGTCCAATTTGCCTTTTTTTTCTTTTTTTTTTGTTATTCCAATTCACACAAAGGAAATAAATATGTGCAAAACAAATGTGTAATTGCAAAATTTTCTGAGAGAAATACTTTATTTTCTGGAACTATTTCAAAGTTGCCAATACTTTCATCCATGACTGTATAGGATAAATTACCAGACCCCCTGAATTTAGAATAACCCCATATCCATGACACATGGCATGATGTGAACAGAGCCTTCCACTGCGTAAGTAGCACACATCCAGGACTGTGGAGCAATGAGTCGAGGAGACTCGTGATTGGATGAGACGCTAAGTAAATTCTGAGCATGCAAAGATCTGAAGAATATATAATGCAGCGTGAACGATGTGCTGGGGACACCAATTACACTTTGCATTTACTTCAAAAACATGTTGTGGTTCATTAGAAAAAAAAATCTGCACTATTGCCTATGGCAGATAAAGAGACTCTAGAGATAATTTTCTTTATTGCAATTGTAAAAATATTGATTTAATTGGATGCAGAATTGTCACTGTCCTCCCTCGCCTTCATGTATCTAAACTTGAACTTGTGGATAAGCTTTGTGTCTTCCATAATCCATCTGTGTCCGCTAAAGCTCTGTATTAGGGCTCATACCCATTTGCGAGAAAAAAAAACGGTCTGATTTCTGGACCGAAAAAGCGAACGAGTGCTATGCGATTTCAGTGCGATTTTTAAACAGAACATCCATATGACACGCGTATGCAATGCGATTTTAACATGAGCTTTTACATACAGCAGTTCTCTGTCCTTTACACATCAATTTAAATAAAAATATCCTTCAAAACACACACACATGCATATATATATATATATATATATATATATATATATATAAAGTATATATATACATATCGGTGACAAATACAATTAGTATAGTGTTTGCGCAAAATTCTGGACATGTATTTAATTAATAAATGATTATTTCACGGACAAAAATAGCGTGGAGTCCCCCTATAATTAATAGCCAGCAATAGCTATGCAGAGAGTTGAGAGCTGATATTTATAGCCTAGGAAGGGGCCATGGATAGTGGGCCCCCCCGACTACAAACACCAGCTCTCAGCCGCCCCAGAAAGGGCGCATCTGTAAAATGCGCCAATTCTGGCACATAGCCCTGCTCTTCCCACTGCCCTGTAGCGGTGGCATATGGGGTAATATTGGGTTGTTGATGTCACTTTTGTGACATCAAGTACCGAGGTTAGTAATGAAGAGGCGTCAATTAGACGCCCCCATTACTAACTCCATATAGTCAAATAGTAAATAAAACACAGACACCGTGAGAAAAAAGCCTTCATTTGAAATAAACACACAGACACCTTTATTGTTCTTAATTAAACCATACTTACAACCTCTGCTAATTCCGTCCTTCTCCTGTAGTAAACATAAAATAATAAACCAACAATATATCATACCTGTCCGTTGTGTCCCACGCCGTAATCCATATATGGGGAATATACAGTTTGCAACCAGGACGGTGCTAAGATGCGACCGTCCCGGCTGCAAACTACTGGTGAATGAATGAGATGCTGCCAGCGCAGCCTCAGTGAGTAGCGCTGACATCTTTGACTCTGCTCCCTCACTGCCTGAACTGCGCTGACCTCTTGAGCGTGGGAAAATGCCAGTTGATTTTCCCACTCTCAAGAGTTCAGCGCGGGTCAGGATGTGAGGGAGCGCAGCAACAGTGACATCACCTCTATTCACTGAAGCTGTTCTCGCAGCCAGCCTGAAGTGCTGTGGCCTCAGGACCGTGGGAAAATTCTGTGTATATATTTATTGTGTTGTTAGTTGTCAGTGTGATTTTACAGTAGCCGCATATGAATTGCCGGCTTTTCAAAGGACACCGGTGCGTAAAAATCGGACAGCACCCATTGACTTACATTGGTGAGTCTCGTCTGAGATACTCAGCAATATGTCGCATGCTGCGATTTTTTTTCTCAGTCCGATTTCAGCTGAGAAAAAAATCGCAGATGAGACGTCACCCATTGAATAGCATTGGTCTGAGTGCAAACCGATTTTTTTATTGGATTGCACTCGTCCGTATTTCTCGCAATGAGTATGAGCCCTTAAGGAAAAAGTGGCATCAGAAAATAACCTATTACCCCTTCCTGACGTAGTACATAATAGTATACCCTATGTCAGCTCCCCATTTATTCCCCACTCAGGAGCCCACACCATACCTGGCAGATGCCATCTGTGTTACACAGCCAATTTCTGCCTGTAACAACAGCAATAAAGCTTGCTATATAATCCCTGATGTTTAACCATTTGAGTGACGCTTTGAATCATTTACAGCGGTATTTTGGCTGTTGTTTTGTTCACTTTTGCATCTTGTTATTGCTCTCACCACTAGAAGTTCTGTACAGTAGCATGAGATGGTGTCTACAACCCACAGAAGTTGCTCAGGTAATGCAGCTCATCCAGGATGGCACATCAATGCGAGCTGTGACAAGAAAGGTAGCCGTGTCTGTCAGCACAGTGCCCAGAGCATGGAGCAGATACCAGAAGAGAGGCCATTACATGAAGAGATGTGGAGGGGGCCGTAGGAGGCCAACAACACCGCAGCAGGAGAAGCAGTGCCAGGGCCCTGCAAAATAACCCACTAAGGCCACTAACATCCATGTGTCTGCTCAAACTGTAAGAAACAAACTCCATGAGGGTGGTATGAGGGCCCGATATCCACAAGTGGGTGTTGTGCCTATAGTCCAACACCTTGCACGGCGATTGGCATTTACTACAGTCCAACACCATGTACGGCGATTGGCATTTACAGAGAACACCAAGATTGGCAGATTCAACATCGGCGCCCTGTGCTCTTTACATATTAGAGCAGGTTCACCCTGAGCACATGTGACAAGAGTCTGGAAACACCGTGGAGAACGTTCTGCTCCCCTGGTGTGGGGAGGCATTTCTTTGGAGGGCCGCACAAGCCCTCCATGTGCTAGCCAGTGGTACTCTGATTGCCTTTAGGTATCGGGATGAGATCCTCAGACCCATTGTGAGACCATATGCAGGTGCAGTGGGCCCTGGGTTCCTTCTGATGCATGACAATGCCAGGCCTCAGGTGGATGATGTGTGTCAGCATTTCCTGCATAATGAAGGCATTGATGCTATGGACTGGCCTGCTCATTCCCCAGACCTGAATCAAAATGAGCACATCTGGAACATCACATGTCTCATTCCATCCACCAGTGCCACGTTGCTCCACAAAGTGTCCAGGAGTTGACTGATGCTCGATATCAAGAGGTCATGGAAGAGATAAAATCAGAAGGCAATTAAGTGGTCAAAATACAAATCAAGGTCAGAAAACGGGATAAATCAAGAAGAGAAAGGAATAGGGCTATAAACCAGGTAAGCCAAACTTAGTGACTGGCAGTGGAATCAGGGGTTTAAATAGCTGACAGCCCTGCCTAAGGCTGTCACTAAGGAGTAATCAACTCCAGACAAGGAATAACCCCATAGCTCCCTGATTTAGGACTGACGTTGCCAGAAAAAAAAGGCTGAAGTGGAAACAGAGGGGACAGGAATTGTCACAGATGTTACAGCGTGCTGACATCAGGGCAAGCGTGAATGTACAAAAAGAAGAAGTAGGTGAGCTGGTGCCCAAACTTTTACATGCCACTGTATATTAACTATCTATAAACCCAGCAAGCATTTATCACCAAGCCACAGGATACACTATCTACATATGTGTGATCGCTGGGGGTCTGACTGCTGGGACTCTCACTATTCACAAGGGCCAGAACATGGTGCATGGCTAGGTAACACTGGCCTAGAGGATGAGGTCATGAACCATTATCAGCTATATTATTACACCAGTGTTTTCTATGAAACCTAGAAACAAGCACTAGGTTTTCTATATTTATGTGCTCTTAAAAAGATTAAAATAAACCCAGATCCCCAATGCTGGAATGTCTGTGTGTATGTGTATATATATATATATATATATATATATATATATATATATATATAATTATACCTGCTGCACACCTATAATTATAACCGGAAGCTACGCCGGTTATTCCGGAATGGCCCCCCCAATCATTTGATGCTCAGCGCAGTACAGTACACTGGTTGTGCTCTGCCGTGTCTGGAGTTACAGGACTCTGGGATCCTTCCGTGGCTTCACTGTAAGAAATCCAGTCCTGATTGTTTCTATAATGCTTTGCTGGTGAACCTGGAATCACGCATGCAGTGCTGCAGTTCTGGATGCCAGAAGTGAATACATCAGGATAGAAAAGTATAAATCCTTCCTTTGTATTTTGCAGTATCCGATGTGAAGGCCTTTTACACAGGTCAATAACCAAGCAAACTTGCATTTATAAGAGAGGTCGGTTCCAGTCTAATGGTCTGTGTTAACATAGCAGCAGTCTACAGCAAACGGATGTCTGCATCGCTCATCAGCTGATCTACTGCTCATTCAGACGTCCTTGCAAATCGGTCACGAACTGCTAATGCGTGAACCGGCCGAGGGTCTCCCGACCCAAGCGTGACAGCCTCATGGAACCAGTGGCCAGTCCATGCGTTGCAGGCTGAGTTCGGACCGAGACCCATTGGCGCGTGAATGAGCCCTAAAGGTATGTACAAATTGCCTCTTCAGAGAGGAAGAGGACTAGAACTCTATTGCCACCTATAGGAAGGAGCAATCCTATAAGTCAATATCGACCCTCTAACGAGCCTTGCCACATGACTTAGGACAAAATCCAAAACCAAAATTTCAATTTGCAGACACTTTGTTTCGGTTTACCGTCCCTTATCAGTGCAAAGTGCAAGATCTGGTTTGGCTGTGTGAGAGCCATCTGAACGGGATCAAAGGGTTTCTCCTTTCGGAGAGTGACATGTCAAGCTTGACATGCCAAGGTGAGGACGCTTTCAAGCCCTGCAATGCTCCTATGGGAAATATGCGAATTGTCACTTCAGAGAGGAAGAGGACTAGAACCATAGCGCCACCTCTAGGAAGTAGTGATCCTAAAAGTCACTATCGAATAAAGGTCACTAAGGTATGACTAAAGGCATGTGCATACGGCATCTTTTAGGCTCACTCAAACCTGCCAAATTTTTGAAGCAGAAAACGATTCTTGAGAACTGCAATGTTTTTTCCTGAAGCGTCTTTTTAACCATCTTTTATGTTTCTTTGTGGCAGCTTTGCCGTCTGAGTTTTATTTTTTTATGTTTTTTTTTTTTTTAAATAATGTATATAGGATAGTGAAGATTGGCCGGATCACCTCATTTAACCATCTAGTCTCTTGGTGCTGGTTCTGGCTGGAAATTAGCTCGTATACATGCAACGTAAAGGCTTTGTCCCATAGACAATATTTTTTTACGAAAGAATATGGTAAATATGTGAATGCTGAAAGTTGGTTCCGAAATCCTCTGTATACAGCGTATATGTTGGCGTCCTTTTTTTAACCCGACTCATTATTATTTCAGACAGTTCCTTTCTGTGGTCACATAAAAGGCGGCATGAGACCGGGGAAGAAGATCCTCATAATGGGAATCGTGGGCGTGAACCCAGAGAGGTGCGAACCCTTTGTCAGAATTCTTATTGACGTGTTCCTGCTGTATCGGGGAGTTGTGATTGACAGGGCATACTAGTATGATATTGCGGATGCAAGTGGCGGCCCCTTATTATTAAAGCACCATTTCCCTGGTATGTGTGCGAGTGAGAATAAAAGAAATCAAGCAGTTACATGGTTAAAGGGATATTTTATTTTACTGAAGGGCATCCTTTTTTTTTCCCACGAGAAACAAATTCAAAGTATATCTGTTTATAAATCCGTTAAAAGGGCTTTCTCACTCTCTTAAATGGGTAAAATAAGCTACTGTGCAATTTACATTTTATTAAAAATGTCATCAGTTCTCAAAAATGGAGGGATTTTTAATTGTATGTTTGACAGCTTGTTGGCTAGGTTACCGCCCACCTTTTCAGTAGAAATATCCACAACAAACAAAAAGCAGTCATATAGTCCAAAATTACAAATATGAAAAAGCTTTATTAAATAGTACCAGGTAAAAAAGCACAGCGGGTAAAAGATTGTGCCAAAATTCAACATTCACAAAGGGACAGGTAGATAATTATGTGGGCAATATAACTGATAAAGTAATAACGCCTCCAAATAACAGTATACTATAGGAATTTTATATGTTAGTTAATCATATGGAGACTAGGTATGCCAGGACATAATTGCAATCACTGTAGCTTGGTATTAGTAGTGCAAATGCACCAAGTATCCATAGATATACATACCAGAGATAAAATATCAGACCACACATGCAGCCCCTGCCCACCCCAACGCGCGTTTCGGATAGGTCAGCAGTGGCACAGCACTTACAAGCTCTTTGCTAATCAGCCTCTGTTTGCAACATGGGAGGGAGCAGAGTTCGGGCCAACAACATGTCAGTGCCGCCTGCGTGAACGATCAGTCATCAGCAGCACACGTCTCCATGGCAAATAGGCAGCTGGTAGGCTGGGGAGCAAGGCGCTGCTGAAGATAGAACTTGGGACATACCCTTCATGCTTTGAACAATACAGTATCTAAGTTTGTAGCCTTCATACTTTTCTGGTATCTATCTGAAAAGTAAAATCTAAGGGAGGAAAGTCAATAATGATGTTCAGAGACCTTCTTTTCCAAATGTCCTTTTCAGTTGAATGCTAGGTAAAGTATACAGTCCTGAGAGTAGCGAAGGAAGAGGCAGGTGTTCAGTACACCCCAGTGCAATACTTTTAGGGCGTCCCATAGAAGCGGCAGTAGTTCTATATAAGTTTATATAAGGTTGCAGACACTACCAGCTCTATGTAAAGACCCAGTATGAAATTGGCGCTGTTATTATAGGAGATTTACTCAGATAGAAGACGTTTCCCATCATCCGATCCATCATAAATTTCTTTCTTTAAACCCCTTATTCACATGTCCGATGTTCTGGTACGAGCGCTGTCTGTGGTTTTCACGCATTGCATTGTACCCGTGATAGTCTATGGAGCCATTCACTTGTCCACAGAAAATAGCTAAAAAAAAGTTCCAATTGTGATCTGAGCGTCAAATCAAAAACGTCAATGGAGGTCTAAGGGTCCGTGAAAAAAATTTGGACTGCACTCTAATGACATTCGAGTGCAATCTGATTTTCACAGACAGCCACATAGGAGAAGGTGGAGAAACTTTTTTTTTTTTTTTTGACCACTTACGAGAAAAACGGACACTCAGACCAAACTCTGATCGAAATAATCTGTCTGTTTTTCTTGTACGTGGAAATTACTGACGTGTGAGAGAGGTCTTACTTGTAATGAGATGTGTGAACAACTTTTAAAATGTTGAAAAATGGTTCCACATTATTAATGGTTCAATGTGGCAATAGTGTGCCGTTTCGTGTTTTGCACCCCGGGGGAAGAAGCCATGTTGATAACGGATGTTGTAGATGCTGCTCATTCCTAAGGTTTCTTACATTTCCTTTTATAGAATTTGCCTTAAAATTACCAGAAAAAAAAAATAATAATAAACCAAGCATGATACAGTAGTGTAAATCTTCATTTATTGCCTATTTTTAGGATATCCCACCCATATTAGACCTCGGTGGATCTGACTCTCAGCACTCCTCCTGATGGAGCGTTACATTCTCGTCATTATTTACCAGGCACAACGCCTTAGTTCTATTAGCGGCTATGCCATATATTACTTCTTACTTCCATAGAAGTGAATGGGACTGAGCTGAAATACTGAGCGCAGCTGCTACTTAAAGTAAGACGTTTTGCTGATCGGTAGAGGTGTAAAGGATTAGAGGATAGCCAATTCATGTTATTCAACCAGAAAAACCTTTTAATTTTAAACATTTCCCTTTTTTTTCAGCTTTGACATCAGGTTAACATGTGGTGACTCAGAAGATCCTCCGGCTGATGTGGCCATAGAGATGAAAGCAGAATTCACCGATAAGCAGCTGCTCAGGAACGCCTGTGTGTCTGGGGAGTGGGGAGAGGAGGAATCTGCCATCCCTTATTTCCCATTTATTGCTGACCAGCCATTCAGGGTAAGTGATAAGACCATGTATGATTGGTGCAAGGTTTTTACTTTTTGTTTAAACGAAGACATAATCGTAAAACTGCCGCTGACAATCTTCCCGTATAAATGCCGATTCTGCATGTTGGCATAATGGCCTTAATGCTTGTAAGACAATTTATTTTAATTAATAAGTCTGTGCCGTTCCCTCATTACTCTATCATACTTCTTTATTTATTATTTTTCTACTACTTCCTCCTTGATGGCGCTTCATGTGAGAATCCCAGTGCATGCTGAGCGAGTAAAACGAGTCGTCATCAGCGGCAGTGACCTCAGCCTCTGCCCCGTCCCTGAAACGAAGCATCATCGGTGACGTCCGTTTCAGGGGCTGAGCATGCGTCGGTTGTCAATTACGACGTATGCTCAGCAGATTCTTGTGACTGCGTGATATGAACATTGACAGTGCGCTCACTTGCTGGCTCTGATCAGAAGTAATGAGCCAGCAAGAGAGCGCACTGTCAGTTCTCGTTGTAAGAATAATACCCAGCGTGTAAGAAAAGCAGAGACCAGTGGTAAAATACATATCAGTTTCGGACCACTCCTTTAAATCTATGCACGCTTTCAGCCATTACCAGATCTTCTAGCTGAATGCTCCATAAAAATACATTCAAATGAATTTTCATTTATTTTACCCGTAAGCAACTTGTAGTCACACAACTTAAGATCGCAAATACCATTGCACTACTACATTGCAACTAACAGTAGCAAACATGGTCACATTCCTACCTGCAAGTTACCGTCACACAACAGCCTGTAGGAATCTCACCCTGCTCTAATTCTTTGCAACCACATTCACTATGATTAGTTGCATCTTGCAGCCAAGCGCAATGGTCACCGGTTATCCGCCAATTATTTCCGATGATTGTTTCGTGTAATGCACGATCACTCAATGAACATATCGTTGTTGGTAGCACCCCCCCCATGTTAATCCCCCCATGTTAATGTGGATGTGCTGTCAACAACATGATGCTGTATGGGGACAGAAAAATTAGCAAACGCTCTTACCCATACCGTTTTTATCAACCCAGCCAGTTAACTCCTTAATGACCTATGACGTATATATTTTCGTCATTGTTCACCAAGGAAACTAAGAAGCCAACTCAGGCTTAATACCAGGTCGGCCGTATTACATGGCTCCAATCCCTGCACTTTAGCAGTTTAAATGCGGCTGTCAATGTTTGACATGATTGCAGGGAACCGATGAGTTACCACAGCAGCCAGGGGTCTGATGAAGGCCCCTTAATGTCCATCTTGGTCCTCATGTGAAGATCAACCACTGGCTGGGTGTTATAAGAGAATTGCAAATTTCCTATATTCTGCCATAGTGTGTTATTATAGTATAAATAATCAAATGCTTGTAGTTTCAAGTTCCCTAGGGGGACTAAAAAATAAAGTAAAAGTGAATAAAAGAATGTTTCCAAAATATATCAAAATGTAAACATTTGTGAAGAGATAGCAAAAACAACTTTTTTCCGTTCAATGTAAATTAGCAATACTTCTGAGGATTGTTCTATCACTTAGGTCTCCAGGATAAGTGCATCATTTATAAATAGGGGGAATATCGCAGATGGAAATAGCTTCTTCCAACAGTTTCTTTGCCAGAGGCTTAGTCTCGCTTATGGAGCAGAGTGAAATCTACCTGTGTGGGCCGTTCTAATTAGCAACACTTTTCTTATTACAGATTTAATCTAACAGTTATTATAAATTAAAGGGAACCTGTCATATTGAACATGGTGTCTGGTCTGGACAGGATGTAATAGAGCATGAGGAGCTGATCAGATTGATTTACAGTTTTGTGGGAAACTTATCTTTAAAACTTACATTTTCTTCATTGAAATTCCTGTTTTTTTTGTACTCATGAGTCCAGTGGGCGGTCCTATTCAGTGATTGACAGGCTTCCCTATATGACTGCAACAAGAGATAGCCGTTAAAGGGAAGCAGCAGAACTGTGCACAGTAACCCAAAAGATAAACAGTCGCACTCAAAATCTCATGTATTTGCAGAAGAGGAAGATTTATTTCAATCACAAAAATAATATTTCACCGCAGTTAGGGGCTTATTATATGTTGGATTAGGAGGCTGCGGTGAGATCTCCTGATCCAACATATAATAAGCCCCTAACGGGATTCCTGTGCTCTCTATGTACCATTTACCTCTCTTGATCTCCTACATGAGCAAGGTTTGAAAAAGACCCAGGCTAGGGTCGAAACGTTACCTTACTCATCTTGATTACCTTGATTACTCATTCTTCAACTGCAGTGAAATATTATTTTTATGATTGAAATAAATTTTCCTCTACTGCAAATACATGAGATTTTGAGTGTAACTGTTTATCTTTGGGATTACGTTTTGTGGACCAGATCCACGTTCAGTCTGCACCTTTATTATAGCAAGAGTGTGCGTCATTTTCCCTTCCCCTGTGCATAGTAACCTACAGACAGTGTCAGGTTGGCAACATTAGACTGATTACAATGATACATGGTGATGAAATCCGTCTTGTGGTTGTTGTTTAATCTTTATCTACAGTTTTGAGTTAATGATATACTGGTGCTCCGGGGCGGCCTGTGGGGGGTCTTCATGTGATGCTCTGATTAGGTATTCATAATGCAGACTGCTGACAGGTCACTGATCCCTCACTGACCTGCCCCCTAGTTTACATAATGAATATTATATATATATATATATATATATATTGAAAACGGCACCTGCGCAGTAGCATCTATCGAATTGCCTATAGCTGCTACTGCACAGGCACAGCTGGCGTCATTTTCAAACTGATTTTTTTTAATGAATTTATGGATACATCAAAGAAAAGATTTAAATACACACCATAGATGCGATCATGCTGCAGCATCGGCGCCGGCCTTCACAAGGGGATTTTTTTTTTTTCAATATTTATATTTAATATCATTATGTAAACTACAGTGCATGTCAGTGAGGGATCAGTGACCTATCATCAGTCTGCATTATGAATACCTAATCAGATCACCACATGAAGACCCCCCCACAGGCCGCCCCGGGTCACGAGCAATATCATTAACTCAAAACTGAAAATAAAGATTACACAACAACCACAAGACGGATATTATTAACCAAGATATCATTTTAATCAGTATAACGGTGCTGACCTGACACTGTGTGTAGGTTACTGTGCACAATCCTGCTGACAGGTTCCCCACTGAGTAGCACCGCCCACTGGACTCTCATATACAAACACCGGGGATTTCAGTAAATAAATACAAGTTGTACTGAATCTTTTCCAAGAAACTTGATATATCATTCTGCTCAGCTTCTCCTGCTCTTTACCGTGCAGACTGCGTGTACAGTGTGACAGAATCCCTTTAAATTACTGCCTTCCACATTGCCTAAAAAAGTTATTTTTATATTATAACTTATAAAAAAAAATGTGAAAAATGTCTGCTGGTGTAGAAGCATGCAACCAGACCGGTCCATCTGCTTCTTCGTTAGAAAAGTATTACACATAGGTAAGTTACTTTTGAAGTGGAGGAATCTGATGGGCAGGTCTGGTCATATTGTCCTAGATGAGCAGCTATTTTCATAGGAGTCTGTGAGGAAGGCTGTGCTAACAAGAGCAGGAGGAGAACCTGTAATACCTGTATAATAGCAAGTGCCACAAAATCATGTCCTCAACACATTTGCTAAACTAAAGATAAAGTTGCCCACCCCTTTAATGCATTCATCCATGCTCATCAACATCTGTCCATGAAGACTTGCGCCTCGGCACATCTATGGTGTCCTTAGGTTGTTATTACTAGTAGGAGAACTTTGTAGACTCCACATTGAGGTCAACAAAATGGAGATGTAGGGATCGAAAATTAAGCTCCCATTGCTGCTGTTAATACCTTAAATGCATCAATCTGACAGCGGCGTTTAAGGCGAGCGGTCCCGCTGGCACATCATTGTTGCCACCCATCGCCCACCCCCACACACACACACACTTGTGAGGAGCCCATGGGTCTGCTGACGATTCCCCTGAAGCTCAATCAAAGGCTTGGCTTCATAAGAGAACGTCATTTTATCTATATACTGAAAGACCCCTGTATTGCAGTATATATAACAAACAATCTGATGATCAAAGATTCAAGTCCTGTAAGAAGACTTAGAAAAAATACAAAAATTCCCTGAAAAATAGACATTAAAAATAAACATATTTCGTATCGCTGCATCAGAAAAAAGTCTGATCTATCAACTTTTACTTTTTTTTTAACCCATATAGTAAACCCCAAAAAAACAAAGAAAAATGGAAACGCCAGAATTGCCATTTTTTCGTTTCTGTACCTCTCCCCAAAGATGCAATAAAAAGTGATCAAAACACGTATATATATCCAATTGGAAGAATAAAAAAGTTATGGGTCTTAGAAAAGGATGACACAAACTAATTTTTTTTTACTTTTTTTTCACCACCAAAATCGCACTGACTTGGAGAATCATGTTGCCAGGTTATTTTTATTCAAAAAGATATAAATAAACTGGAGAAGTGGGCAGCAACTAACAGAATGGTTTTTAACAGGGAAAAATGCAAAGTACTACATCTGGGCAATAAAAATGAAAAAAGCATATATAGAATGGGAGGAATAGGGCTAAGCAACAGCACATGTGAAAAAGACTTGGGTATACTAATAGATCACAGACTGAATATGAGTCAACATTGTGATGCAGCAGCAAAAAAGGCAAATGCAATTCTAGGATATATTAACAAAAGCATACAGTCTAGATCACGTGA
The DNA here is from genome assembly GCF_039654945.1 of Dendrobates tinctorius. Taxonomy (NCBI): domain Eukaryota; kingdom Metazoa; phylum Chordata; class Amphibia; order Anura; family Dendrobatidae; genus Dendrobates; species Dendrobates tinctorius. The sequence continues at coordinate 685,127 of NW_027361870.1, forward strand.
TGTCATTATTTCCCTCTACTCCTCTTTGGTCAGACCTCATCTGGAATATTGTGTCCAGTTTTGGGCACCACATTTTAAAAAAGACATCAACAAACTGGAGCAAGTTCAGAAAAGAGCGACCAGAATGGTGACCGGTCTGCAAACCCTGTCTTATGAGGAAAGGTTGCAGGATTTGGGAATGTTTAGTTTGCAAAAGAGAAGACTGAGAGGAGACTCAATAGCTGTCTACAAATATCTAAAGGGCTGTCACATTGTAGAAGGATCAACTTTATTCTCATTTGCACAAGGAAAGACTAGAAGCAATGGGATGAAACTGAATGGGAGGAGACACAGATTAGATATTAGGAAAAACTTTTTGACAGTTAGAGTGATCAATGAGTGGAACAAGCTGCCACGAGAAGTGGTGAGCTCTCCTTCAATGGAAGTCTTCAAACAGAGGCTGGACAGACATCTGACTGGGATGATTTAGCGAATCCTGCTTTGAGCAGGGGGTTGGACCAGATGGCCCAGGAGGTCCCTTCCAACTCTACGATTCTATGATTCTATGAACAATGAACATCGTAAAAATAAAAATTAAACCCTCCTGAAAAAAAATTTTCAGCATTGCATGGTTATTTTTTCTCCACTCTTGGAATTTTTTTCCCCTGTTTTTTAGTGCGTTATATGTTAAAGTGAAGGCTGTCATACAAATCCACAGCTCATCTTGCAAAAAAACAAGCCCTTTGTAGATGAATAAATAAAAAGTTGTGAATCTTGGAAAAAAGGAGGAAAAAACAAAAGAGCCAAAAAATTAAAAAGCACTTGGTCAGGAAGGGATTCTAAATACTTTTTGATGTTGTTGCTGAGCTTCATTACTATATTACACATGTATAACCCATATTATCAATGGCCCACCAGTAACTTTCACACAGGAGCCCCACTGTTCAGCTACATGCAAATATTACATTGCCCTCATTAACATAATTACCTTTGCTTTATGCTTCTATATAATCATATACTGGATCGTTTTGGTAAATAAATTATGAGATCCTGCCTTTGTCTGTCCATAGTGAATCAAGTATATTGTGCTAACTACGTCTCATGTAGAAGAGATGTGGGGCCCATTTTTGCATTGGGGCCCACCAGGGGAATTCACAGGTTCCTTTGTGGGTCAGTAGGCGCCTACTCCACAGTACAAATAAATCCTCTGGGTGATAAATGGATAAGTGACAAAAAAAGAATAAAATTATGACTTGGGTCGCATGGCCATTTGTTCTCCACCTGAGAAAATCGGTCTGATGCTAAACACACTCTGATCGGAGTTTGATGAGAGTGAGACGATTTTTTTCGGACGTGGAGAATTTAAAAAAAAAAAGTTTCTCCATATTCTTCAATTGGACTGCACTTGAATGTCATCCGAGTGCGGTCCGATGTTTTCCACAGACCCATAGACATGAGTGGGCGATCGCCATCCAATCTTTTTTCTTAGACAACCGGGTCAGCGGAAAAAATTGGTCATTTGCACTGCCTCATTGAGTAACATTAGCCCAAGTGTGATCTGATGTTTTTGGTCGTCTGCACCAGCCCTTATACTCACCACCACTCCCATTCTGTTTCCTATCTCTTGCTCACTGGTCGCCAACCAAGGAAGTTCTCTGCTTCATCCATGGCTCGGCTGAGCCTGCCTATCCTATTTATTCAGAGGAGCTGAGGAAGTGCAAACTAGCAGGGACCTTGTACTAAGTCATCTATAAATGACATAGAAGATGGTTTGCACTGGGTTTCCACTTTAATGGAGACCTGACGGATCTGTGCATGTGATAACATGATCCGCCCCCCTCAACTAGTCTGGGGAAACTGATGCCCCCTCGACTAGTTTGGGGAAACCGACGCCCCCTTGACTAGTCTGGGGAAACCGACGCACCCTCGACTAGTCTGGGGAAACCTACGCCCCCTCGACTAGTCTGGGGGAAACCGACGCCCCCTCGACTAGTCTGGGGAAACCGACGCCCCCTCGACTAGTCTGGGGAAACCGACGCCCCCTCGACTAGTCTGGGGAAACCGACGCCCCCTCGACTAGTCTGGGGGAAACCGACGCCTCCTCGACTAGTCTGGGGAAACCGACGCCCCCTCGACTAGTCTGGGGAAACCGACGCACCCTCGACTAGTCTGACACAATTAGCATGTTGCAAATGGATTTTTAAAATTCTTTTTTTTTTTTTTTTGCCATACACTGCACCCACTTATACTGTACAAAGGGCTTGTTAGGCGGAGTATTAACATAAGAATAAAGACGTGCTGACGGTTTGGGGACCATGGGGGAACTATCATGTTCCCTTTAAGTTGTTTCGTTTGCACTGCGCCTCGTTTTCTTAACTCATGTGCTTTTTTTCTCGCAGGTAGAGATCCTCTGCGAGCATCCACGTTTCAGGCTATTTGTTGATGGACACCAGCTTTTTGACTTTTACCATCGTGTGGAACTTCTTTCTTCTATTGACACTATTAAGATCAATGGAGATCTCCAGCTTACCAAACTTGGTTGAGGTCTTACCGAGGGTCTGATGTCACCAGTGGACTGAGAGCAGACAATCCGGCACATGTGAGGGGACGAAGTTCCCTCCCTCTGCAGTGATTTAGCGTCAACTCTACGGGACTGCAGGACTACGTTGCCACCGTTGGCCATTCTGGTTTTTTTTTTTTGCCACATCAGAAATTGCTGCCTGTAAATCTGATTTTATTGACTCGGATTACTCTTTCCATAACACAACAGTTCATTTTTATTTTCATTATTTTAACATTTTTCTTTTTTTATTTTTTTTTACTTCTACTTGAAATTGTGTTTTGGATGTCATTTTTCATCTTCATAGTTACCCATTCATAAAGCCAGTCAATAAAGGGAACATTGTTCTTGTGAATGTACACATGAATCTCACAATAGGGGTTTTTTTTTTTGCCGAGTGGAAAAAAAAAGTTACTAGTTTAAATTGAAGGCTACTGTATTTATGTCCCCATAACAAGACCTACTACTGGGCCTTCTAACTCATTTATGGTGCACTCCTCATATGTGTCAACTGGATAAATCACTGGTATGATCTCAATTGTTGACTCATGGATCGATATATCTTGACTTTTCCAATCTGATCCAGTATAAGGTCTCATTCAGACGTCAGATTTTTTTGACATACAAGACTAACAGACCAAGTTTCATCAGAATTTGGTTAGAGTTTCTCCCATCTTTCAGTTAGAGAATAGCGGATGGCACCCGAGTGCTGTCCAATTTTTTCACCAACCCATAGACTTGATTTGATGATTTTGATCCGACACGCGTATCAATATTAGATACGTCTCTGCGATTTTGAATGGACCACTCAGTCTGCGGGCTAAAAACTCGGACTTGTGAACAGCCCCAATAGACTTTCATAGTTACGAATGCTATCCATGAAAAAAAACGGATATCACTCGTACGTGAAAAAGTGACTTGTGAATGAGCGCTGAGGCTGGTATCACACATTTGACTTACATGCTCCAAGTTTAGACGGCAATGTATGGACTGGCCGAGGTCTCCTGACCTGACCTGTCTCATATCTGTATGAGATTGTTAAAGGGAATCTATCAGCAGGTTTTTGCTATGTAATCTGGAGACAGCAGAAGATAGAGGCTGAAACACAGAATTCAGGGATGCATCACTTGTCAAAGTGCGTGCTTTTGTTTACTAACTGTGAAGGATTGATTTATTATTAGTGCTTGATGTTGCAAACTAGATCGGCAACGCCCTCTCCTTTTGTGATAAGCAGCTCACTATCTATGGACTTTGTAAACAGAGAGCCTGGTGTGAGTGGGGTTAGCTGTGATGTGGGCGGGGTTAGCTTTCTCAGCTCTGCTTCATGCTAAATCTGAAAGCTCTGATTGTCAGAACCACTACGCCCAGTAATCTAAGTGACACATCACTGGAATAAGGGTCTCTTTAACTACATTATGCTGCCCTCACATGAGGTAGCAAAAACTGCTGATATATTCTCTTAAAGACCAGCGGTCTGTCTTCACACCATGGAAGTTGGATGTGTGAAACCGGTCTTAGCCTTTTGGTTCCTACTTCCAAACATCTAATTCAGTGTAAGCAGGTGCAAATTGCAAATATTTTCCAATCTTAACTCAAAATCCAAAAGTTAAAGGGATCCTGTCATAAAAAATGTTGTTGCAATGCCTGTCGAAAAAAATGCTATTAGCCTGCATATATGGGGTAAATCTGCAGGATAATATCATTCTGAACCAACGAGAGTTATGCTGCCACCAGAAAATGAATTTTACTCCTCCTGGCAGCCTCCAGGCTTTCAGTCATATGAGTGGGCCGAAGCGACTTCAGTCACTGCTGAGTTCATAGTGAGCGGTGGCTGAGATCGCGCCCCCCACACTGACAGATTCCCTTTAAAGTTTCAGTGCCATTTTCTGCACCTCTATCACTTCTCTTGTGGGATAATGAAAAGTGAGATATGGGTCGTTGTTTCACAGCATTATTATGTTGTAGAGATGATGTTCTCTTGGGATCATCGGCAAGGTCAAGGCTTCTAGTTCAATTTTGTAAGGGGTTGTTCAGACTTATAAGAAATGGCTTCGATACCAGACACAACTGACTTTCTTCTAATCCTGTACAAACCCATTAACACTCAGGATTCAGTGTTCTCAGTGAAAGAAGAACACTGATGGCCAACATCTCTCTATTGTGAAGATCCAACCAAACAATTCGATGTATCTCAGGCTTCTTGACTGTCATAATAAAACGATGCTTAAAATGGGTTGTCGTATTTAGGGGATATGAATTTAATCAAAACTTTTTTTTTTCACTTGTGACCATCATTTTTTAACGAGACAAAGAGTTGCTGCAAACAGCGCCTCCCACCCTGGAGGACTCAACATGACCATGTATAATTTACCTGCCTATTCAGTTGACTGCGCACTGTGTTATACCACCTCTCTCCAGCAGTGGCCGCTGCAGGAGAAATGTGCAGCTTCCATACCTTACATTGGTGATCACGACTGATTGCCAGAGGGTCCTCTGTTAGAGAGAAGATATCTAGATGCAATTATAAGGTTTTGAGTTCCGCTCAAATATTATTTTTAAAGTAAACCCAACTTTTTAGACCTGTAAACCATTTACCAGGGTTTTCTCATCAGTACTTCCTCATCGTTATCACGTCTGAGCCAATATCATCCAATTGTTACTCATTTGTTCCATTCAACTCATCCATGTCACACACGTAAGAGTATTTCTCACGATTTTCAGGGTAGTGGTGCTTCGTTACATTAAACCAAATGCAAAAAAAAATGGCGTGCATACAAATAAAGAAGGTTTTGTGTTAAAAAATTGTTTTGGCACTGACGTGAATTAGCATAGCACAATAATATATTTCTATATTGTCAGGGTATTTGCATAGAATGTAGATTGTTTGTTTGCACAGTATATTGTCTGCACCGTTATGTCGCTTCCTTTGTTGCTTAGGTATCCTCTGTACGTAGCATTAGAACGGCAAGCAATATTTCCCCCCCCTTTTTTTAGGATGCAAAAATCAGAACACATTGAATGTAAAACGTTTTTAATGATACAATCACCAATCAAGCCGTCTCATGTACTGGAAATATTTATAGATATTTTGGATATACTTGACTTAGTCATTCTGCTCGAAGAATGTGATTTTCATGCTTTCTAAATTTTTGTACTAACTCACAAGTATTCGGACGATGCTGCCATTTTTTGTAATTTGTTAAGATCTCTCCGACAGTGATTCCACAAAAAGTCTATTCTGAAAAATAAAATAATGCTGAAAATGGGGATAATCTACGGAGAATGTTTACTACGCAGTGTCTCGATAGATACCAATCCAGATGTAATGCAAGAGTCTGATGTATTTTTTTTTTTATTATGTCCTTTTACAAGCACGTTTGTACGTTTTTTAGGTGCCCATACACATTAATAGATAATTTGTTATTTTGGTTGATAATTATCTCTGTCAGCTCTTCCATATATTTATTTTAATAGACTAGAGGAGAAGAAACCGCAGCCAGGCTCCATGTTAAAATCCAGTAAGCCCCATTCTCCCCCCCCCCCCACAGATGGAGAATCACCCGATCCCACTGAGATTGAACGATTGTTATCTGTTTATGGGCCTATATTGGGCCTTCTCTTAAAGGGGTTGTCCAGAACTGACACAGACTCTGAGTCAGAAGTAGGACTGGATTCGGATACTGCAACTGGCTCCATAGGAGCTGCTTCAGGGTCAGGTATTGCTGATAAGGCTTCAGGCTCAATAACACTGCTGCGGCTTCAGGCTTAGATACCAACGGAGCGGCTTCAGGGTTCAGGTACCGCAGGAGCGGTGTTGGGCTCAGGTACTGCTGGAGTGGTGGCAGGCTCAGGTACCGTTGGAGCGGTGGCAGGCTCAGTGTCACGGGGCAATAGTGGAAAAACGGGACGAGGAACCTGGGCCCCTGAACTGCCCCTCAGGCTAAGGGGGTGCCCTGACTCTCCTTAACTTGGGGGTACACTTGATGATAGTGAGACCCCAGTCCCCGACCTGTCCCTATCTCCTGTTTAGCCCTGAGCTAAACCCCCAACCCCCTCCCCAGGAGGTGAGACAGAGAATAAAGTGAACTGCACCAATAACAAGAAAGGAAGTAACTCTGAAGTACAATGTCTTCCTAGTTTCATCTGTGTCTCACAGATCCCCATAGACTTGAATGGCCAAGTCTGATCCTCAAAACTAATGAGAATTGGACCTGCTCTGAATGTCACACGGATATAAGAATGTAGCCTACGTCTTCCTCATCATATTTGCTGTTGCTTAATAAAAATCAAAAAGTAAACATACCTAAAGAATTAAAAAGAAATAAAAATAAAAGTGATGTTAAAAAAAAACACAAAATGTAAAACAGTAAACCCTTAATTGGTATTATTACAAATGCAAGTGTTGTAAGAATACCAAATGCAGAATTGCTTTTTTTTCTGCATTGCTCTAAAATAAAAATGAATTTAAAAAGACACTAATGTGTATGTACGAAAAAAACTACTACAAAGTAAAATCATCCAGTAAAAAACTCAGCCTCATTTATGTTAAACAAAAAAGTTATAACGGCCATCTTTAAAGCACCACTTCAGCTGGATGTCACTCGTCAGTGTAAGTCTATGAGAGTCAGGACGAGGATCTCATACACTTACATTGAGAGCTTCCGACTGTTGTCTGTGACTTCCGGTCAGTCAACTACTGCAATCACAAGATGGAGGAACAGGACTGAAGTGGCACTGAGAAGAGCAGAAGACGGCGGCTATGGGCAGGGAACATGGATTCATGCTACTGTGCCAGTGGTGGGAATAAAAATGCTGGAGTGGTGCTTTAAGGCCAATGGCATGAAGTGGCAGCCACAATGCCTGGATTTGATATCCCAGTAATGAAACCACGGAAATCCATTAGGGGGTGAATAGTGGCAGTACTATACAGATGGGGTCCAAAAATGATCTTTAAAGTTTCAGTTTATAAATCAATATAATGGCTAGCAGGTTACGTTCTCCCCATGTCCCTGTCTGTGCGACTCTGCTGCTATACGCTAGTGTTCGTGCTCGCTTTGTCCCAATGAAATTACTATAATCTTCTATTCTTTGCTTCTCATCTCACTTTTAAAATTCATCCAAAAGCTGGTGCAAAGATTATCTATTGTTCTCGAGATTCCGTGTCTCCTGCTCTTCTAGTAATCCTGGGATAATCCAGGTTTCTACTCTGCTACAAATCCACCCATTATATTGTACTTAACACTATTCACAACTTCTAAGTGTACACATGGAGCATTCGAGGAAAGGAAAACCTCTTGTCTGCTCAATTGTGGCGTGTTTGACTTTACCATATACATACACAGGCTTGGACTGGTCCACAGGAGAAGAGGAGAATCCTGCGGTGGGCCCTTGTGCGGGCCTGGACCACCGCCCTTTTGTATGAGCAGCACTTGGCAAAATATACTTGAATCTCTATGTACAGACAAAGGCGGCATCTTATTCATTTATCAATCTACATTGCAAAAATGTAGAAAGAATGGCACTCACCGGGTAAAGTAGTCAAGGCTTTATTGTAAAAGCATGTTAATGGGAGAACGGGTGCTGAACAGGAGCAACGACGATCGTGTCGCGCGGAGAAGGCGCTTCCACGGGTCATTTATCAATCTACCCAGGTCATTGTTATATAAACTTGTGATTGAGGATAATGTCACATTTGTATGTAGCTGAAAATTGGGGCCCTGAAGTTGGTAAATGATGTGCCCTTGGTGCCCCAGTCCGATACTGTACATACATATGACCAAATGTGCAGTAAAATACTTGGATTACATGCTGCATCACAGAGAGTCAAGAGTAAAGTGCACTGAATCTGTTTTTTACAATAAATAAATTGCTATTAGAGATGAGGAAATCAATTTGCAGGACCCTGGTCCAGCGACTACATCAGTAGTTCAGGGCTACCAGACGGGAGTCTAGAATATCTCCTCCTACCTGCCAGCATTCCCAACAACCTCTTCTAATTAAAAACCTGATGGTCTGAACTGGGATAGAGACTGGTGTGCATGCAGTAAGTGCACGGTCACACTGGTCAATTAGTCGGCCAGGTGCAATGTAATGTATATGTATCAAACTGCAACGATGATGTCACTCCGAATGTACTAATAACAAGAGGCTCCTAGTATTCCACTAGGAAGTCAGCAGGGTTCCTCTCTGTCTCTGACGGACATGAACTACTGAGGTGGCCGCTGGACAAGGATTCTGCAAATTAATTTGCTCATCTCTAGCTGCAACGGGTAATATCTATACACTTTTTGCCTTAACTGGTTTATATACAGTGGGGAAAATTCCTACCTATGATAAATGGTGAGGTCTGTAATTTTTATCATAGACACACTTCAACTGTGAGAGACAGAATCTTGAAAAAAAATCCAGAAAATCACATTGTATGATTTTTATATAATTAATTTGCATGTTATTGCATGAAATAAATATTTGATACAATAGAAAAACAGAACTTAATATTTGGTATAGAAAGCTTTGTTTGCAATTAGAGAGGTCAGACTTTTCTTGTAGTTCTTTGCCAAGTTTGCACACACTGCAGCTGGGATTTTGGTCCACTCCTCCATACAGATCCTCTTCTGATCTTTCAGGTTTCAGGGCAGTCTCTAAGCAACATTAAGTTTCATCTCCTTCTGAAGATTTTCTATTGGGTTCAGGTCTGGAGACTGGCTAAGCCATTCCAGGACCTTAAAATGCTTTTTATGAAGCCACTCCTTAGTTGCCCTGGCTGTGTGTTTCGGGTCATTGTCATGCTGGAAGACCCAGCCATGGCTCACCTTTAATGTTCTTACTGAGGGAAGGAGGCTGTTGGCCCAAATTTCATGATACATGACCTCATCCATCCTCCCTTCAATACGGTGCAGTTGTCCTTACCCCTTTGCAGAAAAGCACCCCAAAGTATGATGTTTTCCCCACCATGCTTCATGGTGGGAATGGTATTTTTCTGGTTGCACTCATCCTTCTTCTTCCTCCAAACATGGCGAGTGGAGTTAATTCCAAAAAGTTCTATTTTGATTTCATCTGACCACATGACCTTCTCCAATGCCTCCTCTGGATGCCTCCTCTGGATGATTCAATTGGACCTGGACATGTGCTGACGTGAGTAGGGGGATCTTGCATGCCTTGCAGGATTTTAGTCCATGAAGGCGTAGTATGTTACTAACGGTATTTTTTGAGACTGTGGTCCCTGCTCTCTTCAGGTCATTGATCACATCCTCCCGTGTAGTTCTGAGCTGATTTCTTACCTTTCTCAAAATCATCCTTACCCCACGAGGCAATATCTTGCATGGAGCCTCAGACCAAGAAAGATTGACAGTCATTTTGTGTTCTCCATTTTCTAATAATTGTACCAACAGTTGTTGCCTTCTCACCAAGCTTCTTGCCTATTGTCCTGTAGCCCATTACAGCCTTGTGCAGGTCTACAATTTTGTCCCTAGTGTCCTTAGAAAACTCTTTGGTCTTGGCCATGGTGGAGAGGTTGAAGTGTGATTGATGGAGTGTGTGGACAGGTGTCTTATACAGGTAACAAGTTCAAACAGGTGCAATTAATACAGGTAATGAGTGCAGAGAAGGAGGCTTCTTAGGCTGGAGTCACACTAACCAGCGCAAAATACGGTCAGTATTTTACATGCGTAATACGGATGACAGACCCCTAAATAGTGCTCCGTATGTCATCCGTAATCAAGGTGTGGTCACGTATTTTGAGCATGTCAGCATCCGTATGTAATCCGTATGGCGAGATTTTCTCGCAGGCTTGCAAAATGGACATATAATGGAGCCCTATGACAGGGTTTCTAAAAGACACCTGGTGCGTATTTCTCACAAGTCACATGTGTGGTCCGTGTGTAATCCGTATTTTTTGCGCACCCATAGACTTGCATTGGCGTACTACGGGCGTAGTACGCTGACAATCGCAGCATGCTGCGATTGGCACGGAGCGTAGGATACTGAGGAGAAATATACGCCTGGTGCGAGTGACCCCATAGAGAATCATTGGTCCGTGTCTAATGCGTGCTTTTTGCGCCTCTCACTCTCCCGTATTCCTCGCCAGTGTGACTCCAGCCTTAAAGTAAAACTAACAGATCTGTGAAAGCCAGAATTCTTGCTGGTTGGTAGGTGATCAAATACTTATTTCATGCAATAAAATGCTAATTAATCATGTAAAAATCACACAGTGTGATTTTCTGGTTTTCATTTTTAGATTCAGTCATATAATGCTGATTTTTCCACAATATATGTGGAGACCTTGTGTGCAGAAATGCTGTTACTTTGCATTGAAGTATAAACTGACATGCATTGGATTATAAATCTGCTGCAGATGTCAATTTATACTGCAGATTTTGTAAAGTCTAATCCACAATTCTGGCATTGTAAAATTCATTAGATTTGCTGATCAGAAAATCCAGATAGAAGAAATCTGCTTGGTATCAGCCCCATGTGAGTATATAATATACTACCGTATATACCCTCATAATAAATATTTCTATATACCACAGAATCTAAATAGAAGCCTCTATATATTCAGCGTTCATGTGAATGTATCTATACACATCCATTCTCAACATTGTTTATTCACAATACCAGTGTACTGTATTCTACGGGGAACACTAACTACTAAATATAGTAAAGAAAAGTCCCTGACCCCCAAAACAATAGGAAGGGACTTAAACTGAAAAGCTAAATTCACAAGAGCATCTTAAAAAAATCATCCAAATTTCATTCAGAAAAAAAGCATAATTTTTCATCTGTATTGTCACGTTTATGGCAGGAGTATGGCACCTGTAGTGCCTCCATTGTTACACATTTACAAGAACAAACTAGATGTGTATTTCCTGAAGGAAGTACAGATAGTGCTTTGAAATGGTGCCCGGGCTGCCCCTTTAAGAGAGACTTGCCTCCTGCCCCTGCAAGACTTTCAACTCAGGATCCGTTTTAACTGTGGGTGCCTCTCAGGGGCCACTTTGGCCTCAGGGTCTGATTTGGTGGGTGGGGCCCCTCAGGATCCGATTTGGTGGCCTGGGCTCCTCAGGGCTTGAATTGGTGGCCGGGAACCCTCAGGGTCCGATTTTGTGGATGGGGCCCCTCAGGGTCCGATTTTGTGGGTGGGGCCCCTCAGGGTCCGATTTTGTGGGTGGGGCCCCTCAGGGTCCGATTTTGTGGGTGGGGCCCCTCAGGGTCCGATTTTGTGGGTGGGGCCCCTCAGGGTCTGATTTTGTGGGTGGGGCCCCTCAGGGTCTGATTTTGTGGGTGGGGCCCCTCAGGGTCCGATTTTGTGGCCGGGGCCCCTCAGGATCCAATTTTGTGAGTGGGGCCCCTCAGGATCCAATTTTGTGGCCGGGGCATCTCAGGGTCCGATTTTGTGGGTGGGGCCCCTTAGGGCCCAATTTTGTGGTTAGGGCCCCTCAAGGTCCGATTTTGTGGCCGAGGCCACTCTGGGTCCGATTTGGTGGGCGGGGTGCCTCAGGGTCCGATTTGGTGGGCGGGGCCCCTCAGGGTCCGATTTGGTGGGCAGGGCCCCTCAGGGTCCGATTTGGTGAGCGGGGCCCCTCAGGGTCCGATTTGGTGGGTGGGGCCACTCTGGGTCTAATTTGGTGGGCGGGGCCACTCTTGGTCCAATTTGGTGGGCGGGGCCTCTCTGGGTCCAATTTGGTGGGCGGGGTGGCTCAGCCTCCGATTTGTAGGCCAGGGTCGATCAGCCTCCGATTTGGAGGCCTGGGTGGCTCAGCCTCCAATTTGGAGCCTGGAGTCACTCAGCTTTCGATTTGGCGCGCCGGCCCTTTAAGACTCATTTCAGTGCCCCTTTAAGAATCACTTTGGCGCATCAGCCCTTTAAGAGCCAGTTTGGCTCACTGGGCTTCTAAATCCACTTTGGCGCACATTCTGTCTCAGGGGCATGCGTCATGTGATGAAGCTAGATTTTCATTTGTGCTGTGGGTTTCGCTTTAAGAGCAGAAATTATCTGGCAGAAACTGTGTCCTGGGGGGGTCATGTAAAGTTCGTAGGCGTTGGCATAGTAGCTGGGTGTGCCTGCGCATATCAATGAGCTTAACTGCCATTTGAATCACCTCAGGGCATGTTTACCCTGTGACAACATTTTCCCATTGAAATGCATTGAGGAAAATGTTTTTTCAAGCGCAAATTGCACAAAAAATACAAATCCGATCTACACGAAAATTACTTAGCACACCACTCGTGGACGCTGGCTTCGAAACGACACCTTAACGGAGTCTGTGCGTGTAGCGGTTTGGGCCGCATTAATTGCGAAAAATCAACTGAATAATAATAATAAGAAGAAGCAGAAAAAGAAGAACTAGATGTGTATTTCCTGAAGGAAGTACAGATAGTGCTTTGAAATGGTGCCCGGGCTGCCCCTTTAAGAGCGACTTGCCTGCTGCCCCTGCAAGACTTTCAACTCAGGATCCGTTTTAACTGTGGGTGCCTCTCAGGGGCCACTTTGGCCTCAGGATCTGATTTGGTGGGTGGGGCCCCTCAGGACCCAATTCGGTGGCCTGGGCTCCTCAGGGCTTGAATTGGTGGCCGGGATCCCTCATGGTCCGATTTTGTGGGTGTGGCCCCTCAGGGTCCGATTTTGTGGCTGGGGACCCTCAGGGTCTGATTTTGTGGGTGAGGCCCCTCAGGGTCCGATTTTGTGGTTGGGGCACCTCAGGGTCTGATTTTGTGGCCAGGGCCCCGTAGGGTCAGATTTTGTGGGCGGAGCCCCTCTGGGTCCAATTTGGTGGGCGGGGCCACTCTGGGTAAGATTTGGTGGGCGAGGCCCCTCAGGGTCCAATTTGGTGGGCGGGGCCCCTCAGGGTCCAATTTGGGAGGTGGGGCCCCTTAGGGTCTGATTTTGTGGGCGGGGGCCACTCTGGGTCCGATTTGGTGGGGGAGCCACTCTGGGTCCGATTTGGTGGGCGGGGCCACTCTGGGTCCGATTTGGAGGCCAGGGTGGCTCAGCCTCCGATTTGTAGGCCAGGGTCGATCAGCCTCCAATTTGGAGGCCTGGGTGGCTCAGCCTCCGATTTGGAGCCTGGGGTCACTCAGCTTTCGATTTGGCGCGCCGGCCCTTTAAGACTCATTTCAGTGCCCCTTAAAGAATCACTTTGACGCGTCGGCCCTTTAAGAGCCAGTTTGGCTCACTGGGCTTCTAAATCCACTTTGGCGCACATTCTCTCTCAGGGGCATGCGTCATGTGATGAAGCTAGATTTGCATTTGTGCTGTGGGTTTCGCTTTAAGAGCAGAAATTATCTGGCAGAAACTGTGTCCTGGGGGGTCATGTAAAGTTCGTAGGCGTTGGCATAGTAACTGGGTGTGCCTGCGCATATCAATGAGCTTAACTGCCTTTTGAATTGCCTCAGGGCATGTTTACCCTGTGACAACATTTTCCCATTGAATTACATTGAGGAAAATGTTTTTTCAAGCGCAAATTGCACAAAAAATACAAATCCGATCGACACGAAAATTACTTAGCACACCACTCGTGGACGCTGGCTTCGAAACGACACCTCAACGGAGTCTGTGCGTGTAGCGGTTCGGGCCGCATTAATTGCGGAAAATCAACTGAATAATAACTAGATGTGCATTTCCTGAAGGAAGTACAGATAGTGGTTTGAAATGGTGCCCGGGCTCCCCCTTTAAGAGAGACTTGCCTGCTGCCCCTGCAAGACTTTCAACTCAGGATCCATTTTAAGTGTGGGTGCCTCTCAGGGGCCACTTTGGCCTCAGGGTCTGATTTGGTGGGTGGGGCCACTCTGGGTCCGATTTTGTGGGTGGGGCCCCTTAGGGTCCGATTTGGTGGGCGGGGCCACTCTGGGTCCGATTTGGAGGCCAGGGTGGCTCAGCCTCCGATTTGTAGGCCAGTGTCGATCAGCCTCCGATTTGGAGGCCGGGGTGGCTCAGCCTCCGATTTGGAGCCTGGGGTCACTCAGCTTTCGATTTGGCGCGTCGGCCCTTTAAGAGCTAGTTTTGCCCACTGGGCTTCTAAATCCACTTTGGCGCACATTCTCTCTCAGGGGCATGCGTCATGTGATGAAGCTAGATTTGAATTTGTGCCGTGGGTTTCGCTTTAAGAGCTGAAATTTTCTGCCAGAAACTGTGTCTTGGGGGGTCATGTAAAGTTCGTAGGCGTTGGCATAGTAACTGGGTGTGCCTGCGCATATCAATGAGCTTAACTGCCATTTCTATCGCCACAGGGCACGTTTTGACTGTGGCAACATTTTCCCATTGAAAAGCATTGAGACAATGCATTCCAATGACGGGAAAAAAATTTTTCAAATGCAAATTGCGCAAAAACTACAAATCCGATCGACAGGAAAAATAATTAGAACACCACTCGTGGACGCTGGCTTCGAAACGACACCTCAACGGAGTCTGTGCGTGTAGCGGTTCGGGCTGTATTAATTGCGGAAATCAACTGAATAATAAGAATAAGTTAGCAGCGTTCGGATTACAAGATAGTGGTTTCTTCAAAGCACTATAATAAAGCTCTCTCTGTTAATAATTGCAAAGTTTCCATAAATTCAGGATACTGCCCGGCTGATCTGAACGGGAACTGATTTTTTTTTTGCGCACCCATAGACTCGAATAGGTGGATCTTATCTGAAATAGACCTGTGTATCTGTGATTTTTATGAGCAAACATTTGGTTTGTGTTAAAAAAAAGGTAATATGAACATCCCGTATAACATCTGTCAAAGTGCTGTGACTTTTTTCCACGGACAGCACTCAAACTAAAAATATGATTGTGTGAACATTGCCTTGTGGTAAGAGCGTTCACCCAATCAATTAGTGTGAGTAGTCTCTTCAAAGAGGAAGATAACAGGGTCTCTAGAGCCACCGTGTTACTTACTGTCCCCGGCTCCGGCACTGGATCACCCACTTGTCTAGTACTCCAACTGAATCCTTCTGTACCTCTGCCCGCTAACATAGTAACCTGGCTCATACCTCTGTGGTCACGCTCCCCAGCATCTGTCTCGCGCACACTGGCACATATTTAGGGGCGGACATATCATTGGTGCAACCTGCAAGGCCGCACAGGGCCCAAGAGGTAAGAGGACCCATTTCTACCTCCAAAGCAGGTGCAATTTAACATTTTTAGGGCAAAGGACCCATTTATTGTTCTTGCACAGGGGCACTTTTCTGTCTGTGTCCGCCAGCGAACATACTCAACTCTGCTACATTGCTGAGCCATACAGACAGCCTCTTGACATACTCAAATTTAGCTACAAATCAAGAATTACATAATGACAATGGTGTAGATTGGTTCCCAGCACCCAGGGAATAGCAAGTATTACACCCCCTAACCCAATAATAATTCCTTCTCAGTGCTCTCATTAGAAAGTAAATGGCCCTCCAAGACTAATAATGTCTCCTTCATGTCCCCTCCCACAAAAATAAAGCCTATACTTACCTAATCTGAGAAACCGAGCTCTCTTCACCCCAGCACACAGTGTAAGAAGATGAGCCTGAACAGTCAGCGGTTCTCTATGCACTTTAGGGCCAGAACTATTGGGACTGTCACCACTGTTGCCGGGGGACAACTTATCCGAGTGGAGAGCATGGGGGAAATAAAAGGGACTGAGCGCGGGAACAGGGAGATTTGGCAGGAAGACGACACAAGAACAAGGTGAAGGTTGACTCCCTCCTCACTGTTCCGACTGCGAATGCCGCATACTCTAGTACCCTGCAGAATGACTTTCCATCGGAGAGCGTTCTGACTGAGCTGCCCCCGGATGTTCCCGTACCGGTCTGGTACGTATCGCTCACAGTGATAGATAATTCTACTCGCTCTGATCATAGCGAGCCCATTAGAGGTTCGCACACTGCCGTGGTCTGCGAGCCTGCATGCTGCTCGTGTTTAGCGACATCCCAGAGGAATCAATAAAAGAGACTGTTCCCACATACCAACGTACTCAAGCCAAGCAAGCCCGGATACATCGGCACGGTCGAGAGACAGTGCATTTCGTTCCTCCGCACAGAGCCAGAGACATTGTCCACAGACTACGACGCCGGTGGGAGATATTCCAGCCTCTTCCCAACAAGAACTTCAAGCGATAAGTTACCTCTTTCGTACACCCCTTCCCCCAAATATTGTTTTTGTGCAAATTCTGTTGTTGCGCTCAGTGTTCCTGCACCATTTTGACGTTGAATTCATCTCCCTGTGCGAAGTATCCCTTGTACGCCAATAACCTGTTTAACCCCTTTCTGCCATTAGACGTACTATCCCGTCCATGTGCCCTGGGACTTAATTCCCAAGGACGAGATAGTACGTCTAATGCGATCAGCGGCGCCCACGTGGTGAGCGCCGCTGATCGCGGCCGGATGTCAGATGATTATTACAGCTGACACCCGGCACAATGTGTCAGGGGCGGTCACGGACCGCCCCCAACACGTTAACCCCTTGTACACCGCGATCAAACATGATCGCGGTGTACCGGGAGTTAAAGGGAAGCTTCGGCAGGGAGGGGGCTCCCTCCGTGCTTCCCTGAGCCCCCCACGGCAGCGCAATGTGCAGCGCTGCTGCGGGGGACTCTTTCCCTACAGGCTCCCGGATCCAAGATGGCGGCGGGGGCCTGTAGGGAGCTGACTTCCTCACTGCCTGCAAAGCGCAGGCATGAGGAAGTCTGCAGAACTGCCTGTGACAGATTGCTGATCTGTCACAGTGATCTGTGATGTGACAGATCAGCGATCTGTCACAGGACAGTGATGTCCCACCTGGGACTATGTAATAAAGTAAAAAGAAAATAAAAAAAAGTGTAAAAATAATTTAAAAAAAAAAAAAAAAAAATCGCTAATAAAATATTCCCCAATAAATTCATTTTTTGAAAATAAAAAAAAACAATAAAAGTACACATATTTGGTATCGCCGCGTCCGTAGTGACCCGCCCTATAAAACTGTCCCATTAGTTAACCCCTTTAGCGAACCCCTTAAAAAATAAAAAACGAAGCAAAAAATAATGATTTATTATCATACCACTGAACAAAAAGTGCAATAACGCGCGATCAAAAAGACGCATATAAATATGCATGGTACCGCTGAAAACGTCATCTTGTCCCGCAAAAAACGAGCTGCCATACAGCATCATTCGCAAAAAAATAAAAAAGTTATAGCTCGCAGAATAAAGCGATGCAAAAATAATTATTTTTTATATAAAATTCTTTTCATTGCAAAAAACCGACAAAACATAAAAAAAGACCTAAATGAGGTATCGCTGTAACCGTACCGACGCGAAGAATAAAAGCGCTTTATCAATTTTACCGCACGCGGAACGGTGTAAACGTACCCTCCCAAAAGAAATTCATGAAACGCTGGTTTTTGTTCATTCTGCGTCCCAAAAATCGGAATAAAAAGCGATCAAAAAATGTCATGTGCCCAAAAATGGTACCGATAAAAACGTCAACTCGTCCCGCAAAGAATAAGACCTCACATGACTCGGTGGGTCAAAATACGGAAAAATTATAGCTCTCAATATGTGGTGATGCAAAAACTATTTTTACAATAAAAAGCGTCTTTTAGCGTGCGACAGCCGCCAAACATAAAAACCGCCATAAATAGTAAATCAAACCCCCCGTTATCACCCCCTTAGTTAGTGAAAAATAATAAAATTTAAAAAAAGTATTTATTTCCATTTTCCCATTAGGGCTAGGGTTAGGGTTAGGGCTAGGGTTAGGGTTAGTGCTAGGGTTAGGGCTAGGGCTAAGATTAGGGTTAGGGGTGTGTTGGGGTTCGGGTTGGAATTATAATTGGGGGGTTTCCACTGTTTGGGCACATCAGGGGCTCTCCAAATGCAACATGGTGTCTGATCTCAATTCCAGCCAATTCTGCGTTGAAAAAGTCAAATGGTGCTCCTTCCCTTCCAAGCTCTGCCATGCGCCCAAACAGTGTTTTACCCCCACATATGGGGTATCAGCGTACTCAGGACAAATTGCAAAACAACTTTTGGGGTCCAATTTCTCCTGTTACCCTTAGGAAAATAAAAAATTGGAGGCAAAAATATCATTTTTGTAGAAAAAAATGATTTTTTTATTTTCACGCCCAGGCGTTATAAACTTCTGTGAAGCACTTGGGGGGTTCAAAGTGCTCACCACACATCTAGATAAGTTCTGTGGGGGGGTCTAGTTTCCAAAATGGGGTCATTGTGGGGAGTTTCAATAGTTTAGGTACATCAGGTGCTCTCCAAACGCACATGACACCCGCAGACCAATCCATCAAAGTCTGCATTCCAAAACGTCACTACTTACCTTCCGAGCCCCGACGTGTGCCCATACAGTAGTTTTCTCCCACATATGAGGTATCAGTGTACTCAGGACAAATTGGACAACAACTTTTGGGGTCCAATTTCTCCTGTTACCCTTGGGAAAATAAAAAAATTGGAGACTAATTGATCATGTTTGTGGAAAAAATACGATTTTTTTATTTTCATGCCTGAGCATTATATACTTCTGTGAATCCCTTGGGGGTTCAAAGTTCTCACCACACATCTAGATAAGTTCCTTAGGGGGTCTAGTTTCCAAAATGGGGTCATTTGTGGGGGGTTTCCACTGTTTAGGTACATTAGGGGCTCTCCAAAGGCAACATGACACCCGCAGACCATTCCATCAAAGTCTGCATTCCAAAACGTCAATACTTCCCTTCCGAGCCCCGACGTGTGCCCATACAGTAGTTTTCTCCCACATATGAGGTATCAGCATACTCAGGACAAATTGGACAACAACTTTTGGGGTCCAATTTCTCCTTGTACCCTTGGGAAAATGAAAAAAATTGGTGACTAAAAGATCATGTTTGTGGAAAAAATACGATTTTTGTATTTTCACGCACGGGCGTTATAAACTTCTGTGAAGCACTGGGGGGTTCAAAGTGCTCACCACACATCTAGATAAGTTCCTTGGGGGGTCTAGTTTCCAAAATGGTGTCATTTATGGGGTGTTTCTACTGTTTTGGTACATCAGGGGCTTTCCAAACGCGACATGGTGTCCGATCTCAATTCCAGCCAAAAACGTCAAATGGTGCTGCTTCCCTTCCGAGCTCTGCCATGCGCCCAAATAGTGGTTTACCCCCACATGTGGGGTATCAGCGCACTCAGGACAAATTGCACAATATCTTTTAGGGTCCTGTTACCCTTGGAAAAATAAGAATTGAGGGTGAAAAGATCATTTTTGTGGAAAAAATATGATTTTTTTAATTGTACGGCTGTATGTTATAAACTTCTGTGAAGCCCTTGTGGGTTCAAAGTTCTCACCACACATCTAGGTAAGTTCCTTGGGGGGGTCTAGTTTCCAAAATGGTGTCATTTGTGGGGTGTTTCTACTGTTTTGGTACATCAGGGGCTTTCCAAACGCGACATGGTGTCCGATCTCAATTCCAGCCAAAAACGTCAAATGGCGCTGCTTCCCTTCCGAGCTCTGCCATGCGCCCAAATAGTCATTTACACCCACATATGGGGTATCAGTGTACTCAGGACAAATTGCACAATAACTTTTAGGGACCTATTACCCTTGGAAAAATAAAAATTGGGGGTGAAAAGATCATTTTTGTGGAAAAAATATGATTTTTTAATTGTACCGCTGTACGTTATAAACTTCTGTGAAGCCCTTGTGGGTTCAAAGTTCTCACCACATATCTAGATAAGTTCCTTGGGGGGTCTAGTTTCCAAAATGGGGTCACTTGGGGGGTTTCCACTGTTTAGGTACATCAGGGGCTCTCCAAACACGACATGGCGTCCGATCTGAATTCCAGCCAATTTTGCATTGAAAAAGTCAAATGGCGCTCTTTCCCTGCTGAGGTCTGCCATGCGCCGAAACAGTGGTTCCCCCCCACATATCAGGTATCGGCGTACTCAGGACAAATTGCACAATAACTGTTGCAGTCCAATTTCTCCTGTTACCCTTGGTAAATTAAAAAAAATTGAACCTGAATTATTTTTTTTGTGAAAAAAAGTTAAATGTTCATTTTTTTTTAAATATTCAAAAAATTCCTGTGACGCACCTAAAGGGTTAATAAACTTCTTGAATGTGGTTTTGAGCACCTTAAGGGGTGCAGTTTTTAGAATGGTGTCACTTTTGGGTATTTTCTATCATATAGACCCCTCAAAATGGCTTCAAATGTGATGTGGTCCGTAAAAATAAAATGGTGTTGCAAAAATGAGAAATCGCTGGTCAACTTTTAACCCTTATAACTTCCTAACAAAAAAAAATTTTGGTTTCAAAATTGTGCTGATGTAAAGTAAACATGTGGGAAATGTTACTTATTCAGTTTTTTGTGTGCTATATCTCTGTGATTTAAGGGCATAAAAATTCAAATTTGGAAAATTGCGAAATTTTCAAAATTTTTGCCAAATTTCCGTTTTTCTCACAAATAAACACAAGTTATTTGAATGAAATTTTACCACTAACATGAAGTACAATATGTCATGAGAAAACATTGTCAGAATCACCGGGATCCATGGAAGCGTTCCAGAGTTATGACCTCATAAAGGTACAGTGGTCAGAATTGTAAAAATTGGCCCGGTCATGAACGTGCAAACCACCCTTGGGTGTGAAGGGGTTAAAGTAAATTCTGTTAGCCCCTTCTCTGCCTCCTGCTCTTCACTGCATCCAACCAGCTTCACTTCCAATACCTTAACACACAGCACGGGTCTCCAGAGGCAGCACAATGCATAGACATTATTGCGCCACCTTTGCCAGGTGCTGACATCTAGTAGACCCTAGGCCTACAGCAGCCTGGCGCCTACAGGATGGACGGGGCTCGCTTTCCTAGTACGGGATTCAGTTTTATCAGCATTATGTTCATGCTCAGCCAATTTAAATGCTTTTTGCCTGGGGCCGATGCATGTCACTGGCTAGAAGTCCGGTTCATGTACGCTGCTTCAGATTTTTAGCGCTAGTAACTACGTTTTCTACTTCTTTTTTTTTCTATTGAAACTTTGTTCCCAAGAACATAATTTTCAGTTGCCTCTGAGCTACTGGGTGAAGACTAACTCCTGTTATGTCTCCCATACACAATACACACAGACATGATGGATTCTTGCAGTTTTAACTTTATGTAACACACTCTCAAAAAACGGAAGCAGGAAGGTGGAAATTATACTGAGCAGTGAGCAGTGTAACTATCAATCCAGCTCTGGGGTAAGATAAAACGCGTACCAGAAATCAATAGCAATGTCCTACTTCTCATTCTGCTCCTCACCCCCTCTATTCTTTCCATAGACTTTAATAGGACGCTGTAATCTGATCCCTCAGTGAGCTGGTAATCTGTCTTGTACTGATCAAGATGGATTTTCGCAGCATTTCAGAGTGAATGATGAGTCAAGTGAGAGGTCAAGAAGTGGCTCATAGGGGGAGAAAGAACAAACTTTTCTGATAACATCTATTACATAGTTTCATATGTTTGTTCATACTATTGATTTTAGAAAATGTGTTGAAATGATAAACATGAATTATTTTATAATTTTAGGAAATTTTTTGACGTTTTGAATATACAAATACAGGTCGGGATTGAGAGAACCAATAAATCTAACACAGCAGGTGTAATACTCCATACTTGACAGCACAATGCACTGGTATATAGAAGAAAACACTTAAGTAGTGATTATAATAGGTGGATCCAGATTACCTGCCTAATACTCAATTAGGGAATTAGCAAAGAGCTTTTAGTTTTGCTTTTACACGCCTAACCATCTCAGGTGAACCAGGTACAACTCCCATACAGCACAGACACAAAAAATACCATAAATCCCAGGGTGTGATGATCGGCAGCATAGCTCACACATGAGTCCTATCACAAGGTGCCGGCTTTATGGATTTTCTGAACTATGGCTGCTCAGAGATAAGCACGTTGGGCAATTAGCTTGATATATTGCATGGTGTGATGGCTTCCAAAACAAACGTCCAAGCCCAGGAATATCTTTCAAATAAATTGCATCAATTAAGTTGGTGAATTTGAATATAAAATAACCCAAGGTGTCGGACCTGCTTGTTAACCAAGGAAGCCTCCTTGTGCAATAATAACTCGCTCACACAATCCACTCCTAAAAGAAGTCCTGCATGTTCTGTCCTCCAGAAGATGATTGACAGAAGTAAACTCAGGCTGGATGCTGTATGACCCACAGGACCTCGTGGTATCTTCTGGGCACTCTGAGGATGTCTACAAGTTTGACCATTAAATTTATAAACAGTGGAAGATCATAGGATATGTAGCTGTCCTTTCACACAAAACATTTAAAAAAAAAACACATGGTTTTGCGTCTTTACAAGCTAAAACTGCTTTTAGTGCACACACCAGACT
Source organism: Dendrobates tinctorius (assembly GCF_039654945.1). NCBI lineage: Eukaryota > Metazoa > Chordata > Amphibia > Anura > Dendrobatidae > Dendrobates > Dendrobates tinctorius. The sequence continues at coordinate 707,983 of NW_027361870.1, forward strand.
AAAGGCCCCGTCACACACAGCGAGATTGCCAGCGAGAGCGCTGATTTTGTGACGCCACAGCGATCTCGCCAGTGATATCGCTGTGTGTGTGACATGTATCAGCGACCGCCCCCCCTGCCGGGTATCGCTGATCGCGCTCGAACGTCCTGGGCCGTTTTTTGATCGTTGGTCTCCCGCTGGCCAGCGTGCATCACTGTGTGTGGCAGCGAGAGACCAGCGATCAGCAACGCTGGGCGCTGGTTTCCAATGTAAACAGCAGGTATCTAAGAGCCGCGCGGCTCTTAGATACCTGCTGTTTACATTGGAGACCAGCTTGCTCGCTGGTCCTGATCGCTGGAGGGTCTGTGTATGTGACAGCTCACCAGCGATCAGCTAACTATGTCCCAGCGATCCCATCCACGTCGGATCATTGGTGGGATCGCTGGGACATTGATGCGTGTAACGGGGCCTTAATATCTACGGGACTGTCCAGATCCTCATGCTGTTACATATGGTTCCTCTTAATCAGCATTCTGCCTTCACCATAGGTGCAGGAACTTCTCCTCCCTCACCTCTCACCATGCATTGCTCTTGCCTCTGTCCAGTGGCTTGTCTGTCTGGAACTAAAGCCCCCTCCATACACCTTAAACAGCTCTCAGCTGAACCATCGTTCAGCCGGCAGTCATCTGACTCGACGCTCTGACTTTCAGACATCTCTGGTGGCGGATTATCTGTGGGAAAACAAAAGGATTGGCCGTCTGAAACTGGACATTCCAGATTTTTATCTCCCCCGACCATCATCTGTCGATGGTCCCCATACACATTAGGCTGGCTGCCAAAAAAGTCATATATTGGCAGGTTCGTCCTATGTTGTATGGGTGCTTGTAAAGGAGGTCTCTGTTACGCCTGTATACACTGTTAGGGCAGTTTCACACGTCAGTGTCTCCGGTACGTGTAGTGACAGTTTTCTCACGTACCGAAGACACTGACACACGTAGACACTGACACACGTAGACACGTTCTAATGAATGTGTCTATGCAGATGTCAGCGTGTTTTCACAGACCGTGTGTCCGTGTGCAAAACACGCTGACATGTCCGTTTTTGTGCAACAGCACGGATCACACGAACCCATACAAGTCAATGGGTCCGTGTAAACAAGTACCGCACATGGATGCTGTCCATGTGCTGTCCGTGTGTGATCCGTGTGCGTTTTTAAAACTCAAAGGGTTAACATTGAAAATAATTTTTCAAAAACACGGACACACGGACAGCACACGGACGGTACACATGGACATACCGATAGCACACGGATGTCACCCGTATGCACACAGACACGGATAGATCCGGTACCGTTTTTTCCGGTACCGGAATTATCTGGACGTGTGAAACTGCCCTTAGGTTGTATACAGTTTGACAGACAGGAGAACAGGAGCAGAGAGATAAAGATCCCCGTCCTATAATCCATCTCAGGGTCTCTGCTGCTAGAGACAGATTATAGCCGGCAACAGAGCAAGCAGTGAACAGCAAGATACACAGCAGGGAGGCAAATAGTCGCAGGCAATTTGGAAAGATTTTCAGGGCTAAGGCCTCTTTCACACTTTAGTTTTTTGTGTCAGTTAAAATCCGCCAAAAAGGCGGAAAGCGGATCCGTTCCTAACTGATGTGAACGGATGCCACAGGATCCGTTTTTTGACGGATCCGCAGAATGAGGAAATTTAAAGGAACCGCTGGCGAGAGAGAGAGTTTTTTTTTCTCCGCCAGAAAGGATTTCAGGGTTAATTTTCTCCCTGACTTCCTTTCTCCAGGCATGCGCACTGGAAAATGCGGATCCAACCACAAAAAAAACGTTGCATGGTCCGTCCAGGCATGCCGGCGGATGAAAAAAATTTGGCGGATCCTCACAAAAACGGATCCAACGGATGACCATCAGTCAAGATCCGCCTGTAATGCAACTCAATGGGGAAAAAAACGGATCCGCAAAAAAAAAATTGCGGATCCGTTTTTTTCAAAACCTGGCGGATTTTGACTGATGGTCAGAAACGGAAGTGTGAAAGAGGCCTAAGACAATAACATTTTTAGATAAGATGATTTGCAGGTTGCCTATCAAATGAGATCAAGTGGTCGGAAACTTAATACTAGAATGTCTTAAAAAACTTTGCTATTTGTCCCAATTTCTTAAAGTGGATGTGCCACAAGAAGGTTTTCGCAAACATCTCCATCTGTCATGGCGGCGTTATTTCCACAGATTCAGACAATCCTTTTTGTGACTCCATAGATAGCTATGGTCAGAGCAGAGTGACTCAGCGTGGACTTCTAGAGCTGCAGCTCCTAGGCAGGTTAGAAGGAGTTTAATCTGTCATGGACGGGTATGTGCACACGGTGCAGATTCTGGTGCAGTTCTGCAGCAGATTTGGCCCTGCAGGACTGCAGGTGATGTACAGTACCATTTAAGGCTGTGTATGTAAAACAAAAAACGCTGTGCACATGCTGCAGATTTTTCCGCGCAAATTTGGTGCAGATTTAAAACTGCAGCATGTCACTTCTTTTGTGCAGTTCGGCAGCAGTTTTTCATCTGCTCCATTATAGAAATCTACAGGTGAAAACTGCAGGGGAAATCCGCACAAAAACTGCACTAAAACTGCAGGTAAAACGCAGGTCATTTTACCTGCAGATTTAGCAAAATCTGCGCGGAAAATTCCACAGCAGAATCCGCACCGTGTGCACATGGCCTTAGGGTACCGGCTCCAGCGATCCCGACAACGATACGACCTGGTAAGGATCGCTGGTACGTCACTACATGATCGCTACATGGCCGTCAAACAGGCAGACTTACCCAACGATGCAGCAACTCTCCAGCGATCCATATAACGACCTTGGTGGTCATTGGGACCTTGTCACCCTGCCACACAGCAGCGATTCTGACAACTCCCGCCTGCGTCCATGATTTCTGAGTCGCTAACGAGGTCGCTTAGTGTCAAACACAGCGATGCGTGCTGGCCAGCGGGACACCAGCGATCAAAAAATGGCCCAGGACATTAGAGCATGATCAGCGACATCGTAGCGGGGGCCTGATCGCCACTACGTGTCAAACGTAGGCGAGGTCGCTGTTGCGTCACAAAATTGGTGCCGCTTCAGCGATCTCGCTAACGATCTCGTTATGTGAGACCGGGCCTTTAGTTTGTAGATTACCTGTGGTCATATCCTGAGGGAAAACCGGAGGTGTTTGCTCTTTCCCTATTGAAGCTCTCTATCCTGGTCAGAAGAGTTGGACACGTCCTGGTTATTAGTGGTTATTTTTAAAGTTGTTGCAAGCTGTGTTTGGTTATCCCTTTCCTTTTCCCCTAGGTATTTTTATTTTACTTTGTTGCCTCTTGGGTTGTACACTTTATATTCCTCTGTGCATTTCACTGACAGAGTGCTGTGTGATTATGCTTCCGTTTTGCCTTCTCTGTCTTATTTTGTATTTCCCCATACACTGCACAGGCTAGTGTTATTTAAGAGCATAGGAAGGAATGAGGCCCAGGCATCTCCACCTTCAGGGGTAATCCTGGGACAGAGATAGCCAAGGACCCCTACTATGAGGTTCAGCATAAGTGCACATCTATTATTCTGTGACAAGGTGCAGCTCTTATACTACCACCCATGAGTTTAGAGACAATTATTTATGGACACCAGTGTTTGACTACTTGGTCTTTTGCTTGCTATATTCATTAAGGCACCACTCCAGCATTTTTTTTTTATTTCACCTCCGCAGTGGTATCACTATTGTCTGTCTCCTGCCCATAGTAAAATACTTGCCAGCTCTCATCTTAAGCTCTTCCTGGCGCCGCTTCATTCCTGTTCTACCATGTTGTTACTGAAGCTCCTGACTGGGTCACCAGCTCTCAATGTAAGTTTATGAGATCCTCGTTCTGGCCTTGTTCTGGCTCTCATAGACTTATATTGAGAAGTGACTTCCAGCTCGCCCAGCAAACACTGGAGCAATGCAGCAGATCACAGTGACAGAACCGGAGCGGCACTGAGAACAGATGAAGACGGCCGCTGGTAAATATCCTAATACAAGCAGGTAAAATACATAAGTGATACTACTCTGGTTGTGAAATAAAAAACACACTGAATCAAATATCAATGGCTTCAGTGATTTCAAGAGAAGAATAGGTCCACATACAGTAGGTGAATGATGTTCTCTCCATGCAGGATACATCTGCTTCACTCTTATTATACGCAGTTCTCCCGGGAGGTTTCTGGTGGGTGGTGCATAGATGCTTCATCATCAGATAAAGTCCCGCCACCCAGGTGCCCATTCAAGGGGCGTGAAACGGGCGTGGACGGGGCGTATCATTTTAGAAGGGGTGAAGTTGCGCAAACATTGAATGATTTCCCACACCATTTATTGAAAAAGATAGAAAGTATCAGAATTTAGTCTTCTGATACCTGTTAACTAAAATAGGTTCCAATTCCAGTTCCAATTCTTAGTTTTACAAATTAGAAGTTTTTTTTTTCAATTGGTCTATAACCAAACATCATGGAGCCTCCCCAGCTCTCCCCCAATATGGGAAGATACCGTCTGTGTGACCACCCCACCTAAGTTTTGTGTAAGCAACTTATTTCTATTTTAGTGTCTTAATGGGGTGCAGGAAAAAGATTAAAAGAAGATCCGTGAGCCAGGCGTGATATTTGGGAGAGACAGATTTATTCAGGTTATATTACGTCCCTGCATTCATTACACGCCTCACCGACTTCAGCTTAAATTCACAGACAAAGAAACAGAAGAGATGAAGCAAAGATAAGTGTCATCGCTGCATGATAATGTGATCTGTGAATTATTCAGGGTGTGGATCGCTGGATGATAACACATACAAGGACTGGGGCGGCTGTTATTGATGGTTGCCGCATCCTGTCTGGCCAACAAAACTCATTACATAGTGCAGCTCCCAACATTTCTATCACCAATTTCTTAGGACATTTAACCCTTTCGCTTTTCGGGGGGACAGAAGTGATGCAGCGCCCAAAGATGATGATGTGGGCAAAAGAAATGTGGCAGCAGCCACTTCACCTGGAACAGGACATCATTAGGGGATGGCAGTGAAATAAGAAGGGGTAAGTGACTGCAGCGCCGCCCCCTGATGGCGTCCTGTTTAAGGGAGGGTGATAGAAGCTGCGGGGATGTGACTGCAGGGCTGGCTTCCTGTGACGTCACCAGAAGTGAAGACAAAAAAAAACAAACAGATATAAGGAATAGCTGTATAGGGAGAATGGTAAGAAATCGTATGATAAACCAACTAACCTTACATAAGTGTTCAAGGGTTAAAGATAAATATTTCTAAAAGGCATTATAGGTATTGGACAACCCCATTAAGGAAAAAAATCAAAACCATATCAATAGCAATGTGAATTTCACATAAAATGAATAGGAAGAGTTTTCCAAATGTTTTTGAAGAGTTTTTTTTTTTTTTAGATCGCACCCAGGGAATGTATCTTGGTCCCCAGCTGGTCTCACACTTGACTTCATGCGATAAAGTTTCATCACATTTGCAACCCATGAGCGAGATGTCATCACAGAAGGCTGTGTGTAAGGGAGGTGAGCATAAAACCAGCATAAAAATTCATTCAACTTATGCACAATTGTAATGTGTATTTTTTTTTTTGTTTATTTTACTTTAAACTCTTGGAATATATTTTTTTGCAGCTGGAATTGCAGATTTCACTTAGGATTTGCAGCAAAATCTGCAACAATCGGATTTTGATCTTGAGCTTTGATTTTGATTTCACCTCTACACTCAAAGGGAAAAATCAGCAACCTGCAACAGAAATTACAATTCCACGGATTTCAAAATCAACACCAGATGTCAATTTCTGCTTGTGTGATTGAGATTTTTTTTTTTTCACATCTCATTCACTTTGCTTTATTGGGCTGCAGATTTTCTGCCTAAAAAATCCAAACTGAAAATTTGGAGAATTTCCTGAACTTGAAAATTGCTGTCTTTAAGCCATGACTATGGACCTTCTAGAATACCTTCTGGCCATGGTCTTCTTGGAAAATAATTTTAGTAGCTAAGCCAGCCCATCAGAAAAAGAGGTTTAGCTCTTAAAATGACTTGTCAGCCACCGTCCTTTAAATGCAGCACTGATCAGGTGCCAACACAGATAGTGCTCTCCTGTGTTGAATCCCCCAAAAAATTTGGAGTTGAGAGGGCTTTGAAAGAGACACTGCAACCCGAACATTGGGGTACATTTATTAAAATAAGAATATAATAGTAAGCATTTTAAACATAATAAAACATATTTTTTTTCTGCTGGACTCCCCCTTCTATTACCGTATGTCTAGATTTATTCTCTTTGTCAAAGAGTATAAAAAAAACCTGTCATTTGTAAGGCTCAGTTCACATTCCATTTTTGACATCTGTATAATATACATGCAGATGCCTCTTATGGACGCCAGACAGCGGCTTTTGTCACTCATTCTTGTAAAGAAAAAAAAAATTAAAACATACTTTTTTCACTCTTTTGGCCTCTGTAATGAGGACCATAGTCTAAAGGGTGGTCTCTTTGGTTTATCATTATTTTGCTAATTAATAAAAATAATCTATGAACACTTCTTTTTATGGAATTATTCTTACTTTGCAGCATTTTTTTTCAGTGTCGAAAAAGTTTTCACAGTAAAAAGTTTTCTGCCTAAATATTTTGCACAGTATTGTACGTACATCAAAAACATGAAGTGATCAGGGCCTAAAAAAAAAAAATCACAAGGGGGCATGTTAGTGCTACGTTTATGATTCTGACTTACGTCTATGAGAATATCTGAAAGATTTACACTAAGCAAATATTGATCAGGATGTACAAACATTTATTCTCTCGCTGCTGTATCAAAAGAGGCATACAAATAATGGACGAGCTGCAAATCTCCCCGAAACCACACGGCTCAACCCATGTTATTAAACCATAAGAAACTGCACATGGCTACTAGTCCTAACAAGACAGTAGTGCTCCCCGTGGGAACAAATTGGAGTTGTTTTCACAGTGTTTTATCAAGCGTTTTTGGTGTTATCTATTTGAAGTATTTTTGTGATATTTTTTAAGTCCTGTACAGAAGCCTAATGGAATAAACAGCCAATAAGCCACGATCAGAAAAAACTACAAACCCTAAAAATTACCAAAAAACCTAATAAAGCAGAGATGATCAATTTGTTTTTAAATTCAAAATCTCAAATTTAAATAAATAAATAAATTGTAGTGAATCAATTGGCAGCAAAACACCAGAACTGGTAAACATTATTTGCCCAGAAAAGATGAGTAATATTGGACTAATAAAACAATTGTGCCAAAAAAAAGTTAAACTTTTAAGATAGACGGTTACATTTACATTTCTGAAATGTTGGCAATTTTCTTTTGACTTAAAATAAATAAAACACCTTCACAAAAATATGCAAAAGAAATGAAAAAAAGATGTTGCTAATTGATTGTATGTCTCACAAGGCAGGAGCACACTTCTTAAGACACACAAGCCTTTGTTTCACTAGAATTATTAGGACTGAAGGGATAGAAACAAAAATAAATGAAAAAAAATGCTATTATTAAGGTGCTGTTGTTGCAGTATATATGTATATGTGTATGCAGGGATCATTAAATTCACAGTCTCTCTGACTCTTCAGGTCCAGCACCTCCCTATTAGGCCTCATTCACACATCCATGTTTAAAAATGTATGTGAAAAAATAGTACCGTGTCATCAATGTTTTGGATCAGTGTGTCATCAGTGTTTGGTCCGTGTGTCAATTTTTACCATCAGTGTGTTATCAGTGTTTTTTTTACAGATGGATTAGGCTAGTTTCACACTAGCGTATGGAGGAGCTGTGGAGGGATGCGGACTTCCTCCATGAAGCTCCGCCCACGCCCGCACCTCCTCCGGTCAGCTCCGCCTCCGCCGGCATGCGGCCTGCGTACCCTATCTGTAGCATTAGGTACGCAGGCCGTGCTGATGTATGCGGATGCCTCCACATGCATCGTTTTGATGGTGCGGCGACCGCACCAAAATGCAACATGTTGCGTTCGGCACAGGTCGCCGCACCATCAAAACGAACTGTCCGCAGCTTCTCCATATGCTAGTGTGAAACTAGCCGTAATAGTGAAAAAAATTACAAAGCTTGTCCTGCACTTTGCAAATTAAATATGAACAACACATTGATGCCATCCGTGTGCTGTATGTATTTATCACGGACCCATAGACTTATATTGGCCCTTGTCATCCGTGTTGCTGGAGAAAAATGGCAATGTCTCTGTGCGGTTTGCATGGACATGTGAAGAGCACCGTAAAGGGTACATGTTATATCCATGAAAAAAATGGATAAATTACATACATGAACACAGATGTCTGAATGAAGCCTTAAATTAATTTTTGTGTTATTATTCACAGACGTAGATGATCAATCCCGTTTTCACTATCCTTCCATGCTGCAGGAGTACACCACACTCTGACTAGGCCTTTCTATCCCGATCTGTAATGATGAGCTGTGAGCTCTGACCAAACAACCAATCCCCCATGCCAGTAAAAATGTAATTCAAAACATCAGAAAAACCAGTTTGTCAATCCAGCCTTAAAGGGGCTCGGGGCTCAAGTGTGCAGTCAGTCTATGTGACTGAAGACTTGTGAATCCTACAGTGCTCGCTGTCAGGATTCTCCAGTGCCGGGAGCGGACGGTCACGTGACCATAAGTATGTAATTTGTATACTTCCGGCCACATTTCGATTAGAGATGTCCAGCATCTCTCAGTTCAGTTGTATTGAGCGAGACCGCGCACGTCTAGTCGGCATGTGATCGCATGTATGCAAATCACATACTTACGGTCACCCACCTGCTTCTCCTGACCCCGGCATCGGAGAATCTTGACAGCGCTATGAAGATATTAATTTTTATTTTCCCATAGGCTTACAAACATTTAAAACAACAAACACTCCAATGCTCAACCTTCCCGGGTTTAGCAATGTCTCTCGCCATTGCTCCATTTTTTGTAGACAGGCTGCAGTGGTGACGTCTCATCTAGAATACATGTGACCGCTACAGGCAGTCACTGGGCTGAGCATTGATGTCTACAGTCATGGCCAAAAGTTTAGAGAATGACACAAATATTAATTTTTACAAAGTCTACTGCTTCATTTTTTCTAATGGCAATTTGCATATACTCCAGAATGTTATAAAGAGTGATCAGCTTAACAGCAATTACTTGCAAAGTCAATATTTGCCTAGAAAATTAACTTTATCCCCCAAAACACATTTCAACATCATTGCAGCCCTGCCTTAAAAGGACCAGCTAACATCGTTTCAGTGATTGCTCCATTAACACAGGTGTGGGTGTTGATGAGGACAGGGCTGGAGATCAATCTTTCATGATTAAGTAAGAATGACACCACTGGACACTTTAAAAGGAGGCTGGTGCTTGGTATCATTGTTTCTCTTCTGTTAACCATGGTTATCTCTAAAGAAACATGTGCAGTCATCATTGCACTGCACAAAAATGGCCTAACAGGGAAGAGTATCGCAGCTAGAAAGATTGCACCTCAGTCAACAATCTATCGCATCATCAAGAACTTCAAGGAGAGAGGTTCCCTTGTTGCCAAAAAGGCTCCAGGGCGCCCAAGAAAGACCAGCAAGCGCCAGGACCGTCTCTTAAAAGTGTTTCAGCTGCGGGATCGGGCTACCAGCAGTGCAGAGCTTGCTCAGGAATGGCAGCAGGCAGGTGTGAGTGCATCTGCACGCACTGTGAGGCGGAGACTCTTGGAGCAAGGCCTGGTCTCAAGGAGGGCAGCAAAGAAGCCACTTCTCTCCAGAACAAACATCATGGACAGACTGATATTCTGCAAGAGGTACAGGGAGTGGACTGCTGAGGACTGGGGTAAAGTCATTTTCTCTGATGAATCCCCTTTTCGATTGTTTGGGACATCTGGAAAACGGCTTATTCGGAGAAGACCAGGTGAGCGCTACCACCAGTCTTGTCTCATGCCAACTGTCAAGCATCCTGAAACCATTCATGTGTGGGGTTGCTTCTCAGCCAAGGGAATGGGCTCTCTCTCAGTCTTGCCTAAAAACACAGCCATGAATAAAGAATGGTACCAGAATGTCCTCCGAGAGCAACTTCTCCCAACCGTCCAAGAGCAGTTTGGCGATCAACAATGCCTTTTTCAACATGATGGCGCACCTTGCCATAAAGCAAAGGTGATAACTAAATGGCTCAGGGAACAAAACATAGAGATTTTGGGACCATGGCCTGGAAACTCCCCAGATCTTAATTCCATTGAGAACTTGTGGTCAATCATCAAGAGACGGGTGGACAAACAAAAACCTTCAAATTCAGACAAAGTAAAAGCATTGATTTTGCAAGAATGGACTGCTATCAGTGAGGATTTGATCCAGAAGTTGATTGAGAGCATGCCAGGGAGAATTGCTGAGGTCCTGAAGAAGAAGGGTCAACACTGCAAATATTGACTTGCTGCATTAACTCATTCTAACTGTCAATATAACCTTTTGTTACTCATAATATGATTGCAATTATATTTCTGTATGTGATAAAAACATCTGACAAACACACATAAAATCCAGAGGCCAGCAGATCATGTGAAAATATAATATTTGTGTCATTCTCAAAACTTTTGGCCATGACTGTATGTGTAAGGCATGAGCTGCTATTGTAACGACCCACAGTCTCTATGCAAATCGCATACTTGGAATCACACACTTCCTCCCAGAATCCTGACAGTGAAGCACACTATGCGATGTGAGGATTCACAAGTCTGCATCACATAGAGTGACTATGGACTTGATCCCCAGTCCTTGACAGCCCCTTTCAAAAGGATTTTTCTAGCATTTGCGTAGGTTCCTAACCGGTGGATGTACATTTGGGATGACTCTCATGACCCACAGAATAAATGGGAAGGTTTTTCGCTGCATAATAATTTACAATATTTAAAGGGACCCTCCAGTCACAGACGTCCAATTTCACTACTCATGCCGCATAGCTGGTGCATTCTGCCGCTGTTCCTCCATTCCCGTTTCTGGCGCTCCTGCCAATATGACCACGGCCGTCTCAGTGACATTGTGAGCTATGTAAAATAGTCTAAAGATGGCCATAGATGAGAAAGCTGTCTGTCAATGGGGAGAGAGGAAAAAGCTGCTGCCAGACTCCTCTATCCTCATCTTATCTCTCCTGAAAACAAAAGGATTGTTGCTGCCATTACTAGCACCGACGCCGCAGCAACACGGAGAAGAGTCCTAGCAAAGAAACGCAGGGATTATTCAGTAGCCAAGACAATTACAGATAATAGAGAAAGCTCTTAGCATAGCCAATAGGATGAGCATGGCTGCAAAGCCTCTACAACACTCTTATGGTACAGTCATTGCATTTGACAGTAGAATGCTGCCCCCTACAGTGCTCACTGAGCACTACACATAGGTTCTCGCTATTATAGAGCTGCATTCTTTTCTTCTTTCTACATCGTACTCACGGGTCCTGACAATAGGGAATTGGAGATCAATGGCTATTTTCTCTCTAAGCAAAAATAGTATTTAAAGGAACATATGTTTTAAGCCAACGCAAAAGCCAGAAGTATTGGAGTGCGGCACTGCAGTCTTCCAATGCCTATACGGGCGCAGCGTCTCACCTGCCGGTCGGCTGCACCTCGTACTACGGCTCTGTCCTACCCAACTGAGGAGGAGTCAAAAAATCAACACGACTCTGGCTGTAAAGTGTCAACTTTCAGTATTTTTCGACATACCTTCACTGCTTTTTCAATACACTTTGTCCATCTGTCAACAAGCTTTCATCTTTCATTCTTAAGAAATATTTTTGACTCATCCTCATATATGTAAGGGGTATATATGAATAAACTGGGGTGAGGCTGGTACATGCCGGCCCTGGATCTCACTGGGCTAGGCAGGTCTCTCCCTAAAATCACCGCAAAGCTTTTCAGTCCCTGGAAGGCCGAAGCATTTCAGAATAAAACATACCGGTCTGCAATCGCTCGGCCAGGGTCAGATTCTGTCTGCATTCTGTCAGCATGATTCTAATGACAGATTCCCTGTAGCTCAGGACTAAATGTGCTCTAAGGGCCAATTCACATGGTCATATCATGGTCATATTTCTTCATCTGTTTCTTGAATACAAGTCCCTGAATGACTCTGGGTCTCGTGACTCAAACTAACAGGCTCACAAGTAGATAGGAGGATTTTAGTTTGAGTTACCAGGTATTCTGACACAATATAGACAATTTCTATGCAGTAGTGTGGATTTTCCACAAATCTAGAGCTAAATTGTGTCATGTATAATGCTGTTTGCAGTGAATGCAGGGCAAGCGATAGCAGAGCTAAAGCCAGTAATGAAGTGAGGCTGGCAAGGGAGACCAAAAGCAGTAAAAAAGGATTGCGGTAAAGATAGTATATCTTGACTTCAGTAAATCATTTGATAAAGTATCTCACACTATCCTATTGAAAAAATGACCAATTTTGGGATTGACAAGGCTACAGTTAGGTGGATTCATGACTGGCTCAGTGATCGTATTCAAAGAGTGGTAATAAATGGTTGCACATCCAATTGGAAAAGTGTTTCAAGTGGGGTACGACAAGGCTCTGTCCTGGACCCTGTGTTGTTCAACATTTTTAAAAATCATCTAGATAAGGGAACTGAAGGTAAACTGATCAAATTTGCAGACGATGCAAAAAGCTAGGAGGGATAGGTAAAGCCCCCATTACACACTGCATTATCGCTAGCAATATCACTGTAAAGTCACCGATTCTGTGACGTTGCAGCGATATTGCTAGCGATATCGCTGCATGTGATACTTACCTCCGACCGGCTCCCCCGCTGATTATCGCTGATCGCGCGAGAAGCTGCTGGACCATTCCTCGTCGGCCACTTCCTGCTGCGCTTCCTGTGGCGCTGACGAGCGAGGCATGGACGCGGGTGGGAAGACGTCAGGATCGCCGTGTCTGACAGGTAAGTAGCGACCCCCGACCCCTGCTATGTCGCTGGTGAGATCTGCCTGTGTGGCAGCTTACTAGCAACCACTTAGCGATGCACCAGCGATCCATATCGTTGTCGGGATCGCTGGTGCATCGCTAAGTGTAACGGTACCCTAACACTAGAGAAGATAGAGAAAGGATTCAGGAGGATCTAGATAAGCTTGAACAATGGGCAGTGACTAATAGAATGGTATTTAACAAGGAGAAATGCAAGAGTCTTCATCTGAGCAAGAAAAACGAATATTACCTCTACAGAATGGGAGGAAGAGAACTAAGCAACAGCACATGTGAAAAAAGCCTTGGGTATACCAATACTGTAGATCACAGACGCACGAATCAACAGTGTGTTGAAGCAGCAAAAAAAGGCAAACACAGTTATAGGATATATTAAGAGAATTACAGAGTCTAGATCACATGAAGTAATTCTCCCTCTCTACTCCTTGGTCAGACCTCATGTGGAATACTGTGTCCAGTTCTGGGCATCACATTTTAACAAAGACAATGAAAAAACTGGAGAGAAGTTCAGAGAAGAGCTACGAGGATGGTGAGCGGACTGCAAAGTATTTCCTATGAGAAACGGTTAAAGGATCTGGTAATGTTTAGCTTGCAAAAAAGAAGGCTAAGAGGAGACTTACGGTAATAGCGCTCTATAAATATCTGAAGGGATGTCACAGTGTAGAGGGACCATCCTTATTCTCATTTGCACATGGAAACACAAGAAGCAGTGGAATGAAACAAAGGGAGAAGATACAGATTAGGTATTATAAAAAAAAAACTTTTTGACAGTGAGGGGAAACAATGAGTGGAACAGGCTGCCACGAGAGGTGGCGAGTTCTCCTTCAATGGAAGTCGTCAATCAGAGGCTGGACAGACATCTGTCTGAGATGGTTTAGTGAATCCTGCATTGAGCCGGGGATTGGACATGATGACCCTAGATGTCCCTTCCAACTCTAACATTCTATGTGTTGAGCAACAGCAATTCTCTTAAAAGTCACATGACAAAAACATTTGTGCAATTTGTCCACAACTTGCTGACACGCTACTATTTCAGACAACTGATTTTGCTGTACATAACAGCCGAGTTGCAGACATATCACACGTGTGTGACTTGCAATGAAGTACAGTATATGTCAAGTGTGATAGGTGCAACTGGGGACAGAAAATCCAACATTTGTGACTTTGTGTAGTAGGAGGTCACAATGCGACATCTTAGGAAATCGTTAGATGCAATGTGACGCTTCAGTTTTAGTGTCGCCTTAGCCCAAGATAAGTCAAGATTTTATTCCATGATTGAACAATTCTTAGAAGTGTTTGTTAGTCATTTAATGAAAATGTTAGTTATAAAAACCTCGTGTCATCACAGTGTGGGCAAATAAAGCTTTGCTCAGGACTAAGTAGAAAATAAAAAAAAGTCAGCCTACGTGGCATTCCTACAGCTGAGTAATATCACACCTTTTATTTCTAGGAGGATGTGAGCAAGGAGATGTCACAGCTTGATTTGTAAGAGGAGAATCATGTCGGACTGAGAAAAGCCATAAAATGCATTCCTGTGTTAAGGGCCCGTCACACATACAGAGATCGCTTATTTTGTGACGCATCAGCGACGGCCCACCCCCCCCCCCGCCGGGTATCGCTGATTGTGCAGGAATGTCCTGGGCCATTTTTTGATCATTGGTCTCCAGCTGGCCAGCATGCATCGCTGCGTGTGGCAGCGGGAGAGCAACAATCAGCAAGCTCCCAGCGCTCTAAGCAGACGCTGGGAGCTGGTATCCAAGGTAAATATCGGGTAACTAAGCGCGCATCGCTTAGTTACCCGATATCTACCTTGGATACCAGCGTCCTCGCTGGTCCTGTTCGCTGGTGTGTCTGCCTGTTTGGCAGCTCACCAGCGATCATGTAGCAAGGCACCAGTGATCCTGACCAGGTCGTATCGTTGTCGGGATCGCTGGTGCATCGTTTGGTGTGACGGCACCCTTAGGCTACAAGGCAGACATTTTTTTCCTAACAAATTGGTGAGCAAGGGACAGTGTCTTGTTTTTATTTCTCTCTTTTTATGTTTTTCAGGATTCCATTTGTGGATTATGTTGGATTCTCAGGACTACGTCGGACCTGTGTGAATTTTTTTCAAATAAATTGGTGAATCAGCAAAAGCGTCGGGGAGTGCTTATTCAAATAAAGCACTTTTTTGTGTTTTTATTTATTACGAGATTAGTAATGGAGGTGTCTGATAGACACCTCTCCATTACTAACCCCAGGGCTTGATGTCAGCTGTGATTTTTGATAAATCACAGCTGACATCAACCCCAAGCCCCATTACCCCAACTGCCATTTCCCCAGGACAATTGGCGAGAGGCAAAATGGCAGAATTGGTGCATCTCATTTGATGTCCAACTTCTGGGGAGGCTGAGGGCTGGTATTTTTAGGATGGGAAGGGCCCAATAACTATGGATCTTCCCAGCCTGATAACAGCTCACAGCTGTCTGCTTTACCTTTGCTGGTTATCTAAAAAAAGGGGACTCCCTCATTGTTTGTTTTTTTTTAATTAGGTTAAACAAGCCTAAAAATCTCAACAATAGACTCCACATGAAAAGCATTAAATGGCGCAAGTTTACAATATGTAGGGGGGGTTGGGAAATTATATATCTGCAGGATATCTATTGATTTTATCCATCTACCTCGTCTCATGGTTTTTGTTATGAACTTCCTGTGCTTGGCTGATGCAATTTCTTTGTTCCTTTGAGATGTGTAGGTAAACACTGGCCAGCACATGCATGATCCATGTGCTGTCTGTTTTTTCCCCCGCACCCATTGACTTGCATTGGTGAGTGTTGTCCAATATAAGCAGTCACTTACAGAATGCCGTCATATTTTTCTCAGCCCAATTACAGCTCAGGAAAACCTCCTCATACTGTAGATGAACACTGCCTCTTTGAATAACATTGATGCGAGTGCAATGCAATGTTTTCTCGCATTGCACTCATCCGATTTATACGCTAAGGTGAGCAAACTCTAAAGTTAAAACGCAGTGACCCCTTGAAATCCTTTGGCTTCTCTCTCTCCAAAGATGAAAGAAACAGATCACCTCCGCTACTAATTTTTGGCATTAGCCATTTGCATTTAAAAACGAAAAATCACTGAACAAATAGTTACATAGGTTGAAAAAAGACCTAGGTACATCAGGTTCAACCTTTCTCCACCAATTGTACATTTTTTCACTAATTTAATTATAACCCCCAATGTTATGTGTATCAAGGAAATCATCCAGCCCTTGTAAAGAACCCTTTCCTATTTAGCTTCCGTAATCGCCTTTCTTCCACCCGTAATGAATGCCCCTTGGTTATTCGTATGGTCTTTGGAAGGAATTAGTCATGTGCCAGTCCTTTGTGTTGACCACACATATATTTACTGTTATGATTGAGTCACCGAGGAGGAAAAAACAAAACACAAGCTCAGCCCAGAAAATCAGAGAGGTTGGAAACTAGCGGATTGCAGACCCCTAATCCTATCACACAACTAGCAGTAGCCGTGGAGTGTTCTTACGGTGATCCTAGCCACCTTGTCACAGCCGGAGATCTTAATAAGCCTAAAGAGAGAAAAGAGAAAAACTGACTGCCCCAAAGCAGACCCCAAAGCAATAGGCAGCCCCCAACATATAATGACGGTGAAGCAAGATGAAAACACTAACACAGATAGAAAGATAGGTTAAGCAAACGATGGGGCCCAAGCTAACTAAAAAGGACAGGACAGAAAAGCTGCTGTCTGCAATCCGAGAAAACCCTGCTAAAAATATTACCAACACAACTGATAAGCAAAAAGGACCCTGAAGTCACTAGACTTCAAACCCTATATCAGCACTCAAAATATTCTGAAAGCAGAGCAAAAGAGAACACTGATCAAGGAATAAGAATCCAGCACACCCCCGGCCGGGGATGGCTGAATTAAAAAAAAACAAGGTAAACAAAACCAAAACCAATAAGTTCAATAGCACAATAGCAGAGCAAAAACTTATCTTTGGGAAGCAGGAATCAGACTGGTCTCCAAGAATCCAGCAGAGAAATCACCAGCAACTCAGAAGGGCGTCGGCTGCCTTATATCCAGTCTGAAGTTCCTGTTACCCAGTCACAATCCACCTGATCAGGTGTTTGGTTTCTTTCATCCAAATCAGCCTCACTACCTTCCTTCACCAGAAGAGGGAGATCCTCGGACACAAAAGGTGAATGAACAGATGAGCTCACAACATTTACACTGTGTTCCAAATTATTATGCAAAAAATATTTCCTCATATTTTCTCTAAATTACCTATATGAATTGCAGTCATTGTTATTTTCCAGTCATCTAATATTCTAGTATAATTGCAATGTTTTTGAACAAACTGCCTATGAAAACAGTATATTTTTAAAAATAAGAAACACTCAAAATGCATGTTCCAAATTATTATGCACAGCAGAGTTTTCAACCTTTTTATTTTTATTTTGAACAAAAAAATGGTCAATTGTGAAATTATAAGCATTATCAGCTTATTACAAAATGAAATCAAACAGTTTTCAAGTCAAAACTTTCTTCTAGGTGATGTTACATTTGCACATAGGACCCCTTGTTGGAAAGAAGCTTCTGAACTCTCTCGTCCATTGAATTTGTCAGTTTTTGGATGGTTTGTGCTTCAATTGTTTTGCATGTGGACAGAATACCCTCCCAGAGCTGTTGCTTAGATGTGAACTGCCTCCCGCCATCATAGACACTCCTTTTGATGATGCTCCAGAGGTTCTCAATGGGGTTGAGGTCAGGTGAAGATGGTGGAAACACACCATAAGTTTGTCCTCTTATGCCCATAGCAGCGAGAGATGCAGATCTGTTATTTGCAGCATGAGACGGTGCATTATCATGCATGAAAATGATCTTGCTGCGGAAAGCACGGTTCTTCCTCTTGAACCATGGCAGGAAGTGCTGTTTTAGAAACTCCACATAGATTATGGAGGTCATCTTTACCCCTTCAGGGATCCTAAAGGGGCCGACAATCTCTCTCCCCATGATTCCAGCCCAAAACATTACTCCACCTCCTCCTTGTTGGCGCCTTAGCCGTGTTTTCATGGGGTGTCCATCAACAAGCCATCCTCCACTCCATCCATCTGGACCATCGAGCGTTGCACGGCACTCATCGGTGAACAAAACAGTTTGGAAGTCAGTCTTCATGTATCGTTTGGCCCACTAGAGCCGTTTCTGCTTGTGTGCAGTGGATAGAGGTGGTCGACAGGATGGCTTACGCACAGCTGCAAACCTCTGAAGGACCCTGCATCTTGTTGTTCGGGGGACGTTGGAGGCACCAGCAGCTTCAAAAACTTGTCTGCTGCTATGACAAGGCATTTTTGCAGCTGCTCTTTTAACTTGACGCAATTGCCTGTTGGAAAGAGTCCTCAGTTTTTCCTTATCAGCACGCACACGTGTGTGCTGGGAATCAGCTACATACTTCTTCACTGTGCGATGATCACGATGAAGTGTCTTGGCAATGTTGATTGTAGTCATGCCTTGACCTAAATACTCCACAATTTGTTGCTTCTCAGCAGCCGACACATCCTTTCTCTTTCCGATTTTGGCAAAAAATGTAGGCTGCTTAATAATGTGGAACAGCCTTCTTAAGTAGTCTTGGCTTTATTTGGACACACCTGCCAAACTAATTTGCACAGGTATCTGCAATTGCTTTCAGTGATATAAAGAGCCCTGACACACATCACCATCAATGAGTTTAAATGACAAACAAAAAAACTCTAACCTTATCACTCCTAAAGTCTTTTTGCATAATAATTTGGAACACAGTGTATACATATAAATGAGATCTCCTTTGAGGCGTCTTTTTTCTAAGCTAAACAAGCCCAACTTTTCCAACCTCTCATCATATGAGAGGCCTTCCATTCACTGTCATAATCTAGTTGCCAGCCTTTGAACTAACTTCTGATTACCCTTTTTAAAATGTGGAGCACAAAACTGGATCCCGCATTTGATGTGGCCTCCCCAGTGATTTATAAAGGGTAACAACACATTGGGATCACAGGTTTTTTATCAGTTTGATTTTGCAGCTGCTGCTTGACATTGAATGCTGCTGCTCAGCTTACTTGTAACCAGAATCCCCCATCCTTTTCCTGTTCTGTAGTCCCAAGTACACTCCCATTTAATGTATATGCAGCAATAGGATTACTCCGTCCCAGGTGCATTAGTTTACATTTATCTACATTAAACCTCACTTGCCAAGTGTTTGCACATTCAGTCATCTTATCCAGATCATTTTGCAATATTGTAATGTCAAGATCAGATTTTAGTATCCTACATAGTTTGGTGTCGTCAGCAAAGACTGACACTTTACTCTCAATCCCATCCACAATTAATAAAGAGCTTTAAAAGAATCAGTCTTAGCACAGATCCCTGCGGTGTACACTGCTGATTATATACCATTTAGAGAATGTAAGGGTCTGTGCACACGCTGCGGATTCTGCTGCAGACCCGCAGCGGTTTTGGTCCTGCGGATCCGCAGCACAGTATAATAATAATCTTTATTTATATAGCGCCAACATATTCCGCGGCGCTTTACAGTTTAACAGTTTCAAAACACAAGTCATAAGTAACAACGTTAACAATACAGTAATATAAAGTAAAATAAGACGACCCTGCTCGTGAGAGCTTACAATCTACAATGAGGTGGGGGAGATACAAAGTACAGTACAGTAATGATGGCCCAGCCATCTTGAGAAGGTGGGGGATAGAGATAGTGAATGAGCTACACACACACTTGCACATAAAATGACTGATCAGTGAACTTGATAGGCCGCTCTTAACAAATGTGCAAGGGGGAAAGCGCCTAAAACTGTGCAAATTGTGGATAGTCCTAATTTCTTGGGGTAGAGCATTCCAGAGGATTGGCGCAGCGCGGGAAAAGTCTTGGAGTCGGGAGTGGGAGGTGCAGATTAGTGCAGAGGTTAGTCGAAAGTCTTTTGCAGAGCGCAGCGGTCGGCTAGGCCGATAGATAGAAATGAGGGAGATGTAGGGGGTGGTGCACTGTGGAGAGCTTTGTGGGTGAGAACAAGTACTTTGAATTGGACCCTATAATGAATGGGCAGCCAATGTAAGGACTGGCGAAGAGCGGACGCGTCCGATACCGATTAGCCAGATAGATGACCCTGGCTGCTGCATTAAGTATGGACTGGAGAGGGGAAAGTCGAGTAGTTCGGAGGAAAATTAATAGAGCATTGCAGTAGTCCAGGCGGGAGTGGATCAATGCGACAGTAAGGGTTTTTGTTGTTTCCATGGTGAGAAAAAGCCGGATTACTTACCGGTAATGCTCTTTTAATGAGTCCACGACAGCACCCACTGGAGGTATCGGATCCGCCCATTTGGAACAGGAAACCCTACAGGAAAGATAAAAGGGGCGGTCCGCCTTTCCTCCTCAGTTTTACGTTTCAGAGTACCAGAAGGACCGCCAAGGATTAGGCAATGTTCTCTTATTTTAACATCTTTCTTATCCATTATTTGGTAATACTTTAACTATTGATATATTTAGGGGGGGAAGTGAACGGGTGCTGTCGTGGACTCATTAAAAGAGCATTACCGGTAAGTAATCCGGCTTTTTACTCTTCGCCACGACAGCACCCACTGGAGAGATTCCAGAGACCATCACCTGGGTGGGACCACCGTGCCAAGGATAGTCCTGCCAAAGCTTAAGTCAGAGGTTGATGACAGATCAAGTCTGTAGTGGTTATAGAAGGTAGAAGGGGATGACCAAACTGCCGCCTTACATATAGTTTCAATCGGAACATCTCCCTTTTCCGCCCAAGAGGTTGCCATTGCCCTGGTGGAATGCGCCCTGATGTTCCCTGGAGGATCTTCGTTTTTTGCGGAGTAGGCTAAACGAATGGCCTCTCTGATCCACCGGGAAATGGTGCTCTTCGTGACTCCATACCCCTTCTTACAGCCCTGAAATGAAACAAATAGGGCCCTACTCTGCCTCCAACTGTTGGACCTCTCAATACATTTTAGGACAGTTCTTTTGACGTCCAGAGTATGGAACCTCTGCTCTTCCGGAGTAGAGGGATTTTTATAAAAGGTTGGGAGGAGTATCTCCTGAGATCTATGGTATTTTGTTGCCACTTTTGGCAGGTAGGCAGGGTCTGGTTTTAATACCAATCTGTCTTGGTATTCTTGAAAAAAGGGTGGATCTATTGATAAGGCCTGAATATCACCCACTCTTCTAGCTGAGGTTAGTGATACTAAGAGGGCCATTTTAAGTGCTAAGTATTTGAAGGGTATTGTGTCGATCGGCTCAAAGGGGTCTACCGTTAGGGCGTCTAAGACCAGATTTAGATCCCATGTAGGGACGGAGGGTATGTGGATTGGAGTTATTCGTTCACATGCTGTAATAAAACGAGTTATCCATTTGTTGCCTGCTATATTATGGCCATATAGTGCTCCTAATGCCGATATTTGTACTTTCAGTGTATTTACTGCTAAGCCTAAGTCTTTCCCCTTCTGCAGAAATTCCAAGATTGGGATTATCGGAACTTCTGTTGTATGAGGTACTGTATGGAATTGAAGAAATTTTTTCCATATTCTAATGTAAATCTGGGTCGTGGACTGTTTTCTACTTTGTAGTAGTGTAGCAATTAAGGACTCCGAGAATCCTCTTGTCCTCAATAACTGCCTCTCAAATTCCACGCCGTCAAGTGCAAGCTGAGTACTTGAGGGTGGAAAAAGGGGCCTTGGGAGAGTAGATTGGCAGTCGGAAGGACCCAAGGATCTGTTATCGACATAATCTGCAGCCACGAAAACCACGGTCTTTTTGGCCAGAACGGTGCTATTAAGATTATTCTTGCTTTGTCGTCTCTGATCTTCCGAATTACTTGAGGTAGGAGGATCAATGGAGGGAACGCATATGCTAGGTTGAAATTCCATGGAACTAGAAAGGCGTCCAGTATGTTTGGGTGATCTGACGGAGATAGGGAGGCAAAGGTTTTTATCTGCCTGTTCTCCCTTGTGGCAAAAAGATCCACCTCGGGTTGTCCCCATGCGGCTACTATGTCCCTGAAGACCTTCCGATTGAGGCACCACTCTCCTTGTCGTAGAGTGTGACGGCTTAGGAAGTCTGCCTTTTGATTGCTCTCGCCTCTTATATGAAGGGCCGAGAGGGACAAAAAATAGTTTTCTGCTAAGTTTAAAATTTTTGCCGCTGAAGACATCAGAGTCTCTGATCGAGTTCCTCCTTGTCTGTTTATATATGCCACTGTGGTGGTATTGTCCGACAGGATCCTTACATGCTTCTGTTGGAGCTGTGGAAGGAAGTTGTATAGAGCATAGAACACTGCAGTCAGTTCTTTTAAATTAGATGAGTAATCACATTCCTCTTTACTCCACCTTCCCTGATAAAACCCATTCTCCATGTGGGCTCCCCAGCCCTGGGGACTGGCATCGGTGGTTACAATACAGGATGGAACTATAACCCATGGGACTCCTGAACATAAATGGTCATCGTCTAACCACCACTCTAGGGAAGTCAAGACTTCTTGTGACAGGGTTATTTTACTCTGTAAACGACCACTATGTCGCTTATCCTCCTGGAGGATCTGGTGTTGTAGTGTACGGACATGGTACTGGGCCCACCGGACTGCCGGGGTGCAAGAATTTAGTGATCCTAATAGTGACATTGCTCCTCTTAAGGATACACGTGGTTTATCTATAGCTGCTTGTATTTTTTATTTTGTGAGGATGATTTTTACCTGGGGTAGTAGACATCTCTGGGTCAAGGAATCTAGTTGAAATCCTAGAAATGTCTGGAGAGATTGCGGATCGAGTCTGGACTTTTGGATATTGATGATCCAGCCAAGGCTCTGAAAAGAGGAGACTGCGTCAGTCACACGCTCAGTACATTGTTTGACTGAATTCCCAATTACTAGGAAGTCGTCTAGATATGGTACAATTAGTGTGTCCTTTTGGCGAAGGTAGGCCATTACTTCTGCCATCACCTTGGTAAATATTCTTGGTGCCGTGGAAAGCCCGAAGGGCATGGCCGCGTATTGGAAATGACGAATCCTGCCCTCGACTTCCACTGCGACTCTTAGGTATTTCTGGAATCTGTTGTGTATAGGGAGATGATAATAAGCATCTTTTAAATCAATCCCTGCCATTACGCAATTTGGGAAAAGAAGCTTTATAGTGGATCTAATCGATTCCATTTTGAACTTATAATTTTTTATAAATGAATTTAGCTTCTTTAAATTAATAATGGTTCTAAATGTACCGTCTGGTTTAGACACCAAAAACAGGGGAGAGTAAAAGCCTCTACCCTGTTGTTCCTCAGGGACGTCAACTAAAACTTTTTTAGCTAGCAGGACTCGAATCTCGTCTTCGAGAGCCTTTTGCTGAAGTGAGGAATTAAGGCGAGTTATAACAAAGAACTCATAGGGGATTCGAAGGAATTCAATCTTTATTCCTTCCCTGATTATATTCAAAATCCATGGGTTTAACGTAATTTGTTCCCATTTGGTAAAAAAAAATTTTAATCTACCCCCAACCGGTGGGTCTAAACTTTTAATTTTTTTCTCTCCTATATGTTGGCCCTCTGAAGATGGTACCCTTCTGCTTTTCGTCTTTCGTGGCCCATCTCGTTCTGTCCGATTGTCTTCTTCTCCCGAATGGCCGTCTTTTAAAGGTTTTCCTATAAAACGGAATGGGAGAATCACTGAAGGCCTTTTTCCTTTCTTTTGCCTTGGCGAGAATTTCGTCTAAGGCTTTTCCGAAGAGGAACTCACCCTCGCATGGGGTTGCACTAATTTTGGATTTTGATTGTGCATCCCCTTTCCAGCTTTTTATCCAAAGCGCGCGTCTGGCGTTATTCACCAGGGCTGCCGACCTTGCTGCAAGTCTTAGGGTGTCCGCTGAAGCGTCTGCCATAAAGGCAGCTGCCCCTCTTATCAACGGGATGGCTGCACGCAGTTTCTCCCTTGACACTCTTTGCTCAATCTGCTGGTCTAATTGATCTAGCCATACCAGCATTGACCTAGCAGTACATGTGCTGGCTATTGCGGGTTTGAATACCCCGGTGGTGGACTCCCAGGACCTTTTGAGCGAGGATTCAGCCTTTCGGTCCAATGGGTCTGCTAACAATCCTGCGTCCTCGACCGGGATCGAGGTTTGTTTGGAAGTGGAGGATATGACAGCGTCCACCTTTGGTATTTTAGACCATTTTAATAGATCTTCATCAGTGAACGGGTACTTCCGTTTTGAAGCGGATGGGAGAAAACCCCTCTGGTCGTGTTTTTCCCATTCCCTTTTGATGAGATCTTTAATTGCCGGTATTACTGGAAATGATCTCCTCTTTTTTTCTGCCAATCCCGCAAACATAATGTCCTGCGCGGTCTGGGCTCCCCTTTCCTCTTCACACCCCATGGTATTCCTAACCGCTTTTACCAGGTTATCTTGTTCCAATGTTGCAGCGCTGCAGCGCTGTTTTACCTGTATCGTTGCCCCGGAAGTCGCCCTGTCACAGGGCGCATGCGCCGCGTCATCGCCATCTTACCCCGGAAGTTCAACCATTACTTCCGGGGTATGGGAGCGTCGGGCGCCGGCCTGCTCCCGCGCCACCGCTAGTAACACGCGGCTCGCGCGCACATGGCCTCACCATCCACGCTATACCCCCACCGATGGGAATGGGGGGGGGGGAAAATCTCCCGGATGCCAGACCGGCGCGCTCCCTGGTAAGACCGGGCGGCCCTCCCCGGACCCGGCCATTACCACTGTGCCACCAGACGAGGGGGGAGCCGTCAAACGGAGTCTCCCCCGACGCTGCCTCCGGACCGCAGCCCCTGCCGTTCCCGAAGAGACCGCACAGGCGGATGCATGGCCCAGGTAAGATCCTGCAGGATCCTGCTCCATTTGGAACAGGAAACCAAAACTGAGGAGGAAAGGCGGACCGCCCCTTTTATCTTTCCTGTAGGGTTTCCTGTTCCAAATGGGCGGATCCGATACCTCCAGTGGGTGCTGTCGTGGCGAAGAGTAAAAGGGCGAATTCTGGAGATGTTCTTTAGGTGTAAGCGGCAAGAGCGGGCAAGACATTGTATATGGGATGTGAAGGAGAGATTGGTGTCAAACATAACACCCAGTGTGCCTGCTGCCGGGGTGTTATTATGGTGCCACCCACGGAGAGGGAAATGTCAGATTTAGGGAGGTTAGTAGATGGCGGGAGCAGAAGTTCAGTTTTTGAGAGGTTAAGTTTCAGGTAGAGAGCGGACATGACGTTGGAGACTGCGGACAGTCACTAGCATTCTGTAGTACAGCGGGGGTAAGGTCAGGGGATGACGTATATAGTTGTGTATCATCAGCATAAAGATGGTACTGAAAGCCAAATCTGCTGCTGGTCTGTCCAATTGGTACCATAATATCCTTTGGGAAATGGAAACCGCAGTGCAGACGGTGCAGATTTGCTGCGGTTTCTAATCCGCAGAAAGAATTGACATGTCAATTCTTTCTGCGGATTCTGCTGCGGTTTACCATCTCCTCCATTGTAGAGGTGATAAACCGCTGGGCAAAACCGCAGGCTAATCCGCAGATAAACCACAGGTCTTTTGACCTGCGGATTTTGCTAAATCCGCGCGGATCAATCTGCAGCAGAATCCGCAGCGTGTGAACATACCCTAACATTTATGATAACTCTTAGTTTCCTGTCATTTAGCCAATTCCTTACCCATCTGCATATAGTTTCCCCCAGTACTTGCTTCTGTAGATTCAGTATAAGGCTATTATACCATCTGGGCCGGGGGATTTGTCAATGTTTAATTTGTTCAGACGCAGGTGTAATTCTTTTTGTGTTAAACTAGTTATATCAGGTGGTGAACTTTGATTTTTGCCTTGTTGAAAGAACCCTGGAACAGACAGTTCATTGGTGAACACGGATGAACAGTGTCTTTAATATCTCAGCCTTTTCTTTGTCCTCTATAATTACCATATCTTTTTTTTTTCTTTTTGGCATTGATGCATTTATAAAAAATGTGGAGATTTATTTTAATGTCGCTGGCGATTTGTTTCTCTGTAGATAACTTTGCCAGGTTGATTTCATATTTACATTTTTTACATAAATCTTTATACTCCTGAAATGCTATTTTTGTATTGAATGCCCTTTGTTTTTGTCTTATTAAACTTTGTAGTGTTTTTTTTTTATCCATAATGGTTTCTATTTATTTCTTGACATTTTATTAGCAGAGGGTATAAATTTTAAAGGGAATCTGTCATCAATTTTTTTGCCTATCAGCTGCGACCACCGGCATCAGGGGCTTATCTACAGCATTCTGTAATGCTGTAGATAAGCCACTGATGTACCCTGAAAGAGAAAAAGGAGTTAGATTATACTCACCCAGGGGCGTTCCGGGTCCGGAGGGAGTCGCGGTCCGGTCCGGCAACTCCCATCTTGTAGCGATGACGTCCTCTTCGTTCCTGACCGTTGTGGCTCCGGTGCATTGCTCTGCCCTATTTAGGGCAGAGTCCTGCAGTGCGCAGGCGCTGGACCTCTTCCGGTGGCCGCAGCTGAAAAATTGATGACAGATTCCCTTTAAACAGGATTCTAGTAGTATATCCTTATGCCCCATTTCTGTTCAGAGGAGGATGTTCAGGAAGGAATATTAAAAAAAAACAACAAACCACACCCAAACATGGATGTAGAAACAAAATACAGAAACCATGTGCACCATGGCTTTGCGGACACACTGTATATATGACTGAAGTAATCCTACCTTCTAAAATTGCGATTCTTTAAGGGTGGTCTGGTCTATCAGCACTCTGTACAATAGAGAGTAGCAATACAACCAATACCACTAACCAGATGTGGGGTGTGCTCCTACCAGTGAGTTTGTCCATTAGGCTGGAGTCACACTAACCTGCGCAAAATACAGTCAGTATTTTACATGCGTAATACGGATGACAGACCCCTAAACAGTGCTCCGTATGTCATCCGTAATCAAGGTGTGGTCGCGTATTTTGCGCATGTCAGCATCCGTATGTAATCCGTATGGCATCCGTATGGCGAGATTTTCTCGCAGGCTTGCAAAATGGACATATAATGGAGCCCTGTGACAGTTTTAATAAAGAAATGAAAGAATATAGACACATAGAATGCATATATATATATATATATATATGTATTCTATGTGTTTATATCTATTCTTTCATTTCTTTATTAAACCTGTCAGTGTGAGTTTACTGTATAGCGCACTGAATTGCCGGCTTTGCTAAAAGACACCTGGTGCGTATTTCTCGCAAGTCACACGTGTGGTCCGTGTGTAATCCGTATTTTTTGCGCACCCATAGACTTGCATTGGCGTATTACGGGCGTAGTACGCTGACAATCGCAGCATGCTGCGAGTGGCACGGAGTGTAGGATACTGAGGAGAAATATACGCCTGGTGCAAGTGACCCCATAGAGAATCATTGGTCCGTGTCTAATGCGTGCTTTTTGCGCCTCTCACTCTCCCGTATTCCTCGCCAGTGTGACCCCGGCCTTACACTGCAAATAAGGATCCCATAGACCAAAATATTATTGAATATGTTGTAGGTAAAGGTACTGTCACACTTAGCGATGTACCAGCGATCCCGACCAGCGATATGACGCGGTCAGGATCGCTGGTACATCGCTAAGTGGTCGCTAGTGAGCTGCCACACAGGCAGATCTCACCAGCGACATCGCTGGGGATGGGGATCGCTACTTACCTGTCACACCAGGCGATCCTGCGTCCTCCCGCCCGGCTCCACACGTCGCTCGTCCTCACAGCAGGAAGCTGACGACGAGAAACAGTCCTGAACGTTCTCGCGCGATCAGCGATAACCAGCGGGGGAGCCGGTCGTAGGTAAGTATCACACACAGAGATATCGCTAGCAATATCGCTACTACGTCACTAGTTATAGCGATATTGCTAGCGATATCTCTTAGTGTGACATACCCTTAAGTGGTCAGTCTCTTATAGGATTCTCTACTACCAATTTTTTTTTTACAATATTTATTTTGACTATTTTTTCTAAAAATCTAAATTGTAACAATACGGACAGAAAAACTTCTGCTCCTTTTGTCTCAGTTATTGAATCGCTTTCTGCCCTCAGAAAATGCATTACTAAACATGAGACCATGATGACAATTTAGTCGTGCGTGTTCTCAAATGTATAAGGCCACAAAATTCTGTTGGATAAAGGCTCCAAACAAAAGTGAAAAAAAAAAGGAAAATCTGACTACAATACATAGAAAAGATGTCTGCAAACTCTCTTCTTGGATATGTTGGACCGGATTCATACGTCCAAGTTCCATATTACGCACCGCATTTTCCAAACCGGCATCAGATCTTCTGATTTAACAGCGGTTCAGGCCAGACTCTTCTAGTCCATACTGGGAACGATTAAGAGCACACACACAAAAAAATTATAAAAAAAAATAAAAAAATCGAGGTGGCAATTTCATCAAGAGAAGATGAAATAAGTAACAAACCTGGAAAAATAGTAACAAGGAATGTAAAAATATATTTCCTTAAAACCAAACATTTCTCATTCCATAGGCTCTGTTCACATGTAGCGGGAATGATGCAGATTTAATTTACTTTTACAGCACTGGGTGGGTGAAACAAAAAAGGGAATCTGTCACCTATTTTTTCGACTATCAACTGCCGGCACCGCCATCAGGGTATAATCTACAGCATTCTGTAATGCTGAAGATAAGCCCCCGATGTAACCTTGAAGAGAAGAAAAACGAGTTATATTATACTCACCCAGGGGAGGTCCGGGTCCAGTTTTAGTCCGATTGGTGTTTGTCCGGTCCGGAGCCTCCCATCTTCTAGCGGTGATGGCCTCTTCTTTGCTTCCCGTCGTGGCTCCGGCGCAGGCTCACTGCTCTGCCCTGTTGAGAGCAGAGTACTGCAGTGCGCAGGCGCCGGGAAAGGTCAGAGAGGCCCTGCGCACTGCAGTACGCTGCCCTGACCTCAACAGGGCAGACCAGTACACCTGCTTAGGAGCCGCGACGGGAAGCATAAAAGAGGACGTCATCGTTAGAAGATGGGAGGTGCCGGACCGGACCGCGACACCCATCGGACCAAAACCGGACCTCCCCTGGGTGAGTATAATATAACTCGTTTTTCTTCTCTTTCAGGTTACATCGGGGGCTTATCTACAGCATTACAGAATGCTGTAGATAAGACCCTGATGGCGGTGGCGGCAGCTGATAGTCAAAAAAAATAGGTGACAGATTTCCTTTAAGAAATCTTACCACTCATACAAATAGGATATGATACCTTTATGAGATAGATATATCTATCTATTAGTGATGAGCAAATTTCCATGCAGAGAAAAATGATCAGTGGCACTCACCATCCCATAAAAATCCACTTTATTGAATCAGTTAAAACATGCCTAACAGGGAAGTTATACGTGGATCAGGTTGGATGACGGGACCCGTAGAAGCGCACATTGCGAGAAACGGCCGTCGTCCAGCATGAACCACGTATAACTTCCCTGCTTGGCATGTTTTAACCGATTCAATAACGTGCATTTTTATGGGATGGTGAGTGCCACGGATCACTTTTTCTCTGCATGGAATATTTCCCTAACTTGTTTCATTGAGCTGGCACCCAAAATCCCAGGCGTATATACCGGCAGCCTCCCACAATTGGATACAGGTGCATTATTACAGGTGTAGCAGTAGTGCGGATCATTATTCTGTCTGTTATTAGTGATGAGCAAATGTGTTCGCATAAGGTGTTATTCGAGCATGCTGGAATACTATGTTCGAGTCGCTGCAGCTGCATATCTCACGGCTGTTCGACAGGCAATCCCTGCATGTGTTGCGGCTGTCGAACGCGAACTTAATTTTAGAGCACGCCGAAAATGCTATGTTAGAACCTAAGCATGGGCAGGTAACACTATCAGAGCACATTTGCTCATCACTATACAGTATATGGTGAAATCCCTAAACAAATTTCATAAATGGATTCTGTTTCCATACTAAGTTATTGCAGTGGTTGGCAAACTTTATTGTTTGGATGGATGGCAGGTGAGCAAAAGTTACAGGCATTTGGGGTCTTAAATTTCTGGTAAGTAATCTTTCTAGCCCCAACCCCCATTGAAAAAGAAAATGTCCAATATATAAAAATAATTTATATGGAGAAGAGGAAAGCAATTTAAAATGTTTTCTGGTGGTCCTTTGTAGTTAGAACAAAAAAAAATGGTGAAAATAGTCACACACTTCCTATTTCTCTTAACATGTCCCTCCTGCTATAGGCATAATAAAAAAGGAAATGTAAAAGATGACAAATTAAGCTTTGTGTATTGCGAAAAAAAAACAGGAATTTTTTTACAGCGCTGTTAAAAGAACATATACAATAAAACCGGAAAATGTGCCTGGTCAAGGAGAACTTGAAGCAGAATGTCTGGGTTTTGCCTCTAGCAGCTCCTCCTCCTCCTCCCATCTCCATAGAACTTTATGAGCACCAGCTGCCATCACCCATCTCTATCACCGACAACAGATTTTACTTGTAAATAGAGACTACTGAGAGTTTAAAATCAGTCCAGAAAGAGAAAGCAGATTTATCTGATAAATATGTATTAAAAAATTTCTAATTTTCAGGTGACCATTTATGGAAAAAATACAGTAAATAAATGACTGTTACTTTTAAAAATCAGGTTTTAATGGGAAATGGATTTTTTCTTAATTTAATCACATAAAATTTCATGTAAGCTGCACCTTTACCGCAACTTGCGGAATAAAAACAAAAAGACGTGTTGTAGACCTTGACTAAGGATTCACACATCAAGTTTAACGGTCCAAGTACAGACCGAGTTGAATTCGACCGCTCTTGCATATGAGGCTGCCGAGTTAGCATAAGGAGACCTTCAGCCAGTCCGTGCCACGAGGTCTGTAGTTGAGCACTGAAACAAAGATGTGTGAATCCAGCCTCAGTCTCTGAAAATTGGATCACAATCTCATGTCATCCGAGTGCTTGTATAAAAAAAAAAAAAAAAAAAGAAATTCCCTTATTGCTTCATGCACATAAAGCAACATTTCGAAAGACCTGAATGGTTGAAGTGTTGCTTTGTCATGTGCATCTAGCAATAAAAGGTATTTTTTCATATTTTCTACCCCTGGTAAGTGCTTTCCATCAATTTTATGCTTTGGTAATCCAAGTGCTGTCCGATTTATTCACGGATCCGTGGACTTGTTTTGATGATTTTAATCAGACACTCATATCAAAATCTTACAAATCTCTGCGATTTTGAGCAGACCTCTTGGTCTGTGAAAAATAAGACGCCCCAGAGACCATAAGAGGTACGAGTGATATCCGTTAAAAAACCACAGATGGCACTCACACGAGAACATCGGACGTGGGAATGAGGCCTTACTATAAGAAACGCTACATAAAACCCCTATCATGATGTCTCTTTTCTAGTTTCAACTCAACCTCTGTTCATCCATCACCTCTCGTCTCCCTTGAAGTTTATGGTCATCTGTACATCATATGTGCGTGCTCACACCTATTTGCTACACCAGTGTATAATCTATCAGACAATCATTTTTGGCGTCTCTATTACTTTGCATTTGTTCCGAACTGATAGAAATGTGGTTGTATTACATATAAAGATGTTGAAACCTTTAAATCTCCTCCAGGAAAGTTCTTGCTAGTTTGAGAAGACAAAAAAAAATCCAGGGTGGTCATATATGTAACAAATGATAGGAAAAATAATAAAAGAAAAACTTTGGGTATGCAAAACAAGTGCTGAACAGACCATACTCAGACGTGCACACAGCTTGTATACTCCATCATCTCAATTATTCCATAGCTTTAATTCTAGCAGTAGTTTTAACCAAACTCCAGAAACCATTAGCAGATCTAATGGTGCAGAGTATAAATACTGAAACATCTGACGGGTACGTAGGGTTAAAAAAAAAAAAAAAAGTCTACACGTTAGACTTGGGTGCAGAGCTGAGGGGGATCTCATTGAGTTCAGTCCGCAGACACAGATACTCGCCAGTCACTGCCATTAGGCCAATGCAGACAAACATCAGCAGCCACCAAGTGATCGTGCTCGGGAAGTGAGCGTTATATATCCAACATGCCAACATGTGAAAAAGGTGGACTGTCACAGTGAAATCCAGACATTGCTTTCCCCTGCGGATAAAGTGAAGTAGTCCCAGAGAACTGGTCAAAGAGTTTAAGATGAAAGCCATCATGGTGATCCTCCCGTGCACAGAAGAAAAGCCCAAGAGCTCATAATTAAATAGCTGGTCAAGGGAAGGGTTGTAGTGAATCAACAAGTCCAGTAATGCAATCCAGAGACCCAGGCAGCCATAGTAGACGAACTGCATCAGTGAAATCTGCGAAATGATGAGGACGGGATCCCACACGTAGCTCCGGAACTGTCCGGCCATTCTCATGGTACAGTCTATAAGCGGTGACACAGGTGAAAAGCTCAGGAAACTGTTGCTGGAAAAGAAAAACACAGTAAAAAAGCAATATGTTAAATGGTTAATCTCAAGTTCATTGACTGCAAAAATAAGCAATTTTACAATTGATATCTTACTAAAAATCCTCTCCATTCTGAAGAACAGAGGGATTTTTAATTTTATAGTCTACTACTCCTTGCTCAGTGTCGGCCAGTCTACCAAGCAAAGAGTGCAGCGCATACAACAACTTGCTCTAGAGATTGTAAGTGCTGCTCTGAAACCGGTCAGATTACTTCAGTCATCCAGAGCTCCTCTGCTGCTGCAGAGTAAAAGAAGCCTCTGATTAGTGATTACAGCATTACAGGGTGCACAGTTTGGTCCCGTGGCACACCCATGCTGCTGGTGTGAACTGCACAACAAGGATAGGTGCAGAAGACTGTGTATTCTCTTATCAGAGAATCGGGCCGATTATGCAAATGACACTCTGATCACAGTTTGATCAGCTGTGAGCTGACTCTCTTGGATGAGGAGAAAAAAATGTCTCCATTTTCTTCATTCTGTGGAAATCGAAATGTACTCCGATGTCAACCGACTGCAGTCCGATGGTTTACACACAGTCATTGATTCGCATGGCAGAGAGTGATCCGAATATCATAATAAACTCGGACATGCAGTGATTGCTTTCTCAGATCGACCTGGTTCGAGGAAACAAATCTGACGAGAGCATGGCCCCACAGACTAACATTGTCCCGAGTGCCATATTGTTGTGTACATGCAGAAAACACACTCACATTTCATCACATCCCAAGTATTATTTTGGTTGTGAACAACCTGTTTGTGTTTTGCTGGTCTGAATGATCAATTAATTGGGATCGCAGTGCCCCCTGGCAAACAAGAGTTGGGAAGAAGAGGAGCTGTGCGCCCCTGTTCTACAATATAAGTGTTTAAGAATAAACCCCTTTATGTTACAATAGTCTTTCCTGGGCCATTGTATTCTGAAGGAACTCTGAACTGGATTTTTATTTGCTATTTTAGGACACTTGCAGCTTTTCTTTTTTCATTTTAATGAATAGAAACGTGAAAAAAAAACACAGTATTCTCAATAGTACATGGAATAAAAATACAACCAAAAAGCAGAGTATACATATTTTTATGCGATTTTGAACTGCAAAGCAGCCTCCATTCTTCTATACAGCCCAAAAAAGTATCCTGTGCCATACCCGACAGTATCTAAACGTGATGCGTGATACATATGTGTTCTCCAGCTTTGGCCTTTACTTGCAAATAGAGACAGACCAACCCATTAGGGAGAATGTACATGGCCACTGTGGACAGTGAAGCGAGATAATGCAGAAGCCAGTTGTTACACTGCAGTGAATGGGAGGGTCCATTCTCACCTGGCATAAGATTCCACTTGTTAACGAGTCTGGAAAATATGTAACAGACCTAAAAAAACAAACAAACAAAAATATTAGTTACCTGAATGTTATGCTCAGTCCCTGAATAAAGGACACCACGACTTATATTCTACAAACGATTGCAGGCTGAAATCCCGTATGAGGACTAGAAATAAAGTGTAATAATGGAGGAAATATTAAAGCAGGGTTTTCATTTCAGAGCTGGAGTGGTGCCACTAATGCAAATTCCCTGACCCTAGCCTTATACAGCCACTGTCTTCAGTTCTTCTGGCACCATTCCGCTCTTGCAATCTGTAACTTGTGACTGACCAGGAGTCAGAGGTAATGGTCATAAGCTCTCAGTGTAAGTCTATGGGATCCTCTTTTCTGTCTCTCATAGACTTATATTGAGAAGTGACTCCATAAACAGTGGAGAAATTCAGGTCACAAACTACTGGAGACCGACTGAAGTAGCGCTGATAAAAGATCAAGAAAGCGGCTGTCAAGTATGGACGCAGCGGGCATGTGCTGCGTCCAAAGCGCTGCCTAATACTGAAAATGTGGACCTACCCTTACAAAGCTCCATTGATGGGGGGAAAAAAAAAAACAACAAAAAAAAGTTATGCATCAGGGAAAAGAGACACAAGTTTGGTGTTTCTATAATTGTATCATATTGCCAAGCCATTTTTAATAGAAAAAGAAAGTCACAAAAACAAAACCCAAGAAACAATGTCAGAATTCAATAATTTTTTCAAAATTTTTTGCCATTTCACAGCACTTAGAATTCCTTTCCGGTTTTTAAATTTATCATATGGTAAAATGAATGGCGTCATTCACACTAAACTCGATCAACAGTTCGTAGGGCTATGTGAACAGTTATGGCTCTTGCAAGAAAAAAAAAAAATAGAAACGTAAAAATGAAAATTGGCCCCATGCTTAAGAAATTAAAGAGGAACTTCTGCCCCCCCCCCCCTTATAATAATATAATACACTTTATTTCTATAGCGCCGACATATTCCGCAGCACTTTACATTTCAGAGGGGATTTATACAGACAATAGACATTACAGACATTACTCTCTTATTCTAGGCTTTTTCCCACAAAGTCATAAGGAATAAAGGAAAACTTGCTGATCATCAGGGGTCTGACCATTGACAACGACTAGCATTCTAGAGATTGAGCTCTGCAGCCCAATATTGAATGGAGCTGGTGTGTGCATGCTTGACCTCAGCTCCATTGATTGTCAACTGGGCTAACGGGATTAGCAGAGTACAGCTCCATTCTCCACTATAGTGCTGTATACAATGAATGGAGTGGGGTTTGAGAATGCAACGCTCTGCTCCACTCAAGACGGGGCTGCAGAGATGGGAGCTGATGTTTGGATTACAGGTGGTTCCATCAGTTGGACCTTTAGCAATAGGATAACTTGTGATTTTGGAAATAAACCTTTAAATCTAATTTTGCTCCATTTTTAGATGACAGTTGTTATCTTTCTCACTCGAGGTTTAATTACTTCTAAATTTATCCGACCACTCACTATAACAGCAGTGTAATGTGATCTGCCCCTACACAAGAGAGATCTTAGATGTTTACAGAAGTTTCTTTGAAAAATGACCTCATCAAGTAATTTCCCCACCAGTCATGTTCAGCAGACCACTGCAGCTAATCAGGAGCCTCAGAGATCGTAGTGCACCTGAGGATTTACCAGGTGAGTAAGGATCATTTCCTGCTCCATGTCTAATCCTGGACAAACTCTTTAAAAAGGGAGTTTCCAGCAGAAGCAAAACCCCATACTAATATACAAAGGGCTGAGACTGTTCTAAAAAAGTAAGAAGTGACATCCACAGTCACCGACACATAGCACAAAATGCAGAGCACTCAGTACCCAGCCTCATCACCAAACATGGCAGGAAACGCGGAGCGCTCACTACCGGCCTCTTCACCAAACATGGCAGGAAATGCGGAGCGCTCACTACCGGCCTCATCACCAAACATGGCAGGAAACGCGGAGCGCTCACTACCGGCCTCATCACCAAACATGGCAGGAAACGCGGAGCGCTCACTACCGGCCTCATCACCAAACATGGCAGGAAATGCGGAGCGCTCACTACCCAGCCTCCTCAACAAACATGGCAGGAAACGCGGAGCGCTCACTACCGGCCTCCTCACCAAACATGGCAGGAAACGCGGAGCGCTCACTACCGGCCTCCTCACCAAAAATGGCAGGAAACGCGGAGCGCTCACTACCGGCCTCCTCACCAAACATGGCAGGAA
This sequence comes from Dendrobates tinctorius, assembly GCF_039654945.1. Taxonomy (NCBI): domain Eukaryota; kingdom Metazoa; phylum Chordata; class Amphibia; order Anura; family Dendrobatidae; genus Dendrobates; species Dendrobates tinctorius. The sequence continues at coordinate 744,082 of NW_027361870.1, forward strand.
ACGCGGAGCGCTCACTACCCAGCCTCATCACCAAACATGGCAGGAAACGCGGAGCGCTCACTACCGGCCTCATCACCAAACATGGCAGGAAACGCGGAGCGCTCACTACCGGCCTCATCACCAAACATGGCAGGGAACGCGGAGCGCTCACTACCGGCCTCATCACCAAACATGGCAGGAAACGCGGAGCGCTCACTACCGGCCTCATCACCAAACATGGCAGGAAACGCGGAGCGCTCACTACCGGCCTCATCACCAAACATGGCAGGAAACGCGGAGCGCTCACTACCGGCCTCATCACCAAACATGGCAGGAAACGCGGAGCGCTCACTACCGGCCTCATCACCAAACATGGCAGGAAACGCGGAGCGCTCACTATCGGCCTCATCACCAAACATGGCAGGAAACGCGGAGCGCTCACTATCGGCCTCATCACCAAACATGGCAGGAAACGCGGAGCGCTCACTACCGGCCTCATCACCAAACATGGCAGGAAACGCGGAGCGCTCACTACCGGCCTCATCACCAAACATGGCAGGAAACGCGGAGCGCTCACTACCGGCCTCATCACCAAACATGGCAGGGAACGCGGAGCGCTCACTACCGGCCTCATCACTAAACATGGCAGGAAACGCGGAGCGCTCACTACCGGCCTCATCACCAAACATGGCAGGAAACGCGGAGCGCTCACTATCGGCCTCATCACCAAACATGGCAGGAAACGCGGAGCGCTCACTACCGGCCTCATCACCAAACATGGCAGGAAACGCGGAGCGCTCACTACCGGCCTCATCACCAAACATGGCAGGAAACGCGGAGCGCTCACTACCGGCCTCATCACCAAACATGGCAGGAAACGCGGAGCGCTCACTACCGGCCTCATCACCAAACATGGCAGGAAACGCGGAGCGCTCACTACCGGCCTCATCACCAAACATGGCAGGAAACGCGGAGCGCTCACTACCGGCCTCATCACCAAACATGGCAGGAAACGCGGAGCGCTCACTACCGGCCTCATCACCAAACATGGCAGGAAACGCGGAGCGCTCACTACCGGCCTCATCACCAAACATGGCAGGAAACGCGGAGCGCTCACTACCGGCCTCATCACCAAACATGGCAGGGAACGCGGAGCGCTCACTACCGGCCTCATCACCAAACATGGCAGGAAACGCGGAGCGCTCACTACCGGCCTCATCACCAAACATGGCAGGAAACGCGGAGCGCTCACTATCGGCCTCATCACCAAACATGGCAGGAAACGCGGAGCGCTCACTACCGGCCTCATCACCAAACATGGCAGGAAACGCGGAGCGCTCACTACCGGCCTCATCACCAAACATGGCAGGAAACGCGGAGCGCTCACTACCGGCCTCATCACCAAACATGGCAGGAAACGCGGAGCGCTCACTACCGGCCTCATCACCAAACATGGCAGGAAACGCGGAGCGCTCACTACCGGCCTCATCACCAAACATGGCAGGAAACGCGGAGCGCTCACTACCGGCCTCATCACCAAACATGGCAGGAAACGCGGAGCGCTCATTGGGGACATTTCCTGCTGTTTCTAAGGGACCAGATATTAGTGTAAGAGTGGGAGCTGTGGGGATACAAAATAAGGCATGTGCTGGACTCTGGGATTATGCTGATACATAGCAGGAATTATAAAGAAGAGATACAGTGTAAAGCATGGTGGATAACACAGCGGACTCAATGTCTGATGTGACAGGAAAACTCCTTCCGCATTCGCGCTCCCTACGGGCCCCGGACAGAGACCTAGGATATCAGCACTGATGGGAGAGAAAACGAGACAGGACAAAGCCGAGCACCGACAACCAGGTGACACCTCCACACAGCAGGCCGCACACTGCTGACAGGCCAGGACGGCTCCTTCTTACCATATTGTCGCCTCCGTCTCCCGTCAACCACTCCAGCCGCCTCCGTCTCCTGCCATCACACCGGCCACACGAGTGCGTCACTTCCGCCCTAGCCGCCAGCTACAGCTCCGTACCGGAAGTGACGTCAGCCTGTACACATCTCACAGACTTTCCAATCACGTGACACAATCATCCCCCCGATTCCTGTCTGTCACCTGGAGATGACGTCGAGCGTTGCCGGAAGTGATGTAGAACTGGCAAGGGAAGCTGACAACTCAGACTTTTCCGCCCTTCTTTGCTGTTCCACTTCCGTCTTCGCCTGCGCAGCGGTTTAGCGTCTCCTCCTGGACGCGGTGGCTGACGGGAAGGCGGATCCAGGAGGAGGCGGAGGTGGAGGCAGAGTGCTGCTGGTGTTGTTGCCGCTTCCTGGGTTCGGGGTTAACTGGAGGACTGACAGGTGGAGCTGGCGACTAGAACATCACCACGTCCCGAGTGGCGGAGAGTCGGGACTGTACCAGGGACCGACATGAGCGGCAAGTCCGAGCTGTGCGGCCCGGGAGAAGGGGGCAAGGTGAGATCCGGCTGTTTACATCTGTGACTCCGTGTACACAACATGGCAGCTCTGACAACTTCTGCCTGTCACTTCCTCCGGGGTCAGGGAGGCGCTGCCTGGTGTTCTCCCCGGGCTGACTGCTGAACACCGGGTCTAGAGCTTCTACTGGGGCGCCAGGAAGTAAAAGGTTAATTTAAAAGGATTGTACAGGACTAGAGAAGCAGCGCCGCCCCTGTCTGCAGGTTGTGTGGGGTACTGCAGCTCCAATGCCGAGCACTGGCTCCAGTGTCAGGAGCTTCCAGGAACACCACAGCGTTACTCATCGCCATACTGCTCTGACCGCTCCGTGTGCTAACCTGTCATGTGACCCATCAGGGAAATCTGCATCACTGGGCTGTCCCCCTTATGACTTAGAGAACTTCGACGTTCAGTGCAGGGGGTCAGTGTCCATCGCCGAACGCTGGGGTCTCCATCTAAGACAGTGATGATAATGTATGTATAGTGCTGCGGAATATGATGGCGCAGTATAAACTCTGCATAATTAACTAAAGAATCCTGACAGCAGATTCCTGCAGCCAAAACCGCAGGGTCAGGAATCAGAGACCGGTACCGTTACTCTGCAGGGGTTTCACAGACTTTTATAAGCCGGACGGGGACTATTCAAGTGGCCGATCAACAGCAGCTCCCATCCCCCCGACTGATGGGTCATTCCCCATACACTCACATTTAGATTGGGTCTCTCGTCTCAATACCCGGCACTGCCACTCAGGAGCGGAGTGTGCGGCTGCGTGTATTTCCATGCAGCTTAGCGCTCCGGTCTGAGTGCCAGCAGCAGCATCGGGTATTGAGACGCGAGACTCGTGCGAATTTCTCACAAGTGTGACCCGGGCCTTAGGGAGAGACCTATCAGTCTCTGGCAGTGGGGCAAGGACAAGCTGCCAGAGATCGGCTTGGGACGCATTGTTCCAGAGTGAGGTAAATCTGATTGCAAGAACAGAACTAAGGCCCCTGACCCCCACAGGCAGCTGTCAGGTTCCCCCTTTGGGTACATATGCCCTGGACTGTTCCCAGCCAAGAGAGCAGCAGAAATTCTGCATAATTGCCACAGATTTCACTTTGCAGTGCAAAGGCTTAACATCCGCTGTGGAAATCTGCAGAGTAAAATCACATCTTGCTGATGTCAAATCCTCAGCCCTGATCTACAAAGCGTGGATAATATTTCCAAAAATCTCATCAATTTTGGTGGTCCAGTAAGGGTATGGCCAAATGATGTGGACAAGGCTCTGCCACCTCTGCATGTCGTGGAGGAGAGGGCCCAGGGCCACAGAAGGAATTGACCACCACTCCTATGTCAGTATGCACAGCATCAAATGTAACTACAGCTCTGGATAGTCAATATATTATTTTTTGGGGTAAGGCACGGTGGTGTCTAGCAACAGGTTCTCTGCACTGTAAGTTGCCTGCTGGTTGGTACCAACTCTGGTTCACAAGGTTGCAACACACCAACTTTTTTTTTTTTTTGGATCCACTTATGAGTTTAGCTCAAAAACTGCCTGTGTGACTCTTGGGGGATTTCGCAGTATACAAATATACTTCCTGCGGGCACGGCTATAACTTATAAGCTCAATTAGTTCTCATTACAACTGCGAAACCAGAAATTCCCAACCTTCTACTGAGCCACCGTCATTGCAGTGATCTAAGGCTGGTTTACTAGGACTGCAAGGGGTCCGGATATAGTGGGTGCACTGCTTCTGCCAGGGCTGTGGAGTCGGTGTCATGGAAATTGAGGAGTTGGAGTCTGAGGTTTGGCTTACCGACTCCACATCAATGGTATGAGGGAGTTGGAGTCGGTGTCATGGAAATTGAGGAGTCGGAGGTTTGGCTTACCGACTGCATAGTCCTGCCTGCTGCCCAGCCTTGTGAGTTCTGGGGGCTCCAAACAGTTTTTCTGTGTGGACCATGGACTGACCCATGAATGTCAGTGTGTAAGTTTACAAGTGATTTTCCACACGGACCACTGCTAGTTTTTATAGCTGCTAGCTCTTTTCCTTCTCTGTGATGAAGATGAGCACACAGTACATTCATGGTTTCAATTTGCTGAGAACCCCAGCATCTGTATGAATGTAGCCTCAGCACTACACGGCTATATACCAGTCAGAACCATATGGAAAGATTTTAGTTTTATGCCTTGAACTTAATTTGTAGCCATCCACTCACATCTTTGAGTTATGGGAGATGCCTTTTAGGGTACATCTTGTAGGAAAGTCCATTGTGTGCCCTTATACTGAATATCTGCTGCAATCCCAGTATTTGGATCATAGACTGATGTAAAGTCCGGTGTATGTGATAACGTATCATTCCCATAGAGAACCCCTTAATTTTTGCCCTGAGCGATAGCATTTCGCCCACATATTTTGATGTCATTTCCTACTTTCCATTTTACTTGTTAGATGTTTGAATAGAAAATCGTGGTGGCATCTGATTTGGTGATGTGCGTGTGATAGGTTTCCTGTAATCTGTTTTATGTCCATGAGCAAAAATCTACGTCTTTATTATCCTCTCCAGTGGCATCCATGTACCATGCAGGGCAGCGCCTGTTCTGGTCCTTTCATCCCTGTCGCCCTGTAGTACGGCCATATTACGTTCTTCCTTCCAGATCTTGCTAGATTCTGAAAAGGATTTTTCATTAGAGTCCTGGAGCCAGTCTCGCATGTTGAATCCTAAGGCCATCATTACATTAATTGGCTTTCGCACCTAGATCTAGAGCTCCAGTAACAGAGGACATGTGCAGCGTGTCTTTCTGTGCTAACATTTGGTGCCTTAGATCTGATCACACTGTGTCGCTGGCACAGGCAGCCTTGTACAGGCAGCTTTCATACTTCTGTACTTTTCTATGGTCGCATCTCACTTAGCAGATTCATTTTGGGGTATTTAATGCCTTATAAAGAACTTTATGCGAAATCATTAGCAGCAGGGTTACCGCAGCAGTGACGTGTGGCAGTCTTTACTCTTATCGTGGTAAATATTTTGAGAAAAAAAGCATACATTGTAATCCAGTATAAGGCTGTGTGCCCACGTTGCGTTTTAATCCGGACACTCAAAACCGGACTCCTTCCCAGAAATCGCGCATTTTTTTCCACGCGATTTTACCGCGATTATGTTCGCAATTTTGCCGCGATTTTCACGTGCGATATTCAAGCACTTTCCAAGCGATTTGAAGCATCGCTTGGAAAGTGATTGACAGGTTGGTCACACTCGTCAAACATAGTGTTTGACAAGTGTGACCAGCTTTTTACTATTGAGGCCGCCTATGCGGCCTCAATAGTAAAAGATAGAATGTTAAAAATGATAAAAAAATAAAAAAATCGGGGTATATTTACCTTCCGACGTCCCGCGCAGTCTCAGCGACGCTCCCGTTCCCAGCGATGCCTTGCGAGACCTGTGATGACGTTGGTATAGCGATCTCACGAGACCACTAGAGTAACGCGAGACTACGTCATCACAGGTCCTTGCCGCAAGGCATTACTGGGAACGCTGAGGCCCGGGAATGCTGCCCATGACGCCGGAAGGTAAATATACCCCGATTTTTTTTTTTTTAATTTTTTATTCTTTTTTTTTTACAGGGTTATGGTACCCACGGCCTGGAGGACAGTCTCCTCTCCTCCACACCGTGGGAACCAACCGCACATGAGACGCTTAACTTCGAGCATGGTGGGCATAGCCACATGCGGGAAGAAAGCAGTTCTCATGCATTCCTATGGGTGCGGAATCGCGGCAATTCTTTGCGATTCCGCAAAAAAGAATGAGCATGCTGCGTTTTTTTCCGCAATGTGATTCCGCCGCGGAAAAAAGTGCAACATTAGCACAGCATGTGCGGAATGCCATAGGAATGCATGGGGTGCGTTCTGTATGAGTTTTTTAAACGTTTTCGCAGCTTTTTTTGCACCGAAAATCGCGGCAAAAATCGCATCATGGGCACACAGCCTAACACAAGAAGGAATACAGTTTTTCTTCCTTTCTTCTGTTCTGTGTCTGTTGAGCCCCCTGCTCCTGGTGTTTAGCTGGGAGGGAGTTACGGTACTTTTGGCTCAGGGGTAGTTGTGCGACTAGCAGGTGGCACCTGATCCTTCCTTCTGAAATATTCACTAGACTTGTAATTTTCCAGATCGAGACACTGGAAAGCAAATACTAGAACTTGACCGGTTGCATTCCAGGCAGAAGTGTCCAGGCTTTAGTCTATGGGCTGTAATTATTTCATTATAGAGGAGATTTTCTAGGTTGCACTATAAGGGGATTATATATACGATGGTGGGTTACTCATGGCCCACAAATAGCTCTGCGTTGCCTACACTTGTTGTATCTTTTTTTTTTTTTTTCCCACGGATACAACATGTAACCTTTATAATTTATGTCCGTATTTTTCACGGACCGTGTGTCTGTGCAAAACACTCAGAGAAACGTCTCTTTTAATTTTTTTTTTCCCCCCAGTAGCACGGATGACGAGGACCAATACAAGTCTATGGGTCTGTGAAAAATACGTACAGCACCCGGATGGCATCAGTGTACTGTCCGTGCTTAACATTGCAGAGTATAGGAGAAGCACTGTCATTTATTTATCCATCGGTGAAAAACAGTGATGGTAAAAACGGACACTGGGTTGTAAAAGCGCACACACAGAAAACACACTGATGCTAAAAACGGACACACGGATGACACACTGATGGTAAAACGGGACACACGGATGACACTGATGGTAAAAAGGGACACACAGATGACACACTGAAGGTAAAAACGGGACACACGGATGACACACTGATAGTAAAACGGGACACACGGATGACACACTGATGGTAAAACGGGACACACGGATGACACACTGATGGTAAAAACGAACACACAGATGACACACTGATGCTAAAAACGGACACACGGATGACACACTGATGGTAAAAACGGACACACGGATGACACACTAATGGTAAAAACGAACACACGGATGACACACTGATGCTAAAAACGGACACACGGATGACACACTGATGGTAAAAACGAACACACGGATGACACACTGATGGTAAAACGGGACACGCGGATGACACACTGATGGTAAAACGGGACACGCGGATGACACACTGATGGTAAAACGGGACACGCGGATGACACACTGATGGTAAAACGGGACACGCGGATGACACACTGATGGTAAAACGGGACACGCGGATGACACACTGATGGTAAAAAGGGACACGCGGATGACACACTGATGGTAAAAAGGGACACGCGGATGACACACTGATGGTAAAAACGAACACACGGATGACACACTGATGCTAAAAACGGACACACGGATGACACACTGATGCTAAAAACGGACACACGGATGACACACTGATGGTAAAACGGGACACACGGATGACACACTGATGGTAAAACGGGACACGCGGATGACACACTGATGGTAAAACGGGACACGCGGATGACACACTGATGGTAAAACGGGACACGCGGATGACACACTGATGGTAAAAAGGGACACGCGGATGACACACTGATGGTAAAAAGGGACACGCGGATGACACACTGATGGTAAAAAGGGACACGCGGATGACACACTGATGGTAAAAAGGGACACGCGGATGACACACTGATGGTAAAAAGGGACACGCGGATGACACACTGATGGTAAAAAGGGACACGCGGATGACACACTGATGGTAAAAAGGGACACGCGGATGACACACTGATGGTAAAAAGGGACACGCGGATGACACACTGATGGTAAAAAGGGACACGCGGATGACACACTGATGGTAAAAAGGGACACGCGGATGACACTGATGGTAAAAAGGGACACGCGGATGACACTGATGGTAAAAAGGGACACGCGGATGACACTGATGGTAAAAAGGGACACGCGGATGACACTGATGGTAAAAAGGGACACGCGGATGACACTGATGGTAAAAAGGGACACGCGGATGACACTGATGGTAAAAAGGGACACGCGGATGACACTGATGGTAAAAAGGGACACGCGGATGACACTGATGGTAAAAAGGGACACGCGGATGACACTGATGGTAAAAAGGGACACGCGGATGACACTGTTGGTAAAAAGGGACACGCGGATGACACTGTTGGTAAAAAGGGACACGCGGATGACACTGTTGGTAAAAAGGGACACGCGGATGACACTGTTGGTAAAAAGGGACACGCGGATGACACTGTTGGTAAAAAGGGACACGCGGATGACACTGTTGGTAAAAAGGGACACGCGGATGACACTGTTGGTAAAAAGGGACACGCGGATGACACTGTTGGTAAAAAGGGACACGCGGATGACACTGTTGGTAAAAAGGGACACGCGGATGACACTGTTGGTAAAAAGGGACACGCGGATGACACTGTTGGTAAAAAGGGACACGCGGATGACACTGTTGGTAAAAAGGGACACGCGGATGACACTTGGTAAAAAGGGACACGCGGATGACACTTGGTAAAAAGGGACACGCGGATGACACTTGGTAAAAAGGGACACGCGGATGACACTTGGTAAAAAGGGACACGCGGATGACACTGTTGGTAAAAAGGGACACGCGGATGACACTGATGGTAAAAAGGGACACGCGGATGACACTGATGGTAAAAAGGGACACGCGGATGACACTGATGGTAAAAAGGGACACGCGGATGACACTGATGGTAAAAAGGGACACGCGGATGACACTGATGGTAAAAAGGGACACGCGGATGACACTGATGGTAAAAAGGGACACGCGGATGACACTGATGGTAAAAAGGGACACGCGGATGACACACTGGTAAAAAGGGACACGCGGATGACACACTGGTAAAAACGGACATCGCGGATGACACACTGATGGTAAAAACGAACACACGGATGACACACTGATGGTAAAATCCGACTCACGGCTGACACACTGATGGTAGGAATGCACACACGGATGACACACTGATGACACTGGCAGCATTTTATTTCATGTATGTTTTTGAACACGGATGTGTGATTGAGGCCTTTGTGAGAAATCGACTCGCCGTTGACATGGACATAAATTTTTTCAAATGTGTTTCCGAAGCCACACAGAAAACTGTCCACACACAAACTAGCTCCATGAAATTGGGTCAATACACATGTGAACTCCCTTCATTTGAACCTGCAAATCCGCACCGAGGGTCAGCCTTGTATTCTGCAACAGATTGCTCCACAAATTCATAACACATTTATCCTCATTAAATATTTGCTGTGCTCTCGAGGGTATGTACACGTGATTTTATTTTCAGTCGGATTCTGCCTGGTACCTGTCTGAAAAAGCGTAAATACAAAAAAAAGATATATAAACAAAAAACATAATGCACAGTGATGTAAAAATGACATTGCTGGGCACATGTTTCTTTATTATGTCACTTTTTTAAATGCTTCAGGTTTCAGAAGAAAGGAAGTGGTTGACAGAAGTAGGTTGTTCGTTTTTGGGGCAACTTCCACTCGCTGTTTAAAGTTTAAATTACGTTAAAAGAAAGATGGTGGTGGCACAGTCGCTACAAAAATGACCTGAAAAAACACCAAAGATGATGCTTTAAGAAAAACACCAAATGCGTTTTCCTGAAACGTCTTCATTTTGGAAAATTTGGCTGTTACGCCAGAATCTAAAAGGTGCCGTGTGCATGTACGCCTAGGATAAGTGCCCATGATCCGGAGTTGCTGCGGGTTTGACAGTGCGTATTAATACAGTGTCCAACCCGCAGCGGTCACACACGGCATCCAAAGCGAGAGCTAGTTCAGGATCGTGTGCACCTGTTCTCAGGCTGTGTGCACACGCTGCGGATTAGGTGCGGATTCATCCGCGCGGATTTTGTAAAATCCGCAGGTGAAACCGCAGGTCAAAAGACCTGCGGTTTTACCTGCGGATTGCTCTGCGGTTTGGCCCTGCGGTTTTTCATCTCCTCAATGGAGGAGATGGCAAACCGCAGGGGAATCCGCAGAAAGAATTGACATGTCAATTCTTTCTGCGGATTGAAAACCGCAGATAATCCGCGCGGAAAATTCCGCACCGTCTGCACTGCGGTTTTTGATTCCCATAGGGAATCATGGTACTGTACACCGCAGCAAAATCCGCAGCGTGTGCACACACCCTTATAGTTTTCATAAAGCTCACGTCAGCCAGGTTTTCCTCACGGAAGATTAATGATCACAGGGAAACAGTACAGCAGTTATGGAGCCAGTGGACGGCTTATTCTTGTGTTCACCACTCGACAGGTAATCATTGATGGAAGTAAACAGCTGAAGATGGCACATTTTCTTAGGACCTTTTCACTTTATTTTTTGGGTTTAAACTCCTTTGAGTGCCTCTTTTATTTGCAAGAGCGGCATTGATTCTGGAACAGTTTTTTTCTGTTCTGTGCCCCTCCGTTCCAAAATTATTCCTTCTGTTAATGATGTAAATTTTCTATTCTCAACTAACTGGGCAAAAACAAAGAAATGAGCTGGAACACATGTTGATTTAAGTGCAACGTGTTAGCTGCACATTCTCACTGTGAACATTAACAAACATAACCTAGGATAAAACAACATGGGCAAATACCCTGCAGAAAGTAAATAGTGATAGTGCGTGTAAATAACATGGGGTACTTAGTTGACAATGTTTTAATCAAAAAAGCATAAAGGCTATCCCACCCACCACGACAAGGTGACCCAATCGGGATAGTCCTGTCTCTACTATTAAACCTCTCTGTGCTAGGAGGCCTCCATTGACGAGGGCAGAGAAGGACCCAGACATGACTGTTCAGACGCCTGCCCATGGAAAGTGATATAGACTAAATGCACAGCCCTAAAAGGCAAAGTCACTCCCCTGTATGTGCAAGAAACTAAAGCAAACACAAAGAAATGAGCCGGAACACATGTTGGTATAAGTGTAATGTGTAGTGCAACTGTGCGTATGCCACCAAACTACTCTATGGGTGCGGCTGTGTTATGATTGGCTAGCGTTGGATGAGGAAAAGCAAACACCCAAGTTCTTTGGTATACGCCCAGTTGATTGAAAAGACAATTTGCACCATTTTTATCCGGAGCTATAACTTTAATTTTTATCGTAGATACATTTCAACTGTGAAAGACAGAATCTTAAAAAGGAAAAAAAAATCTAGGAAATCGCATTGTATGATTTTTACATAATTAATTTGCATTTTATTGCATGAAATAAGTATTTGATACAATAGAAAAACAGAACTTAATATTCGGTACAGAAACCTTTGTTTGCAATTACAGAGGTCAGACGTTTCCTGTAGTTCTTGACCAAGTTTGCACACACCGCAGCTGGGATTTTGGCCCACTCCTCCATACAGATCTTTCAGGATTCTGGGCTGTCACTGGGCAACATAGAGTTTCAGCTCCCTCCAAAGATTTTCTATTGTGTTCAGGTCTAGAGACAGGCTAGGCCACTCCACGGCCTAGAAATGCTTCTTACGGAGCGACTCCTTAGTTACCCGTGTTGTGTGTTTTGGGTCATTGTCATGCTGGAAGGCCCAGCCACGACCCATCTTCAGTGCTCTTACTGAGAGAAGGAGGTTGTTGGCCATAATCCCACGATACATGACCCCATCTATCCTCTCTTCAATACGGGCAGTTGTTCTGTCCCCTTTGCACAAAAGCACCCCCAAAGTATTATGTTTCCCCCACCATGCTTTACGGTTGGGACGGTGTTCTTGGGGTTGTACTCATCCTTCTTTCGCCAAACACGGCGAGTGGAGTTAATGGCAAAAGTTCTATTTTGATCTCATCTGACCACATGACTTTCTCCCTAGCCTCCTATAGATCATTTAGATGGGGGACCTTCCGTGCCATGCAGGTTTTTAATCCATGATGGTGTAGTGTGTTACTGTGGTCCTAGCTGTTTTCAGGTCATTGACCAGATCCTCCTGTGTAATTCTGAGCTGATTCCTGACCCTTCTCAAAATCATCCTTAGCCCACGAGGCGAGATCTTGCATGGAGACACAGATCGAAGAAGATTGACGCTCATCTTGTGTTTTTTCCATTTTCTAATAATTGGGCCAACAGTTGTTGCCTTCTCACCAAGCTGCTTGCCTATTGTTCTGTAGCCCATCCCACCCTTGTGCAGGTAATAATTTTGTCCCTGGTGTCTTTAAACAGCTCTTTGGTCTTGGCCAATGTGGAGAGGTTGGAGCGTGATTGATGGCGTGTGGTGACAGGTGTCTTTTATACAGGTAACGAGTTACAACAGGTGCAATTAATAGAGTAATAGAGGTAAGAAAAACTAACAGGTCTGTGATAGCCAGAATTCTTGCTATTTGGAAGGTGATCAAATACTTGTTTCATGCAATAAAATGAAATTTAATTACCGTATGTAGAAATCATACAATGTGAGTTTTCTGTTTGTGTTTGTTTTTTAATCTGTCTCTCACAGTTGAAGTTGCCTTCAATGTAAATTACAGACCTCTCCATTCTTCGTAGGTGGCAAATCTTGCAAAATCGACAGTATATCAAACACTTATTTTCCCCACTGTATGTGCAATGTCTGCTTTTTGCCACCTGAGTGATATCTGCAGAGTCAGCTGACAGATCTAAGTCAGGATTTATTATTGAGAGAGTAAAAGGATATGAAATTGGATAACTGTCTGCACTCCATATTATCCATTTTTATTTTTTTTATTACCTATCTGCATGGTCATCCTGTGCACCATGAATGCAGTCTACAAGTAGGGATGAGCAGACCCATGGAAGTTTGAGTTCTGTTACCCTACCTGAACTTTATTCCAAAGTTTTTTGTTTGGGTACCAGAACCTGAACCCCTTTGAAAGCAATGAGGACCCGATCTTTGGAGCTGGAAAATTCACTCACTCCCCCGGAGCTCCGGACATTGACACGGCCTTCAGGCGTTTACCACCCGTCATCCGCTCATCCCTCTCTACAAGGTATTAAGGAAGCCATATGAATCTATATGTAGTTAGCTGATGTGTTACATGTATAGACTTTCTAATCTCTTTATTTACCTATGATTAAAATCTTCATTACCGTAAATGGTATTGTAGTGGTAATTGTCATAAATTACTGGCACAAGATGTAGAGCAGGCCTTAGAGTTTAGGTAAGTTTCAGAGTAACATTTTATGTTCACATGCACTTCACTATTGCGCCCTTCCTATGCACATTGGGGTGGTCGGGTCGAGGGACCCCCGGTGCAGGAGTGGTGGTGCCTGACAGGCTGCGCTTACTGTACACTTTGCACTGTTTGTTGTAGGTTTATGTATTTACTATTTCCCAACATACACCTATAATGGATGCAAATATATGGCCAAATGGTGACATCTGTCCTACGTAGTCTCCCAGCAAATGCTACTGTAGTGTCTGGCATACATGTTTATACTGGATGTCTCTGCATAAAACCGTAAAGCAGACTGCACTCTTCCATACACCAGAAAAAAGGTATACTGTCCTAATGGGGGGCATGAGGACACTCTTTGATTTTGCGGGGTGAATGGAGGGAACAGAGGGTTGATTGTTTGTTTTTTTGCAGGGTCCCTTTGCCAATGTGCACATGCCCAAGCACTTTATCCATAGACTATACTGTCACCCTACAGTGCCAAAGGCCAAAATTATCTAATGGGATCTCGGTTATTTTTTGCCTACACCTGACATTTTTTGACAGGAGAAGGGGTTTGAGGACTTGTTACATTCACTGATTTACTAAGGATGTCAGACCCTTTTTTTTTTCCTACCTTACTGTGTATTTCTAGTGTACCATTCTTAGGAACATTTGGTAATTTTATTATGTGCCTTTTATTTCTGATGGACCCCGTTTAATTCCCCATTATCAGTGCCGTTCCAGGGTGGGGATACATTTCCTTTCTCTGTTCTGTATTAGGGATTCTCCATCGGAGAAATGAGGATTTATAAAATGACATCAAACTATTTATTTGTTCTTTGAGCCAAGATTCCAGTCCAGAAAGCAGTGGAGCGGATGCAGCGCTGTGACCGCCGCTGCCCTTTATTTCTGCAGTTTCGACTTCTCCGAGGAGTTCGGACACGTGAACAGAACAGGCAGCGAATTGTCCTTGTAGCCGCCCAGTCGTTCTCAGGCTTCACCTGCCCATGTAATGGAGGTAGACGAGGGCGCCTGCTTCTCTCACTCATGTCGTCGGGCCTTTTTATTTTCTATCAGCTAGAATGATGAGAGTTGCAGTTCTCCTGTGGAGTATTTCCTCTTCAGCGCAGTGTAGGTTGCTTTGTACGTATGGCTCCTGATGGTGGATGAGACTGATAAAAAATGCAATGGATTATATTCCTGTCCAGTAACTGAGCACCCAGGAGACTCTTGTGACGTGATGGAAAATCCTCTGGTCTTTGTTTTGTAGTGTGCTAATATAAATGAGGCTGCAGATGGTGAACCACTAAACTCCTGCTTCGGCGGTGTTCAGACAGGTGTCCTGGATCAGGAGGAGTATTCTCACGCTGCACTCCACCTGCACTCATGTACTAAAATATGTGGCTTTACCTCATTTATCAAAGCCTCTGTGCACGTGAGGATTGTGGTTTCTGCTATAGATGGCCTTCTTTTTTCAATCTGGTGGGTCGGACTGCTGAGACCTTCATATATGCTGTGAATGAAGGGCTGGCAGGGTTGCATTTGACCACGGTGACATTTCCTAGTTATGTAGCCATGTGCCATGAGATGGCCTGATAGTTTGTTAATGAATAGAGCGCGTTGTGGCCGTTGATATATATTCACGGTATACAAGCATAAGAGAGGGGTGCTCTGTAAGTCACTTATGTCGTATTCACCGGATGGGATACATGTTGGTCTACCGGATGGGATACATGTTGGTCTACCAGATGGGATACATGTTGGTCCACCGGATGGGATACATGTTGGTCCACCGGATGGGATACATGTTGGTCCACCGGATGGGACACATGTTGGTCTACCGGATGGGATACATGTTGGTTCCATCCCTGAGGATTTCGAGACTTGGTTCGCAGTAGATGCCTTTGTCCTTCGACTTATACAGGAGCTCCCAACGAAAGTCATCCGTTCTTACGGTCCATAGTCGAACCCTTGACCGCTTATGATTTAATCCCTTCCTGAGATAGGCTGTACCGGTACATCCTATGCGTAGTTGGGGTGCAGTTAGCCATTCCTAAGAGTACATTTGACTATTTAACTTTCGCTGCCAATCTGACAGCACAATTTAAGTAACGCAAGCCTGGTGCAGTTACTGGTTTTAGGAAACGGCAACAAACTTTTTATTTCAATTTTTTTTTCTAAACAAGACAGAGCAGCCATAGAAATTTGCTGTATTCGTATCGATCTTCAGTATTTCACCTACCTCCCCCCTCTCCCTTTTCACTACATTACATGGGAAATTGAATGGTGTCATTCAAATCTACAATTCACCCTACCAAAATCCCTCCTTATGGCTATTTTGACAGAAAAATGTAAAAAAAAAAGTTATGTCCCTGATTCACCAAAGTGTTTTCACGTGTTTTCTGGCGTAAAACACCTAGATATGTCCTCAAATTTTTGTGCAACTCAAAGTTTGTGGAATGCAAGTTTTGGTGGTTTTACAACAGTTCTGGCCAGCTTCGCCAAAGTGGGCAAAGCTTTTGGTGTCGCGAGATTTGCCTTATAAAGTTCTCAAAATTGCTTGAATAATATGTTCGGATCCCTGCAGCCGCATGTGTCGTAGCTGTTAGACGGCCACAATACATGCAGTGAATGCCTAACCACCACGAGACATGCAGCCGTGGGAAATCAAACATGTTATTCGAGCACGCCCAAGATACTAGGATAGCACCCGGTAACTACTTACAGTTGTGGCCAAAAGTATTGACACCCCTGCAATTCTGTCAGGTAATACTCAGTTTCTTCCTGAAAATGATTGCAATCACAAATTCTTTGGTATTATTATCTTCATTTAATTTGTCTTAAATGAAAAAACACAAAAGAGAATGAAGCAAAAAGCAAAACATTGATCATTTCACACAAAACTCCAAAAATGGGCCAGACAAAAGTATTGGCACCCTCAGCCTAATACTTGGTTGCACAACCTTTAGCCAAAATAACTGTGACCAACCGCTTCCGGTAACCATCAATGAGTTTCTTACAATGCTCTGCTGGAATTTTAGACCATTCTTCTTTGGCAAACTGCTCCAGGTCCCTGATATTTGAAGGGTGCCTTCTCCAAACTGCCATTTTTAGATCTCTCCACAGGTGTTCTATGGGATTCAGGTCTGGACTCATTGCTGGCCATCTTAGAAGTCTCCAGTGCTTTCTCTCAAACCATTTTCTAGTGCTTTTTGAAGTGTGTTTTGGGTCATTGTCCTGCTGGAAGACCCATGACCTCTGAGGGAGACCCAGCTTTCTCTCACTGGGCCCTACATTATGCTGCAAAATTTGTTGGTAGTCTTCAGACTTCATAATGCCATGCACACGGTCAAGCAGTCCAGTGCCAGAGGCAGCAAAGCAACCCCAAAATATCAGGGAACCTCCACCATGTTTGACTGTAGGGACCGTGTTCTTTTCTTTGAATGCCTCTTTTTTTCTCCTGTAATCTCTGTTTATGCCTTTGCCCAAAAAGCTCTACTTTTGTCTCATCTGACCAGAGAACATTCTTCCAAAACGTTTTAGGCTTTTTGAGGTAAGTTTTGGCAAACTCCAGCCTGGCTTTTTTAATGTCTCGAGGTAAGAAGTGGGGTCTTCCTGGGTCTCCTACCATACGGTCCCTTTTCATTCAGACGCTGACGGATAGTACGGGTTGACACTGTTGTACCCTCGGACTGCAGGGCTGCTTGAACTTGTTTGGATGTTAGTCGAGGTTCTTTATCCAACATCCGCACAATCTTGCGTTGAAATCTCTTGTCAATTTTTCTTTTCCGTCCACATCTAGGGAGGTTAGCCACAGTGCCATGGGCTTTAAACTTCTTGATGACACTGCGCACGGTAGACACAGGAACATTCAGGTATTTGGAGATGGACTTGTAGCCTTGAGATTGCTCATGCTTCCTCACAATTTGGTTTCTCAAGTCCTCAGACAGTTCTTTGGTCTTCTTTCTTTTCTCCATGCTCAATGTGATACACACAAGGACACAGGACAGAGGTTGAGTCAACTTTAATCCATGTCAACTGGCTGCAAGTGTGATTTAGTTATTGCCAACACCTGTTAGGTGCCACAGGTAAGTTACAGGTGCTGTTAATTACACAAATTAGAGAAACATCACATGATTTTTCGAACAGTGCCAATACTTTTGTCCACTCTCTTTTTTTATGTTTGGTGTGGAATTATATCCAATTTAGCTTTAGGACAATTCTTTTTGTGTTTTTTCATTTAAGACAAATTAAACGAAGATAATAATACCAAAGAATTTGTGTTTGCAATCATTTTCAGGAAGAAACTGAGTATTATCTGACAAAATTGCAGGGGTGTCAATACTTTTGGCCACAACTGTATATAAGCATGGTCGCTCAGCACTAGTATTAATAACACTTTTATATTTGTCTTAAGCCGGTGGAACATTTGCACCGTGCACTTTAAGGTGAGAGGGATCAGGGCCGGCGAGGAGGCTTCCCACGGCTACATGCTTTCTGCACATTGGGGAGCTGTGTCTGGCATGCTGCAACCCTTACCCTGAACTTGTGGTGTTAATCTATGGGGAATATGGCTGAGCCGCCTCTTATATGCTCTGAAGCCAAATAACGTAAAATCATCGAGTACAGCGCAAGCGGGAGAGTTATGTAACCGAGCTGATCGTGTCCTCTGTGGTTTGACTGTCATTTCTACTGTGGGTAAAAAGCTGTAAAAATGAGGCAACGCTTCCACTTTATTTTTTATCACTTGTGCATTGGACGTAGTGATTTCTTTCCTACAGGGCATGGGGATTGTGAGGACCAGTCGTGCAACTGGTTATGTTTCCATTCCATCTCAAGGGAACTGGAGAGACCTGGGAGAGGGCGAAAACGCTGCGCCTCCATTATTTATACCTATACCTAAGAAAACTATATTTTATGTGAAAGGGTGTTCCCCCAATAAAATGTCATCTTCAATCCATAGGATAAGGGGTCACTTGCTAATCACTGGGGTCTGATTCCTAGTACCCTCCACTATCAGTAAATTATGCCCCTTGATATATGAGTGATCAGTAAGGCTCTCAAGACCCAGACTCTCCCCCCCCCCCCCCCCCCCCCTCAATAAATGCTACCATCACAAGCTGAAATATGTGTATAAAAGTTTACTCAATCTTAAAAGGGGTTGCCCATCACTACATTTCACTTTTACTTTTCTGCCATTTAAATTCATGCTTCAATTTGAAAATTTTTCTAAATATATTTACAGTTAGGTCCATATATATTTGGACAGAGACAACGTTTTTCTAATTTTGGTTCTAGACATTGCCACAATGAATTTTAAACAAAACAATTCAGACTTTCAGCTTTCATTTGAGGGTATCCACATTAAAATTGCATGAAAGGTTTAGGAGTTTTAGCTCCTTAACATGTGCCACCCTGTTTTTAAAGGGACCAAAAGTAATTGGACAGATTAAATAATTGTAAATAAAATGTTCATTTCTAGTACTTGGTTGAAAACCCTTTGTTGGCAATGACTGCCTGAAGTCTTGAACTCATGGACATCACCAGACGCTGTTTCCTCCTTTTTGATACTCTGCCAGGCCTTCACTGCGGTGGTTTTCAGTTGTTTGTTTGTTTGTGGGCCTGTCTGAAGTTTAGTCTTTAACAAGTGAAATGCATGCTCAATTGGGTTGAGATCAGGTGACTGACTTGGCCATTCAAGAATATTCCACTTCTCCTGGGTTGCTTTGGCTTTATGTTTTGGGTCATTGGTCGTCGTTTCATACTACAGATGGACAATCAGTTTGGCTGCATTTGGCTGGATCTGAGCACACAGTATGGCTATGAATACCTCAGAATTCATTCGGCTGCTTCTGTCCTGTGTCACATCATCAATAAACACTAGTGACCCAGTGCCACTGGCAGCCATGCATGCCCAAGCCATCACACTGCCTCCGCCGTGTTTTCCAGATGATGTGGTATGCTTTGGATCATGAGCTGTACCACGCCTTCACCATACTTTTCTCTTTCCATCATTCTGGTAGAGGTTGATCTTGGTTTCATCTGTCCAAAGAATGTTCTTCCAGAACTGTTCTGGCTTTTTTAGATGTTTTTTAGCAAAGTCCAGTCTAGCCTTTTGATTCTTGATGCTTATGAGAGGGTTCACTGCAAGCCAATTTACTTTCATGCAGTGTTCTCTTTTTGGTAGATTTGGTTATTGATACGCCTACCTCCTGGAGAGTATTGTTCACTTGGTTGGCTGTTGTGAAGGGATTTCTCTTCACCATGGAGACTGTTCTGCGATCATCCACCACTGTTGTCTTCCGTGGGCGCCCAGGTCTTTTTGCATTGATGAGTTCACCAGTGCTTTCTTTCTCAGGATGCACCAAACTAGATTTTTCCACTCCTAATGTTGTAGCAATTTCTCGGATGGGTTTTTTCTGTTTTTGCAGCTTAAGGATGGCTTGTTTCACCTGCATGGAGAGCTCCTTTGACAGCATGTTTCCTTCACAGCAAAACCTTCCAAATATGCAAGCACCACACCTCAAATCAACTCCAGGCCTTTTATCTGCTTAATTGAGAATGACATAATGAAGGGATTGCCCACACCAGTCCATGAAATAGCCTTGGAGTCAATTGTCCAATTACTTTTGGTCCCTTTAAAAACAGGGTGGCACATGTTAAGGAGCTGAAACTCCTAAACTCTTCATCCAATTTTAATGTGGATACCCTCAAATGAAAGCTGAAAGTCTGAACTTCAACTGCATCTGAATTGTTTTGTTTAAAATTCATTGTGGTAATGTCTAGAACCAAAATTAGAAAAAGGTTGTCTCTGTCCAAATATATAGGGACCTAACTATCTACTTATCTTGCCCCATTCTCAATGTCTGGGTAGCGATCATGACCCCCCGCTGTCCACTTTGCTCTGACTTCCTGTGACATTTTGTGTGATTGCTTCTGCTTCTAACCTACCTTGTTGGGTGGAACGTTACAGCTATGGATCTCGAGAGGCTGTCCCAACGGAGCGCGCATGCATGGACCTAAATGTCCCCTTGTAGAAATCGCACCTCATGTGATGCCACTCTGGCTTTCCATCCGAAGCTTGAGGCCGGAGCGTGAAATCAATGGACAGAACGTCACAGGAAGCCATGCAGAAAAAAATTTCAAGTGCAGAGAAATTGCAAAAAAAAAGTGCAATCCCAAACTTGTTTTTTGTTTTGGCTTTTTTGCTAGGTTCACTAAATGCTAAAACTGACCTGCCACTATGATTCTCCAGGTCATTACGAGTTCATAGACACCAAACATGTCTAGGTTCTTTTTTATCTAAGTGGTGAAAATAAATTCCAAAGTTTGCTAAAAAAAAAAAATAAAAAAAATAATTTTGCGCCATTTTCCGATACCTGTAGCATCTCCATTTTTCGTGATCTGTGGCTGAGTGTGGGCTTATTTTTTGCGCGCCGAGCTGACGTTTTTAATGATACCACTTTTGTGCAGATACGATCTTTTGACCGCCCATTATTGCATTTTAATGCAATGTCGCAGCAACTAAAAAAAACGTAATTCTGGTGTTTCGATTTTTTTCACGCTACGCCATTTAGCGATCGGGTTAATCCTTTTTTTATTGATAGATCAGACGATTCTGAACGTGGCGATACCTAATATGTGTATGTGTGATTTTTATTTTTTTTAAATTGTTTTATTTTGAATGTGGCGAAAGGGGGGTGATTTAAACTTTTATATTTTTTTTATTTTTTTCCATATTTTTTAAAACCTTTTTTTTTTAAATTTTGGCATGGTTCAATAGTCTCCATGGGAGGCTAGAAGCATCCCATACTTGATCGGCTCTGCTACATATAGTCGATGAGAAGATCGCGTATATGTAGCAGAATTACAGCATTGCTATGAGCGCTGATAGCAATGACTCCTCAACAAACCATAAAGGTCTCGATGAGACCTCAGGTTGTTATGGCAACACATCGCTGACCCCCGATCACGTGACAGGGGTCAGCGGTGCGCTAATTTCCGATCCGGCGGCCGGAAGCGCCCGTTAAACCCCACTGTCAGCGTTTGACAGGAGGATTTAAATAGTTAATAGGCACGGGTGGATCGCGATTCCACCCGCGCCTATTGCGGGCACTTATCAGGTGTTGAAAGCAGCTGATATGTCCCGGCTTTGATACAGGCTAACCGCCGGAGCCCACATCAAAGCGAGGGATCTGCCATTGGACGTACTATTGTGTCCAATGGCAGAAAGGGGTTAAAAAAAAATCAACATTAGTTTAGAGTGTGGATGAGGCAAAATGGTGAAAAGTAGTGAGCAACCACTTTAAAAACCACATGTCTAGCCATTTTCTCCTTGATTGAAATGAAGAAAACTGGTGAAATGAGGAGATGTTTGATTCCCTATATCCCAGGTATACCTTTCGGGTTTCAGTTTGGCTTTTATATATGTGTTCAGTACTACTCTACTCGACTTTTGGGTGTAAAGTGGTACAATCAGATTACAGGTAGTATTGTGACTCAATGGTTGGTGCATCAGGCCCTGGAGTCAAAAGTGGCCACCTACAACATCTGCAGGCAGTATGTTCTTGTATCTTCCCCAGAAATCGCCCAGAATTGGACGTGTATATTTCTTGGAGAGGTGATTAGTGTGACCGGCATAACATACTCATGATTGAGAGGCAGGATGCCTTTTGAATTAGCTGTCCCACTATGGACGTCCTGGAGGTGGTCCATTATTTTCATCAGATCATGGAGCCACAAGAAAGAGCATCTCTTGCTCTTGAGGACCCAATGTTATAGTTGATCTTTGGCTGTGTGTAGGAAACGGATATTTATCGGATGGATTTGCCGACCATATGCTCTCTAATAAAGCCTGTAGAAAGGGATTGTCATAGATTGGGGCCTCTCATATCCGCAGGAAAGAGCTATGTACAAGCACTGCCTCCAGCTTTCATGGCAGCGGACCATCCATTTATTGCATGGAGAGCAATTTATCAGAATAGTAGTCTTATAATGCTGCATCTTCTGTACAGTGACTGTGATACAGCCCCATAAAGCCTTCTATCTGACCACTCTTCTTTTTTCTGTAGCATTTGCTTCTGAGTTGACTTGTTGGTTGCATGTTGTGAGCAAACTTGTTTCTGCACAAAACTGAGTGGAAACTTTTCCCATCTCTCCGTAGGTTATGGTGATGGAGACAGATGTAGATAGCACACCCATATGCCTCTGTTATACAGATGTAGATTTTTCACTTTTCTTTGCCAGGTTTACAGTGATGCCTTTTTGAGGGAAGCCTTGCGATCAGGGGTCGATATGTCTGACTGTTAGTTGTGGCTAAAAGTTTTTGAGACTAACACAAATTTGGTTTTCACAGTTTGCCGCTTCAGGGTTCTCAGATCTATTAGGCCTCTTTCACACATCAGTTTTTCGCCGTCAGGCGCGATCCGGCTTTTTTTTGTAAAACCGGATCCGGCAAAATGCAATGCCGGATCCAGTTTTTCTCCATTGACTTGCATTAGCGCCGGATGGCATTGCGTTTCATCCGTTTTTTGCCGGATCCGGCTACTTGTCTCATTCCGGCGTCAGGAAAAAACGGCTACTGTAACGTTTTTTTGTCTCCGGCGAAAAGGCCGGAAGCGCCGGATCCGACGCTTCCGGCTTTTTGCCACAATGAGTCTATGGGCGCCGGAATGCGCCGGATCCAGACACCGGATCCGTTTTTTTAAGTCTGCGCATGCTCAGATCCAATTGGCCAGCCCCCAGGAAACAGATATAACCTGCTAGACGGATCCGGCAGAAAAACGGATCCGTTTCTACAGTTCTCCAAAATTTATGCCGGATCCATTTTTTCTAAAAATAGCCGGATCCTGCCTGACGGCAAAAAACTGATGTGTGAAAGTAGCCTATGGCCTGTTTCACACTTCCGTTTTTTCAAATCCGTCAAAATCCGTTGGTTTCCGTTAAACGGATCCGCCATTTTTTTGCAGGATCCGTTTTTTGTCCCATAGCGGTTACCGCGGATCCGTCAAAAAAAAAGATCCGGGTTTTAAAAAACAAATCTGTTTGCATCCGTTTCCGTCAAAAAAACGGAAACGGATCCGTTTGGCGGACACAAAAACGGAAGTGTGAAACAAGGCTAAGTCAGTTGTTTCTCTGGTTACTGATGTACAATTAGAAACATTTCATACTTCTGTTTTTTTGTTTTTTTTTTGTTGTACAGATGCATCAAGTTTGTGTTGACCCTTATTTTTCAAGCCAATTTGCCCTGGCAGCTGGATATTGGCCAAATCGAATCAGTGCTTGTAGTTTTTCACCATTTCTGTATTTTTTGTTTGCCCACTCACTTTTTCAAGCAGGATGGGAGACCATGTCATGAGGCAAAAGTGATGATCAAATGGCTTGCTAAACAAAATATTGACATTTTAGCTCCATGGCCAGGAAGCGCCCCAGATCTCAAGTCCATTGAAAACCTGTGGTCAATCCTACAAAAGTAGGTCGACAAATTAAAAATGCAGAACTTGTTATAAATTCCAGGTACGGGTGGGTCGTCATCAGTCAGGAGTTGGCACAGAAGCTGATATCTTGGTGCCACGGGGAATTACATAAGTCTTAAGGTCAACTTTGTAAATTTTGAGAATTTGTGTAAGTTCGATGTATTTGCCAAAAAGTTTTAAAACTGCTGATGATTGTTCTTCAGTAATCATAGAAGCATCAAGTAAAAGATCCAAAAGGCTGAAGCAGAAAACCAAAATTTGTGTCAGTCTCAATACTTTTGTCCATGACCATACAGTATAGCACAGCATGCTTTTCTGAACCACCACCATTCTGAAGGAAGTCAATGGCAGATTAAGTGAAATCTTCACTTCTCTTTTTTAGGATCTTTTTTTCAAAGTGTATAAGAAAATATCAACAGTGAGACCAAGTGGATGTGATGACGGGCAGATGTGACACGGGCGGCCATGTATCCTTCTATGGTGGGACATAAAACTTTCCCTTCTTGTCATCATCGCTGATGGTATTGCGTTGTGACCTTGCAAATACTCCAATGAAAAGCATCTAGTGAAACCTTATCTTTCCAGTACATTGGCAACACACACACAATAAAAGGAGCTTACGGTATACATCCTCTGACCATCTGAACAGTGGCAGCTGGATGACTCCGCAGTGGCTTCCAACAGGATTTTCTGGTGGAGATCTAAAGGGCCTTTCACACTAAGCGATATCGCTAGCAATATCGCTATAACGTCACTGATTTTTGTGACATTATAGCGATATTGCTAGTGATATCGCTATGTCTGATACTTACCTCTGACCGCTCCCCCGCTGGTTATCGCTGATCGCGCGAGAATGTCCTGGACCATTTCTCGTCGTCAGCTTTCTGTGGCACCGACGAGCGACGCTTGAACGCGGGCGGGAGGATGTCAGGATCGCCTTGTCTGACAGGTAAGTAGCGACCCCCGACCCCTGCTATGTCGCTGGTGATATCTGCCTGTGTGGCAGCTCACTAGAGACCACTTATTTAGTTCTCCGGCTGTGTCGAGGCGTCTAGAATCATCGTAGGTACACTCCACGGCTACTGCTAGTTGTGTGGATAGGATCAGGGGTCTGCAATCTGCTTAGATACCAACCTCTCTGGTTTTCTGTGGCTTAGCTTGGTCTTGCTTTCCTCCTCGGTGACCCAATCATAACAGTAGTGCTAACCACTGAGCCACCGTGCTTCCCTAAAGCCTTACAGGGTTTATCCAGAAATCTTGAGAGGTGAACGCTGATGATGGTACAAATACACATACCTGTCGATATACGGGCACAGTACTTACCGATCAGGTGTAAATGTGACATCAAGGTCACCTCCTGATGTGTAAGCGTTTGATAAGTCCTGTTCTCCAGCCAATACATATTTTTCTTAAAGGACCTTAAAAAAATAATACAAGAATGGATCCCTTGCAGCTCCAGTTCCTATCCCCATTGGTCTCTGCTTCCTTTGAAATGTTGGAAATTACTAGAACTGTCCACTCGGCCAGTCACTGACTTGGGTGGGTTACTGATTAGTAAACCAGGCATTTCTGCCCATTTCTAGTGTGCCAAGACAAGGTAAATAAGGGAGTATCAAAGCTCTAAATTCAGAGCAGTCTAAAAATTATTTTTTTTCTTTACCTACTGGTCTACCCCTCTAATCTGACACCTGTGGTCTAATTCTGACATTACGTACAGTGTCTATAGAGGATCATTTGAGGTTTCAGAACTTTCTATAAAGTTTGCCAGCCGCCCTTTGCGCTCACGGTACAGATCTTTCCTCTGTACTTGGTGTGCTCTCGCTCATATTGTAATAATGCAGCTCTGTAGTCTCGGGATCATTCATCAGGTAACTTAATCGTTTTTCCAATCCCTTCTTTGTCCGGTGAGTGCCCTGTGATGGGCCCCGCACAGTCCGTCTGGACGGTTTTGTCAGCGCTGCCTCTTTGTAATGTCTTCAGCACAGTGGCAGTCCGGGAACACTTGCTTTGTCTGCAGGGCTGGAGTATGTGCCTTTTGTTCGGCTGGAGCTTTATTTGTTGCTGTGAATGCCTGGTGAAGGCTAAAGTCTGGACCGAAAAACAACCAATCCCCTGCACATCAACGTCCCAGCGTCTTAGAGCTTGCATGATGAATGTAGACATCTGACATGGCGGCTTACTCTCTAACTTCCAGCTCTGTTGTCCTTGTAAACTAAGGGTATTCTGCCATTATAATCAAATATTCCAGATTTTCGCTTGTCTTTAATGTGCATTGGTAATTCCAGACAATTGGAATAACAGGTGTTATAATTTTCATCCATTTAATATTGTAAGCACTTGCCTCTTAGCTGCTGGCAGGCCCAGACTTATAGGTTTATGAATGACATAGGGAGCACGGGAATGTCTTCTAAGCCTCAGTAGCATAGGCCCCCATTGTGAAGGTTGATAAGGGTGTGCTTAACCCCTTTCTGGCTGGTGTTAATCATTATCTAATGCAGATAGTTAAAGGGGTTTACTTACGAGCAAAGTACATTTTGATCAATAAATCTTTGTATAATAATAACTTCCACAATTGGATGTGTTAAATGAAAATGTTCCTGTGCTGAGATAATCTTATAAATGTGCCCCTGCCGTGTACTGTATAATGGCTGTGTCTGACCGTACAGGATAATGGTCTGATCACATCACAGCTCCTGGGCAGGGGAGGATGTAAACGAAAGTATACAGACAGGTCCGCGTGGGTGGGCCTTCTGGGCAGGGGAAGATACAAAAGAGATTATACAGACAGTAATGCATGGGATTGCTTCTGGCAGAGACACTGAGTTCCGTCTATTGGCAATTTTCAATGTGATTTCAGCACTGCAGTCAATAGCAGACACTGGGAGCAGCTGCGGAGGCTCAGCACTGTACCCAGCCTGAGGAGGGTGAGAGAGGCAGTGTTGTTGTTTTTTTTCTTTATTTTTTTTTTTAAAGACGCTGCTGCTGTGGGACAGGGATTCTCCAAAACAAACAAACAAAAAAAAAACCTTTTAGGCTAAGTTCACACGTAGCGGAATTCCCGCAGAAGTTACCTCGAGAATTCCGGAATTCCATTCCGCGGGAAAATCACATTTTAAATTCCCGCAATTTTCCCGCAGAAAAACTAGCGATTAGCAAGTGTAATTAGCTTGCAGAATTCTAGCGCTTGGAGAACTGATTGACAGGTTGGTCATACTCGTCATACATAGTGTTTTAACTAGTGTGACCAACTTTTTACTATTGAGGCTGCCTATGCAGCATCAGTATTAAAAAAAAAAAAAAAAAAAAAAAAAAAATCGTGTTATATTCACCTTCCGACGTCCTGCGCAGCGTCCTCAGGCCTCCGCGATGCTCCGGCAGGTCCCGCTCCCAGTGATGCATTGCGGCAATGACCTTTGACGTCGCGGTCTCGCGAGACCACTACAGCATCGCGAGACGTGACGTCAGCAAAGGTCATCGCAATGCTTCACTGGGAACAGGAGCTGCCGCGTGTATCGCTGAAGCCTGGGGACGCTGCGCGGGACGTCGGAAGGTGAATATAACCCGATTTCTTAATTTTAATTCTACTTTTTACAGGGATATGGTACCCACAGCCCAGAGGACAGTCTCCTCTCCTCCGGACCGTGGGTACCATCAGCAAATGTTCTGCTTACTTTTCGCATGGTGGACACAGCTACATGCAGAAAGTAAGCAGAACAATGCATTCCTATGTGGGCGGAATTGTCACGATTCTGCAAATTAATGAGCATGCTGCGGATTTTTCTGCGATGCGATTCCGCCGCAGGAAAATCCGCAGCTTTAGCACAGCTTTGCGGAATCCCTTAGGATTGCATGGGATGCTTTTTTTGTTTTTTGCATTTTCGCAACAAAATCGCGCTATAAAAACCGCTGCGAAAAAACCTGACCGTGTGAACGCAGCCTTGAGGTTTTCAGACTTCTTTAGAAAAATAAGGCAGTACTCTTCTCTTCAGTCCTGCACAGATGCTCGGGCAGTCCCCACCCGACCACCGTATGGTGATGCCAGGAGTACATGTGACCGCTAATACTTCTGATTGAAGCACTCATAAAAGAGATTTCTACAAAATCACTCGTGTCCTGGCTGTATAACGTAGCGTATCTTGTGTCCTTCATCTATGCCGTTTCTATTTATATAATGAGTTGGTGGTGATAAAGAGGGAGGTGGAACAAGAGTGCTGGTACTGTCATTCAAAACGAACTTGGTGCCCAGTGAAAATTGTCGTGAAAATGATTTTAAAGGGGTTTCCCCCTACTTTACAACCTCATCTTAATGTCTGAAGTGTGGTGCATAAAATAAAAGTTCAGGCTTACCTCTCAGACAGGCATCACATCTGCAATCTTAAAACTGTGTCTCCAGGGGTTCAAGTGACATTGTCTGCAGCGATCATAGGCGATAACAATCAGCGGGCGCTGGTCAGGGCGTCACGACAATCAGCGGGCGCTGGTCAGGGCGTCACGACAATCAGCGGGCGCTGGTCAGGGCGTCACGACAATCAGCGGGCGCTGGTCAGGGCGTCACGACAATCAGCGGGCGCTGGTCAGGGCGTCACGACAATCAGCGGGCGCTGGTCAGGGCGTCACGACAATCAGCGGGCGCTGGTCAGGGCGTCACGACAATCAGCTGGTCTGACGGAGTAGAGATGGCTGAACTAGGTAGATATGCGCTTTCTTTTTTAATTATCTTCACCAAACTGCAGCTCATAAAACAAGGGGTTGTCGTGTATTGTTCACACTATGTTTTGCATGTTTTCTAAAGTGTTTGTACTCATGAAAGTTATCCTTTAGCCACAGGGGGTACCGACCAATGGCACCCACTTAAATCCTGAGAGCGGGGCTCTGCTGAGCTCTGTCTGAATGGAGCAGTGGTTGAGCATGCACATCTGCTTTATTTATTCTCTATAAGACTGCCTTTTCTGTCATTCTTGGAAAAGCTGTCCCATAGAGAATGAATGGAGCGAAGGTAGGTGAGTATGCTCGACCCCATTCCATTCAGACGGGGCATCCCAGCAGTCCAGTGGTTATCCCCGATTTATGCTTGGTACAAGCCCTTTATTACAGGACACACGATAGATTTCCACAAAAAGATATGGAAAAAAATCTGAAAGGACCTTTCAAGAGGATGCGAAGTAGTGGTGTGAACAGAGTGGACGTAGTCTTGTTGCCCCAAACAGATTGGATTGACAAGATCTGCAGACATTGGAGGAGATTTACTAAACTAAATCTGGTTTAGCTTGCACCAAAAAAACTTGTGTTAATGCTTAGCACCACATTTTGTTTTAACCCTTGCTCAGTGAGAGGAGGTGGAGTCTAGAGGAAAGGGCTGTGGCTGGTCAGGAATTGGGAAGGGGTCCCTTTTAAAATAATTTGTCATTTTCCAGGTTGACAAAAAAAAAATATTAAAAACATTTAATCTGATTTTTAAAAACAAATATGTAATGTTACCAAGACAAGAAAGAATAAAAAAAGCCTACTGTAAGGTGCACATGTAAGAGTGTTACAGTCCCCCTCTGACTATAGACTTCTGCCGCCAGTAATCACGTGTAGATCATTTTCTCCACCTACACACACTACTTTGTGGAGGAGATGATTCATTCTGTTTAATAAGAGCAGAATCCCATTCATCATCATCTCCATAATTTGCCGTGTTGTCTGCCTTCTAGTCTGTGCAGTGTTATGGGTTGTTCTGGTCACAGACACAAGATTTGTCTGTAGATCATCTACAGATGCAGCTTTTTTTTTTTCCTAAGGGCCTTTTCACATTGCGTTTGGGCGCCAGTTCAGTGACTGCCATCGGGGCTTATGTCCGAACCCCCCCCACAAAACGTGATTTCGGCTTATGCTCCGATGAGGCCATAAATAATGGTGTAAGTTTGCTCTGTCGTGCATCATTTTTGAATGTGTATGCCACCCATACGTGCAAAGAAGCAATTGATCTGGCCATTAGTGATGAGCGAAAGTGCTTGTATAAAGTGTTATCCGAGCATGCTAGGGGCCTAATCAAGTGACTTCGGCGTGCTCGATAAATAAGTTAGAGACCCCGCTCATGCATGTGTTGCGGCAGTCGAACTGCCTTGACCTATGCAGCCGCAGGGACTCAAACCTATTTTTCAAGCACGCCAAAGTCACTTGGTTAGCACCCGAGCATGATCGGATAACACTTTATCCAAGCACATTCGCTCATCACTAGCGGCCATACATTAAAGTGAATCTGTCGCCAAATTTTACATACCGTAAATGGATTACTTAGTCCTGATGAGACTGGTGTACTTACAGTCATATGTTAAAATTTGGGCACTCCTATTAATGTTAACCTTTTTTCTTTATAACAATTTTGGTTTTTGCAACAGCTATTTCAGTTTCATATATCTAATAACTGATGGACTCAGTTACATTTCTGGATTCAAATGAGGTTTATTGTACTAACAGAAAAAGTGCAATCTGCATTTTAACAAAATTTGACCGGTGCAAAAGTATTATGGGCACCTCAACATAAAAGTGACATTAATATTTTGCAGATCCTCCTTTTGCAAAAATAACAGCCTCTAGTCGCTTCCTGTAGCTATTAATGAGTTCCTGGATGAAGGTATTTGTGACCATTCCTGTTTACAAAACAATTCCAGTTCAGTTAAATTTGATGGTCGCCGAGCATGGACAGCCCGCTTCAAATCATCCCACAGATGTTCAATGATATTTAGGTCTGGGGACTGGGATGGCCATTCCAGAACATTGTAATTGTTCCTCTGCATGAATGCCTGAGTAGATTTGGAGCGGTGATTTGGATCATTGTCTTGCTGAAATATCCATCCCCTGCGTAACTTCAACTTCGTCACTGATTCTTGCACATTATTGTCAAGAATCTGCTGATACTGAGTTGAATCCATGTGACCCTCAACTTTAACAAGATTCCCGGTGCCAGCATTGGCCACACAGCCCCAAAGCATGATGGAACCTCCACCAAATTTTACTGTGGGTAGCAAGTGTTTTTCTTGGAATGCTGTGTTTTTTAGCCTCCATGCATAACGCCTTTTTGTATGACCAAACAACTCAATCTTTGTTTCATCAGTCCACAGGACCTTCTTCCAAAATGTAACTGGCTTGTCCAAATGTGCTTTTGCATACCTCAGGCGACTGTTTGTGGCGTGCTTGCAGAAACGGCTTCTTTCGCATCACTCTCCCATACAGCTTCTCCTTGTGCAAAGTGCGCTGTATTGTTGACCGATGCACAGTGACACCATCTGCAGCAAGATGATGCTGCAGGTCTTTGGAGGTGGTCTGTGGATTGTCCTTGACTGTTCTCACCATTCTTCTTCTCTGCCTTTCTGATATTTTTCTTGGCCTGCCACTTCTGGGCTTAACAAGAACTGTACCTGTGTTCTTCCATTTCCTTACTATGTTCCTCACAGTGGAAACTGACAGGTTAAATCTCTGAGACAACTTTTTGTATCCTTCCCCTGAAAAGCTATGTTGAATAATCTTTGTTTTCCGATCATTTGAGAGTTGTTTTGAGGAGCCCATGATGCCACTCTTCATAGGAGAATCAAATAGGAGAACTACTTGCAAGTGGCCACCTTAAATACCTTTTCTCATGATTTGATACACCTGGTTATGAAGATCAAAGCTCAATGAGGTTACAAAACCAATTTAGTGCTTCAGGAAGTCAGTAAAAAGTAGTTAGGAGTGTTCAAATCAAGAAAATGATAAGGGTGCCCATACTTTTGCACCGGTCAAATTTTGTTTAAATGCAGATTGCACATTTTCTGTTAGTACAATAAACCTCATTTGAATCCAGAAATATAACGGAGTCCATCAGTTATTAGATATATGAAACTGAAATAGCTGTTGCAAAAACCAAAATTGTTATAAAGAAAAAAGATTAACATTAATAGGGGTGCCGAAACTTTTACATATGACTGTACCTTGAAAATGAATATAGAGTGACTGCAGACTTTTATCCCGAGTCTGTGCAAGCCCTTTAATTTATGTAGTGGAAAGCTGAGAGATCTTTTTGTGAACTAACTGAAATCTTTTTATGTCTAGGTTTTCTATAACACTCAAATGCACCGCACATTGCTACCAAAATGGTTATTTTGTGTTATATCTTTTCCATTGGCTACCTGGCATGTAAAATGTAAAAAAAAAAAAAAAAAAGTGTCCAAGTTTTAGTTTTAAGTCACAGACTAGAGAATCATTGAATAAATCTCTGCAACTGAAGAATCCACTCCATCCATCAGAACGGGAATGTTTGTGCATTTTGTGCATCCTGTGTGTAGTTTGTCATTATTTATGTTGCACTTTAAAAAAAAAAAAAAGAAAATTTTGTTTTATGCACATTAATACCACATACCTCTTTTTATCTTATTGTAGGTGTAATTTCTCTCCTGTGACCCAGAATTTACACCATGGAACCTGAAATCATACGAATGTACTCTTCATCCCCGCCTCCTCTCGACAATGTTGCAGACGATGACGACGATGACGGGTTTGGAGAATTCGGAGGATTTTCTGACGTCAGCAACTCTGGAATTGGCTTCGCCAACTTCGACTCGGTCGGTTACCCCAAGACGAGAGAGGACTTTATACCATCCAAACACTTTTTACCGATACACGATTACTCGGATAACGTAAATAACCTCTCCAGCCTTACCTCCATCAACACCAGTGAGAACATCTCTGATATTGGGATTTCTAAGAAGGGACCTTGTTCTGTGTTTGAGACGAACATCCATCATGACGCCACCCAATTTAACGTTGCTGCACTTGATAATAAAGGGAACTCAGGGGAGAATGCAAAATATATAAACTCAGAGACCCATCATACTTGTGATGATGATAATGACGATTTAGTAAGCAGAAGCCAGGATCAAATAGTTAGTACATGTAATGGTGAGAAAATGCACAGCTTGGAAAATCTGACGAATGGCTTTGCAGTAGTAGATAGCGACAACCCTCAGGGATTACAAAATCTGGATGTTGTGGGACATTCAAAAGGAATTAAGTCAATCAGTTCCCACAGTACAGATTTAAGTATAGACTTTTCACCATCTAGCCCTGGAGATGAATTTGCTGACTTTGCTACTTTTTCAAGCAGGAGCCATGTAGACTTAGGTGAGGCACGGGTGCAAGAACTCAAATGTTCACGTGAAGGACAGGCTAAAAGTATTAATGTTAGCAGTGTATCAAGTAGATTTGACCATGGCAGTGTCTCTGCTGCTATGGAAGTACCAGAAGATCTATTACCCCAAGAGGAGATTGACGAACCTGATCCACTTGCCCTTGATGTTGAGCCACCCCATGAAAAGGTGTTAACTGCACTAGAGTCTAATATTTCTGATAGTATGCATTCACTGGATACCAAAAATACTTCAAATCTTACACAAAGTAGAAAAGAGGAAGAACAGACTATTAATAAAACGAGCTCCCTTTCTCTTGATGAGTCGCTGGAAACGTCAAAAGATGTTGGAAAGACAAAACTTGACTTGGATATGGAAAGCGGTCATAGCGTGAAGGTTTCTCATGAAGCGTTTGATGCTTTTGGAGGTTTCGATTCTGCTCCTCCAGTGACGGACAATGTCACGTTAGATAAACATATTCATGAACCTTTAGAGCTGCCTGTGGAGGTAAATGAAGATGAATTTGGTCATTTTGAGGATACAAATGTTGCTGTTCAAGAAGAACTGGCAAGCTACTCAGAAAAGATGTCTTCTGAAGACCAGCCTTCTTCACAGTGGACTTCTGAGGAACCAGATGAGTTTAGTGATTTTGGAGGCTTTATATCTCTGGCAAATAAAGAGGAGTCGAACGTTAAGCAAGACTCTGATGACTTTGCCGATTTTAGTACAGCGGACGGTATTCAGCAACCTTCTGAGTGGACTGCGTTTGATGACGATCAGGTGGGAGGTTCTTCTTCTTGGGCTGCCTTTGGTGATCAGAAGATGGAGTCTTCTACAGAGGCGGGTGATTGGCAGTCATTTAGGACAGATGTTCCC
Organism: Dendrobates tinctorius; assembly: GCF_039654945.1. Taxonomy (NCBI): domain Eukaryota; kingdom Metazoa; phylum Chordata; class Amphibia; order Anura; family Dendrobatidae; genus Dendrobates; species Dendrobates tinctorius. Next base: position 778,125 of record NW_027361870.1, read on the forward strand.
TCCAGTACTGACCACCAGGTTGTAAACACACAAAGCATCGACCTCCCTGCAGTTCCAGAATCTGAAACCTCGCTGGCTCATGAAGATTCAACACTTGCCTTTCAGGTAATGGTTAGACCAGGTGTCGGCAAGGGGCCGCATGAGAGACCTGACTTTTTTTTTTTTATTATTATTATTATTTTTAATTTATCACTTAATATTGAGCAGATTTAGGTATGTTGAGCAGCAGCTACATTTTCGGTTAGGGCGTATTGTAACGTGTATCCTTACCTATAGCAGAGAGTCAATACAGTATAATTTACTGCTTTTTATAACACACACACTAGGAAATGCTTCCACACAGAGTATGATGATGCCTGTACACAGTAAGCGGTCAGTGGTTTGAGCGGAGTTATGCTCAGCTCAACATTCAGAGTATTGCTAGATCCGCAGCAGAGAAAACTGCAACACACAAAGTGATAAGTCTCTGGAATCGGGGTGTCTCCCCTACATAATTCTGCTGTGAGAATAGCAAAAACATGGTGACAGATTCCGTTTAAAGGGACCCTGTCAGTCAATTCAGATTGCCCAAGCCACGGGTGGCATGAATCAGACCCTGGCTGCACAATTGGAGCCAGGTATTTTTTTTTTCACTGTAATGCTTTTTTGAAGAGCCGCTGCTCGTGATTGACAGGTCACTCCCTATATACATACGTGGGACAGACCTGTCAATCAACTGGGGTAGTGTGGAGCAAATCAACCTGGTGCAGCACTAGACCAGGATACCTTTATACCTGTCTACAGTCGTGCACCTGCTCTCTGATTCATGCTGCTCGTGGTTTGGACAGCATGAATCGTGTGACAGCTTGGATTCTCTTTTGTGATTTATAATTAATAACAAATTTACAACTGTAAAATAGGAGAAAACAGTCAAAAAATGCCAAAAAACTCAGGAAATTTTATTAAATAAATAAATGACAAATAATATACATAAGAAAATGTTATGTTACTCTTTTTTTACATACAAACAATTATTACATGGGTTCCATCATTGTAAATTTGTGACTGAATCCATGGGTATAAAAACAGCCGAAGACCAGGTCAGGATATATTGAATAGTAGCAAAACAGAGAAGGGAGAAATGCTTATAAATATGTTTGTATATTTGTTTACCCCTATATTGAGTGCATATACCTTTTAAAGGGAATCTGTCACCCCTTTTTTGAGATATCATATAATGATATCATTCAATTGTGTGTCACATAAGGATTCACTTAGTACTTTTGCTTCCCCCTGACAACGCACCTTTCATGCATAAACACCTTGTTTATATCGGTTCAGATATATGTAAACTGCCGCTGTCCGGTCCGGTGGGTGGGGCTTATTCAACTGCTCCCCCCTCCCTGTCTTGCTCTACGCATTTCTTCTTGTGCATGAAAGGTGCGGGGTCAGGGGGAAGCAAAAGTACTAAGAGAATCCTTATCTGACACACAATTGAATGATATCATTATATGATCTCTCAAAAAGGGGTGACAGATTCCCTTTAAATATAGTGAACTTGCATAAAATGCAAAAACAAAAAAAGGTGCCATCGATATATTTAAAACTATATCACTCTGTGTATAAACCATTCCTACGTAAACATCATATTAGTAGAGCATGGAATAATTTTCCATGATTGTGATTAATCCCACCTGGACCTTGGCCACGTACCTCGACGCGCGTTTCAAGTTCAAATGTTGTTGCTTGCTCATGTAGCATAAGGAAGCAACAACATTTGAACGCGAAACGTGCGTCTTTATAATTGAATTTTTTTGTGTCGCCATTTACATGGCTACATGGTAAATTTATTGCTGGTATTTTTCTAAATTTACAACTGTTATTTGCTCCTAAAAACTGCAGAAAATTGTTCATCCCTGTGTTATATTGTAATAAATTAGACTTGATCATTCTGTAGTTACTTCCTTCACAAGGAATCTAGTTGCGTTTACACAGTGATTATCCTTAAACTTATGGCCCCCATACACATTACTGACGTTGGCTGCACCCACCGATCTTGGCGAGCTCTGCTGACAGTCTAATGTGTATGACTCTCCCCCCAACAGATTATCATGAGTGGAGATAAGGAACCAACATGTCCAATTTCGGACCGCCAATCCTTCAGTTTTTGGTGAGAGAATACTCCGCCAGAAGAGTCTGATAGCAGCATCTCTCAGGTCTGGCGATATGGCTGTCGGCCTTTACTAACATCTGGTTATTATCTATTATCTTAATATAGATATATAATAGTAAAAATGATCAATAAGTACAAGGGGGCTGGCTCACTTTTAAAGCTAAGCCAGCGCCATTTTCTCATTCTATGAATTAGCGGTGATGGAGAGACAGGTTACTCAGATAAAGCTGGGCTGAACCAATGAGTCTTCAACTTTTTAACTCCTTGGATGCTGCAGTCTCTATTGACATCCGGGACGAGATGTTGTGATCAGTCTCCTTTGAGCGCATGGATACAAAGTTTACCCATACAGCAGTATGTTACGGTGCGCAATCTAAATAATGCTTTTGACAGAGTATTGCGTCAAGATACGGAGAGAGGGGGGTTGGGTTAGCATGGTGCTAATGAATGGAGGAGCTGCTTACTGACTGTTTTCTAGTTCTGATGTCAGATTAGCCATGTATATTCCCCAGAGAGCGCAGTATTTTAGATGAAGTATCATAATTCTATTACCCCGCAGCCTCCTTTCCTATAGGCCTCGTCGTGGTCTCAACATGTGGGGAGTGGCCTCGGACCACACTGAATTATTCATACACATTGCAGAGCACACATCACATGGTGTATGCCGATGAGGAAAGCTTACAAAGTAGTTTGTTTGCTGTGTGATAGTAAATCTTATGTAACGCTGCCCGACTCGCAACAATCTGTGACTTTTTTCTTTTTTGTTTTATGCAGAATCCATTACTAAGTCGTCTGGAGCGTGTTCTCCTCGCCTGCTTTCTTCTCCCTCCTGTAGCTGAAATAGATGAGAAGGTTTCACCTCTAGATCTTCTGCTATGCACAGAGCAGCAGGAGGACACCTCAAAGTCTACGACTAGGTATGATGAGGGGAGCCGTGCCGTGCTGCGGTCAGTACGCCGATGAGAGCGCCGTCATCGGATGGCAGGACTCTGCTCGCTGGCTTTGTACATGTGTGCTGCAGAAGTCCCATACAGCAGATCGGTTATAGTAATATGGTGTTGTTTTATGAAAGCACCACCAATGAAATGACGTGCCATTTGGTAAAAGGGGTTGTCTATCTGGACAACCCCTTTTTAAATGATCTAGTGTCCCCCTTCCCAACCCCCCTTGTAAAAAAAAAAAAAAAAAAAAGAAAAAAAACATAAATTCTTATCCCGCACTTACTGTTCCAGCGATGTCTACACCAGAGTTCGTGAGGTATTGTTAGACCAACTATCTCTGGAGCCAATCACCGGCCACCGTTGGGCTGTTGTGCTTCACCGGCCACTGTTGGATGGTTGCACTCTCATTTCCTTGTTCTATACTCGCCCTTCCCGGGTCAGCATTGAGTCAGCCGGCACTGCTCCTGTTGTCTGACGTTGTCTGCAGTGCTGATATCATGTTGACAGCACTGCAGCCAATCACGAGCTATGTGACTTGTTCCATCAACGCTTGCAGAACTGCTGTGCTCTGTTATCGGCTGCTGCACTATTGATGCGATTTCCACATTGCAGACAAAATGAGACACTTGGAGAAGCTGCGGAGACTCTGTGCTTGACCCGGGAGGGTGAGTAAAGCTGTTTTTTTCTTTTTTTTCTCTGTTTAAACAAATAGCACAAAATAAGAGATGATTTCCAAAATTAGAAAAACCCATTAATTGCACCTCACACAAAATATAGAGTCTCTGTGCTGTGAGCCTCTGTTCCATACTGGTTCCTCACCGATGGTTGACAACCGGTGGATATAGAGGCAGAAGTACAATCAGTCATAGGTGATGGAGGGCGCTCTTCTCGCATTAAGAGCCGACTTAACAAGTTGTATTTAGAGTAAAAACCATTCCCTTTCATTTGTCAAGAAAGTGAAAATACCAGATCTGTTTCTGCTTAAAATTACCCAGGGGGCGGGCCTCACCACCAAGCCCTGTTCCTTTCCCAGGGGCGGGCCTCACTGCTGAGACCCGTTTCCTCCCCAGGGGCGGGCCTCACTGCTGAGACCCGTTTCCTCCCCAGGGGCGGGCCTCACTGCTGAGACCCGTTTCCTCCCCAGGGGCGGGCCTCACTGCTGAGACCCGTTTCCTCCCCAGGGGCGGGCCTCACTGCTGAGACCCGTTTCCTCCCCAGGGGCGGGCCTCACTGCTGAGACCCGTTTCCTCCCCAGGGGCGGGCCTCACTGTCGAGCACTGTTCCCTCCCCGGGGGCGGGCTGAGCCACCGAATCCCATCCCCTACCCCGGGGTGGGCCTCACTTTCAATAAGGATGGCGCTGATTTATTTTTTTCTCATGCCAATTTAAAATCCACGTGATGCGGAGAAGATTATTAGACCCTGGGGCAGAAACCATAGTGGATAGCCACTCGTGGATTTGGTACCATTGAATTGGGCTGACCCATGGCTGATTTCTGAGGCTCAGTCTCTGATCTCTGCTGTGGATTTTCATTCAGCTCAGCTGTGCATGTTCACCGATAGAAATATCTGAGCAGGTCGGATGGTGGCGACATATGCACAAATATTACTGTAATCAGGGATGGAGGATTGAATAACATGTTGCCTTTTGTGATATTTAATAGTTTTCTGCCTCCTTGCTGCAGTGATTTACTATTTCATCTATTAAACTGACTAATGAGAAGGGGGCGGCCGGGCTGCGTGTTCCCGTATTGTGAAGGCGCGGTGCAGCAGATGTGCGATTGTCATGCTGTGTATACAGCAGACCTGTGGGAGATCTAACGTGTTGATTTTTCACAGCTTACACACAGGAGTGCTGGACATATGGGCCGAGCTGCAGGACATTCACGATGCCTACGGACTGAAGTACCAGTGGGGAGGATCTCACAGCAACAAAAAGCTCCTGTGCTCCCTAGGAATCGACACAAGGAACATAGTATGTTAGTTGTACTGCCTGCACTATTGTCTGTTTCTTCAAGCGTTGGGGCCAAATAAAGACTCTATAGGGAAGGAGCGAGCCGCCTGAGTGACCCTGCTAACTAGCCGCTCCTTGGCTGACATCATGGGCTTAGATACAATGCTGGGGGTCAGTAATTCTTAACCCCTTTTCTATTGCCTGGGCGTTGATCCAACTGTGCGCTTTGCTGATCTTTTGTGAGGCTTTAAATTGACAATCTGGGACTCCGCCACTTACATTTTCTATTAAAACCAAAGTTAAAAAAGTAACAGCATATGTAATGGGACATTGGGTCTATTAATATACTGTGAAGTAGTTACCATAAAAAATGGAGGGACTGCGGTTGTCAGTGTAGAGAACCGCGGGATGTCGTTCCTTTCATCACAGGGTTACTCCAGTTTCAGCCAATTAAAACTTAGTTTTTGTATTAAAAAGTTACCCCGAGTTCTTACATACTTTTTGTATATATTGCAAGATCTCTGCTTGCTGTAGATCCCTTCCTGCCCTGGTCGTGTGGTGGGCACGCTGCGTTTCAGTAGATGTACAGCGCCGGGTGTACATGGCATGAACGGGGCAGATTTGGATCCACCGGATAATCAGTTACCATCCTCCCTTCATGGTAATCAACAACGGGCACTTTGGAGGGCTGCTTGATCTAAATCCGCCTTTGCGCACACACTGACACTGCAGGAACCAAGTGCACACACACACTGTCAGTACGTGCAAGTGCGTTCTCATCACTCTCCTGTGTGTAGCGGCCGCTCGCTACAGACCGGATCACACATCAGTGAGCGGCTGCTGCACACAGGAGAGTGATGAGAACGCACCCACACGCGGTGACACTCTGTGTGTCTGTGTGTGCACTTGGTTCCTGCAGTGTCGGTGTGTGCGAGGAGGACTTAGATCATGCTGCGCTTCTGCTGATCGCCATGAGGAGAGAGGCGGATGATAGTGATTGAGGGGGCGGAATGGTGCTATCAGCTTTTGGCCACTTCAAGGCTGCGCTGAAGCCTCATTTATACATGTCAAACTATTTTTTTTTATTTTACATACAGTATAAACTAAATTACTAAGATCTACAGCAGAAGTATAAACTCTTATTGGGGCGAATTCCCCTATATGAAAGTCTGAATAGTTCAATTTTAGCTTTGGAGGTGACAGATTCTCTCTAAACAAAACCTAAAGGGGTATTCCCATCTTCAAGATCCTATTCCAATATGTAGTAGGTGTAATAATAATATTGGCAAATACCTGCAATTAGAAATGTAGTATAGTTCTTCTGTTTCGCTATGTGGCTTACCCCATTTGCAGGGCAATGCAGAAGCTTGGGTATCCATGGTTACAACCAATAAAAACTAACTGACGGTCATTATATGCGTGTTGGTATCTATGGATACCTAAGCTACTGCAATTCCTGCACATGGGATAAGCGACATAGCGAATCAGAAGAACTATACTACATTTTGGAGGCATTTGCTAATATTATTATTACACCTATACACCTGCTACCTAGGATCTTGGTGATGGGAATAGCCCTTTAAGGAATTAATGCTGAAAGTGTATTGGAAAAAGTTATATCTTTCCAGTACACAGAGAATGGCCTGTTTTTAAGGCATTGTCTAACTTTGGAGTGAAAAAAGGTTATTTTAATGTGAGTAAATAACAAATGAGGAAACTTACTCCCTTGAATTAAGAGAGGTGCCCGATCATGAGATATCTGGGTCCAGCAGATCCACTTCTGACTCCGTTTCGATACAAGAAATTTCACCTAGTGTCGACACACGAGTG